>NC_045704.1:6685910-7289311 GCF_009834535.1 Camelus ferus | reverse complement strand
GCACCAACCAACCCTGCTCACCCAGAATATCCTCCTGCACTGCCTTAATTCACATCTTCAGCTCCTCACTGCTAAGCTTCCCTCCGGCCTCTCCTCACATCATTCATCCTCTGAACCACCTCCTCTCCCTGAGTCACCTCTCTAGGAACATCAGTCTAGTCGCTTTACTCCTCAAAAACATTCACGGTTTTCTAGTGCCTGTGGAATCTGCCCAAATTCTTTAGCCAGGCATCCAAGATCCTTCATAAAATGGCCTTGAACCACCTTTCTGAAATTGCCACCTACTATTCCCCAGCCACCCAAAAATGAATTTTCACACATTCTTCAAGGCCAAACTTGAGCTGCTCATCCTCCAGGAAGCTACTTCAGATCACGCAACTGGCCCAGATCACAACTGTTGAAATGTGTCTTGTTCATGCCACTTCTCCTGCCCTGAACCTGTGCTGTCTATTTCATGCTTTTATATGACTTACATTTATTTCAAAAATTTTATACAAAGTATTTCCATTTCTTTAATTTTCACAATTCTCTTGTGCTATATCCTTGTATCACTCTAATTTTTTGGATTGGCAATTTCCTATGTTTTGCTCCATTTTATATAAATGAATAATTTACTGAGAAAAATTTTATCCAATTCACACGCATACATTGGGCTGCACCCTTCAGGCCTGCAAGGCTTGTACTTGCTTCAAAACTGAAGAAAGAGCCCGGAGTCAGTGACAGATTCATCAATGGTTTAATGGAAAGGGAGATCTTACATGTCCAAAGCAAAGTCCTGGAGCTACTCCCCACCATGTGCAGTGGACAGGACATGGCAGCAGTCTTCACTGGAGATGGTGGGGAGTGGGATTACCAGTTATTGGGGAACTGACAATTCACATCAGGTTGGCTCACTGGTTACCAGGGAAAGTAGCAGAGGGGCATGCCCCTCACCACCCCTTTGATAAAAACTACCTGGGGTGGGGGCAAGTATGTAGGAAGGTCAGTCATGTGAGTAGGGTGTAGGTGAAGCAGGCACTTGTTGAATAGGGGATGTATAGAGAGCAATAGAATAGCCATCTTGAGTGGCCTGACCATACAACGTATGATGTTACTGCTTATTTTCTGCTCTGAATCACTTACTCTATAACTGAGACTAAAAGCACAGTTATCAGTTGATGGATTATCCCAGAAATATTTTGATTCATTTTCAAATGTACTGGAAAGTCTCTGTTTGCTAACCTCTGCTTTCCCTAACTGCTACATTAATTCTGTTCAAAACATCTTTAAACCAATCTAATTTATGATCATAAAAGACAGAATTATCAATGCTATTTGTATATATTATTCCACACACCAGATCTTTTCCCATGCTCAATTTTTGGTTCACTAAGGGTCATTGTTTTCTTCTCACAATATTTAATTCAAGTTTTACTTTAACTTGTTATATTTTTAAAAATTAAATTATTTATTTAATATAATGGAAACCACAGAATTATACTTGCAAATAAAAGCATTTTAATTTCTATGAATCCTGATTTGAATGCACTGCAAAACTTCTACATTTCAGGTTCTTACAAAAATACATCCCAGTCAAATGTGGTTGATAGAAGTAAAAATGATTAAGTAATAAATATTATACAAGTCTATCAGTATTCTACAGCCATTGTTTAAAAATATTTTTAAATTCTTAGCCTATTTTGAATAACCATGAATGGTTAATGGTAAATTTTGATATTACTATGAAATTTTGACAAATTAATGTATTGCTTACTTACATTGAATGTTTTCTCAAGAATTGGTACCCAGTTCTTTAAGGCTCTCAACTTCAACTGTATGTGTACCAAAAATGTTATAGATAAGTCCTTTTGTGTTTTATATTTAAAATTATTTTATGTGGTTATTTTAAATTTTGAGTGTCATTCTCATGTTATTTTGCTTTCATTTATATGTATAAAAATTTTTTAATTTTGGACCTTACTGTATAATGACATGCATATCCAAATTTATTTAGAAAAAATCTCATTTAAAAACTAGTGTATTTTTTTAAACATGCAGTTTTTTTTTTTTGTAATTTGATATGAGGAGTAAATTGAGATTTTTTTTCCCAATTCAATCTGCAGTCCATTTTAATGTTTTATTGAATTATTTATTTTCTCTACAAATCTGATAATCAAGATTATTACATATAAGCACCTGTAAATTTATTTATTGTGCACATATTTATAAGGTGTGTTTTTTAGACCCTCTGCTCTGAACTATTATTCCATGTATTGTTTTTTGGTACCAGAACAAGCTGTTTATATGTAAGCTGTTCCCGATGAAGTTATTGAAAAATTTTAACTGTTATTAAATTTAACTTAATATACAATTTTTAATTATTTAAAAATTAAAATTTGAGGAAACATTAGCATTTTGTTGGAAATATATAAAGCAATTTCTTTTTTTGTATTACTTTTATTCACAGTATTTAGCCTTTCTGTCTCAAATGTGAGTTCTATCTACTTTTACCTAGATCTGATTTTTAGAGTTTCTGGTAGGTTTTTAGATTTCTTTTAGTACTTTTCTCACATTTGTTATATTTAACTTGTTTTTCAATATCAGTAAAATATTTCTTTTAAATTTTTAACTTTAAAAAACCTTATATAAGATTTGTATTAATTTTTTTCTCCTTTTTAGACTTGTATTAATTTTTATTTTTATTGCAATTATGTATATCTTTTATGATGTTAATTATATTTCTTTTAATTCTAAAAGGATTTTCAGCTACACACAGATCAACTTTCATTATGAAAATATACTTTTTTATTTCCTTTATAATTCATAAGTATGTTCATAGTTATAGCATTAAATGTGTTATATATATCATCTCACCCATAATTCATTCAAATAAATGTGTAAAGTATAAGATCTCTTTTATTATAAGACAATTGCGTCCTCACACTAATTAAAAGAATAAGTATACAAGTTCAATTTTCCCACTGCTTCAAAATATTTTTCATTATCTGAAAGTTGAAGTCATAAATAATATACTTAAGATTTATGTGTATGTTATGCATGTTAGTCCTCTTTTATTTCAGAGGTTTCCCCTATCTTCTTGTTTTTCAATAGTGATTTCATTGGAACCTGGGCCAGACCTGCCTGCTGGTTTTGGAAGGTCTCCATGGGAGGTGGGGGATGCTGCTCCTCACCCAGGAGACAAAAAAGCTGGTAGCAGACATTCCAGGAGTGTTCATCTACATTAGCTAACATCTTGATTGTATCATTAGCACCAAGACCTAGCCCCACCCAACAGCCTGTAGGCTTAAGGGCTGGGAAGCCTCAGGCCAAACGTACTGGGTGGGAACACAGCCCCACCCATCAGCAGACCTCCAGAGCCACAAATGCATCTACGGCAAGCTCCTAGACAGGGCCCAACCCCCTAGAGGGCCAGGACCAAGCTCCGCCCAGCAATGGGCAGGCACCGACTCCTCCTGCCAGGAAACCTGCATAAACCTCTAGTCCAGCCTCATCCACCAGGGGCAGATACCAGAAATAAGAAAACAACAATCCCAAAGCCTGTGGAAGGAATCCACAAACACAGGCCAGACTCTACACTGGGACCAGCTGGACCCTGGGCCCTTGGGTGACAAGAGAGGAATGTACTGTTGGGATGCATAGGACGTCTCCCACAGAGGGCCACTTCTCCAAGGTCGAGAAATGTAACTAAACTAACTAAAAATATAAACAGAAAGACAGACAAAGATAAACAACAAGTTTATACTGTATAGCACAGGGGACTATATTCAGTATCTTGTAGTAACTTAGAGTTGAAAACAATATTAAAGTGAACATATGTATGTTCCTATATGACTGAAGCATTGTGCTGTACACCAGAAATTGATACAACATTGTAAACTGACTATAGGTCAATAAAAACATATTTAAAGAAAAGAACGAATGCAGGGCTGTAGCTCAAGAATACTGTATAGCACAGGGGAAAATAAGAAAGAATTCAGGGCAAGAATCAATTAATGTTGGACATGTCCTGTATGTATAGGAATCCTGGAAACCCTATTTGTGATATTCCTCATGCAATTAAGATAGTGCCAGGGGAGAGTGTAGCTCAAGTGGTAGAGCTGCATGCTTAGCATGAACAAGGTCCTGGGTTCAATCCCCAGTACCTCTTCCAAAAACAAATAAATAAGTCTAATTACCACCACCTCCCCCAAAAAAAGAAAAGAAAAGGAAAGAAAAAAAAGACAGTGCCTGAAATGCAGTAAGTGCTCATTTAACATATGTGTTGGAGTGATGAATTACCACGACAGCACAACTTTGCTATTGACATCTTTTTCTAAATATCCTGTTTGCTCCATGTTTTCAGGAAAGAAAAAAGAATCACAATTTGTAGATGTTTTGAATGTGTTCAAGATTCTAATAGAGCCACTTGCTTAGTTTTATTCTCTCACTTCTCATGAAAGCAGCTCTTTTGCCCCTCTCCTGTTTGCCCATTTCTGTTTCCCCCTAATCTTAAAAGAACCTAATTACAGGAATGAGATCATGAGGCAATTTAACCTAACTCCTGACGTGCTCTCCTGAATGCACACCATGCCTGGCCTAACTTGTTGATTCTTTTCCTAGATTAAAAGAAATAAGAATCAAAAATTAAGTAGCTGAAGAATGATTAGCTCTCTACTCCCAACAGCCCCCTTAGCAATCCTGCAGGCAGACCACATGGGCAAGGTAATATCTGAAGAGTCAGCCAGTCTGCACACAATGGAGAATGATGCAGAATCCAACCTCCTCCCTTAATGACTCACTGAGATTCTTCCCCCCTTTTCCACTTTAAAAAATGTCATGGTTGAGTAGAATCTTTGGAGTTAGTTTCTGGACATGAGTCAATCTTCTCCATAGATTACCAGTCTTTCTGAATAAAGGAACTTTCCTTTGTACCAAAATTTGCCCCTTGATTATTAGATTTTGAGTGGGGAGCAGCTGAACCTGAGTTCAATAACACTCATATTTCAGTACTAAGGCTCAAACTTCAGAGAGAACTTACCTTTTTACATCTATTGTAAATAATTCCTCAGAGCTATTTCCTCCACTATCTTCATGTATCTCCAGAATCATGATTAACAACTCACAGGAATTTTTTCAGTGATCATCTCAACTCCCTGTGCAGATGCCTACCTACAATAACAGGCAAAATGGTGATCACTTCAAAACAAGATGACCTCATGGTGTCCCAAACATTTAAGGGTTTGTGTGATCCGTATTGGACTTCTATTAAACCTAAGTACAATAATAGTTTTATGTTTAACATTAATTAATCTAAAGACATGTCTATATTAATCAAACCAATAAGCTTAAGCCAGCTTCAAGTACCAGGTATCGATTCAGTACTGAATATTTTTTCTTTTTAGATCACATGAACCCGACTTTCATTCTGACCAGTTACATTTATATTTCTGAGTCTTTATAGAAGCACTTAATTTTCTTTAAGCCAATTAAATAGAGCTCTTTTACAAATTAATTTCAGCAATGCCATATATCTGCAACACACATACAGATACGTACAAACACACAGACATAAGAGACTCATCAATTACAAGAGACTGGATTCAAATTGGTTTTCTAGCAGATGGAACAAATCAAAGTTGCCTGTCTAGATAGCTAAACATTTTTACTAACTTCTATGCAAGACATTTAAGACTTTCATCTGTCCTTGACAAGCCAAATTCTAAATAACTTCCCCCTTTCTCAAAGTTTGCTTTCCAGAAGTTGTAACAGTGGTCGAGTCATTGGCACCCCTGTAATTCCCATTACTGGGACAGACATTTCTGATAGTGTTTCCAATTTACAGTTCAGAACGGAGTATGCTGCTCCAGTACCAACTAGAAAGTCCACTAGCTGAGACCACACTGTCAGTTGTACCCGAGGCTCTTGGGTGGCAATTCTTATGGGGGTCCTTAGCGTGGCTAAGAGCCTCGGGCCCCATCAGTCACTATCTTCTTCTTATGCAATTTGGGGGGGGGGGTTACCCTTACATTGGAAAGCTTTCGTACTTCCTTCTCTCCCTCTCCCTCTCCCTCTCTCTCTCTCTCTCTCTCTCCTTTTTCATTTTAGTTTTGGCCAGTCCTTTTTCCAATGCCCTTCCTCCTTACGATAAACGCACTGATCAACAGTCACAGCTGGCTTTTTCTTATCTCTCTTTTGTCCTCTGGGCCTTTGTTGACTAAAGGCTTTCATGGGTTTCTATCATAACATTGACAGGATTTCTGTTTCTTTTTTCTCTGGCTTTATAAACTTTAAAGGCAACCTCCAGTAATTCCCCAGGACTTTTGGCTCCTGCTCCTATATTATTTAATTTCTGCCTTATATCATCTGATCTTTGGCTTATACGAGTCCTATTTACCATGCATACATTTTCAGGATTGAAATCCTGAAAGGATGCTGTACTTTCAATAAGCCTGATGGATCCATTCCAGAAAAACAGACGTATTTTCTGCTGGTTTTTGTTTTAGGGCTTTCATAAAGTCTTGTACATATGGTATTTCTTCCCATTCACCATTTCTCTGACAGAACAATTCTAACTGGAGAATAGTAGAGTAATTTAATGACCCATTTTCAGGCCATTGTTCCCAAGAGCCTAAGTTATACGTTGTCCAAGCAGTATTGCAATAAAATATTATCTTTTTCTTAGTCGCAGGTAGATAACTATAATTAGACCAGTCATTCAAGATATTACCCAATGGGCTGTTAGATGGACTAGATGGCATGCCTCCCATAGTAACTTACTCCAAATACAAACGCAAATACAAAATACAGATTCCAAATTGCAATACCAGGCTTTATCGGTAGGTGGAAGCACAGACTAACAAATGACAGGCTAAAACAAATTCAAATTCCAAATTAAAAAAATTTAATGCAAATTTCGAGCGTATTTGCTTCCAAGTTCACCTAGCCAGAGATCTGCGTGACAAATGGGTACCTGTTTCAAATGCAAAGGAGAATTCCCCACCTGTCTAATTAGGGAACACCCAAGCGAGATCAAGGGTCCTCACCAGGAAATTACCCTAGTCCTGCAGATCAAATGCGAATGAGATGCTTCGGAAGAAACAGAACTGTCTTTTCTTCCTCCAAGGACTCAGATCGGGTGAGTGTGGTCTGTTGACGGGTGGAAGGGCAAGGGATGAAAAGGATCCACAGAGCAAAAGGGGCTCCATTCTCCGTGTCCCTCCCATCAGCATGGAGGGGCACTCGTCCAAGCCCAGTTGGCCCGGAAGCGAGGCGGAACCTAAGGCCCCTCTTAGAAAAGAGGGTGGTTTACTCCCCACACTGGCCACCAAGAATTTGTTGCCAAGAGATCAGCCCTAGTCTCCGACAAGCCAAATAACTCAGAGACAAGGTCTTAGAGCTTAGAAGGAAAGAGGCAGCTTTATTACTTTGCCAGGTAAAGGGGACTCACAGCAGGCTAGTGGCTTCAAACCTGTGAACTCACCTTGAGGTTGGGGCTTAGTGATTATATAGACAAACGTGTGGGAACACAAAGGTGATAACAATCAACAAGGGTGTCTGGTAAAAATTTCTCCTAAATCTTCATGAGTCACTCATGGGACCATCTGGTGGTCTGGCAGGTCATCAGCCTGCACCTTCTTTATCTGGTTAGACCCAGCTGGTGTCACGGAGGAACTCTGAAGAGTCTGGACATTCTCCTGAGTTTGTTATTCCATAACTCTTTTCCTGAAAAATGACTCAGAAAACATGACTATAAATTTTACTTGTCAGAGCAAGGTAAAAATAGCAAAGTCAAAAACCTTAGGTTTTGACAAAGGCTTGATCTCCAGAATATATAAGCAGCTCATACGACTTAATAAGAAAAAAACAAACAACCGAATTCAAAAATGGGCCAAAGACCTAAACAAGCAATTCTCCAAGGAAGAAATACAAATGATCAACAGGCACATGAAAAAATGTACAACATCACTACTTATCAGAGAAATGCAAATCAAAACTACAATGAGGTATCACCTCACACCAGTCAGAATGGCCATCATTCAAAAATCCACAAATGACAAATGCTGGAGAGGCTGTGGAGAAAGGGGAACCCTCCTACACTGCTGGTGGGAATGCAGTTTGATGAAGCCACTGTGGAAAACAGTATGGAGATTCCTCAAAAGACTGGGAATAGACTCCCCGTATGACCCAGGAATCCTGCTCCTGGGCTTGTATCCAGAAGGAAATCTACTTCAGGATGACATGTGCACCCCAATGTTCATAGCAGCACTATTTACAATAGGCAAGACATGGAAACAGCCTAAATGTCCATCACCAGATGACTGGATAAAGAAGCTATGGTATATTTATACAATGGAATACTATTCAGCCATAAAAATCAACAACATAATGCCATTTGCAGCAACATGGATGTTACTGGAGAATGTCATTTTAAGTGAAGTAAGCCAGAATGAGAAAGAAAAATACCATATGAGATCGCTCATATGTGGAAGCTAAAAACAAAACATAAATACAAAACAGAAACAGACTCATAGACACAGAACACAAACTTGTGGTTGCCAAGGGGACGGGGGGTGGGAGGGGACAGACTGGGATTTCAAAATGTAGAATAGATGGACGGGATTATACTGTATAGCACAGGGAAACATATACAAGATCTTATGGTAGCTCACGGAGAAGAAAATGTGACAATGAATATATATATGTTCATGTATGACTGAAAAATTGTGCTCTACACTGGAATTTGACACAGCATTGTAAAATGATTATAACTCAATTAAAAATGTTAAAAAAAAAAATAAAAAAACCTTAGGTTTTAACAATGGGCCTGGGGACAGTGTCCGGTTAGTCAGGTTTGCCGACTGTTTTAAAAGCAAGCAGTAAGCAAAGAATTTGTTAGCCTAAGTGTGGCCATTTTATTATTTCTCCTTCAGTAGAGTGCCCCAGTACCTCCATTAAAAAAAATAAACAAATCTAATTAACTCCCTGGCAAAAAAAATCAAAGAACAACAAAAGAAGTAACAAGGTAATGGTTACTAACTCCCAGGCATGGACTTGGTGGTGTGGTGTGTCCACTTGGCTTTATGGCTTTCCAGGTTACCTGAAACACCATCACTCCATCACTCCACGGAATCTGGGTACAGGCCGTTTAAGAGGAGAGAAGCCCCGCCCCATCCTTGGGATTTAAGGATACCATTTACAAACCTCTTTTTAGTGTTGTTTAGCATTTTCCCAGGAGGCCAGGCCTGGACCCTGAACCTCTCCCTTGGCCAACGGCTCACCAGGGACTACATTACCCAGAAGCCTATGCGCCGCACGTCCCGCTGGTCCAGCGACCCCGGGGGAGGGGCGTTTCCGTGCATGCGGAAGGCGTCTGAGCCGGACTTCCATCGTCCTCCTGGCAACCGGACGCTTTGTCGTTCTAGTGAGGTTCTACCCGATCTAGAATTCTTGGTTCGGCCCCAAGGGGGAGGAATCGGGAAGGCGCGTGAGGAGGCCTTGCCCTCCCAGCTGGTAGGCGAGCGGAGGTTCGGGGCTCGCGACGCCTGAGGTGACCCTGCGGCCGGGTATCCGCATCCGGAACCTGGATGCTGACCTCTCCCTGCGCTCCCGGCCCCGCCGCGCCCTCAGACCCCGATGGCGGCGGCCGCGCTGAGGGACCCGCCTCAGGTAAACGCGCGTCCTCCGGGCCCGCACCGCCCTCTCCCGCCGGACACTAGAGCCCCGAGTGCGGGGCGCCTGCTCGCGTGCCTGCGGCCCGGGCGCCGGGGTCCAGGCCGGGGAGGCGGCCGCGGGTGGGGCCGTGTTTCTGACAGACGGCGTCACGGCGCGGGGAGGGGCCCCCGGGCGGGGGACCCGCAGGTGCGGAGGCCTGGAGGCCGGGCTGAGCCAGAGGCATTCGGGCAATCCGGGGAGTCGTGTCCTATCAGCACGGAGCAGAGTGTCCCACCCTTTTGTATTAGGTTGGGGCAAGGAATGTGAGGATGGATAAGACCGGTAAGGAGGCTACTGCCGCGGCTTCCAGGGATGTTTTGACGGTGGATTGACCAGAGTAGTGCCAGGAGAGCGGGGAGGAGTGATCGGGTTCTGGATAGATTTTAAAGATATAGCAGGCAGATGTGGCTGTGATTCATAGCGAAAAAACAAGTTTTAAATTTGTTTGATTTTGTTTTTGGTATTTTTCAAGGACATCTTGAACATGGAAATCAGGAAGTCAAACTAGGGAGTAGATTTCAGAGTGGACATCGTTGATTCTGAGATGTCTCAGAGTGGAAGGGTCACATGGCAGCTAGACTGGAAGATCTGGAGTTCTGGAGAAGGGCCTGGGTTGGATGTCCACAGGGTGTAGAGTGTGGCTAGGCCTGCTGGACATCAGATTTAAAGGTAGCGATCTTAATCTTAATTAATTCATCTTATTTCAAATGGTCCTTGGGGTGAGAGGGGAGGGCTGTGGCTGAGGGCAGGGGGGAAAGGGTGGGCGTTCCTGAGACTTCCCCCCAAGGAGAGACATTCTGTCTGTCCGGTGACTGTGAGAAGAGAAGGCTGTGTAGGGCATGAGGAGCCTGGCCTGGCAGCAGCAGATGGGATGCCACGGAAGTCGGTGTCTGATAGTGTTACCTGTTCAACCCCTTTAACAGCTTGCTCTAAGAGAAGGTGCCAGGAGTGATTTCACTTTATTCAGTCTTGCTAAAGGCATGTACCTCAAAGGCCATGTGATAGACTATCCCAGCCTCCTTGTGTTTTTGACCAAATGTTCCAAGGACAGGCTCACTGGGGGCATCTTGCCTCATAGGAAGTTCCTACCAAAGAATTCCTTTAGTATGAGTCGTCCCAGCACAGGAAGTGTTTCTGCCCACACTCCCTATATGTTGTTTGTGGTTTTAGTGAGTGTAAGGGAGGTAGAACCCTACCTCTGCCTAACTTAGGTTTTCAGTGAGGACTCTTTAAGAAAAAAAACAGACTGATGAGACAAACAAATAGTACCTCCATTATAAATAAATAAACCTAATTACCCCCCCAAATTTTTTTAATTAATTTTTTTAATTGAAGTATAGTCAGTTTGCAATATGTCAATTTCTGGTGTACAGCATAATGTTTCAGTCATACATCTACATACATATATTCATTTTCATATTCTTTTTCATTATAGGTTACCACAAGATATTGAATATAGTTCCCTGAGCTGTGCAGAAGAAACTTATTTTTTATCTATTTTAAATATAGTAGTTAGTGTTTGTGAATCTCAAACTCCCAATTTATCCCTTCCCACCTTCTTTCCCTGCCAGTAACCATAGTTTGTTTACTATACCTATGAGTGTTTCTGTTTTGTAGATAAGTTCATTATCACTTGTGTCTTTATCCTCTTTTTTTTTAGATACCACGTATGAGTGATATACTGTATTTTTCTTTGTCTTTCTGGTTTCACTTAGAATGACAATCTCCAGATCCATCCATATTGCTGCAAATGGCATTATTTTATTCTTTTTATTGCTGGGTAATATTCCATTGTATAAATATACCACAACTTTTTTATCCAGTCCTCTGTTGATGGACATTTAGATTGTTTCCATGTCTTAGCTATTGTAAATAGTGCTGCTATGAATGTTGGGGTGCATGTATCTTTTTGAATTAGAGTTTTCTCTGGATATATGCCCAGCAGTGGGATTGCTGGTTCATATGGTAAATCTATTTTTAGTTTTTTGGGGATTCTCCATACTGTTTTCCATAATGGCTGCACCAAATTACATTCCTACCTGCAGTGTGGGAGGGTTCCCTTTTCTCCCCAGTGTGAAGGGTTTGAAGCACTGTTGGGAGAATGACCAGAGCATGTCATGTAATTCCCCAGGTAATAATCCCAACAACCATGTGCCGTGAATACTGTTATTTCCCCATTTCAGAAATGAGGAAACTGAGGCTTGGAGGAGTGAGACGTCCTGCCTAATGTAGCATACTTAACCATGGGGTTACTAGCTGCAAACCCAGGTAAGCCTCCCCCTAGAGCTCAGGCCCTGAAGTCAGGCACTAGACACCACGTGGTAGATTCCATGGTGAATTGGAAGCCAAACACCACCTGACTGGTCCTAATGCAAATTCAAAGTTTGTGAACTTGAAAGTAAGATATGGAAGAATTGTGCCACACCCCTATGCTGTCCTTAGTCCTGAGGGAAAATACTTCTTAAAAGTATAGATCTTGAAGCATCTTGCCTGGAAGAATGTATCCCTAGGCTGACAGGCTACCAGAAATTGATGACGTCATTCTGTATGTGTGATTATTTTCTTCCTCAAAATTATTTTATTTTATTTTAAAGACTTTTTTGGAGGAGAGGTAATTAGGTTGGTTTGTTTATTCATAATGGAGGTACTGGGGATTGAACCCAGGACCTCATGTATGCTATGCACATGCTTTACCACTGAGCTCTTTCCCTCCCTTGTCTGTAAAATCTTTAATCATTCCTGTTAAGACTACTTGTAGGTCCAGGGTGTGTGTATGTGACTTTGGACAGATACTGCCCCTAACTCCGCAAGTAGGCAGCCTTGACTCCCCTCCCACCACGTGGGTACCTGAGGGCCCGAGTCTGTGGTGATGAGAACCATGTATCTAGCACTAATTGTGCACCTTGCACTGTTTAAAGCACTTGGTACATAACCTCACCAAGATGTTGGTACTTTTTGTTCTGCCATTTTAATGAACGGATGTTTATGTTTGAGGAACATTTAAATCACTTCACAGATCTGCAAGGGAGGTTTTATCTTCATTTCACATCATGGAGGTGAAACTGCTGGCCTGGGGTCCCAGGATTGGAGGGTTGAGGCTGGGATTTACCAGCCATGAATCTCCAGAGCAGCCAGGGCCAGTGTATCCCACTCAGGATATGGAGCACCTGCGGGAGATTTTACAGGAAGCAGCCCCCCACCAGATGGAAAACTGCTGACTGCAAGCATGTAGACCCCAGACTGGTTGAAACCAGAAGATGGGTGATGATGAAAACTTCACTTTGATGCCAACTAATCTGAGAGGTGAGCACAGGCTGATCACGCCCCCTGCAGCCCCTCCCTCACACAGCCTTTAGGACCTTGGGCTCCTAACCAGCAACTTGGAAATGGTCTCAGGATATTAGTCCACTGTCTTCCCAGGTTTATGGCCTCAAATAAAGCAACCTTTCCTTTTCCACCAACACTTGTCTCTTGAATATTGGCCTTTTGAGTGGCAAGTAGCCGAACTTGGTTTTGGTACCAGCATGGTCTGGTTGCAGGGACTCTAAGGTGTGAGATGCAACCTAAGGCTTGGGAGCAACCAGTGGGCTAAAAACACAGTAGGTGCTCAATAAATAATTCCTTTGCTTTCCACCTTGTGACCACCTAGGCTTCCTTTCAGTGGCTGGTGGTGCCATGGGGACTACAGTACCCAGGAGTTTCTGCACCATGAGGTGGCAGCTCTCCACCAATAGTGGCCCAGGAGAGGGATCTTTTCCTGTGAGCACGTCATGTCGGGGCAGAGCTTCTGGTGCCCCATCTGGTTTCCTGTGGTGTAGATTTACTGGGGACTAGCGCCTCCATCCCCTGGCGTGGTAGCAGCTGCTCCAGTGACAGCAGCTAAACTGATAGCTAAGCCCTCACCCTCCCAATATGTGGGATTACACTTCTTAGCTTTCCTCTGCCCCGGAAATTGTGTCTGCAGGCTCAACCCAAGCCATCACTACACGGAGGAGTCCCCTGTCGAACCCAGAAAGATGAGGGATGGATGGCGTCCCAGGCACGTTCAGGTGCTTGGAGGTGAGGCTGAGCTGTGAGTTGCTGGTGACTCACGGGTCGCTTCCTCTCGGAGACAAAAGAGGGGCAGGGTTCAGGCCTGAAATGGCAAACAGAGGATTCTTGGCCTCCATTCTGAGGATGATGGGAGCCATAGGGAATTTGGAGCAGTCTCAGCAGACTCCCCCTGGCTGTAGAGTAGAGGACAGACTGAAGGGGCAGGGGAGGGCAGAGGCAGGTGTGGAAATAAAAGAAGCCCACCAAATGAGAACAAACAAAAGCCGTTTATTCAGAGTTTGCTGACAGCAAGGGAGTTGGGCGCCGTCACTGCATTTAGCTGAGGTGCAGAGGCAGCGGGATGGGAAAGCTGGCTGGTCCCTAAGTTGGAACTGGGTGTAAAAGGGAAGAGGGCAGCTTCTACGAGAGTCCTGACCATTTTGGCTCCATGCTGTGGGTGTTGGAGAATTTTATTTTCACGCATGGTCACACCACAGGGAAACCAGGGAGGCGGGCACTGCAGTCATGTATATGAGCATTGGTGGGCTGGGCCAGGCTGACTGCCATGAAGGCAGCACGAGAGGTGGCGTTTTCAGGCTGTTATTTTACTGGGGCTGATTTTCTCTTCTGAAGTGGATTGTGAGAGGGAAGGGAAGGAGAGGTGACCCAGCGTTTTGGATGAAGCTGCTGGAAATGCCAGCAACTGAACTGGAGAGATCATCTGTAAAGTTCATTTTCAGAGGATGGGGTGTAGGTAGGAAAGTTGAGTGGTGTGGGGACCTCGTGTATGTGATAGAGTAACAGTCTCCCAAAGATGTCCGTTTCCTAATTCCTGGAACCTCTTCTACTCCTTCTACTGGGGTTTGAACCCAGGACCTCGTGCACACCAAGCACACGCTCTGTCCCTGAGCTGTACCCCCACACCCACCTCCTGACAACCTTTGGATATATTATCCCACATGGAAACAGGGACTTTATGTGTGTGATTCAGTTAAGGATCTCAAGATGGACAGATTATCCTGGGTTATCCAGTGGACCCAGTATAATCACAGGAGGATCAGAGTCAAAGAAGGAGAGTTGAGGAAGGAAGCAGGTCAGAATGGTGTAGTTGCTGGCTTTGAAGATGGAGGAAGGGGCCATGAGTCAAGGAATGCAGGAGGTTTTCAGAAGCTAGACAAGATAAGGCAGCAGCTTCTTCTGTGGAATTGCTGGAAGGACTATAATGCTGATTTTGATTTGTCGTTAGCATAGGGAAGCCCGTTTTGGACTCACAACCTCCAGATGTAAGATGATAAGCTTTTGTTGATTTAAACCACCGATTTGTTACAGCGGCAATGGGAAACTAATAGAGTGTGCACCTGAGATGTGGAGGAGGGCAGGGGGTAACTGAGGTGTGCGTGCGGTTCTGAATGTCTGTGACTGGAGAAAGGAAAGGAGCCAGATTAGGAAGCCTTCAAAGCCAAAATGGGGGTTTTGGCGGTAGGGGCCATTGGAGGTTGGGACAAGATGGGATCCTGATTCTGTCTCCCAGCATTCTCTCCATGCAGTGTGCAGAGTGACACGTGGGCAGTCCAGGGTGATATCCATGGTGTGGGCTGGAAAGTTGGTGGTAGGTAGCTGAAGACGTGGGGGAAGCATGCTCCAATGATGTGCATGTGAGGAAGGGGCCTAAACTGATTGTCCTAGGACCCTGTTATTGAGGGCTTAAGTGAAAAGAGTGAGCCCAGGCTTGTGTCTAGGAAGTCTAGTACGGGGTACCCAGGGGGACTGGCTGACAGGAGAGGAGATGGGCATCTGCCTCACAGCCGCTTGCTGCTGCGGGCTGACGCAGTGACCATGGGGCACACAGGAGAGCGCGAGGACCCCTGGTACCAATGCCTGGTACCTCCTCTGACCTGGGCACCTGGGGGTGGTAGGTAGAGTGGGGATTCTCAGTCAAGAGACTTCTCACGGATCTTGCTGTCCCATCTTTGCAGGGCTGTGTAATCTCAGGACGTGTTCGTGTACTTCTCCCAGGAGGAGTGGGGGCTCCTTGATGAGGCTCAGAGACGCCTGTACTGGGACGTGATGCTGGAGAGCTTGGCACTTTTAGCCTCCCTGAGTAAGATCCTCCCCCCAACCCCATCTCCTTTCTCCTTTTCCCCAGGGACCACTGTGTCCTTCCCACCATCAGATCATGGGCACTGCTTTCTAGCTGTTCCCTGAAGCGGGTGCCTCGGCTAAGCTCTGTGGCGTTTCCTCACCTCTTACTGACCCACGAAGCTGTGTAGACAAAGGTTTCGGGGTCACAAGACAGGGTTTGCCCAGCGGATCCCACTAGTCTTGGCACTTCTGTCCAGAATTGTGACAGCTCTGTGCCCAGGGTTCTGTCTCCTTCCTCCAGGTGACGTTTTCTGGGGCTCAATTGTACCAGGAGTTACAGGCACTCACAGAGTCACCATTTAGCTTACAGAGACCTTTGGATTCCTGCAGAACCTTCCTTCAAGGTTCTTTTTGTAATTACTTTTTTTTAATCTTGTGGTCTGTCACAAGATGGGTTGCTCTGAGGCGATACTCACCTGTCCTGGGTTTCCTGTAGGCATCACATCCTCCAATTCACACTCGGTCACTCTGCTGCAGCAAGGGGGTGAGCCTTGGGTGCCTGGCCAGCTCAATCTGATACCAGCCACAGAGAAAGAGGCTCAGCCCGGATCTGGACCTGGTGAGTGGACACCGGTGAAGGACATGATGCCATGTCTGGGTTCAAATCCAGAAGTATTGACTGTCCCCACCGGCGTTTGGTTTCAAGGCCTCTGGCCACGTGACATTTCTACCTGTCCTCCCCCGTTCCTGACACTGAGCCTTATTTCAGGTCTGACTTCTAGCATGTGGCTTCTGCCTTGCACCTCCCTCTTCCCTGCTCAGTCTGCATTCTTCTGCAATATTGGCCTATACTTCTTTTTTTCCCATTTTTTACAATTGAAGTATAATTGATTTATAATGTGTTAGTTTCTGGTATACAGCATGTTGATTCAGTTACACATACCGGTACATTCTTTTTCATTACAGGTTACTACAGGCCATTGAACATAGTTCCCTGCGCTGTCCAGCAGGACCTCGTTTATCTGTTCTGTACATAGTCGTTTGTATCTAACATCAGCCTGCACTCAGTGTGTCACAAGATGCACACACGTCCTCAAGTCGCCTTTGAACACCAGCTACTCACTTGTCATTGGATTTTCCTGCGCCTGAACATGCTCTCTGCCTAACACTCACGTGTCACAACAGCCAGCATCCTGCTGGAAGCTGTTGGCTGTGTTCTGCCCTCATATCCTTGCCTTCGGGAGGCCTCCCCCATTCCGTGACCATCAGTCCCATAGAGTTACCCAGGAGGTGTCAGACCTATGTCTGACAGGGTTACCCTCCACCAGAGTCAGCATGCATCTCATCAGGCCCTTCTCTACTTTCAGGTTGTTGGTGTGGAGTGGAGGTTGAGGCTGTGTCCTCTGAGCAGAGCGTTTCTTCAGGAGTGTCACAGATCAGGACCCATTTGGCAGGTCGGAAGACCCACCTGTGCGATGTGTCTGGCCCGCCACTGAAAGACATCTAACACCCGATTGAATGCCAGGGGGCAAAGCCAGCCCGAAACCATACATGTGTGAGGCGTGTGGGGAGCAGTTCTGGTTCAGCGCAGACCGTCACCAGCACCAGGGGCAGCAAGGAGGAGAGAAATTCTTCAGGAGGGGCAAGGGCAGGGACTCCATGAGAAGCTGCAGAATATGTGTGCTGGAGAAGCCCTACATACACACTGCGGGCGGAATGGACTTTCCAGCCCCTTCAGACCTGCTTCAGCACCAGGGCCCTCACAGCAGGATGACGCCCCCCAAGAGCATGGAGCTCGGGGGAGCCCTTACCACCTGGCAGAGCGTCACAGGTGCAGCAAATGTGGGAAAGTGTTCACCCGAAAAGACACACTTGCCCAGCACCAGGGAATCCACACTGGAGAGAGGCCTTACAAGTGCAGCCAGTGTGGGAAGTCCTTTAGCCAGAGCTCCCACCTCAACGTGCACAGGCGAATTCATAGCAGTGACTATGAGTGCAGCAAGTGTGGGAAAGCCTTCAGCTGCATCTCTAAACTCAGTCAGCACCAGAAAGTTCACTCTGGAGAGAAGCCTTACGAGTGCAGCAGTTGTGGGAAAGCCTTTACCCAGAGGCCAAACCTTATTCGGCACTGGAAGGTGCACACTGGAGAGAGGCCATATGTGTACAGTGAATGTGGTTTGAAAGAGTTCCACCGCAAGTACACGCTTGTTCTCCACCAGAGGATTCACATGGGAGGAAAGCCTTGAGAGGCCAGTGAACATGGGACATCTTTTGGCCAGTGTTCCCAACTTACTGCCCACTTGAGAATTCCTAGTGGTGCTTAAGAGTGCGGCAGACGTAGGAGAGCCTTTACCTTAAGACCAGACCTTACTCGGCACAGGAAGTCTATGCTGGACAAAGGATTGTACCAGGAATGTGCTGTCTCCTCGCTCAGCCTAACAGCTCTCCCCAGAGCAAAGGGCCATCAGTCAGTGAAACCTCAGAGATTGGAAGTTCTGCAACAGGAGGGTTCCCTGTAGTGCCACGTGTGTGTGGTGCTTTCGGGAGCTGTGGTGCATGTTCTAAACTGTCAAGTGCCTCTGCCGGTGGTATAAACCATCCTCCAGTTCCCATTTGCAAAGTGCCAGCGCGTGTGTCAGTTAGCCAGTATGCGTGGGCAGGCAGCCCTCTGCTGTCTCCCCGGTCCCCGGAAGGAGTCATGACTGGCCTCAGTAGCCTGCTGGGGGCCTCATTTTCACCCTCTTGACTGGTTTCGGCCTGGAAAGAACCAGCACATCAGATGGATTCTCCAGGAGCTTGCAGAGATTCGCCAACGTGCATCTCTCAGGCTCATCTGCAGTTGTGAGCCTCACATTTGCCCACATGCACACAATAATAAAGTCCTTATTCTTTGAGCCACCTTTAATTTTTCTTTTTTCCCTTTGGCAAAAATTAAATTATGTAAACTTATTTGTACAGCAAAGCGATTCAGTTATACATACACAGATGCATACGTGTTTTTTCTTTTTAGAATCTTTTCCATTATATGTTATTGCAAGAAATTGAGTTTAGTTCCCTGTGCTACACAGAAAGTCCTTGTTGGTGCCACCCTCCATCATGAGGGTTCTGTTCATTGTGTGGGGTCTGTGGAGGACACAGTTGTGTCCTACCAGCACGAAAGGATAAACAAATTATGTGGGGATCCCCAGTTTTCTGTGCCTCAGAGCGGACAGTACGGTGGCAAAGAATAGCGATCCATTTCTGGCCTAATTTGCTTTGCCACCCAAGGCCTTGTCGGAAAGACTTTTGGGCTGTGTGAGACACATCACTTGGCCTGGATGCTGGTTTTATTTTTGAGTCCTGAAGTATGAAGAGGGGCAGTTGGTCCCTGGTTCCCAGAGAACGTTTCATATTCCCAAGCATAATTAAGAAGCAGTTGTCCTCTGGTACCTGCCAAGGAGCCCACGTTCAGAATTCGATATGCAGGTATCACTGGCTGGAAGACTTACAGGAGCCAGGTGGAAACTATACTGGAACTGAAATGCGGGCTGTGAGTAATAAGTGGCTGGAGAGATTACAACACCCTAGAGGGACGTCCCACGCTAAAGCACTGCTCAGGCATCCCCACCCTGTGGGATGGGAGGGCTCTGTCGCTCCTACGGCTGATGTCACTTGCAGGGCAAATAATCTAAGCATTTTGTGGACTCCTTTAGGCTCTTGATGGTTCAGGTCAGGGGTCTTGCTGGGCAGGCAGGAAAATGGGGCCTGAGGGGACGGAGACCTAGGGTTCCAGAGATGTGGGTTTCGTGACTTAGCCAGTGTTCCTAGTGATCATGTTGAAAGAGTAATTGGTTGCCAGTTTTTGCTGCCCTGCCTCCCAGGGCACGAGGAGAGAGATGCTGAAGGAAACAGGGTTGCCTGTAGGATTTCATTTGTCCTTTCTGTTAAGGCAGACTGTGACATTTGAAAACTCCCTTCGAATGTAGTCATTCTTTCTGTAAGTTTCCCTGTTAAGTGTGGGTTGTTTAACATCCAGAAATCCTGGGACAAAGCTAGGGTGAGTTTGGTTGCTGATGGTTTCTGACTGGCGTAATGGTTAGGCCGTCTGGCTCAACTCTGTTACCAGAAAGGCATAAAAATCCCTGCTGGTATCTTCCAACTTGAGCTCTCCTGAAGCCAGGCTTCACCACTCAGATACCTGTGGCTCAGTCTGGGAGCGAATCATAGCACTGTGTGAATAAGAGTCCGGGAAACTGCCTGGATGTCTCTGGACCCCAAAGCAGTCCTGCTTTTTCTTTGTCTTCCTACGTGGCATCCTTTGCTTGTAAGAAAACCTCACACGAGTCTGCTGTATGGAGTCTTGCAAGTATTTTCAGTTATAATACTCATGAAATGTTTGCACTTGGTGATAAGACTGGGATATTTGATACAACCCCCTTATCCTGATTCCAATAACGACTAAGGGGTTATTGTGCAGAAAGAAAGATGACAGAGGGTGGTGAGGAAGGACTTTGTTAACAGGCTGGTTTCCAGGCCGTCACTGGGTTGGGTCTGCAAAAGTGCTGCACTCATGAGGAGGAAGAACGGGAGTGAGGCCTGGAGTCTGTAGGCTGTGCTAAGTGCATCGCAGAGGAAATATGCTGAAGGGATGTCAGCCACGAGTATGGTTCCTCAGCTGCTTCTTCCCACCCCTTGTTCTAGCAAAAATAAAGGCAGGGAAGCAGCTAGAGGCTGTGGGGGCTACAGATCACAGCCTAAGAGTCACTCAGTGCTGTACCTCCTAGCTCCATCCCCCTGAGCCAGCTGATGATTGGTTCTGTGACACAAGTGGAGACGGAATGACGTGAGGTATGATGTTATGGGTCTCCTGGTTCAGCCCTTGAGTGGGGCTTAATGCTGGGGAGAAATGTAAGGATTATGCAGAAGAAATGGTGAAGAGACGTCTGTTGAACAGAGTCAGAAAATGTTTCAGTGGTTCGTTAAAACTGACATTAAAAAGAAGATGGAGTAACTGCTAACATTGTGATGGATGATTGTAAAAAGTGGGTAATATGTTCAAAGAACATATTACAAATTCTCTCCATTCATCCTAGTCTTAACTGCATTTTGAAATAAAAAGATTATACAGCGGGGAGGGTGTGGCTCAGTGGTAGTGTGCTTGCCTAGCATTCATAAGTCCTTGGTTCAATCCCCCGTGCCTCCATTAAGAAATAAATAAATAAATAAATAAAAACCTAATTACCACCCCCCCAAAAAAGAAAAGAAATAAAATTTTAAAAGGTTAAAAAAGTTAACCTTTACTTTCTGCAAGTTGCCTACTCACAGCTCAAATCCCATCCTGCAGGGAAAAGTCCTGGGCCTCCTGGAATCTAGGCAGTAACTCCACGCTCCATGCGCCAAGCTGAGACCTGCCAAAGTGATCAATGTTTTTTTGGGGGGGGTTATTAGGTCTGTTTGTTTGTTTATTAATGGAGGTACTGGGGATTGAACCCAGGACCTCGTGCATGCTGAGCACACATTCTACCACTGAGCTACACCCTCCACTCTAAGGTGATCAATGTTTTGATTTTTTTCACATCTTTGAAGGCCTCTAACTGGCTTTTCCATTTTAGATCATTCTGAAGTCTGCAGCAAAATCATTAGTTTTATGATTCTGGTGAGAGAGAGAGGAGAGTGGCGGTGGGTTATTGTGGGGGCAGGGGGGTCGCTTAAGCTTTGCTAGTTTGTTCAAACTGAGATTCACTGCATGAAGCTTTTAGTAGCATTTGCACTAAAATGCTGGCATTCTCCCTTCAAAATCTGGAAAGGGTGGAGGCTGGCTGGACTTACACCACAGTTTCACTGCCTCTCCCTGGCTTCACCAAACCATTACCTCTCTTTTGTCTCTTTACCCTCCCGGAATTAAATCTTACGTGTGTAATCTTCTGTTACGTGTGAAGTTTTGGCAGACCAAATCCACATTCCCGAAGTGATGCCTGTGAACAAAGACATAACAATTTTCAAGAGTCTGGAGAGAGCATGCTCCCTCTCTCCAATGTGAGAAGATGCTCATCTATGAATCAGGAGGCAGGACCTTCCCAGACACGGAACCTGACCACTTGCAGGTCATGATGTCAGACGTGCAGCCTCCACAACTGAGAGAAATAAATTTCTGTTGTTTACAAGCCTCCTAGTTTATGATATTTTGATAAATAGACTGAGCTGAAGTGAATATGAATGATACGGGTAATCTAGCCAAAAATACAGTCTTCTAAAATTTGGAGAACTCACGCTGAAGCAAGGCCTTTTGAGTACTGACTGTTGCAGTTCCTTTAGCCTCCAGGATGTTCATCACAAGGCAGTTGCCATGCAGGTGGCAAAACAAGAAAAAAGAGAAGGGAGATCACATGGTCCAAGGATGTGGATTCTGTGACCCAGCCCCGCCAGCATTCCTGTTGACACAAGTGAAAACCGCCTTTATTGATCCCAGTCATGGACGCAAGACTGGCCTGGCTCAGACAGGAGGACAGATATGTGAATGAAAATACTGCAATGTGAGTGACAATACTGCAACCATATCACTAAACAAAGAATGCTGAAACCAAGTCCTCAGCGGCTGCCGCCACCCCCCAGTGGGGACAGGTCTGCAGACCAGACTCTGCAGCCACTCACAATGATGCCCTCTGAGCGAACTCAGAATAAGAAAGGACAGGACACCGGCCCTAGACAGCTGGGTGCTTGTCAAAGGAATGAATTCAGTGAGCCCAAATGTTTGCCTCCTCCCATACATAGAAAAGCACTAAATTCTTTAACTTGAGATGCTTGGTTTTCTTTACATAACAGGTAACCTTTTATTGTTCCAACTACCTGGTCTTAGTTGTAAAGCTCCTTATATATCCTAGCTGCTCCCCTACCTCTTCCGAGCAGTCCCTCAGAGCCATCTGAGAGGCTGTCTTCCTGGCTCCAGTCCTCCCACCAAATAAAACGTAACTCTTAACTTTAAGGCTGCACATTTATTTCAGTTGACACGTAGAATCAAAATGGAGTCACCAAAGCTTATTTTCTGAAGAGTGGGAGGTCTGGGGTTTTATTTTTACCTGTTTTTTAAAGGATTATTAAGGTATAATTGACATTCATTAAAATACACATGTTTAAAATTCACAGTTTGGTAAGTTTTACCACATATATGAACCTGTGAAACTATATCATATTTATGTATAAATAGGTATATGCATAAATCCGTGCGTATTTACCTCTTGTACTTCTGTAATCTCTCTCTACGCCCTTCCTGGCTCTCCCACCAACCATCAGCTTACTTTCTTTACAGCAGATTAGTTTTCATTTTCCAGACTTTTATATGGTTGGAATCATAAAGTGTTTTTACTTTTTTTCCCCTCTGAGTTCATCATGTTGCCACCTTGTTTGAGATCATCACTGATGCTTCTTTGTTTTGTTTTGTTTGGGGGGAGGTAATTAAGTTTATGTATTTATGTATTTATTTTAATGGAGCTACTGGTGATTGAACCCAGGAACTCATGCATGCTAGGCACACTCTCTACCCCTGAGCCACACCCACCCCCAAACTTTTTGTGTCATTCACAATGTCATAGCCAAAAACATCATACACAGTTAAATTTAGTCTGCATTCTTAACATTGTCATCACTGTCCTAAGTCCAGGTGTTAGAGCAGGCACATATATAGATATGAGCAGAGAAAGGGGTACACAGACCACATGGCAGGAATTTGGCAGCAAGGAGGGGCACAAGCCAAATGCAGGAAACCATACATCATGTAAGCACCAGGGGTCCCTGGGCTGAGAAAGAAAAGGAGGAATCTTTGGGCTGATAAGGGGCCAAACCATTTGGCCTGGAGACCAACAAAGAAAGGTGAGAAAAAGCAGGAAGTTCAAGTGTCCGAATGTAACCTTTTGCTCATTATGCCCTCATTTCAATAAAATTAGGCTTGCAGATCAGAAGTAACCATCATGCACTGGTGCCATGACACTTCCGATCCAGACTAAATAAGGACAAAAATCCCTCCTCCCTTTGGGAAGGCGGAGTTGGGATGATAATCAGGGAGTACGACCCTAAGCCCTTCCCCGTCCCCAATGAATAAACCGCTCATTCATTTTTATAGCCTATGAAACTAACTTGCCAAAGAAACAGGGCCGTTGCTCACCTTAGCCTGCCCGCTCTCCCATTGAGACTGTACAATCTATCACTTAATAAATCCTCACTTTACATTTTTTAACAACTACGTCTTGTCTCTGCATTCTTTCTGGAACTGGACAAGACCCTGGAACACAGGTTGCATCCACCAGCAACATAGCTATTCAGTAATACCATAAATCTCATTATGGCTTATAGTGTTTGTCAACATCCAAGGTATAAATTCTCCCACCATGAATGTGGGATGTACTCAGAGAAGGAGCTGAGAAATTCTACTTGGGGTCCCCTGGGTGTTTGGTGAAAAACTAAACTTAGCCCGTGCAGGACGTGACTTGAAAAGGCCAGGTGGACAACAGGTTTCCGGACTGGGAGGTGGCTGGAGATGCCAGCGGCCTCATGCTGAAGAGAGAATCCTGACCAGCCAGAGGGGAGGGACCTCCCTGCACACCCTGGGAGGGGTAGTAGAATCCCTGAGTGGCCTCCTCTCAGTAGCCATCTGGTGCTGGAGCCGATATGCAGCCTCCCCAGAGGGGCAGTGGGAGGAGAGTGGGAAAGAAATGGGGGCTGGGAAGATCCTCTGCACAGCCATATTCCCTCTGGCCTCATCTGATTCCTTGTAAGGGATTCTCATCCGCTGAACTCTCTTCAAAGTTCTTTTCATCTTTCCTTTTCTGTGATTATTGACTGATGGTTTCCCACTAGTATTTCCCCTTCATGGACTTCACCATCACTTGCGGCTGCTTTTCCAGACACACCCATCGGGCAAGGGGGACACTGTGGGCCTCTGTGTCCCTGGTGAGGTTTCTCAGGAGGACTCAGGCCCAGGAAACTCATGTGGAAGGGCCTCCAGGCTGCCAAAGGGGAATGTTCCCCATGGAAGCTGGTAAGGATTTCTACTCAGAGGCTCACGTGCTCCAAGCTGTTTGGACACATCTGATCTGAGGTGGTGTCTCAGAGGGGACAGCGAGGAAGGGATGATCCTGGTGGGTTTCAGGGTCAGGTCAAGAGGAATCATGGCTGGGCAGGAGAGCAGGGTTGGGCCGAGGAGACACAGAGGGTTCCACACATTGCCAAGGCAATTTAGGTCCTTGCTTCTACCGCTAATCCGAAAGGCAATGCCCTGCCCAGAGTTCCTGGTCGTTCTTGTATGGGGAGGCCCTTGAGGATACAGCACAGTCCTCCTGGTCTGCGAGGCAGGGGCGCTGGATCCCCACAGGTCCTGCCAGTTGGTCGCCTGCTGGCCCCTGGCCGTGGCAGGTGGAAGTCAGTTCTTGGGAACCCTCAGCAGTTGGGTTCCCAAGATACATGGTTAATTGAAGAAATAATGGAGAGCAGTTTGGTAAAGTAGAATTTTCTTGTGCTAAGAAAAACAATATTAATGGGAACATATTTGAACACACCAACGCACGTACAGCAATTCACCCATGTGCAAAGCCATTCTACAAGGATGTCATGCTGCAAATATGGTTTTTCTGCAGCAAGTATAAGGATGGGAGGATTTTCACATTCTCTGGTTGTAAAGGAGAAGTAATCCATGAATAAACAATAGAGAATTTGAATTCTACACATTGTTTTTAAAAATTAAAATAAGACATGCGCACCGATAAACTTTTACAACCACAGTTCTAACATTCTGCAGCTAGCGAGGAGGTTTGTTTTACAGCAAGATTCTCAGGCACCCTGTCCACAGCAACCACAGCATGAGGACAGAGTGTCTCATTGCATGTGTTCATAAAGTTCAGCTGAGTACACCTGGAGACCTAACTGGTTTTATTAGGCAATCGTGACAATGGAAGCATCCACATAGGAACCAGAAGGAGCTCTATGAAGGGTTGTACATATGGAAGCTTTTCATAGGAAGAAGGGTTGGGCCCAGAAGGTATTAGCAAAAGAAAAGGGAGGATTATTTTAAAGCCAGAACACCTTTTCTGGGGGACGGAAGGGAAGCACAAAGGTCTTGTCATGTAGATTGCTCTTCTTCCTGTATTGGGGGGATGGAGAGGGCCAAAGTGACAGATTACCTCATAGGCCCTAGTCAGAAAATTCCACACTCGTGGATCAAGTTTCTTCTGAAGGTCAGAACTGCACTTCAGTCTTGTTTTGGTGCCATGAGCAGTGAATGACTCCGTTTGGGGTCTATTACTTATTTTTTAACTCGTGCCTCTGGATCACCTGAAGTCTTCTTAAATCACTGATACATTTTCGGAGGGGGGGTGATTAGGTTTATATATATATATATATACGTACACATACACATACACATACACATTCACACACACAAACACACACATACATACACACTATTTATTTTTTAAATGGAGGTACTGGGGATTGAATTCAGGACTTTGTGAATGCTAGGCACGTGCTCTACCACTGAGCTATAATATACACTGCCCTCATTTTCATTTATATATATATGTATATACTTAATGGCAGTACTTGGGAATGAACCCAGGAATTCATGCACAGTAAGTACGCACATTACCACTGAGTTATACCCTCCCCTCCTTAAATCACTGATTGTTGGGCCTTGCTGCTAAAATGTCTGGGTCAATAGATCTGGGTTCTTGACTGAGAATGAGCATTTCTAAATGGTCCCTCGGTGATAGTGAAGGAGATGGTCAGTGCAGAGATGATGGTTTAAAAAGCTTTAAACGGAGGTACTGGAGATTGAACCCAAGACCTCATGCATGCTAGGCATGTACTCTACAACTGAACTATACCCTCCCCCCGATACCACTTTATTTCAGGGTTCAGATGCTCCCTTTTGTACATATATTCTTATTGAAAATAGCAGCTTCAATCTGGTACACGAAAATTATATGAGTTGAGTCATTGTTTTGTTTGATTCGTAAAAAAATTGTTTGCATCTGATGGTATTGAGACAGGAGGGAAGGGGGCAGGGCATACCCACTCAAGGAATGACAGCAACAAAATGGTGGAAAACTCACCTCCTAGCTAGCCTTGAGGATTAAGGTTTGACTTCTAATAGACCATGAGCTTCATTATATCCTCATTGTAACAGCCTGATCAAATAACATGCCCACAGGCTCCATGACAGCCCCAAGGCTAAAAGAATGGGCGATGGCCCATGTCCTGGTAATCTCAGACCCTTCCCCAGGGTGGTGGGATTGATCCCACCTATAAGCCAGTGAAGCTACTGAGACCATAAAAAGTGACAATACCATGCCTAGTGGCACTTTGCCCTCTCTCTCCCCTTTAGAGACATCCACACTCTGTCTGTGGAGTGTGTACCTACTTTGAATTTAACCTGAGCACCCAATTCCCTGACCTCTTTCCTTCCCTTTCTCTTGCCTTACACTGTATGCAATATGTATCTTTCTAAATAAATCTACCTTTACTCAACCGTGGCTAGCACTTGAATTCTTTCCTGCGTGAAGACAAGGACCCACACCTGGCGGGGCACGTCTCAGGAATTCAACTGAGACCTGGGACTTGGCCCTCCTCATGTCCTGCAACTGTTTTCCTTCATCAGTATGGATTTAAAAGATATTATATGGACAAAGGTCTTCCTCAGTGGGTGAGAGAACCCCTAAATACATAGGCCAGAGAGACTCTTTGAGCGAAACCAAAAGCAGATCTGGTTGTTCATCTAGTTCAGGGTGGCCCACCATCTGTGGAAGAAAATCACAGGTTCCAAACGGAGTTATGCTAGGCCCTGACACCAAGCAGGGTCTCACTATCCAAGTGAATTGAAGCGTCCACTTTCCCTGGAAATACAGCCTTAACTGGTCAGTTAGGAATTTGCTGCTCAGCACCAATGAGGTAATCTGTCACATGGGCCCTCTCTGTCCCCTAAGGAAGATGAGGTAATCATCTGTCCCCCCATAGGTAGGTTACCTAAGCCTGAAATCATCTGTTTTAGTGATGACTTCCATGTCTTCCCTTAAAAAACCTTTCCCTTCCTGGGGCCCTTTGGAGCTCTCCACTTTGCCAGGTGGGATGCCGCTCAATTCCTGACTCAATCAATAAAGCCAAATACATCTTTAAAATTTACTCAGTTGATTTTGTTTTCTCTGTTACCACATCCCTCTTCTTTCTTCCCAGTTAGGACCTGTATAAAATCTTTTCTATTGTTCCTAACTAATCACACTGAAACTCACAAAAGTGACTCTAAAGCTACAGGCTACAACTATTTGAAGAGCAATAACATCGTTTCCAGCTATGCATGGACTTAATCACGTCTGAATAGCTGTATGGAATGATGCTCCACTTCCTTCGATGGTGGACCAAAGAGAACCGCACAACCGAAAACTTGTGAGAAAAGTTTTATTTAGCGCCCTTGCTCAGTAGTATAGCTCTAGAGTTAACTTCTCAGCTCGGAGGATCTGCTTCATAGAGGTAAGGGTGGAGCCAGAGTATACAGGAGATTTCTTGCTGGGAAAAAGAAAAAACGAAGAAAGGTATTCAAACATTAAAAGGTTGTTGGTAATCACAAAGCACAGACAAGTCAAGTTAATGATTTCAGTGCTTAGTGCTTTTTTTTTGTGTAGAGGACGATGCAAGAATCTGGGGTCCTTGAAATGAGCCTTTAGGTATGCATCTTAGCTATCTAAGGCCATTGTCCAAAGCCCAGAATTCTTCCTGCTTAGCCCCATCCTGAATTCCGCTCGGGGCACACCTGGGCGTGGGGGTGCGGCGGCAGCGGCTTCGGGCTTCGTCCTCTTAGAACTGGAAAGGCGGACAGCATTCCCTGACCAACGTCTAAAATAGTACTTGTTCTTTGAAGGCAGGATGAGCTTCGAGGAGTCTGAAGCAACGGCTCTTCTCGCCATGAACAGGGAGCAAAGCGGCTCGCGCGGGAGGAGCATCACTTTCCTGCACTCCTCAGGGAACCTCGTGGCCACCAACACTGCCCTCAGGCTGGAGAACTTTCTTCCCTGAGGTCGTCAGAGCCCCGGGACTTACGTCACACGGAAGTAGGGCCAAGGCAGACAGACACGAGGCATGAGCCAATACGGGAGCAGGATGCGGGCCTTCCCCGCCTGAGCATGCGTCAGGGGCGGGACTTCCGGCCTCTTCTGCCGGCGGCCAGTTTGCTTGGCGGCTCCGGCGGCGGAGTCGGCCCGCTGCTGCCGTTCCCTTGACCTCTGTCGGGGGCGAGGCTCCTCATGGGGCAGTGAGGGAGGAAGGGGGCACCCGCCTAGCCAGCCAGGGTGCCCTCACACCTGTAGCCTTCATTTCTGCGTCTCTCCTGTTGCGTGGCGGGCCGGGAACGAAAAGGTCCGAAGGAGACGCTGGCCCGCTGCACCGAGGCGCGTCCGAGGCTCCGTGACGCCCCCCGGTGGGCATCGCGCCAGGCCCGGGATACGGACCCGACGCCCGGGACCCCTCCTGTCCCGCCGCTCCCGGTCTCCTCTCCTCTCCTACGGCTCCCGGCCCCGCTCCGCCCTCAGACCCCGATGGCGGCGGCCGCGCTGAGGGACCCGCCTCAGGTAAACGCGCGTCCTCCGGGCCCGCACCGCCCTCTCCCGCCGGACACTAGAGCCCCGAGTGCGGGGCGCCTGCTCGCGTGCCTGCGGCCCGGGCGCCGGGGTCCAGGCCGGGGAGGCGGCCGTGCGTGGGGCCGTGTTTCTGACGGACGGCATGACGGCGCGGGGACGGGCCCCCAGGCAGAGAGGAGGGTACATGTAAAGGCTGGAGTTCGGACTGAGTCGGGTCCAGGGTACAGCAACCCAGACCAAAACAGGCTCCATCTAGCTGCAGAGACCAGAGCCGACTGGCGGCAGGGGGCAGGGGGGAAGGGAGGAGGCAGGCAGCACAGGAGGATTAATCGCAAGAGTCGTAGTGAATGTTGATGGACCAGAGTGACCGCACTGGATGTGTGAGAAGTGGTTGAATTCTGGATCCACTTTTGGAGAAGGGCCTCTCGGAATTGGGGGTGTTGCTCTTGGTGAGAGAAGGGAAGTAGTAGTGAGGGACGACCTAGTCTTTCGTCCTAGTAGGCGACAGATGGAAGGCCCATCCGTTCGTTAGGGACGTTAGCAGTAGGTTAATTTTCCTTGGCAATACTGTAAGTTTATTTCCGCTCTTAAGAGTCTGAAATGTTTCAAGAGAAGAGTGAGTGTAGGTAACAAGCGGGTAGCTGGACAGGCAGGTCTGGACAGCTAGGGAAGTCGTTGAGGATGGAGACTTTCAAAAATGATGGCCGTTATGTGCACGAGGGTGAAGCTGTTTAACACAATTAGGAGGGGAACGTAGGTTACGGTGGCAATGCTATTAGTAGGTCGAAAAGACGGGTGTGTGCTAAGAAGTGGCTCTCGCTGAGTGCCTGGTTGGGTTTGCTGGGCAGTGCAAATGCAAGCGAGGTGAAGTGGCAGTGGGAACGGTGTGGGAGAGGAGTTGATCGGGCAGGTGGCCAAGGCTTCCATGGGATGAGTGGATGGAAGATGGCTGGGGAGAGGTAGCGGGAACTGAGACAAGATGGCAGGGAGGCTGGGAGTGCTGCTTATTTAGCAGTGTATAGCTTTCCAGAATTTTAAGGTGAGGTTTGATGGGGTCCAGGTAGTTTGAGTCTTGTTCTGACGGAAGAGGTCTGGGGCAAATATGGTCGTCACTGTTCCTGGTAGGGAGATCTTCAGGGCTGGGGTTTCCACAAAGGTTGAGTGGAGAGAGGAGCGTTGTGGCTGCTGAAGGGATAGCCTGGCGGTACAGAAACGCAGCAGGATCATGGGAGTATGAAATTGACTCTTGGTTCCCGGTGGCTAATAGTGAAGCAAGGATTAGAGGCAGCTGGGGAGGTCTTCTGTGCAATGTTGGACGCTTTCCCTGGCATTCGGTGCATTAGAGGACCATGGTTGTGCTGAATCGTAGTTGAATTTTTCAAGCATTCTGTGCAGGCCTTGTGCCAAGCACATGGGTGTGTCCCGGGAGACTCCTGTGGCGTGGAGCAGGAAGTGTGCAGGGCTGTGGGAGTGCAAGGGTAGGTTCTGAAGATGCGAGAGAGGTGCAGTCTACACTGTGATGTGCACGTGGAGAGGAGGTGTGAGCTGATGGCTCCTGGACCCTGGTGTTGAAGACTTAAGGGTGAAGCGCGAGCTTGTGTCTTTCAGGCGTGATTTGGGAGATCCAAGAGGAATTGCTTGGCAGGAGGGCTGGGGCCGTTCAGGCCAGGCCCAGAGCTGAGATGGCATGTGTGTGCCCCTGTCTGTTGTTGCTGAGGACTGAACACTGATTAACGGGCAGTGAGGAGACTGTGGGCATCAGTGGCACCAGGGCCTGGCATCCTCTGTCAGGTGGGAGGTCCGGTGGAGGGTGGGAATGGCATAGATGTGTGGGGAGGTGGATTGTGGGTTGTCAGAGGGAGAACGTTCAAGATTTCGTCTGTCCCCTTCATGACAGGGTGGTGTGAGCTTTCTGGATGTTGCCGTGCGCTTCTCCGGGAAGGAATGGAGGCTCCTTGATGAGGCTCAGAGACGCCTGTACCTCGATGTGATGCTGAAGAACTATGCACTTGTATCCTCACTGGGTGAGACCGTCCCCTCCGCTTCCCCCTCCCCAGTGGCATAGGCTCTGTGTCCTGCCTCACTCCCCTTTGTGAAGGTGGTGCTCTGTCCTCAAACTGTGCTGCAGGCAGTGCTTGCTTCCGCAGTTTTCTGGGGGAGTTGTGGCAGGTGGAAGGCTGGGGTGTTTGCACTGCTCTTCTCTCTCCTGCAGCCTTAGTACCTGCTGTACTGAACCCTCATGGGGAAGGATTGGAGGTCAGCTGTCTTGCAGTAAGGCTAATGGATGCACCTTGGTTCCCCTTTCCCTGAGTGGGGCAGTGTGTCCAGATCCATGCAATTTCTGTGGCCCCAACTGGAGCTGACAATTCCATGTGCCTGGATTTGTCCTGTGTATGGAATTGCAGCCATTGTCATGGTGGGTACTTACCTGGACTTTGAGCTACGGTTCAACTGTTTCCTGTATTGTTCTCTTTGTGATGTTTAGACATCCTCTCTCCCTGTCCCCACCCACCCACCATTATTGTGGTACAATGCACAAATAAAATTCTATATATTTAAAGTATGTAACAGGATGATATCCATAGCTATTTTAAAATAATTATCGCTGTGGAGTTAACGTGTGAGCTAACTTAATTTATTTGTTCTTTCTTTTTCTTTTGGTGAGAACAATTAAGATGTACTTTCTTAGCAAATTGCAGCTTGACAATGCAGTGTTAATAACTACAGTCACCATACTGTGCATTAGATGTTCAGAACTTTCTGGTCTTGTAAATGATAGTATATCCTTTGACCAGCATCTCCCAGTTTACCTAGTCATCAGCCTCTGGCCTTCTCTTTCTGTTTCTGAGTTCACTTTATTTTTGTTTTCTGAAGATTCTCCTTATAAGTAATAGCATACTTATGTGTCTTTGTCTGAGTGGCTTCTTTGACTTAGCATAATGTCCTCCAGGTTTATTTATGTTGTTGCTAGTGACAGGGTTCTTTGTTTTCACGGCTGAATATTTCTTCACGTATATTTGCATGTGTGTATACCACATTTTCATGGTCACTTCATCCACTAATAGACGCCTTAGAAGGTTTCCATCTCTTGTCTGTGCAGATAATGCTGCAATAAAAATGGAGATACTGATTTAGTTCATATATACCTAGAGTTATTGAGGAATAACTGTAATACTTTCCACAGTGACTGCACTAATTTGCATTTTTAGCAACAATGTTCGAAGGCTCTCTTTTGTCTCCACATCCTCGCCAACATGTTTCCTGTTGTCTTTTGGCTAAGTCATTCTAACAGGCCTGAGGTGACAGTTCATGGTTTTGATCTACATTTCCGCTGAGGATTAGTGATTGTGAGCACCGGTTAACCATTTGTATCTCTTTCACTGTGTTGAATTTTTCTTTTGCTGTTCAGCAACCTTTTAATTTGATGTAGTCCCACGTGTTTGCTTTTGCTTTCGGTGCCTGTGCTTTTGGTGCCATATTTTGTATGTTTTTCTGGGGTGAGGGGCAGAGGTATTTAGGTTTACTTATTTATGGAAATGGAGGTTCTGGGGATTGAAGTCAGAACCTTGTGCATGCTAAGTATGTAGTCTAACCACTGAGTTATACCTTCCCTCCTTGGTGCCAAAGTTTGAAATTGATTACCAAGGATAGTGTCACGGAGCCCTCTTGTGTATGTTTTTCTAGGAGTTTACGGTTTCAGCTCTTCCATTGAGGTGTCTAATCCTTGTTGAGTTCGTTTTCATGAGTCCTGGAATATGGGAATCCAGTTTCATACGTTTGATGTGGATATGCAGTTTTCCCAGCAGTGTTCACGGAAGAGACTGTGCTTTTGCTCCTGTGTGCGGTTTGTGCCCTTACCAAAGGCCAGCTGCCTGCGGATGCCTGGGCTTGTTCTGGGCTGTCTCTTCTGTTCTCTGGCCTGTCCGTTTTTATGCCAGTACCATACTGTTTTGATTACCGTCATTTTGTAATATGATTCGAGGGTAGGACTGAGATGCTTTTCACTCTGATCTTCTCAGGATTGCATTGGCTGTTCAGGCTCTTTTGTGGTTGTCTGCACAGGTAGTTTTTCTCTATTTCTGGGAAAAATAGTGTTGGAATTTCAGTAGGAGTTGCATACAAACTAGAGGACTTTGGGTATTACGGCCATTTTCACAATATTAACTCTTCCAATCCCTGGACACTGGGCATTTTCCCATTTATTTCCACCTTTAATGTCCTTTATCAGTGACTAAACACTTTTTCACATACACATTTTTCTGCTCCTTGGTTAATTTCCTTCCTAAGTATGTATTGGTGTTGATGCTGTTAACTGCAGTTGTTTCTTCCTTTCGAAACTGTCACTCTTTTTTTGTTTGTTTTTCAGATAGTCTATTGTTACTGGGCTGCAGTTCAAGTGATTTTTGTATGTTAATTTTGTATCCTCCAACTTTCTGATTTTGTTTATGCACTCTTACCAGTTCTGTGGGAGAGTCCTTAAGTGTCATCTGTAGAGAAGACTTTGCTTCTTCCTTTCAGATTTAGAGGCCACTTACTTCTTTTTGTTGCCCAATTGGTCTGGGTAGACTCCTGTAGTTGAACGGAAGTGATGAGAGAGTCCATCCTTGTGTCATTCCAGATTGGAGAGGGAAAACTTTTAGCTTTTACTATGAATATGGACTAGGCTGTGACCTGTCATATATGGCGTGTGTCATGGTGAAGTACGCTTCTCCTGTACTTAGTTTGTTGAGAGTTTTTACTATAAAAGTGTGCCGAAGTTTTTGGAATGCTTTTTCTGCATCAATTGCAAAGATCATATGCTTTTTATTCTCCATTCTGCTCAAGAGGTGTATCGCATGTATCGCATTGATCTGTGTACCTTGAGGCATCCTTACATCGCAGGGGTGACTCCAGTTGTTCCGGGTGTATGTTTTCTTGCGCTGCTGAATTTGGGTCTGTGGTATTTTACTGAATATTTCTGCTTATGTGTTGATCATGAATGTTGGGTTGCAGCTTTTTTGTAGTGTCCTTGTGTAGGTTTGGTAGCAGGGTAATGCTGAGCTCATAAAATGAGTTTGGAAGAGGTTCATCCTCTTCAATGTTTGGAAATTTGTGGAGGATGGGGCTAATTCTTCTGAAATATTTGATGGACTTGACCAGCGAATTTGTCTGGTCCTGGGCTGTTGGTTGTTGGCAGATGTTTGATAATTGATTCCATCTCCTTACTGGTTAGGTCTGTTTGTTTTTTCAGTTTCACAATTCAGTCTCGGTTAAATGGTTTGTAGGATTGTATCCATTTCTTCTGGGTTATGCAATTTGTTGGTATTTAACTCATCATAGTAGTCTTTTATACTCCTTTGTGTTTCTGTGTTAATAGTTGTAATGTCTCTTTGATTTCTGATTTTATCTGAGTGTTTTTTCTTTGTGGACGTAAAGATTTGTCAATTTTGTTTAACTTTTCAAAAGTGAACTCCTTGTCTTTTGTCTTGTAGTCTCTTTCATTTATTTCTGCCCTGAGAATTCTTACTGCCTTTCTTCTGGTAATTTTGGGTTTAGTTTGTTCTTTCAACAGTTCTTTGAGATATAAAGGTGTTTATTTTCTCTTTTTTTTGGGGGGGGGGTCGTGGTAATTAGATTGCTTGATTCATTGATCAATTGATTGATTGATAGTGGAAATACTGGGGCTTGAACCAACCAGGACATGGTGCATGTTAAGCCCATGCTGTACCCACTGGGATACACCATCCCCACCTCCCCACTGCATTTCTTCTTATGTTGATGTATCTTAGCGGCCTGTTGTATCCCATTAAGAATCCCATCAGTGATTCATTTCCCACCTGTTCCTATCTGAGTGCCCTGTTAGGGATCAGGTACGCCAGAAACTCAGGAGCACTGGTTGAAATTATGGGGTGATTCCTGCATCCTGCTGTTCCTCGCAGCCAGTATTTGTGAGGTGAGTGAGTGCAGGCACCTGCAGGTGAGCGCTTAGGTGAGCATAGTGCTCACTCTGCTCTGCATGGTGTACCCAGTGCACACTGAGTCAGTCCGTTTAGTTCTGTATTATTTCTATCTGTGTGTTGAACAAGTTGTGTGTGTGTGTATTGTTTACCTTATTTTGTTGAATTGTCTCTCTGGGTTATGTTGTTGCTCGCTGAACTTTGTTCAAACATTTACGTTGAATTCTTTGATACTTGGTAGATCTCCATTTCCTTGGGTGTGATTTCAGCTAAATTATGGTATTCTGTATTGGTTTCACGTTTCCTTGATTTTGGGCGGTGGTGGTTTTCTGTAGCCTTGCGCCAATGTGTGCTGATTTGTTGGTGCAGCCTGTTTCCTGCAGACTGGGTGTTACCGTGTTGGTGGGGAAAGACCCCACCTGTGGTGGGTGCAGCGGTGCCAGCTTGATCGTCTGTGGCCACTGTGACTCTGGGGAAGAGCCAGGTGTGTTGGTGTCAGTGCAGCAGCTTCACCTGAAGTCACCCCCGGTGAAGGTATCAGGAGTTCTCAGTCAGCGAGGCTGAGCGTGTCCACAGCGGTGGGGAAGGCTGCTGGGGAACTCGCGAACTCTTTCTCCCATGGACGGAGGAGCTTCTGGCCAAAGGGATCCATCCATGTTGGTGCCCAGTTGGCTCTTGGGCTCCCTGTTGGTTGTGCTGGCCCTGGTGTCTGACAGGCGGGCACCTGTGGGGTGACAGCAGTTCTGGGGTGTGGGTCGTTGCCTAGTCTTGAGCAGCCTTGCCTTTGGATTGTGAGATGTGGCCACGCAGGGAGCAGCCCCGGGGTCTGTGTGTGGCCGCACACCTGAACACAGTGGCTAGGGGGCGGTAGAGCTGGCGACTCTGTAGCGAAGTGGTCTTCTGGCCCTGAGACACAGTAGTACGAGATGTAGCGGTGGCTACAGAGTGGCGGCAGGTTCTGGAATGCCAGCAGCCACAGAGTAGGTGCAGCACTTTGGCTCCAGGACGTGCACAGGGTTGGAAGGGGGTGGCAGCCCTGATCCTAGATTGCCACAACGGCAGCTCTCACCGAGGTGTGGCCCTGTAGCTTCGGACACTCCAGGGCATGTGCTGTTGCCATGGCTGTTGGGTAGCTGGCTGGCGCAAGCTCCAGTGTCCTCTGTGGAGCAGGCAGCTGGCGTCTCCTGCAGAGCAGGCCACCAGGGCTGCAGTGGCTCCCCCTTGTGGCTGACATAGTAAGCCCAGTGACAGCCCAGCCCTTATTTCCTAGTGTTCTCCAGATGTCTGTGTTAACACAGTGTCTCCAGCCATCCTTTCTGTGTGCTGGTTCCTTTCTTTATGCTCCAGTGTGTTGTAGTCAGCTCTTAATTTGACTCTTGAGCCTTGTAAGGCTAAGCGATTTCCTTCCTGGGCAGCCGTGGAATTGTTTTTGTCACTGGTGAAGGATGGTGTCTTCTTTTCTGCTATTTGGTGAGGTCACTCACCTTGTGCCCTTCTCGGGGCTGCTGTGTGCTGCGTTGCTGTGGGACAGCAGTGGCCATTCGCTTGTCCCGTTTTTCCTTCACTGCTTGTGTCCTGCATGTCCCAGGTGGTTGCAGATAGGACTTAGAGAGAAGGGTCCTCTGTGCATCGTGGTATGAACATGACTGCAGCCATGGGCAGGTGGTCTCGGAGGGGCCTGATCCTGGTAAATGGCAGCTGGGGACAGTGTAGCATCAGGGCTGTGTTATGAATACAGCTGGCCTGTGTCTTTGTTCATGCAGGGTTTTGGTGCCATTGCATGTGTTGTGATTGTGCTTTCATGGCCTTGATCCCACCCTTCTGCTGAGGTTCAGATCAGCAGTGGAAAAGGCCCCACAGGAAGCTGTGGTCGGAGAAGTGAGTACTAGACTCTGCGCATCCTTGTGTCACAGCCTGTTTCTGTGTCCTTCCCGGGGTAAGGTCTCCACCATTGTCAGACTCTAGGGGCCCAGTAATGCACAGCAGCTGCTGCTCAAACTCAATTCCAGTTCCCTAGTCTTGAAAAGCATCCCATCTGCGTGAAAACCCTCATTCTTACGTGAGACTGTCACACATTTGTGGTGAGCTCGGCCCCCCTCCCTCACACCCATGAAGTCTACGTGTCCTTCACGATTGTCACTTTGCATTCAGGTTGCTGCTGTGGAGCTGGGGGTGATGAGACATCCTGTGAAGAGACTGTTCCCGAAGCGGTGACCCAGGCTGGGTCTCCTGAGGCCGCTTCGTCTTCCCAGAAGACCCACCCCTGTGAGATGTGTGGTCCTGTTTTGAGAGACATTTTCCAGGTGGCTGAGCAGCAAGGAACAGGACACAGCCAGAAACTGTTGAGGTGTGGGGCGTGTGCAACACAATTCTATATACCTTTGGAAAGCAGTGTGCAAGGGGCTTCGTTTTTCAAGAGCCACAGATTCCACGTGTCACATGATCCTTTTACTTCCGGGAAAATCGTGGCCAATGCCAGACCTCTGCAGCAACAGGCCACACCTACTGTGGAGAAGCCAAATACAGCCACAGCTTTACAAAGCAGAAGTCTTCCCATTTCAGGAGAATGCGACAAAGCCCTCGGCCCTGAACACACACTTGTTCAGGACCAGGGTGTCGACACTGAAAGACCACGCTTTGTGTGCAGTGAGTGTGGCAAAACATTTAGGTACAAAGTCTCATTTGTTATGCACCATAGAATCCACTCTGGAGAAACGCTTCATGTGTTTAACCAATGTGGCAAAACGTTTAGGCAAAACTCAACCTTCAGTCAACATGGAAAAATGTGTACTGGTTCAAGACAGGACAAGTGCAGCAAATGTGGGAAATCCCTGAGCCACAAGTCTGACTTCATTTATCCCCAGAAATTGCACAATGGTGCAAGCAGCTCCGTGTGCAGTGACTGTTCAGGGTCTTTTTCCGATAGGTCTGAGTTGATTCCACGTGAGAGAGTTTTCTCTGGAGAAGGGTTTTATAAGTGTAATGACTGTGTGAAATCTTTTAGCTGTAGGTCTGCCCTCATTTATCATCAGAGATCTCACACAGGAGAAAAGCCGTATGAGTGCAGTGACTGTGGGAAAGCCTTTACCACTAACTCCTTCCTCCGTCGTCATCAGAGAGTTCATTCTGGAGAACGGCCTCATGAGTGTAGTGACTGTGGGAAATGTTTCAACTTGAAGTCTTCCTTCATTTATCATCAGAGATCTCACACAGGAGAACAGCCTTATAAGTGCAGTCATTGCGGGAAATCTTACACCACTCGTTTTAACCTCCGTTGTCATCTACGAGTTCACTCTGGAGAAAGGCTTTCTGAGTGCAGGTACTGTGGGAAATCTTTTACATCTAAGGCTGCCCTCACACGTCATCAGAGATCTCACACAGGAGAAAAGCCGTATAAGTGCAGTGAATGTGGGAAGGCTTTTACTTTTAGTTCCAACCTCCGTTACCATCAGAGAAGTCATTCTGGAGAAAAGCCTTATGAGTGCGTTGACTGTTGGAAATCTTTTTCGTCTAGGTCCTCTTTCACATATCATCGGAAATCTCACACTGGAGAAAGGCCTTATGAGTGCAGTGACTGTGGGAAAGCCTTTAAGACTAACTACTTCCTCCGTTGTCATCAGAGAGTTCATTCTGGAGAACGGCCTTATGAGTGCAGTGACTGTGGGAAATCTTTTTCCTCTAGGTCTGCCTTAAGATACCATCAGAAATCTCACAGAGGAGGAAAGCCTTCTGAGTACAGTGACTGTGGGAAGCCTTTTCTCTTTAAATCCAGATTTTGTTCCCGTCAGGAAGTTCATTCTGGAAAGAGGTCTTCTAAAAGGTGCAGTGAATGCGGGAAATCTTTGACCAGTAACTTCGCCCTCCGTTACCATCTGAGAATTCATTCTGGAGAAAGGCCTTATGAGTGCAGTGACTGTGGGAAATGTTTTAGGTCTAAGTCTTCTTTCACATATCATCAGAAATGTCACACAGGAGAAAAGCCTTATGAGTGCGTTGACTGTGGGAAAGCCTTTAAGACTAACTACTTCCTCCGTTGTCATCAGAGAGTTCATTCTGGAGAACGGCCTTATGAGTGCAGTGACTGTGGGAAATCTTATATCTCTTGGCATGGCTTAAGATATCATCAGAAATCTCACAGAGGAGGAACGCCTTTTAAATGCAGTTACTGTGGGAAATCTTATACCAGTCTTGTTAACCTCCGTAATCACCTAAAAGTTCACTCTTGAGAAAGGCCTACTGAGTGCAGTGACTGTGGGAAATCTTTCATGTCTCCGGTTTCTGTCACATATCATTAGTGACCTCACACAGGAAAAAGACCTTATAAGTTTAGGCATTGTGGGAAGTCTTTTACCACTAGATCCAATCTCTGTTATCACACAGTTCACTCTGGAGAAAGGCCTAATGAATGCAGTGACTGTGGGAAATTTTTTATGTCTAGTGATGCTCTGTGTTGAAATTATAGTCGTCATTCTGGAGAAAGGCCTTATGCATGTAGTGAATGTGGGAAATCCTTTATCCAAAGAAGCAGTTTGAGAAAACACCAGTGGGTTGACAAGAGAGAAAGACCTTATGTGTGTAGTGAGTGTGGGAAATCTTAGCATAGTAAGTGTAGGGTTAGTGAACTCTACAATGTTCACACGGGAGAAAAACCTTTTAACTGCAGTGAATGTGGAAAATCTTTACCTTTAGTTACACCTTCCAGTACCGTCGGAGGCCTCACACTGGAGAAAGGCCTTACAAATGCACTGAATGTGGGAAATCTTTTCCCTTAAATTACCTCCTACGTGGTCATCAGAAAGCTCACACTGGAGAAGGACCTAAGTGCAGTGAATGTGGGAAATCCTTTACCGCTGTCTCCAGCCTCCGTTATCACCAGAGGGCTCACAGCAGAAAGGCCTTTCAGATGCACTGACTGGGAAGTCTTTTACCGGTAGTTCCACCGTCAGTTATCGTCAGAGAAGTCACACAGGAGAAAGGCCTTAAGAGTGCACTGAATGTGGGAAATGTCTTAGCAGACAAATCTTTCTCAATGTTGGGGACTTCTCAGTAGAGAAAGGCATGAATGTACAGGGAATGTGCATTTTCCTTGTTCAGTGTAAGGACACTGGGGAAACTGGGGGGCCATAGGGCTGGGTTGACTCTCACTCCAGGTGCTTCTGAGAGTGGCATGAGTTTTTTCCTTTCGTCAAATTAGAGATTACGGGGTGTTCGGAGACTTTTGATGGACCTGTGCTCCCCCAGTCTACAAGGAACCTGATGCTTCCTGGTGTGCACAATTCTTAGAGGTAATGGTGCTAGTTGTAAGACCCCTGGGTCCAGTGGAAACCATAATCAGTGCAGAAACTGGTCGAAGAGGGAGTGGAGGAGGCTGCAGCCAACTAGATGGAATGTGCCTCTTCTAAGAATGCACCCAGATGTTCCTGTGACATTGAGCATGCAGGATCGGTTTGTACACAAATGTTGGGACCTCCAGGTGTGTTTATCATGCGTAGCTGGAGTCACTGTCATGCAATATATGTGGAAGGTTTTGTTTTGGGTTCTGTGGGGGCTAGTGAATCTGACCTCAAGGCCCTCACTGCAGAGGCAAGACAAAAAGGAGAAGGAGGCTGTGGCTGTTGTGACCCAGGCCGCCTTTGTGTTGCCTCCAGTAGAAGTGTACGTCATTGCTCCCTGGATTTGCTGCGACTGAGCTCCGAGTGACCCCCAGCGGGCAGTCGGAGAGAGTTGGTGGATTCAATACAGGGTTGCCAAACCTGTTTTTCAAAGAGTGGGACATACCAATTTTTCATCTTGAGTCAATTTTTAAAGCTTTATCAAGGTATAATGTACGTGTACTAAGCTGCATATATTTGAAATATACAAGTTAATAAGTTTTCACCTAGGAATGAGCCTCTGAAACCACCACAGTCCTGGTCATGCCCATGTTTGTTGCGGTACGTTTAGCTGATGTCCTATTCTAGTGTCTCCTTGCCCTTCTCACCTCTCCAAGTATTATTTGGTTTCCTTTCCCTTGCAGTAAATACCTCTGCATTTTCGTGAATTTATCTGATTGGAATCATAAAGTGTTTACTCTTTTTTTCTTCCTATTTCCGTTGTTGCCTAGTTACTTGAGATTCATCAGCGATGTATATGAGTGACTTAGCTATTTTCTGTTGAGTAGTATTCCTTGAGTGTATCACTGGGCGTTTATGCATTCATCTTTTTTCTGGGTGTTTTCTGAGTGTTATTTTGCTGGGTTCTCACTATGGAAAATAAAGCTGCTACAAACATTTGTGTCAGTTCTTTATATGGATGTATGATTCCTTTATGTTTCGTTGATAATTCCGTGGAATGTGTGAGTCATGGGGCAGGTGAATGTTTAACTCCTTTTGAGAGTGAGAAACTGATCGAAAAGAACGGTTCCCTTTTGTGTTCCCATCAGCACTGTGGGAGAGTTCCAGTTCCTCAAAGTCCATGATAAGCGGTTTTTTTTTTTTAAGTGGAGATACTGGGAATTGGACCTCATATATGCTGAACGTGTGTTCTGCCGGTGAGCTACACCCCAGCTCCCTGTGGCAATCCCGAATGTCAGCCCTTTGAGTCAATGAGTAGTGCTATCTCTCTGGTTTTCATTATACTTCCCTAGAGATTTGTGACCTTGAACGTTTGTATAATGTGCTGTTTACCACGTAGACATCTATTGTACAATTTTTGATCATATCATTTCCCAATTTTTTTCAATATGTTTTTGCTGTTTCCATCATTTAAGTCCCAGCACTCAGTAAAGCAATAAATTTAGCTGCACTTTGTAGGTTTTGCCAATTTCCAAGGTACAAATTCTCCCACCGTGAAAGTGGGATGTACTCAGAGAAGGAGCTGAGAAATTCTCCTTGGGGTCCCCTGGGTGTTTCGTGAAAACTGAACTTAGCCTGTGCAGCAGGAGACTTGAAAAGGCCAGGCAGACAACAGGTTTCCGGACTGGGAGGTGGCTGGAGATGCCAGCGGCCTCATGCTGAAGAGAGAATCCTGACCAGCCAGAGGGGAGGGACCTCCCTGCACACCCTGGGAGGGGCAGTAGAATCCCTTAGTGGCCTCATCTCAGTAGCCATCTGGTGCTGGAGCCGATATGCAGCCTCCCCAGAGGGGCAGTGGGAGGAGAGTGGGAATGAAGTGGAGGGCTGGGAAGATCCCCTGCACAGCCATATTCCCTCTGGCCTCATCTGATTCCTTGTAAGGGATTCTCATCCTCTGAACACTCTTCAAAGTTCTTTTCATCTTTCTTTTTTTGTGATTATTGACTGATGGTTTCCCACTAGTATTTCCCCTTCATGGACTTCACCATCACTTGTGGCTGCTTTTCTAGACACACCCATTGGGTGAGGGTGACACTGTGGGCCTCTGTGTCCCTGGTGAGGTGTCTCAGGAGGACTCAGGCCCAGGAAACTCAGGTGGAAGGGCCTCCAGGCTGCCACAGGGTAAGGTTCCCAAGGGAAACTGGTGAGATTTTCTCCTCTGAGGCCTACTTGCCCCAAGCTGTTAGGACACATCTGATCTGAGGTGGTACGTCAGGGGACAGCGAGGAAGGGGCGATCCTGGTGGGGTGCAGGTTCAGGTGAAGGTGGATGATAACTGGTCAGGAGAACAGGGGTGGGGCCCAGGAGACAGAGGGTTCCGTGCCTTGTCCAGGTGTTTTATGTCCTTGCTTCTACCACTCATCGCAAAGACAATGCCCTGCCCAGAGTTCCTGGTCATTGTTGTCCTGGGCGGCCCTTGAGGACACAGCACGGTCGTGGTGGTCTGCAATGCAGGGGCACTGGATCCCCCCCAGGTCCTGCCAGTTGGGCGCCTCCTGGCCCCTGGCCTTAGAAGGAGGAAGTCAGAGCCAAACTCCTCAGCAGTTGGGTTTCCAAGATGCATGGTTAATGGAGGAAGTAATGGAGTGCAGATTGGTAAAGTAGGATTTTCTTGTGCTAAGAAAAACAATATTAATAGGAACATATTTGAACACACCAACCCACGTACAGCAATTCACCCATGTGCAAAGCCATTCTACAAGGATGTCATGCTGTAAATATGGTTTTTCTGCAGCAAGTATAAGGATGGGAGGATTTTCACATTCTCTGGTTGTAAAGGAGAAGTAATCCATGAATAAACAGTAGAGAATTTGACTTCTACACATTGTTTTTAAAAATTAAAATAAGACATGTGTACCGATAAACTTTTACAACCACAGTTCTAACATTCTATAGCTGGCCAGGAGGTTTTGTTATGGAAATGACAGGCCAGCTAAGAAACAAGCACCACTTGAAGGGTTGCAGTACTCAGATGTATTACAGCAGCGGGCTTAGAGGGGCTTCTCCTTCGACACTCTGAGCACCTCCAAGACGTGCGCACGAGGTTTTATAGGGTAAAGTACAAGCTTGGGGTATTCGGCCAATAGGCATGGAACAGCTTTAGCAGCATCATTATCACAAAAGTAGAGGCAGAGAGGCAGCAAACCAGCATTTCAAGGCCAGATATGTCTCTCTGAAAGTCCACCTCGCTAGCAAAAATTATGAGCAGGGAATCAGCAAACCAACAGTTATTAACTTAGTTTTATTAGTTAGCCCAGCAGAACTCAGATCAGTAACCAGACACTTATGACACGCGTATTTACGAGTTAGCTTGTTAGCCCAGCCTGTCTTCCTTCACATTCCCCCCTCTTCATGCTCTCACAACCCTTGTTGGAGTAAACAGCATCACTCACCTGTTGCAGGGGCTCATAATTGGAGGCTGACATCTGGAGTTTTATAGTCTCTGTCTGCTCACTGGCAAAGCGGGTCAAGGAGTTTAGGACAGAGGGCCCAAATAGCAGAGCTGGAAAAATCAGAAGCAAGGAACTTATGAAAGGTGCCAGCCAGGAGGTCCAGCCCCAGGGGCCTGTCCATGGGCTCTTGTCTAAAATATGTTTTTTCTTTTCCACTCAGTCTTGTAACTCTTGAACCATCCCTCTGACAATTCCTGATTGATTGGCATAAGAACAGCGTTTTTTATTTAGGGAGAGGCATAGTTCCCCTTCTTTGGCTGTGAGTAGGTCCAGACCCCTTCTGTTTTGTAGGAACACCTCAGCCAGAGAGTGAACCTGATTTTGCAGAGCTCCCTCGGTTTCTGGTATTGGAGATCTTGGCTGAACTCACCTGTAAGCTGATAATAGTAATAGGATGAAGCTATGCCACTGATTCCCGTGCCCACCCCTGCTGCCACTCCAAGCCCCACTAGCAAGGGGCTCACTTGTATGGCTCGTTTTATTCTTCGCGGATGCTGATGAGTTATGACGGGGATACGTAGACTTTGATTATTAGGCATAATGTCCATTCGGGGAGTGCGATAAGCCAAAGCACATAAAGCTGCCCATCCGGCAGGGAGGCACCGGTAGGCAAGTTCGCCACACACAAGGTAAGTCCCGTTATTAGAACACCATCTTTGCGTGGGCTGGCACACTTGGCCCATAGAGTGAGAGGTTTTAATACATTGTTTTATAGTTAGAGTGCCCTCTAAAGGATTAGTTCCATTATTGAAATAGCATTCTGGTGCCTTGTTTGCAAGCTGTACCCAGTTCAGCCTTGAACTCCTAGTGGTAGAGGCAACATCGCTATTAGTCATAGTGGAAGTCTTAGTGAGGTTTGTCAAAGGTAAAGCCAGGTACATAGCCAGCAACCTTTAGCCAGGTCTGGATTGGAATGATTGAGAATCCCATGGACTGCGGCCAACAGCCAATCTTATTTGTGGATCCAGATCCCGAGGTTTGGCTAATGATGGAAGCTTTATTGGCTCCCGGGTAGGTAATAACTTCTGGTGTTGCCTCTGAACTGCTTGTTGGACTGCTTGCCGGCGTGCCTGGTCCTGTACCCCTCCTCCATCATTCATCCCATAATGTGTTTGCTTGGTCCGGCACACTAGCTTGCCCGGTGTGCCATAGCACTTGATGCCAGATACATAATAAGCCTTAATCGTGCCAGTCCAGTAGGATCTGCCCTGATATGTGCACTCTGAGGTGGAGTCATAGCATTGACTCGGCGGATAAGTATAAGCTGAAAGTACAGGTTGGTACATGGACCACCTATCACCCGGTTCAGCGTAGGTGCATTGTGCAGCCAAGGGGAGTGAGGGCATCAGCATCAGTAATGTCAGCCTTAGGATTATCTTAGACATGATGCTGCGGTTATGGCACCAGTTATAACAAGGTATAAAATAGCTACCAGTGTCCTATGGCCTATATTCCAGTCAGGTGTGGCGGTGCTGGGCAGCCCCACCGCCAATACGCAGGCTAGTATAGCAAACAGAGAAAGACGCAGGGGAGCACAAGAGGAACACATTTAACAGCTTCGTTGAGCTTTCCTCAGGCTTTGGCCGTGCGTTGACTAGCCAGCTTCCGGGTGTGGCAAGAGCAGGGCTCGTCGATCCTTCTCTGGTCACTCGATCTTGAACTTGAGCGGGTCTCCTGGTATGCTCTCAATTTTCCATGGTCCCTCTGAGGTGAAGTCGCTCTCTTAACCCTGGAGTGGTGGTTCTAAAGGGTTGATTCCTGCAACTTTAACAGCTGTAGGAGTGGTTAATACCACTAAATATGGTCCCCTCCACGTTGGCTTGAGAGGTTCGTTTTTCCAATCCTTCACCCATACTTGGTCACCTGGTTTATGGGGATGCACTTGGACTTCTAATGAAATGGGGGTTCTCTTCATTACCCAACCCCAAACTTCCCTTAGTACTTGTCCTAGTCCCAACAGTTGTTGTTGGAGCCCTGAATTTCCTATTTCTGGGGTGGGATTTCCCATCCTGACTAAAGGTGGTGGTCGCCCATAGAGGATTTCAAACGGAGAGTACCCAATGTTAAGTCTTGGGGTGCATCTAATTCTTAACAGAGCCAGGGATAAAAATGTCCACCCAGGGGAGCTGGGTTTCTTGGCTGATTTTAGCTATCATTTGTTTTAGAGTTCTGTTCATTCGTTCTACCTTCCCTGAGCTTTGAGGCCGGTATGCTGTGTGCAGGTTCCAGCGGATGCTCAGTGCCTCTGCCACCTGCTGTACAATCTCTGCCACGACGGAGGGTCCATTGTCAGACCCGATGGAGGCAGGTATTCCAAACCGAGGGATGACACCCGTGAGGAGAGCCTTTGTTACCTCTCTTGCTTTCTCTGTCCTGGTGGGGTAGGCTTTTACCCACCCTGTGAAGGTGCAGACAAAAACCAGCAGGTACTTTTATCCCTTACTGGGCCCAAGTTCAGTAAAGTCCACTTCTAAATCTCTGAAGGGAGCCGATCTGCATCGCTGTCCTCCTGTTGGCCCAGTGAGCCCTTGTTTTGGATTGTTTTGAGCACAGAGCAAGCAGCGTTGAGAGATTGATGCACACAGAGTAGGGAGACGAGAAACCAGGAAATATTGCTTTAGGAGGGCCTCCAAACCCATTTTTCCCGTGTGTGTGGCTTCGTGGTGTTGTTGGACTATGCGATAAGCTAGTCGTCCCGGGATGAAAACCCTTCCATCTGTCATGATCCACCATCCGTCCTTTCCTTTTTTCCCTCGTTTAGCCTGTGTCCACTTGTTTTCGTCGTGGCTACATTCTGGGGCAGTGGGTAGCTCTGGCGCTGCCATAACTTTAATTACTGAGTGTTCCCAGGCGGCTGCCTCTCTTGCCTTTTGATCAGCCAGCCTGTTCTCCTGGCTCACAGGGTCAATTCCTTTTTGGTGTCCCTTGCAGTGAATAAGGGCCACTTGCTTTGGATCCCATACTGCCTCCAGTAACTGTAAACTTTTTTCTTTGTTGTTGATTTCTTTTCCCCCAGCAGTGAAATGTCCTCTCTCCTTATAGATAGCTCCATGCACATGCAAGGTTGCAAATGCACATTTGGAATCGGTGTATATATTGACCTGCTTTCCTTTCCCTTCCCTTAGTGCCTGGACCAGTGCCCAGATCTCTGCTCGCTGAGCAGACCATCCTGGGAGAAGGGACTCTGCCTTTATTACCTCTCGGGTTGTTGTTACAGCATGATCTGCTCGCTGTTGTCCATTCTGCATGTAACTGCCGCCGTCTGTGAAAAGTTCCAAATCTGGGTTTTGCAGGGGCTTGTCGGTTAGATCAGGCCTGCTTGCATACACTTCTTTGATGATTTTTTTTTTCAGTCGTGGTCAGGCTGACCTTCCCCCTCAGGCAAATATGTGGCTGGGTTTGAGGTTCGCACAGTCTCTGGACGGACTCTTGGACTTTCACATAGGAGCCCCTGGTAGTGGGTCATCCTTGTGTTAGTTACCCATGTGTAACCTGGGCCGTTCATCACGGCCACCACAGAATGGGGCACTTTTACATTTCAAGTCTGTCCCAGCGTGAGTTTGTCTGCCTCGTTGACCAGGGTGGCTGTGGTAGCGAGGGCCCGCAGACAGGGTGGCCATCCTGATGCCACAGGGTCCAGTCTTTTAGACAAATAGGCCACAGGGCGCTGCCGTGGCCCCACATTCTGAGTCAGGACTCCAAGAGAAAGTCCCAGTCTGGTCTGGTGTCAGGGCCCGTGTTATGGCCACCCCTCAACATCCAGTGTGTCCCTGGGGGCTTGGCCCTGCAGCCATTTTCGTGCTTCAGTGAGAATGTGTCTCTTTTCCTCAGTATTGAAAAGAGTCAGAAGCAGCTGGTGAACATTTCCCCAGGTGGGCCAGTGAGAATGAAAGACATTCTCTACAAGGTCAGTAAGAGCCTGCGATTTGACAGTCTGATTACAGTCGTCACATACCACCCAGTAGAAATCATCGTGGGCTGCACAGAGACCAAACATTGGCATGTCTTCGTGACAGAACTCCATGACTGTCCCAGCATTGCTTCAGGACTGGGCAGGGGCCGGCACTCCCCGGCAGTTCCCATGGTGGCGGTGGCAGTGGCGGCCGAGGTGGGGGCGGTGCCAGGGCTGTGGGGGATGCTCTGTCCGCTGACCCTGCTAGGCGTGGCTACCCCTAACGCCATCCACGGCCAGCTCTGACACTTTCTGCTTCTTTTTGGGGGGGGACAGGCAGAAATCCTGGCCGGTTCACCAGTGGCTCTTCATCTACTATTGTTGTGGAAGCTCTTCTTAATTCTGGTCAGACCATGATGTGATTGAAATGCCTGCAGTTTTTCAGAGTAGGGAGTATGATGGCGCCTATTGAGAAGGTCTTTGGTGCTAAAGGGTTGGTCGCAGAGTATGGGGTGCGTGCGCTGAACAGTCCTGTCCTCCCTGACTTGTTGCAGCCCTTGTGTGTCCTGCAGTGGCATTTGGAGGGCCGGTGCTGCTGGCTTCCCAGCTTGTGCTGAGCGGAGTCTCTTTCCTACCGGCTCAGGCTGGGGGCAGGGCTCTGCCTTTGGGTCCTCAGGTTGGGGAGGTGTTGACACAGAGGGTGGTGGTGTCTCCAGTTGGACCAGAGATGTCTGTGACCCGGGGGCAAACGGAAGGGGCAGGCACATCTCGTCTTCTGTGTCTCCCTGGAAAGTAGGCTTATTTCTATCTGTCTTTTTTGGCCTGGACCAGCTGAGCTGCTAATATCTTGCATTCTCCAGGTCCATTTGAGCCGAACCAAATCCATGGGGGTAGAGTCTGGGTGATATTGAGCCAGGAGTCAGTGTACGGGAATCGATCTGGGTGACCTGGGGTTCCAGTGATTATTTGATTGCTCATAGTTTTGCTAGGTCCAGAGTTCCTCCTGAGGGCCACCCGACTCCAAAGGTCGACCATTTAAGTTCCCACAAAGTATGGAGCCTGCCAGGGGTCACTTAAACTCCATAGTCTCCCGAGAACCCCTTTTTGAAGTTCTGATTCATGCAGTCCAGAGCTGTCAGCTTGTTTTAGAGGCTCCCATTATTTTCAGTTCACTGATTTTATGACCTGTAGGTGTGGGTCTGCTCTTGGCACCGAGGACTGTGACCCCAGTAGCTCTGTTTTCTTTTCCATTCCTCGAGGCAGTGCAGTTCTCAAAAACCCCGCTGCCTCGCTGGGCCTAACATCTGTCTGCTTGGCTGCAAGCGGTGGCAGTGAGTTAGGGCTTCACGATAGGCGAGTGTCCCTGAGGCTCCCCTGGGCCTGGATGAGCTCTAGGGGTCCCTGCACAAAGCCTTCTCTATAGCGTAAATTGACAAAATATGAGGCCAGGATGGCTGGCCGGTGGCAGAATAAATGGACCAAAAAGGGGACCTGAAAAGAGGATTCCAGCCAGTGCTGGGGTGGCTCCCTCTGGCTCAGGTCTTGCGGGCTGTATTTTAGACAGAGGGGTAGTATTGAGGTTGGCTTATTGATCGCAACAGGATATTCCGGGGGACGGGTGACAAGGTAGCGTCTGAAACTTTATTTTAAAGTGGTCTCGTTTTAGTCCCCAAGGGTAAAGGGATCGTTTACTTATACGCTGTTTTATGTCCCCTTCCCCCCAGTGCCAGTGCCGGTGACACACACACACACACACACACACACACACACACTACATTACATTACATTACATTACATTACATTACATTACATTACATTACATTACATTAACAACAGTCCTCCCACCAATGCGAATATCCTGCTTCCTGTAGGAGGGGATCCGCCTCCTCTTCTGTCCCCTGGGACAGGACCTGATTTCTCCCTGGGGGTTCCTACCTTGTCTGGACGGCCACCTGGTGAGTCTGTCTGTCTCTCCATTGAGTCTGGCTCTGGTTGTAGCCCAGTCACCCGGGGGGACTGAGTCGCCCTCACGAAAGTGAACCCGGAATACCATCAGGTGGTACCACCTCGTTCACTGCTGGAGCCCCGTCCCCCAGTTGGCCGGAGCCACCAGTCCAGCGGCCCAAGGGGCCAGTGTGGTTGAATCTCACTGGGGCCTCCAGAAATATTACGGAAATGACAGGCCAGTCAAGAAACAAGCACCACTTGGAGGGTTTGCATACTTAGATTTATTATGCCGGCAGGCTCAGAGGGGCTTCTGCTCCAAAGCTCTGAGCACCTCCAAGAAGTATGCACGAGGTTTTATAGGGTTAAAACTTACAAGTTTCGGGTATTTGGCCAATAGGCATGGAGCAGCTTTAGCAGCATCATTATCACAAAAGCAGAGGCAGGGAGGTAGCAAACTGACATTCCAAGGCCAGAAATGTCTCTCTGAAAATTTAGCTGGCTAGCAAAAAAAACATGAGCAGAGAATCAGCAAACCGACACTTACTAACTTAGATTGACGAGTTAACCCAGCAGAACTCTGATTAGTAATCCGACACTTGTTAAATTTAGATTGATGAGTTAGCTTGTTAGCCCAGCCTGTCTTTTCCTTCTCACTTTGTTTACTGGCAAGAATCTCAGGCACCCTGTCCACAGCAACCACAGCATGAGGAAGACCTAACTGGTTTTATTAGGCAATCGTGACAATGGAAGCATCCACATAGGAACCAGAAGGAGCTCTCTGAAGGGTTGTACATATGGAAGCTTTTCATAGGAAGAAGGGTTGGGCCCAGAAGGTATTAGCAAAAGAAAAGGGAGGATTATTTTAAAGCCAGAACACCTTTTCTGGGGGAAGGAAGGGAAGCGCAAAGGTCTTGTCATGTAGATTGCTCTTCTTCCTGTATTGGGGGGATGGAGAGGGCCAAAGTGACAGATTACCTCATAGGCCCTAGTCAGAAAATTCCACACTCGTGGATCAAGTTTCTTCTGAAGGTCAGAACTGCACTTCAGTCTTGTTTTGGTGCCATGAGCAGTGAATGACTCTGTTTGGGGTCTGTTACTTATTTTTTAACACGTGCCTCTGGATCACCTGAAGTCTTCTTAAATCACTGATACATTTTCGGAGGGGGGGTGATTAGGTTTATATATATATACGTACACATACACATACACATACACATACACACACACACAAACACACACATACATACACACTATTTATTTTTTAAATGGAGGTACTGGGGATTGAATCCAGGACCTCGTGCATGCTAGGCACGCGCTCTACCACTGAGCTATATCCTTCCCTCATTTTCATTTATATATACGTATATATTTAATGGCAGTACTCGGGAATGAACCCGGGACTTCATGCACAGTAAGTACACACATTACCACTCAGTTATACCCTCCCCTCCTTAAATCACTGATTGTTGGGCCTTGCTGCTAAAATGTCTGTGTGAATAGATCTGGGTTCTTGTCTGAGAATGAGCATTTCTGATGGGTCCCTCTTTGATACTGAAGGACACGGTCAGTGCAGAGATGAAACTGTCAGAAGTTGTCTACGGAAGGCCAGGCTGCTTTCCTCCAAGCCCCAGTACACGGGGATGCAGATCTGCAGAGAACAGCAGAGTTAAGATTTCTCAGGGATACCTCCCGGAGAGTCTCTGCGAGGAGCCAAGCAGACTAATAGCTGTAAGAACTGGAGTCTCCGGACTTCCACTGCGCAGTCCCCGGTGGGAACACCACACAGGGAAGCCATTTAGCCACATGCTTCTTTTTCTTGGAACTGTAATTAAAGGAGGAAGCCTTTAGACTGAGGTGGAGCCAATGCTTTAGTAGCCTTGTAAAGGAGGGGAAAACGAGCCAGTTTATATTCTTGTAAACGCCTCTAGGTAAGAAATAGAAACCTAGGAACGACCAATCACCAACAGTCAACTAGGCTTTCCTGAATAAAACAACGCCTTAAGCTATAGCCAAGCAGATAAGTCCTTGCTCTGTTTCCCTTATTGCTCTACAAAAGCTTCTCCCCTAGTTTTGCCTGGTGCTGCCCAGTTTGAATTGGTGTTTGCTCAAAATTTGCTCTCTTCAAGAAAGAAAAATACTATATGATATCACTTATATGTAGAATCAAAAAAAAAAAAGACATGGATGAATTTATTTATAAAACAGAAATAGGCTCACAGACATAGAGAACAAACTTGCGGTTAACAGAGAGGAAAGGTGTTGGGAAGGGATAAATGAGACTTCGAAATTTGCAGATACTAACTACTATATACAAAGTAGATAAACAACAGGTCCTATTGTATAGCGCATGGAACTATATTCCCTATCTTATAGTAATCCATAATTAAAAAGAATATGAAAAGGAATATGTGTATGTGTATGTATGACTGAAACAGTATGCTGTACACCAGAATGTGACACATTGTAAACTGCCTATGCTTCAACTAGAAGAAAACTAAATAAAGCAAGTAAAATAGATAAATGACAACGGCCTACTGTACAGAACAGGGAACTATTCAATTTCTTATAATAAGCTACAATGGCAAAGAATGTGAAAAAATATGTGTATATATATGTATATTATATATATATATGTATATGTATGTATACGTATGGCTAAATCACTTTGCTGTACACCTGAAACTAATGTTGTACATCAAGTACACTTCACTAATATATATATATATATATATATTTGATCAAAAAATTTTTATGTACCTTACTTGTCATTTAACAAAACAACCACCACACAAAACCCCACAAGGCTCATTCTTGCTCAGCTTCCTTACTGCTCGGGGTAATAGTACATCCCATCCCCCTGCTCCGCAAAATCACCTACCTTTTCTCCTTGTTTCCATTGCACCTGCCACATTCTAACATACTATATAACATAGTATTTCCTATTTCCTATTTCTTGTGTTTTCCTTAAACATAATGGAAGCTGCGTAAAGGCAGTGCTCTTTGCTTCTCTTGTGCCGGAATTTCTCCCATGGACCCAGAAAAAGTTCCTGAAAACTCAGTGTGTGCTCAGGGAACATTTGTTAGGGTAGTGAATAAACATGACAACTCAATTTCTCTCTTATTTTTAGTATTCTAGGTACACTAAATGTCCTCTGTAACTCTCCCTGTAAAGGAGTATTGCTCCATGCTTCCAGGAATGAAAATGAATCACATTTGGTACAGGAATCATACTATAATAAAGGTAAAAAAAAATCACATTTGGGAGACGAAATTCACACAATGACCAAGGTTTAGGACAGTCACATGCCCAACTTGATTCTACCATTTTTTGGGGTGTGGCAGGGAGATAACTATTGTCATTTCTTTCTAGAGGGGTAACTGGGGGTTGAACCCAGGACCTCATGCATGGTAAGCACGTGCTCTACCACGTGAGCTATACTTTCTCTCCACGGTTCTTCTATCTTTTCTGACTTCAGAAATCTATCTTGTAAATCTTCTTGAGGTCTTAACTTTTTTCATCTTTCACCGGTGTTTCCCCAGAGCTATTCCTGCTACTATCTTTCAAGAAATACATAAACATTACTAACTGCTTTCTGAAATGCACATCGTGCAATGGTTTTTCTGAGATAGTCTCAACTTCACCTATAAGATGCCACGCCAATGCTTGCAGACATAATACTCACTTCCTAGCAGAAAGATGACATCATGGGGTTTAGATACCCCTTTTTTGTTTTTGTTCATTTGTTGGGGGGGGTGAGGTAATTATGTTTATTTATTTATTTTAATGGCGGTACTGGGGGTTGAACCCAGGACCTAATGCATGCTAGACATGTACTCTTCGACTGAATTATACCCTCCCCCCAATACCCATTTATTTTAGGGTTCAGCTGCTCTCTTTTGCACGCATATTCCAACTGAAAATAGCAGCTTCTGTCTGGTACCTGACAATTGTATCTTAAGTCATTTTTTGTTTGATTCCTAAAAAAATTTGTGTGTATCTGAGGGTATGGTTAAAAAAGATATTATATGGATAAAAGTCTTCCTCAGTGGGTGAGAGAACCCCTAAGTATACAGGCCAGAGAGTGGCTTTGGGCGAAACCTGAGATCTGGTTGTTCATCTAGTTCAGGGTGGCCCACCATCTGTGGAAGAAAATCACAGGTTCCAAATGTAGTTATGCTAGGCCCTGACAACAAACAGGGTCTGACTATCAGAGGGAACTGAAGCGGCTTCTTTCCCTGGAAAAACAGCCTTAACTGGTCAGTTAGGAATTTGCTGCTCAGCACCAATGAGGTAATCTGTCACATGGGCCCTCTCTGTCCCCTAAGGAAGATGAGGTAATCATCTGTCCCCCCATAGGTAGGTTACCTAAGCCTGAAATCATCTGTTTTAGTGATGACTTCCATGTCTTCCCTTAAAAAACCTTTCCCTTCCTGGGGCCCTTTGGAGCTCTCCACTTTGCCAGGTGGGATGCCGCTCAATTCCTGACTCAATCAATAAAGCCAAATACATCTTTAAAATTTACTCAGTTGATTTTGTTTTCTCTGTTACCACATCCCTCTTCTTTCTTCCCAGTTAGGACCTGTATAAAATCTTTTCTATTGTTCCTAACTAATCACACTGAAACTCACAAAAGTGACTCTAAAGCTACAGGCTACAACTATTTGAAGAGCAATAACATCGTTTCCAGCTATGCATGGACTTAATCACGTCTGAATAGCTGTATGGAATGATGCTCCACTTCCTTCGATGGTGGACCAAAGAGAACCGCACAACCGAAAACTTGTGAGAGAAGTTTTATTTAGCGCCCTTGCTCAGTAGTATAGCTCTAGAGTTAACTTCTCAGCTCGGAGGATCTGCTTCATAGAGGTAAGGGTGGAGCCAGAGTATACAGGAGATTTCTTGCTGGGAAAAAGAAAAAACGAAGAAAGGTATTCAAACATTAAAAGGTTGTTGGTAATCACAAAGCACAGACAAGTCAAGTTAATGATTTCAGTGCTTAGTGCTTTTTTTTGTGTAGAGGAAGATGCAAGAATCTGGGGTCCTTGAAATGAGCCTTTAGGTATGCATCTTAGCTATCTAAGGCCATTGTCCAAAGCCCAGAATTCTTCCTGCTTAGCCCCATCCTGAATTCCGCTCGGGGCACACCTGGGCGTGGGGGTGCGGCGGCAGCGGCTTCGGGCTTCGTCCTCTTAGAACTGGAAAGGCGGACAGCATTCCCTGACCAACGTCTAAAATAGTACTTGTTCTTTGAAGGCAGGATGAGCTTCGAGGAGTCTGAAGCAACGGCTCTTCTCGCCATGAACAGGGAGCAAAGCGGCTCGCGCGGGAGGAGCATCACTTTCCTGCACTCCTCAGGGAACCTCGTGGCCACCATCCCTGCCCTCAGGCTGGAGAACTTTCTTCCCTGAGGTCGTCAGAGCCCCGGGACTTACGTCACACGGAAGTAGGGCCAAGGCAGACAGACACGAGGCATGAGCCAATACGGGAGCAGGATGCGGGCCTTCCCCGCCTGAGCATGCGTCAGGGGCGGGACTTCCGGCCTCTTCTGCCGGCGGCCAGTTTGCTTGGCGGCTCCGGCGGCGGAGTCGGCCCGCTGCTGCCGTTCCCTTGACCTCTGTCGGGGGCGAGGCTCCTCATGGGGCAGTGAGGGAGGAAGGGGGCACCCGCCTAGCCAGCCAGGGTGCCCTCACACCTGTAGCCTTCATTTCTGCGTCTCTCCTGTTGCGTGGCGGGCCGGGAACGAAAAGGTCCGAAGGAGACGCTGGCCCGCTGCACCGAGGCGCGTCCGAGGCTCCGTGACGCCCCCCGGTGGGCATCGCGCCAGGCCCGGGATACGGACCCGACGCCCGGGACCCCTCCTGTCCCGCCGCTCCCGGTCTCCTCTCCTCTCCTACGGCTCCCGGCCCCGCTCCGCCCTCAGACCCCGATGGCGGCGGCCGCGCTGAGGGACCCGCCTCAGGTAAACGCGCGTCCTCCGGGCCCGCACCGCCCTCTCCCGCCGGACACTAGAGCCCCGAGTGCGGGGCGCCTGCTCGCGTGCCTGCGGCCCGGGCGCCGGGGTCCAGGCCGGGGAGGCGGCCGTGCGTGGGGCCGTGTTTCTGACGGACGGCATGACGGCGCGGGGACGGGCCCCCAGGCAGAGAGGAGGGTACATGTAAAGGCTGGAGTTCGGACTGAGTCGGGTCCAGGGTACAGCAACCCAGACCAAAACAGGCTCCATCTAGCTGCAGAGACCAGAGCCGACTGGCGGCAGGGGGCAGGGGGGAAGGGAGGAGGCAGGCAGCACAGGAGGATTAATCGCAAGAGTCAGTAGTGAATGTTGATGGACCAGAGTGACCGCACTGGATGTGTGAGAAGTAGTTGAATTCTGGATCCACTTTTGGAGAAGGGCCTCTCGGAATTGGGGGTGTTGCTCTTGGTGAGAGAAGGGAAGTAGTAGTGAGGGACGACCTAGTCTTTCGTCCTAGTAGGCGACAGATGGAAGGCCCATCCGTTCGTTAGGGACGTTAGCAGTAGGTTAATTTTCCTTGGCGATACTGTAAGTTTATTTCCGCTCTTAAGAGTCTGAAATGTTTCAGAGAAGAGTGAGTGTAGGCAACAAGCGGGTAGCTGGACAGGCAGGTCTGGACAGCTAGGGAAGTCGTTGAGGATGGAGACTTTTCAAAAATGATGGCCGTTATGTGCACGAGGGTGAAGCTGTTTAACACAATTAGGAGGGGAACGTAGGTTACGGTGGCAATGCTATTAGTAGGTCGAAAAGACGGGTGTGTGCTAAGAAGTGGCTCTCGCTGAGTGCCTGGTTGGGTTTGCTGGGCAGTGCAAATGCAAGCGAGGTGAAGTGGCAGTGGGAACGGTGTGGGAGAGGAGTTGATCGGGCAGGTGGCCAAGGCTTCCATGGGATGAGTGGATGGAAGATGGCTGGGGAGAGGTAGCGGGAACTGAGACAAGATGGCAGGGAGGCTGGGAGTGCTGCTTATTTAGCAGTGTATAGCTTTCCAGAATTTTAAGGTGAGGTTTGATGGGGTCCAGGTAGTTTGAGTCTTGTTCTGACGGAAGAGGTCTGGGGCAAATATGGTCGTCACTGTTCCTGGTAGGGAGATCTTCAGGGCTGGGGTTTCCACAAAGGTTGAGTGGAGAGAGGAGCGTTGTGGCTGCTGAAGGGATAGCCTGGCGGTACAGAAACGCAGCAGGATCATGGGAGTATGAAATTGACTCTTGGTTCCCGGTGGCTAATAGTGAAGCAAGGATTAGAGGCAGCTGGGGAGGTCTTCTGTGCAATGTTGGACGCTTTCCCTGGCATTCGGTGCATTAGAGGACCATGGTTGTGCTGAATCGTAGTTGAATTTTTCAAGCATTCTGTGCAGGCCTTGTGCCAAGCACATGGGTGTGTCCCGGGAGACTCCTGTGGCGTGGAGCAGGAAGTGTGCAGGGCTGTGGGAGTGCAAGGGTAGGTTCTGAAGATGCGAGAGAGGTGCAGTCTACACTGTGATGTGCACGTGGAGAGGAGGTGTGAGCTGATGGCTCCTGGACCCTGGTGTTGAAGACTTAAGGGTGAAGCGCGAGCTTGTGTCTTTCAGGCGTGATTTGGGAGATCCAAGAGGAATTGCTTGGCAGGAGGGCTGGGGCCGTTCAGGCCAGGCCCAGAGCTGAGATGGCATGTGTGTGCCCCTGTCTGTTGTTGCTGAGGACTGAACACTGATTAACGGGCAGTGAGGAGACTGTGGGCATCAGTGGCACCAGGGCCTGGCATCCTCTGTCAGGTGGGAGGTCCGGTGGAGGGTGGGAATGGCATAGATGTGTGGGGAGGTGGATTGTGGGTTGTCAGAGGGAGAACGTTCAAGATTTCGTCTGTCCCCTTCATGACAGGGTGGTGTGAGCTTTCTGGATGTTGCCGTGCGCTTCTCCGGGAAGGAATGGAGGCTCCTTGATGAGGCTCAGAGACGCCTGTACCTCGATGTGATGCTGAAGAACTATGCACTTGTATCCTCACTGGGTGAGACCGTCCCCTCCGCTTCCCCCTCCCCAGTGGCATAGGCTCTGTGTCCTGCCTCACTCCCCTTTGTGAAGGTGGTGCTCTGTCCTCAAACGTGCTGCAGGCAGTGCTTGCTTCCGCAGTTTTCTGGGGGAGTTGTGGCAGGTGGAAGGCTGGGGTGTTTGCACTGCTCTTCTCTCTCCTGCAGCCTTAGTACCTGCTGTACTGAACCCTCATGGGGAAGGATTGGAGGTCAGCTGTCTTGCAGTAAGGCTAATGGATGCACCTTGGTTCCCCTTTCCCTGAGTGGGGCAGTGTGTCCAGATCCATGCAATTTCTGTGGCCCCAACTGGAGCTGACAATTCCATGTGCCTGGATTTGTCCTGTGTATGGAATTGCAGCCATTGTCATGGTGGGTACTTACCTGGACTTTGAGCTACGGTTCAACTGTTTCCTGTATTGTTCTCTTTGTGATGTTTAGACATCCTCTCTCCCTGTCCCCACCCACCCACCATTATTGTGGTACAATGCACAAATAAAATTCTATATATTTAAAGTATGTAACAGGATGATATCCATAGCTATTTTAAAATAATTATCGCTGTGGAGTTAACGTGTGAGCTAACTTAATTTATTTGTTCTTTCTTTTTCTTTTGGTGAGAACATTTAAGATGTACTTTCTTAGCAAATTGCAGCTTGACAATGCAGTGTTAATAACTACAGTCACCATACTGTGCATTAGATGTTCAGAACTTTCTGGTCTTGTAAATGATAGTATATCCTTTGACCAGCATCTCCCAGTTTACCTAGTCATCAGCCTCTGGCCTTCTCTTTCTGTTTCTGAGTTCACTTTATTTTTGTTTTCTGAAGATTCTCCTTATAAGTAATAGCATACTTATGTGTCTTTGTCTGAGTGGCTTCTTTGACTTAGCATAATGTCCTCCAGGTTTATTTATGTTGTTGCTAGTGACAGGGTTCTTTGTTTTCACGGCTGAATATTTCTTCACGTATATTTGCATGTGTGTATACCACATTTTCATGGTCACTTCATCCACTAATAGACGCCTTAGAAGGTTTCCATCTCTTGTCTGTGCAGATAATGCTGCAATAAAAATGGAGATACTGATTTAGTTCATATATACCTAGAGTTATTGAGGAATAACTGTAATACTTTCCACAGTGACTGCACTAATTTGCATTTTTAGCAACAATGTTCGAAGGCTCTCTTTTGTCTCCACATCCTCGCCAACATGTTTCCTGTTGTCTTTTGGCTAAGTCATTCTAACAGGCCTGAGGTGACAGTTCATGGTTTTGATCTACATTTCCGCTGAGGATTAGTGATTGTGAGCACCGGTTAACCATTTGTATCTCTTTCACTGTGTTGAATTTTTCTTTTGCTGTTCAGCAACCTTTTAATTTGATGTAGTCCCACGTGTTTGCTTTTGCTTTCGGTGCCTGTGCTTTTGGTGCCATATTTTGTATGTTTTTCTGGGGTGAGGGGCAGAGGTATTTAGGTTTACTTATTTATGGAAATGGAGGTTCTGGGGATTGAAGTCAGAACCTTGTGCATGCTAAGTATGTAGTCTAACCACTGAGTTATACCTTCCCTCCTTGGTGCCAAAGTTTGAAATTGATTACCAAGGATAGTGTCACGGAGCCCTCTTGTGTATGTTTTTCTAGGAGTTTACGGTTTCAGCTCTTCCATTGAGGTGTCTAATCCTTGTTGAGTTCGTTTTCATGAGTCCTGGAATATGGGAATCCAGTTTCATACGTTTGATGTGGATATGCAGTTTTCCCAGCAGTGTTCACGGAAGAGACTGTGCTTTTGCTCCTGTGTGCGGTTTGTGCCCTTACCGAAGGCCAGCTGCCTGCGGATGCCTGGGCTTGTTCTGGGCTGTCTCTTCTGTTCTCTGGCCTGTCCGTTTTTATGCCAGTACCATACTGTTTTGATTACCGTCATTTTGTAATATGATTCGAGGGTAGGACTGAGATGCTTTTCACTCTGATCTTCTCAGGATTGCATTGGCTGTTCAGGCTCTTTTGTGGTTGTCTGCACAGGTAGTTTTTCTCTATTTCTGGGAAAAATAGTGTTGGAATTTCAGTAGGAGTTGCATACAAACTAGAGGACTTTGGGTATTACGGCCATTTTCACAATATTAACTCTTCCAATCCCTGGACACTGGGCATTTTCCCATTTATTTCCACCTTTAATGTCCTTTATCAGTGACTAAACACTTTTTCACATACACATTTTTCTGCTCCTTGGTTAATTTCCTTCCTAAGTATGTATTGGTGTTGATGCTGTTAACTGCAGTTGTTTCTTCCTTTCGAAACTGTCACTCTTTTTTTTGTTTGTTTTTCAGATAGTCTATTGTTACTGGGCTGCAGTTCAAGTGATTTTTGTATGTTAATTTTGTATCCTCCAACTTTCTGATTTTGTTTATGCACTCTTACCAGTTCTGTGGGAGAGTCCTTAAGTGTCATCTGTAGAGAAGACTTTGCTTCTTCCTTTCAGATTTAGAGGCCACTTACTTCTTTTTGTTGCCCAATTGGTCTGGGTAGACTCCTGTAGTTGAACAGAAGTGATGAGAGAGTCCATCCTTGTGTCATTCCAGATTGGAGAGGGAAAACTTTTAGCTTTTACTATAAATATGGACTAGGCTGTGACCTGTCATATATGGCGTGTGTCATGGTGAAGTACGCTTCTCCTGTAGTTAGTTTGTTGAGAGTTTTTACTATAAAAGTGTGCCGAAGTTTTTGGAATGCTTTTTCTGCATCAATTGCAAAGATCATATGCTTTTTATTCTCCATTCTGCTCAAGAGCTGTATCGCATGTATCGCATTGATCTGTGTACCTTGAGGCATCCTTACATCGCAGGGGTGACTCCAGTTGTTCCGGGTGTATGTTTTCTTGCGCTGCTGAATTTGGGTCTGTGGTATTTTACTGAATATTTCTGCTTATGTGTTGATCATGAATGTTGGGTTGCAGCTTTTTTGTAGTGTCCTTGTGTAGGTTTGGTAGCAGGGTAATGCTGAGCTCATAAAATGAGTTTGGAAGAGGTTCATCCTCTTCAATGTTTGGAAATTTGTGGAGGATGGGGCTAATTCTTCTGAAATATTTGATGGACTTGACCAGCGAATTTGTCTGGTCCTGGGCTGTTGGTTGTTGGCAGATGTTTGATAATTGATTCCATCTCCTTACTGGTTAGGTCTGTTTGTTTTTTCAGTTTCACAATTCAGTCTCGGTTAAATGGTTTGTAGGATTGTATCCATTTCTTCTGGGTTATGCAATTTGTTGGTATTTAACTCATCATAGTAGTCTTTTATACTCCTTTGTGTTTCTGTGTTAATAGTTGTAATGTCTCTTTGATTTCTGATTTTATCTGAGTGTTTTTTCTTTGTGGACGTAAAGATTTGTCAATTTTGTTTAACTTTTCAAAAGTGAACTCCTTGTCTTTTGTCTTGTAGTCTCTTTCATTTATTTCTGCCCTGAGAATTCTTACTGCCTTTCTTCTGGTAATTTTGGGTTTAGTTTGTTCTTTCAACAGTTCCTTGAGATATAAAGGTGTTTATTTTCTCTTTTTTTGGGGGGGGGGTCGTGGTAATTAGATTGCTTGATTCATTGATCAATTGATTGATTGATAGTGGAAATACTGGGGCTTGAACCAACCAGGACATGGTGCATGTTAAGCCCATGCTGTACCCACTGGGATACACCATCCCCACCTCCCCACTGCATTTCTTCTTATGTTGATGTATCTTAGCGGCCTGTTGTATCCCATTAAGAATCCCATCAGTGATTCATTTCCCACCTGTTCCTATCTGAGTGCCCTGTTAGGGATCGGGTACGCCAGAAACTCAGGAGCACTGGTTGAAATTATGGGGTGATTCCTGCATCCTGCTGTTCCTCGCAGCCAGTATTCGTGAGGTGAGTGAGTGCAGGCACCTGCAGGTGAGCGCTTAGGTGAGCATAGTGCTCACTCTGCTCTGCATGGTGTACCCAGTGCACACTGAGTCAGTCCGTTTAGTTCTGTATTATTTCTATCTGTGTGTTGAACAAGTTGTGTGTGTGTGTATTGTTTACCTTATTTTGTTGAATTGTCTCTCTGGGTTATGTTGTTGCTCGCTGAACTTTGTTCAAACATTTACGTTGAATTCTTTGATACTTGGTAGATCTCCATTTCCTTGGGTGTGATTTCAGCTAAATTATGGTATTCTGTATTGGTTTCACGTTTCCTTGATTTTGGGCGGTGGTGGTTTTCTGTAGCCTTGCGCCAATGTGTGCTGATTTGTTGGTGCAGCCTGTTTCCTGCAGACTGGGTGTTACCGTGTTGGTGGGGAAAGACCCCACCTGTGGTGGGTGCAGCGGTGCCAGCTTGATCGTCTGTGGCCACTGTGACTCTGGGGAAGAGCCAGGTGTGTTGGTGTCAGTGCAGCAGCTTCACCTGAAGTCACCCCCGGTGAAGGTATCAGGAGTTCTCAGTCAGCGAGGCTGAGCGTGTCCACAGCGGTGGGGAAGGCTGCTGGGGAACTCGCGAACTCTTTCTCCCATGGACGGAGGAGCTTCTGGCCAAAGGGATCCATCCATGTTGGTGCCCAGTTGGCTCTTGGGCTCCCTGTTGGTTGTGCTGGCCCTGGTGTCTGACAGGCGGGCACCTGTGGGGTGACAGCAGTTCTGGGGTGTGGGTCGTTGCCTAGTCTTGAGCAGCCTTGCCTTTGGATTGTGAGATGTGGCCACGCAGGGAGCAGCCCCGGGGTCTGTGTGTGGCCGCACACCTGATCACAGTGGCTAGGGGGCGGTAGAGCTGGCGACTCTGTAGCGAAGTGGTCTTCTGGCCCTGAGACACAGTAGTACGAGATGTAGCGGTGGCTACAGAGTGGCGGCAGGTTCTGGAATGCCAGCAGCCACAGAGTAGGTGCAGCACTTTGGCTCCAGGACGTGCACAGGGTTGGAAGGGGGTGGCAGCCCTGATCCTAGATTGTCACAACGGCAGCTCTCACCGAGGTGTGGCCCTGTAGCTTCGGACACTCCAGGGCATGTGCTGTTGCCGTGGCTGTTGGGTAGCTGGCTGGCGCAAGCTCCAGTGTCCTCTGTGGAGCAGGCAGCTGGCGTCTCCTGCAGAGCAGGCCACCAGGGCTGCAATGGCTCCCCCTTGTGGCTGACATAGTAAGCCCAGTGACAGCCCAGCCCTTATTTCCTAGTGTTCTCCAGATGTCTGTGCTAACACAGTGTCTCCAGCCATCCTTTCTGTGTGCTGGTTCCTTTCTTTATGCTCCAGTGTGTTGTAGTCAGCTCTTAATTTGACTCTTGAGCCTTGTAAGGCTAAGCGATTTCCTTCCTGGGCAGCCGTGGAATTGTTTTTGTCACTGGTGAAGGATGGTGTCTCCTTTTCTGCTATTTGGTGAGGTCACTCACCTTGTGCCCTTCTCGGGGCTGCTGTGTGCTGCGTTGCTGTGGGACAGCAGTGGCCATTCGCTTGTCCCGTTTTTCCTTCACTGCTTGTGTCCTGCATGTCCCAGGTGGTTGCAGATAGGACTTAGAGAGAAGGGTCCTCTGTGCATCGTGGTATGAACATGACTGCAGCCATGGGTAGGTGGGCTCGGAGGGGCCTGATCCTGGTAAACGGCAGCTGGGGACAGTGTAGCATCAGGGCTGTGTTATGAATACAGCTGGCCTGTGTCTTTGTTCATACAGGGTTTTGGTGCCATTGCATGTGTTGTGATTGTGCTTTCATGGCCTTGATCCCACCCTTCTGCTGAGGTTCAGATCAGCAGTGGAAAAGGCCCCACAGGAAGCTGTGGTCGGAGAAGTGAGTACTAGACTCTGCGCATCCTTGTGTCACAGCCTGTTTCTGTGTCCTTCCCCGGGTAAGGTCTCCACCATTGTCAGACTCTAGGGGCCCAGTAATGCACAGCAGCTGCTGCTCAAACTCAATTCCAGTTCCCTAGTCTTGAAAAGCATCCCATCTGCGTGAAAACCCTCATTCTTACGTGAGACTGTCACACATTTGTGGTGAGCTCGGCCCCCCTCCCCCACACCCATGAAGTCTACGTGTCCTTCACGATTGTCACTTTGCATTCAGGTTGCTGCTGTGGAGCTGGGGGTGATGAGACATCCTGTGAAGAGACTGTTCCCGAAGCGGTGACCCAGGCTGGGTCTCCTGAGGCCGCTTCGTCTTCCCAGAAGACCCACCCCTGTGAGATGTGTGGTCCTGTTTTGAGAGACATTTTCCAGGTGGCTGAGCAGCAAGGAACAGGACACAGCCAGAAACTGTTGAGGTGTGGGGCGTGTGCAACACAATTCTATATACCTTTGGAAAGCAGTGTGCAAGGGGCTTCGTTTCTCAAGAGCCACAGATTGCACGTGTCACATGATCCTTTTACTTCCGGGAAAATCGTGGCCAATGCCAGACCTCTGCAGCAACAGGCCACACCTACTGTGGAGAAGCCAAATACAGCCACAGCTTTACAAAGCAGAAGTCGTCCCATTTCAGGAGAATGCGACAAAGCCCTCGGCCCTGAACACACACTTGTTCAGGACCAGGGTGTCGACACTGAAAGACCACGCTTTGTGTGCAGTGAGTGTGGCAAAACATTTAGGTACAAAGTCTCATTTGTTATGCACCATAGAATCCACTCTGGAGAAACGCTTCATGTGTTTAACCAATGTGGCAAAACGTTTAGGCAAAACTCAACCTTCAGTCAACATGGAAAAATGTGTACTGGTTCAAGACAGGACAAGTGCAGCAAATGTGGGAAATCCCTGAGCCACAAGTCTGACTTCATTTATCCCCAGAAATTGCACAATGGTGCAAGCAGCTCCGTGTGCAGTGACTGTGCAGGGTCTTTTTCCGATAGGTCTGAGTTGATTCCACGTGAGAGAGTTTTCTCTGGAGAAGGGTTTTATAAGTGTAATGACTGTGTGAAATCTTTTAGCTGTAGGTCTGCCCTCATTTATCATCAGAGATCTCACACAGGAGAAAAGCCGTATGAGTGCAGTGACTGTGGGAAAGCCTTTACCACTAACTCCTTCCTCCGTCGTCATCAGAGAGTTCATTCTGGAGAACGGCCTCATGAGTGTAGTGACTGTGGGAAATGTTTCAACTTGAAGTCTTCCTTCATTTATCATCAGAGATCTCACACAGGAGAACAGCCTTATAAGTGCAGTCATTGCGGGAAATCTTACACCACTCGTTTTAACCTCCGTTGTCATCTACGAGTTCACTCTGGAGAAAGGCTTTCTGAGTGCAGGTACTGTGGGAAATCTTTTACATCTAAGGCTGCCCTCACACGTCATCAGAGATCTCACACAGGAGAAAAGCCGTATAAGTGCAGTGAATGTGGGAAGTCTTTTACTTTTAGTTCCAACCTCCGTTACCATCAGAGAAGTCATTCTGGAGAAAAGCCTTATGAGTGCGTTGACTGTTGGAAATCTTTTTCGTCTAGGTCCTCTTTCACATATCATCGGAAATCTCACACTGGAGAAAGGCCTTATGAGTGCAGTGACTGTGGGAAAGCCTTTAAGACTAACTACTTCCTCCGTTGTCATCAGAGAGTTCATTCTGGAGAACGGCCTTATGAGTGCAGTGACTGTGGGAAATCTTTTTTCTCTAGGTCTGCCTTAAGATACCATCAGAAATCTCACAGAGGAGGAAAGCCTTATGAGTGCAGTGACTGTGGGAAATCTTATACCACTAGTTTTAGCCTCCTTAGTCATCTAAGAGTTCACTCTGGAGAAAGGCCTTCTGAGTGCAGTGAATGTGGGAAGCCTTTTCTCTTTAAATCCAGATTTTGTTCCCGTCAGGAAGTTCATTCTGGAAAGAGATCTTATAAAAGGTGCAGTGAGTGTGGGAAATGTTTTACCAGTAACAACGCCCTACGTTACCATCTGAGAATTCATTCTGGGGAAAGGCCTTATGAGTGCAGTGTCTGTGGGAAATGTTTTAGGTCTAAGTCTTCTGTCACATATCATCAGAGATCTCACACAGGAGAAAAGCCTTATAAGTGCAGTGAATGTGAGAAATCTTTTACCAATAGATACAACCTCCGTTCCCATCAGAAAGTTCACACTGGGAAAAATCCTTATGAGTGCAGTGACTGTGGGAAATCTTTTATGTCTAAGTCTTCTGTCACATATCATCAGAGATCTCACACAGGAGAAAGACCTTATAAGTGCAGTGACTGTGGGAAGTCTTTTACTAATAAATCCAATCTGTGTTATCATCAGAGAGTTCACACAGGAGAAAGGCCATATAAGTGTAGTGAATGTGGGAAATCTTTTATCTCTAGTGATGCTCTGCGTATTCATTATAGACTTCATTCTGGAGAAAGGCCTTATAGATGTAGTGAATGTGGGAAATCCTTTATCCGTAGAAATGGTCTCAGAATACACCAGAGTGTTCACACAGGACAAAGACCTTATGTGTGTAGTGAGTGTGGGAAATCCTTCCATAATAAGTGTAGGCTTAGTGAACACCACAATGTTCACACAGGAACTAAACCTTATAAGTGCAGTGAATGTGGAAAATCTTTTGCCTTTAGTCACAGCTTCCAGTATCATCAGAGAGCTCATGCTGGAGAAAGGCCTTACAAATGCATTGAATGTGGGAAATCTTTTGTCACCAATTACCTCCTCCGTGTTCATCAGAGAACACACACTGGAGAAAGACCTTATAAGTGCGGTGAATGTGGGAAATCCTTTACTTCTAGCTCCAACCTCCGTTATCACCAGAGTGCTCACACTGGAGAAAGGCCGTTCAAATGCACTGAATGTGGGAAATCTTTTCCCTTAAATTACCTCCTACGTGGTCATCAGAAAGCTCACACTGGAGAAGGACCTAAGTGCAGTGAATGTGGGAAATCCTTTACCGCTGTCTCCAGCCTCCGTTATCACCAGAGGGCTCACAGCAGAAAGGCCTTTCAGATGCACTGACTGGGAAATCTTTTACCGGTAGTTCCACCCTCAGTTATCGTCAAAGAAGTCACACAGGAGAAAGGCCTTAAGAGTGCACTGAATGTGGGAAATGTCTTAACGGGCAAATCTTTCTCAATGTTGGGGACTTCTCAGTAGAGAAAGCCGTGAATGTACAGGGAATGTGCATTTTCCTTGTTCAGTGTAAGGACACTGGGGAAACTGGGGGGCCATAGGGCTGGGTTGACTCTCACTCCAGGTGCTTCTGAGAGTGGCATGAGTTTTTTCCTTTTGTCAAATTAGAGATTACGGGGTGTTCAGAGACTTTTGATGGACCTGTGCTCCCCCAGTCTACAAGGAACCTGATACTTTCTGATGTGCACAATTCTTAGAGGTAATGGTGCTAGTTGTAAGACCCCTGGGTCCAGTGGAAACCATAATCAGTGCAGAAATGGTCGAAGAGGGAGTGGAGGAGGCTGCAGCCAACTAGATGGAATGTGCCTCTTCTAAGAACGCACCCAGATGTTCCTGTGACATTAAGCATGCAGGATCGGTTTGTACACAAATGTTGGGACCTCCAGGTGTGTTTATCATGCGTAGCTGGAGTCACTGTCATGCAATATATGTGGAAGGTTTTGTTTTGGGTTCTGTGGGGGCTAGTGAATCTGACCTCAAGGCCCTCACTGCAGAGGCAAGACAAAAAGGAGAAGGAGGCTGTGGCTGTTGTGACCCAGGCCGCCTTTGTGTTGCCTCCAGTAGAACTGTACTTCATTGCTCCCTGGATTTGCTGCGACTGAGCTCCGAGTGACCCCCAGCGGGCAGTCGGAGAGAGTTGGTGGATTCAATACAGGGTTGCCAAACCTGTTTTCCAAAGAGTGGGATATACCAATTTTTCATCTTTAGCCAATTTTTAAAGCTTTATCAAGGTATAATGTACATGTACTAAGCTGCATATATTTGAAATATACAAGTTAATAAGTTTTCACCTAGGAATGAGCCTCTGAAACCACCACAGTCCTGATCATGCCCATGTTTGTTGCGGTACGTTTAGCTCATGTCCTATTCTAATGTCCCCTTGCCCTTCTCACTTCTCCATTTATCATTTGGTTTCCTTTCCCTTACAGTAAATACCTCTGCATTTTCGTGAATTTATCTGATTGGAATCATAAAGTGTTTACTCTTTTTTTCTTCCTATTTCCGTTGTTGCCTAGTTACTTGAGATTCATCAGCGATGTATATGAGTGACTTAGCTATTTTCTGTTGAGTAGTATTCCTTGAGTGTATCACTGGGCGTTTATCCATTCATCTTTTTCCTGGGTGTTTTCTGGGTGTTATTTTGCTGGGTTCTCACTATGGAAAATAAAGCTGCTACAAACATTTGTGTCAGTTCTTTATATGGATGTATGATTCCTTTATCTTTCATTGATAACTCAGTGCAATGTGTGAGTCATGGGGCAGGTGAATGTTTAACTCTTTTTGAGAATAAGAAACTGATCGAAAAGAACTATTCCCTTTTGCGTTCCCATCAGCACTGTGGGAGAGTTCCAGTTCCTCAAAGTCCATGAGAAGCGGTTTTTTTTTTTTAAGTGGAGATACTGGGAATTGGACCTCATGTATGCTGAGCATGTGTTCTGCCGGTGAGCTACACCCCAGCTCCCTGTGGCAATCCGGAATGTCAGCCCTTTGAGTCAATGAGTAGTGCTATCTCTCTGGTTTTCATTATACTTCCCTAGAGATTTGTGACCTTGAACGTTTGTATAATGTGCTGTTTACCACGTAGACATCTATTGTACAATTTTTGATCATATCATTTCCCAATTTTTTTCAATATGTTTTTGCTGTTTCCATCATTTAAGTCCCAGCACTCAGTAAAGCAATAAATTTAGCTGCACTTTGTAGGTTTTGCCAATTTCCAAGGTATAAATTCTCCCACCGTGTAAGTGGGATGTACTCAGAGAAGGAGCTGAGAAATTCTCCTTGGGGTCCCCTGGGTGCTTGGTGAAAACTAAACTTAGCCTGTGTGAGGGGAGACTTGAAAAGGCCAGGCGGACAACAGGTTTCCGGACTGGGAGGTGGCTGGAGATGCCAGCGGCCTCATGCTGAAGAGAGAATCCTGACCAGCCAGAGGGGAGGGACCTCCCTGCACACCCTGGGAGGGGCAGTAGAATCCCTGAGTGGCCTCATCTCAGTAGCCATCTGGTGCTGGAGCCGATATGCAGCCTCCTCAGAGGGGCAGTGGGAGGAGAGTGGGAATGAAGTGGGGGGCTGGGAAGATCCCCTGCACAGCCATATTCCCTCTGGCCTCATCTGATTCCTTGTAAGGGATTCTCATCCTCTGAACACTCTTCAAAGTTCTTTTCATCTTTCTTTTTTTGTGATTATTGACTGATGGTTTCCCACTAGTATTTCCCCTTCATGGACTTCACCATCACTTGGGGCTGCTTTTCCAGACACCCCATCGGGCAAGGGGAATACCGTGGGCCTCTCCTTCCCTTTTGAGGTATCTCAGGAGGACTCAGGTCCAGAAACATCAGGTGGAAGGGCCTCTGGATCCTGAGGAAACCTAGTGAGGCTTTTTCTATCAAGGCCTACATGAGCCATGTCTGATTGAAGGTCGCATCTTAGAGGTGACAGTGAGGAAGTGGTGATCCTAGTCAGGTATATGGAGTCTGGTTGGAGTGTGACCTTGGTAGTGGTGGGGCAGTAATAGGTTAGGAGTAAGGCCGGAACCTAGGAAACGGAGAAGTGTCTGGCGCCCTGCGAAGGCAGTTTAGATAGGACCCTTCTGAGTGTGTAACCAATTCTCCCTCTGTGGGTAAACTTTCTACCATTCATCCCTAAGGCGATGCCCTGCCCAGAATTCTAGTCCCTCTTGCCCTTGGTGTTCCCTCAGCACTGCTGAACAGTTCTTCCAACCTATAGGCTTGGTGACCTGCTGACGACTCCCCACCTCCTGCCCTCAACGTGCATGGTGTAAACACTGGGATTCCCTCAGTGAAGTGAAAAGTCAGGTGTCAGCCTCTGAGGGAAGAATCAGAGATTCAGTCTTTGGAGCAAAGTAAAGACTGAATGTCTGTAGCAATTGTGTTGTCCTAGACATATTGTTAAGAGGAAAATTAATGTCAGACAAAGAAGCACAGATCCAGGAGACTTAGCAGGAGAAATGTACAAAAACTACCTGTAGACATTTTGAAATTACGGAAAATCAATGATAAGAAATCCTGAAAGGAGCCAGAGGGGGAAAATACTCATTGAGGAACAAATTTAAGAATTTTTTTATCTAATATCTCCTCAGAAACTATGGAAGCAAGGAGAGGTGTGACGTATTTAAAGTGCTGATTTGAAAAAAAATCAACCTGGAATTCTGTACTATCAAAATTATCCTTCAATAGTGCAAGGAAATCAAACCCTTTAACAGACCAAAACAAAACAAAAACCAAGGGCATTTGTTGCCAGTAAACCTGCCATGTTAGTCTATTTGAGGTGCTGTAACAAAATACCATAGATTTGTTTATCAATGTAAGTATTTCTCTCTGATTCGGTGGCTGTGTTGTACCAGGTCAAGCTGCGCCTGTGGGTGAATTGTGGTGGGGTGGGGCGGGCAATGTGGAAATCAGGAGCTTTTCATATTCATGTATAAAGCTGGGGGGAAATGGAGGGACTTTGCTACTTGCAAAAAAAAATTCTTTAAAGTAAATAGATCTTAAATATAGAAATATCCTCATGGTATAATACTTTCTATGAAAAAACCCAAAACCCTCTATGACCCTCTTCCTGGTTCATGTCCGTGCCTTGCTGTATCCTCATGTTAGGGAAGGCGTTAGGGGTCTCTCTGGAGCCTCTTACAAAGGCACTGTTCCCACTCAGGAGTGCTCTGTACTTGCTATGACCGAAGCATCTCTCAAGGACTCTACCTCCTAATACTGTCATCTTTGCGAGTCATGCTTTCAACACACACAAAATTTTGGAAGGACAACACAAATATTCAGACCATAGAACTTGCCTTGCAAGAAATGTTTAAAAAGCTTTACAGATGCCAAAAAAATGATAGAGGTCAGAAAGTTCAATCTATATGAGGAAGAGGATCGAATAAGGAATAAATGAAGGTAAAATAAAAAGTGTGTCTCAAAAAAAGTAGTATTCTTGTTCTTAATTGATCTAACAGATAACAATTTGTTCAAAATAGTAATACCAAGAAGATAGTCTGTTATGTATGCTTATGTGCATGCTTACCTTTTGTGTATATGTTTACGCTCTTATGTAAGTGGAATGAATGACATCTATGATTAAAGGGACTAGAGGGAAGAATTGGGATTACTTGTTATTATGAGGTACACTGTGAAGCAGAAAGGTGTTATTTGAAAGTAGACTAGAGGGGAGGGCACAGCTCAAGTGACAGAGCATATTTTCAGTATGCACGAGGTCCTGGGTTTAACTCCCAGTAGTACCTCCATCAAAAAAGTAAGTAAATAATTAAACAAAATTACCTCCTCCCTGCAAAAAGTAAAATAAAAGAAAATGGACTTGGATTAGTTGTCAAAAGTTTACTGCAGACTCCTGGGCAATAATTCAAAAGATAAAAAAAGAAGTATAACTGATACTCTAACAAGAGAAAATGGAATCATAAACTAAGAAAAGCAGAAAAGGAAAAAGTGGAAGACAAAAATTGGAACAAAAAACAAGGGCAACAAATACAAATTAGTAACAAATATGGGAGATATTAATCCCAGTATATCGATAAACCCTTTGAACAGGAAGGAGTAATTACAAAAGATTTTCAGAGGAGATAAAAGCTGAGATCCTGCTATGTGTTGTCTATAGAAACTGTCTTAAGCCTCTAATTTTATAATAATTTGTTGCAGGGCAATAGAAAATGAAGAGGGACAAATGCAAAGAAATGAAATAATTGAGAAAGGCAAGGTTTGCGTAACCAAGTCAGAGAGCACTCACTTTGAAGTTTCTAACTATGTGACGTGGTGGAGTCAGGTCAGTGTGTTAAGTAAACACTCATTTGCTGTGGCTTCACTGCTTAACAATATCGATTAGCTGTTGTCGCCATACCAAGGAATGTTATATTAATGTTTATTCATGAAATTATTCAGTTTATGACTGGGTTAGAAATGGCCTTATGACTAACTACTGGGGCAAAAGTTAGTTGGTGAGCTATTTAGCTAATTGGAAATCATTTAGGTCTTTGTTTACCAAAACACGCTTGACCTGATTGTATAGATTCTGTGAATGGAGCTATGGGAAGGACACAGCCTCATTACAGCTTATTGCATGAGCTTTAATCCCAATAAATATTTACAGAGCGTACTGAATTTTAGAAATGTGCAATAATACTCTCAGTATAATATGAGGGTTTGGAATTAAACATGCTTTAAAAAATTTTTAACATTGTCTTCTTTTGGTTGGGGGAAGTAATTAGGTCTATTTTTATTTATTTACTTTTTTTTTTTTTTAACGGAGGTATTGGAGATTGAACCCAGGACCTTGTGCTAGCTAAGCACACACTCTACTGCTGAGCTATACCCTCCCCCTAAACATGCTTTTAAATCCCACCATTGGCATAGAAACAACTACGTAGATCAACAGAACAGAATATAGAGCCCAGAAATAAACATGTGCATATATGGTCAATTTACTCACACCAAAGGAGTCAAGAATACACAAGGAGGAAAGGATTGTCTCTTCAATTAATGGTGGTGGGGAAAACTGGACAGACACAAAAGAATGATTATCTTACACCTTACACAAAAATCAATCCTAAATTGGTGAAAGACTTGAACATGTGACCTGGAACTCTTAAAACTCCTAAAAGAAAATATAGGGGAAAGCTCCTTGTCATTTGTCTTGGTATTGTTTTTTTGTTTTTTTGATTTGATAACCAAAGGCAAAGGTAATAAAAGCAAAAGTAAACAAGTGGGATTACATCCATCTTAAAAAGCTTCTATGCAGCAACAGAAACCATCAGCAAAATGAAAAGGGAATGGACATAACGGGATGAAATACTTGCAATGGGTTAATATCTAAAATATACAAAGAACTCATACAACTTGATAGCAAAGTAATAATTCAATTTTAAAATGGGCAGTGGACATTTTCCATTAAACATACAAAGGGGCAACAAGTATATGAAAATATGTTTAACATTACTAAATATGCAAACAAGGTGATAACATCACATGTTAGAATGGCTATCATCAAAAAGACAAGTGCTAACAAGTGTTAGTGAGGATGCTGAGAAATGTGAACACTTGTGTACTCATTCTGGGAATGTAAATTAGTGCAGCCACTATGGAAAAAAGTAGGGAGTTTCCTCAAAAAAAAAAAAATAGAACTACCATACTATCCAGCATTTCCACATATGGGTGTAATTCCAAAGGAAATGAAAACAGGATATTGAAGTGATAAGTGCTCTCCTATGTTCATTACAGCATTGTTCACCATACCCAAGATGGAAACAATCTGTGTCCATCAGTGGATGAATGGATAAAGACGATGTTTTAAACATATATAACGGAATACTGCCCAGCCATGAGAAAGAAGGAACTCTTGCCATTTGTGACAACATCAATGGACCTTTAAGGCATTGTGCTGTGAAATAAGTGAAACAGGAAGACAAATACTGTATAGTATCACTTACATGCAGAATCTTAAAAAGTCAAACTTACAACGTATAAATGTTGTTGGGGTGATGCGGGGTGGACGAAATAGGGTAAGGTTGGTGAAAGGAAAGAAACTCAGGCATAAAATGAATAAGACCTGAGGATCTAATGTAAAATATGAGTATGATTGATAACAGTGTATTGTATAATTGAAGTATGTAAGAGAGTAGAACTTAAATGTTCTCTCACACACCCACAAGATATGTGAAGTGATCATGTGTTAACTAGATGGGAATCATTTCACAGTGTATACATATATTAAATCAGCACTATGTTCATATTGATATCTTACAGTTTTAAGTCAATTATAAGTCAGTAAAGCTGATTAAAAAATAAAACCATAAATAAGTCAAACCCCCCAGACATGCCTTTCTTGATCAAACTAACAAATATCAAATCTATCTGATGCTTCGTATTTTTAAATTATCTGACAGATTTGTAGAAAGACCCTGACTTATAGAAATGGAGTTCCAAAAAGTGTTCACTGACATGATGAATCCAAACTTACTCAAAATCTGTCAGAGATTTGTATTCCCCAACTCATTTTATGGTGCTAGAATAGCATTCTCAAAACTTATAAATAAGTAAGTTTTATTTATAAAATAAATTCAGCTATGCTTCCTGAATGTAGTACGAGTTTAAAGCATCTCAGTAATTCAGGAATGGTTTATTAGAAAATACATCTAATAGCATTCAACATATTAATGAATTATAAACATGTTTAGCTTAAATGCAAAAAAAAAATCTATTCACATCAGAAAACAACACAACCATGCAGAGAAATCTGTATCATTAACTGTTCAAATTTTATCAAAGAATACACTACAATAAACCAGAATTTTAGCAATAAAATCAAGTTTTGGTTTGAGATTAGCAAGCAAACAAGCCTGTCAGTATTAGTGCTTACTAGACATTCTACCTGGTTCTATGACACAGACAATAAAGAATTAAAATAGTTGGAAAACCACTTACAGATCTTTAATCTCATTGTCTGATTAAATACATATAAGAATTTAAAAAAATAAGATGTCATGAATGCTGTGTTTACGACACTTCATCAATTTGCCATATTTAAGATCAATATCCAGAAATAAATTACAATTCCACAAAATAGAAGCACAAGGGTATTAAGGACCTTTTAAAAAATATTTGCATTAAAAGCAAAACAACTTACAGATACTCAGGATGAAATTAACAAAATATGTGCAAATTTGCATTGCTGCCCTTGGCCTCTGGGAAAAGATTTGTCATCCTAATTCATGGCGGAAAGATTTGATATCTGAAAAAAATAAGGGAAAAAAATCCTAATTTATTTATTAATTTTTTATTTTTTGATATCCTAATTCTTAGCCTGAATGTCTGGGTAATCAGTACCAATTTAGGTTTGACGCCTTTAGAAAGGGGCCAGTGCCTGCGCTGGCCTTGGATAGGGAGGAGTCGTTTCCCGGCGCCCTTTGACGGCGACCCTGGCCTTTTCTGCTGGAAAGTGGGAGTTACAAGACCCAGAGTGCCCTGCGCGGCGGCCGCGTCACTGAGCCGACAAAGCCGCGGGAAAAGGCATTTCCGTTTGGGCACAAGGTTCCCGCCTCCTCACGGTGGCGGCCATTTTAACTGCTCTGCGTCTGTTCCTGCTCCGGGCGCTAGGTGGATTCTGAGGTGGCGGTACTGAGAAGGTCCGAGAGGAGGCGCTGTTCCCGTGCACAGGAGCCACGCCGCTCGGGCACCCCGCGCCAGGCCCGGCATGCGGACCCCCGCGCCCGCCCTCAGACCCCGATGGCGGCGGCCGCGCTGAGGGACCCGCCGCAGGTGGACGCGCGTCCTCCGGGCCCGCACCGCCCTCTCCCGCCGGACACTAGCGGGGCGCCTGCTCGCGTGCCTGCGGCCCGGGCGCCGGGGTCCAGGCCGGGGAGGCGGCCGCCGGCGGGGCCGTTTCTGACAGGCGGCGTGACGGCGCGGGGACGGGCCCCCCGGCGGGGGGACCCGCAGGTGCAGAGGCCTGGAGGCCGGGCTGAGGCGGGGGGTCGGGAAACCTGGGGTCCGCCTTCTGCTCGCAGGGAACAGAGTGTTAGCGGGATTAATCCTAGAAAGCCGTCGCAGGTTGTACCCAGTTGTGAGGATTCTAGAGGCCACGGGGAGTTTTGAATAAAGGGGGGATACGTCAGAGGTCAAAGCGTTCCCACGAGCTGTTTCAAGGAAGAACAAGGTGGAGGGGGGTGATGAGGACGTTTAGGCGCTGGGAGGTTGAACCTCGGTTAGAGGCCACACAGCTGGTAACAGCGGACACTGAGCATTGAGGCCCGGAGGTCAGTCAGCCAGCCTTCGGTCACCTGGCTTCAGGGCCAGATCGGAGTACATGCAGGGGCCCACAGAATCCCAGCATGGACGCATTCCTTCAGGGCCTACCTCTCGACTCAGGTTCTCACGGCTTATGGGACCTGCACAGGGAAGTAGAGGGTGTCCCCCTGCCTCACTGGCCGGACTCCCACCTCCAGGTCCTTTGGAATTGATTGTGTCCTGAGATGCTTCATGCGATTTCCCCTGCCTCCTTTAGTCTGGCGATCCTCAGATCCAAACCCAGGTCTCCAAGTCCATGCCAGAGGTTATATGGAGGTGCTCCCATTTCTGACAACCATTGTAAATAGATGTGGAAGGTTAACGCAAGAGGTGGTTCCAGGATGTGCACATACCTAGAGGTGAAATTGAGCTCAGGAATGTTCGGGAACCACAGCTCTCCTCTCTTTCAGGTACAGATAAATAGCAGATGAGTAGGAGTCAAGAGAGGAATGACTGCCTGAGATACTAGGTGTGTGCTGTAGAGGTAAGTAGAGGTTTGGTTCACAGGAGGGAAGTGAAGGACCAAAGCCTTAACAGGCTTCATTTGGCTTTAAAGTAGAAAATAGACCGTGGGCTTGAGAGAGGAAAGACCATCATTGTGGAGGCCACTACCATAGTCCACGTGCGGGTTAATGGAGCAGGGTATGCCCTGGGAAATGGTTGTATTCTGGCTGCATATTTTTAAAAGAGACCACTAGATTTTCTAACTTGGTGGATAGCGAGGGAGTGAAACACAGAAGTTACTGATGACCTTGGCTTTGCAACTGTAGGATGGAAGCTGCATCAGTTAAGATGAGCAAGCTGGTTGCAGGTGTAACATTCGCTAGGTTTAACAGGAGCTTTGTTTTGACCATGTTTAAGAATCTGAGGTATTTCGGACACCACTGAGTGGAGGCATCAAATGAGCAGCTAACATACAGTTTTGGAATTCTTGGTAGTGATTCAGGTATGATATCCAAAGTATGATTACAGGGTGGCCCAAGATGAGGGAGCAGTGGGTCACATTTAGGAGAAGCAAACTTAAGGTTGTGGTGGCAAAACTTGTAGAGGGAGAGGTGTGGGGGGTGGGGGCAAAGGATTGAGTCTCTGGCTTAGATACCTGGGTGATGGTGTCAGCCTTCATAAACGTAGGTAAACGGCAATGAAGTTTTGGTGTATGAGATAGTCTGGCAGGTGACCAGGGCTTCCCAGAGAAGAATGGACATAAGGTGGATGTAGAAGCAAGGGGTAATTCACGCATATTCACTCAGGCAGAGCTGGTGCTCATTCAACCACTTGATAGGCTCACCAAGATTTGTGAGGACTTTGATGGTGCCTGGGGTGTTTCACTCAACCTGATGTATATGGTCGTGAGCAAGTAACATTGTCTATGAGAATCACTAGGCTTGGGGTGGGCCATTAACGGGGCTAGGGTTTGAATGAAGGTAAAGGAGAGGAGAAAGGCCACCGCTGAAGGACAGCTCATGTGGCACAGAAGTAGCACGGTACTCTGGGTATCTGAGATCCACTTGTGCTTCTGTTTGTCTGAATCTGAGGCAAGGATCAGAGCTATGCAGTAAGGCCTTTATAAATGATTTCTGACACTGCTACTGGGACTTGTGGGAGGTCTGTGGTCATATCGGATCCTGTTTGACTTTGTCAATTGTATTGTGGGTGCTGTCTGCCAACTTCTGGTGTAAGGCCTAAACCCAGTATGATGTGCTTCCTTGACACTGGGTGAAACCTGGGTGCCCTCAGATAGTGTGCATGCAGGTTTCTCTCCCCACTGTGTTCCTGTGGGTAGTGTCTCCTAACCTAACAACCGTTTTTTACAAAGGAAACCAGGTACAGTTCCTGCTTACCTCTTTGTAGCAGGTATCAGTTCCCCAACAGCCTCCAGAATTATTATATAAGCCAGTCACATCCTGCTGTGGGAACCATGGATATCCCAACCTCTTCATCCTACAAAGGTTGCATCGCACAGCCCTTGTTTGTTTACTCTTCTGGAGTGCAGCTCTCTTGCGGCTTTGTGTGGTGAGTGGTGTCCTGTTCTCAGAGGTGTGAATTTATGTGATTAGTAAACTGCTTTTGGGCTCATCTCTTCAGTCTCAGGTGTCTTGTGTTAGGCCACCATCATAACCCTATGGTGGGGTTAGGAGGCTGATTTAATTACAAGTAACATGTGGGAAGTAACATAGGGGATGCCTATGGTGTGCAGCAGTGAGGTGGTGGTGGCCATAGTCATGTGGCTGTGGGATACAGAGACAGAGGGATGTGCAGTCTAAAGAGTGATGTGTGCTTGGAGAGGAAGCGTGTCTGATGGTCTAGGGCATTGCATTGATAATTACATGACAGTGGCCATAGCAGGGGATTTGCTTGGCAAGAGGAAATGGATCCCTTTTTGCCAGGCCTTTAGATGAGGTATATATATCCTTCCACCGAATACCCAGTGATCAATGGGCCCCTGGGGAGACAAGCACACCAGTGGTGCCAGGGCCTGGTTGTTCCTCTGAGTTTTGAGGCTTGGGCATTGGGTGGTCATAGGGTAGATGTGTGGTGAAATGGATTGACTCCGTAGATGTAGACTGTTTGTGGTTTCATTTGTCACTGTGAGCTTTAAAGATGTGAACTTTAAAGATGTAGCTGTGACCTTTTCCTGGGAGGAATGGGGTCTCCTTGATGAGGCTCAGAGATGCCTGTACTGTGATGTGATTCTGGATAACTTGGCACTTAGAACCTCCCTAGGTAAGAACCTCAAACCTTTCCCCATGCCCTGAGCTATTCTCTGCCCTTTCCTTTTCCCCAGTAACAAGTCTGTCCTTCTCACATCAGGACCATGGTCATTGCTTTTGTCCCCAGTTCCCTGGGTAGCTGCTGTGGTTGGTTGGGCTGAGGTGTTTGCACTGCCATCTGTTCTCCTTTAAGAGCCAGTATCTGCTTCCCTGCAGCTTTCCCTGGAAGGATCCAGAGTCAGGAGTCTTGAATTCAGCCTGATATATCCCACTATACTTGCCCTCCTCTTGGCTGGATGACCTTGTCCAGATCCAAGGCCTGTGTGTGCCTCAGATTCTGCTTCCTTCTTCTCATTGACATTTCCTCTCGACTGCCTGTGCCAGGAGTTACATCTCTGATGTGGACCATGGACTGTTCTTGCAAGACCCAAAGTTCTATTAAAAATATTTAGATTTGTTTCCTCTGGGCTATGATGTGATGAGTATGGGTCAGCTGCTTGTATGTTGTGTCTTTCCCCTGGTACTTGCATCATCCAGGTCCCATACACTTGTTCATTTCAGAAGTGGGGTGGCGAGCCCTTGGTTGTTCACAGGACGGATATGAGTTCAGACTTTTAGCCAAAATGGCTCCAAGGGAACTTGCTTCTGTGCAGTAGTACCCTGTGGGGGTGCATGATGTCAATCCTGTGTTCAAGTGATACCAGAAGTTTATTTTGTTTGACTAGTATTTTGATGCTATGTCCAGAGGCCATACCTTACTTCTGAATTTTTTGCCCCATTCTTGACAGTGCTGACTTGTCATTTCTCTCCTGAGGTTCTTCCACTGTTAATTCAGCCTGTGGCTAATCCTCACATCTCTGCACTCCCTGTATCACTCACTTTTCTCAGGGCTGTATCTGTGCTGTCTCTCACATTGGCCCAGGTATTTTCTGTAATCAAACATGTACCCATTCTTAAAACATCCCTGACTGACAGTTGCTCTGTTGCAGTCATATTTTCTTGGGCCTGGAAATACCCATCTACATTGCAGTCATGTGTTACTGGCAGACAAGATCTTGCTGAGAGTTGTTTGCAGAGAAAGTAATTTTACACCCTGCTTCCCTTCCCTGTGACATACCACATAATTGTGTCTTTTCCTTCATATGGCCTTCCCTGTCCTGTGGTCCTTATAGCCCAATATTGCTAAACAGCCACATCATTCAGCCACCTGAACCCAACTCACTGTTCTTGTAAATACTCACACAAACTCGTTGATGAGTTTGTCAAACACACACTTGTGTGAGGGCTGCCCCTCCCACTAAAGTCAACGTGTACTTCATCGACATTTCTTGCTTTCAGGTTGTTGCCATGAAGCGGAGAATGAGAAGGCTTCTTTTGAGCAGAGTATTTCTGTTCAGAGTGTCACAGGTCAGGACTCCCAAGACAGATCTGTCTTCCAAAAAGGCCCACCCCTGTGACATCTGTGTCCTGATATTAAGAGACATTTTGCTCTTGGATGAATATCAAGGAATGCAGTCAAACAAGAAACTATACAGATATGAGACATGTCAGAAACAACCATTAATGTCACTGCAAACATTCATCAGCATCAGAAGTAGTGCACTGGGGAGAAATCCCCAGAGGTGATGTGCCCACAACCTCATTTGTGAAGAGCTGCAAATGACATGGGTCAGGAAGCCGTTACTCTTTAGGGTGGTTGGGAAGGACTTCTTGGCCAGCTCTCAATTCCTCCAGCAACAGGCCACTCACTCCTGGGAGAGGGGAAACAGCAGAACCAAGTGTGGGGCGGCCTTTCAGAAGGGAGAAACTTATCATAAATGGGGAGAATGCACAAATGCCTCAGCCCCAAACACACACTTGTTCAGCTCCAGCGACTTCTCACTAGAGAAACATGTTTTATATGCGGTGAACTTGAGAGAAGCTATAACCTCAGTCAACATTGGAAAGTTTACAGTGGAGAAAGAACTTTTGAACCTGGGGAATGTGGGGTATTTAACAAAGATTCCAACCTCATTGAACACCAGAGAGGTAACACTAGAAGTAGGCCTTATGAGTGTATGGACTGTGGGAAATCATTTACCCAGTACTTCAACCTCATTACACATAGGAGAGTTCACCTGAAACAAAAGCCATATGAGTGTGATGTATGTGCAGAATCGTTTAGCCAAAGCTCTGCCCTCCTTCAACATTGGAAAGTTCACACTGGAGAAAGGCCTTATGAGTGTGGGGAATGTAAGAAATTCTTTAGCAAGAAGTCTCACCTCATCATACTCTGGAGAGTTCACACCAGGGAAAGGCCATATAAATGCAGTGAATGTGGGAAATCATTTAGCCAAAACTCTGCTCTCTCAGCATCAGAGACTTCCCTCTGGTTCAAGGCCTATGAGTACAATGAATGTGGGAAATTCTTTGCTGATAATTCTACCTTCATTAAACAAAGGAGAGTTCACACTGGAGAAAGGCCTTATGAGTGCAACAAATATGGAAAAGCATTTACCCAAAATTCTTCACTCTTTCGACATCAGAGTTCACTGGAGAAAGGCCTTTTAAGTAAAGAAAATTTGGGAAATTGGTTAGCTGAAGCTAACCATCAACATCAGAGAACTCACCTGGATCAAAGCTGCAGGAGTGCAGTGAATGTGGGAAGTCTTTTGCTAAGAACTCCAGGCTCATTAAACACAGGAGTAGTCACACTACAGGAATTCCTAATGTAGGAAATGTTGAAAGTCTTTTACCTACAACCCCAGTTTCATAGAACACCATAATGTTCTGGATAATGGCCTTGTGGATATGATGAATGTGGGAAGCCTTTAGTGAAAACTCTAACCTCATTACACACTGGAGAGTTCACAGCCTTCAGTCTTTTATTGGATACCACAAAGTTCACTTCAGAAAAAGAATAGTTGTGCAGGGATGGGTTATGGCTTACTAAAACACTAGGGAGATTCCTTATGAGGGTGCTGTCTGCTGTGTTGAATTTATACATGTAATAAACCACTTAAATTTCAGGTATACGGGAGCTGCATTGCACTTCTTAACCTGCCCAGGACACTTACCAGATTTACATCACTGCCAGTTTACCCCCACCGCATGGCAGGTGCCCATGACATGCATCACTGAACCAGGGAAGGAAACCTTGATGTCCCATTTGTGGGAGCCTTTGTAAGAAGCCTGAGCACTCACTCCTTTCTTTCTAATTTCTGTGATGGGTTACATCACTGACCTGACCAGTTTTTGGCCTAGAGGACTCTGCTGGTGACTTGCAACTGGGACTGCTCTTTTCAGGGATATTGTTGGTCTCGCGTGACTCCTGTGATGGGATTTTCCTCCCTTTACGTCTCCAGCCCAGGAACAGCCTGCTTCTCATTTTACTGGTTTGTGTGAAAATGGAGGCCTTACTCTTTAAACTCCTTTAATCTTGGGGTTCTGTGCACTGTGGTGATTTGAAGACAACTGGGTTCTGCCAACAATCAGGGCTGAACAGCTTTCCTCAGGGATCCCAAACTCTGCCTCAGAAGGGACAGTATGATGGCAGAATATACCTCTCTGTAGTGTTGGCCTAGTTGGCCTTGCTGTCCGAGGCCTCCAAGAAAAGACTGGGGATTTGTGGTCCTTATCTGTAGCCTGGATGCATTGGTATTTTGTTGGTTCAGAGGTCAGCCTGTGGAGGAGCAGTTGTGATAACCTTCAGTGTTTCCAAAGGCACGAAGAAATTGTCTTGTTTATGGGGTATGTTGCACTGTGTCCAGCTGGTGAGGGAAATCTGTTCCCCAGGTCCTGCAGTGGAGCCATGTACCTGAATGTTCAGAATTCCAGATAGCGGTATCATAGGTTTTGTGATTGTATGGGCAAGGAAATCCTATTTGTTACAGAAACACTGGATTTATAGGGAGGGGAAGAGACCATCACAAGCTTTTTGGAGTGTGCCTTCTTTGAAGGGGGCTCCACAATAATCCAGTCACTACTGTTGTGAAGGATGAGCAGGTGCAGAAATTCTCATGGCCTCTAGAACTAAGTCTCTTGTATAGGGAGGTCTTTGTGGGAGGAAATAATTCTAAATGTTTTGTGAATTCCTATAGCATCTCTGAGTGTTCACCTCAGATCTGTTGCTGTGCAGGAAAATGAGGATAGTGAAGGCCCTTTGTAACTCAGCCTGCCTTCCCATCGATTCTGACGGAAATTGCCTCATTGCTTCTGATATTTGCCACCACTAAGGCAAGGTGTCCTTCCTAGGGCATGAAGGAAGAAATGGTAGAGTCAATATAGGTTTGCCAAACTGATGGTCCAGAACTGTAGAAAATCAAAATTCTTATTTTAAATCATACTTTTAGAGTTTTAGTAAGGTATAAGTGACATGCAGCAAACTGCTGATATTTAAACTTGACAACTTGGTAAGTTTTGGCAATCATATAAATCCATGAAACCACCATCACAATCATAATAATGAACCTCTCCCTCTCTTGGTTTACTCATTCCATCTAATAGGGTCTCTGTCTACTGTCTCTGCCCTCCAGGCAACCATTGGTTTATTTTCCATTATAATAGATTAGCTTCCATTTTAGAATTGTATATAATTCTTCTCATAAAGTGTCTACTGTTTTTTCCTTTGAGTAGCTTCATGTGGCTCACTCATTTTGAGAGTCATCAATGGTGCTTAATGAGTAGTTTGTTCTTTTTGTATTGCTGAGAAGTCTGTGGGTGTACCACTGTTCCTTTGTTCTTCTATCTTTTTATGCATGTTTTGTGAATGGTTTCCAGTTTTTGATTCTTGCAAATAAACCTGCTAAGTTATTTGAACTTAGTTCTTCATATACATATGTTTCATTTAATTTGTGTTAACTTGGGGCGGGGCAGTGCAGTGCCTGAGTTACAGGGTAGGTGGGTAGATAACTTTTTAAGAAATTGCAGATTATGGTCTTTTGTATTCCTGCTAGTAGTGTATGAGGCACACAGTTCTTTCATATCCTTGCCAACAGTGAAAGGCTGAAAGAAGCCAATTTCTTACAAACAAGGAACAAAAGGGGCAGGGAGACATGGAAAGGATTTGTACCCTGGAAGGTCCCACAGGGTCCTGCTTAGTTTCACTCTTTTGGTTTTACCAGAATCTGTGTATCCTAATTTGCAATTCTTAGGACCCCAGATGAACTCTTTTCTTATCTGCAGTCTTCTGCATTGTTTTGTTGTTGTGGTGGTTTTGTTTGATTGTTTTTTGGGGTTGGGTGTTTTGCTTTGGTTAATAACCTAGGGATATAAAAGTTGATTGAATTGAGATAAAAGTTGGTAGGAAAATTGGTATGTGTGAACAATCCGATTGCATTGTGCGGATGGAAATTTATCTGATCAGGGAATGTTTCCACTACCAAGTATTATATAAAAGAAGGCATGTAAATCCACCCTTCAAACAATGGTAATTGGACATGGTAAAGGGAACCAGTAAGATTGCATTAGCTCACACAGTGTGGAGTAGATGCTGGAGTGTTGTTAGGGACAAATTCTCTGTCGGCTAGAGCTGTGTGGAATGTAGACTGGGCTTAATGGCAAAAAGCCCAGGAGTGATATGATAATTTACAATAAGAAATATATATTTGGTCTTCATCCCCTTTCTGACACAGAGCTCCTAAAACCATTGAAATATTCCCTCTAAGAGCGATGAAGGTGTCTTTTGTTATCTTAATGAGGTGACTTTTGGAAGGCACCTAAGGATGGGGTTGGTGGGCTGGTGGTGGAGCCAACCACGTGATCAGAGAGTTTGAATTTTCATTCCCAGTCCTGAGCACTGGGGAGGGTAGAGGGGCTGGAAATTGAGTTCAGCCCCTGGTGACCAATGATTCAATCAGCTGTCCCTATGCTCTGAAGCCTCCAAAAACCCCGAAAGGACAGTTTGGAAAGCTTTCATATTGGTGAACATATAGAAATTCTGGGAGAGTGGCACACTTGGAGAGGGCATGGAAGCTCTTTGCCCCTTACCCGTACCTTGCCCCATGCATTTCTTCCATCTGGCTCTTCATCAGTATTCTATATCGTATCCTTTAATAAAGTGGTAAAATAGGTAATATTTCTCTGTCTCCTGTGAGCCACTCTAGCAAGTAATTGGATCCAAGGGGGAGGAGGTCATTAGAACTTCCGATTTGTAGCCAAGTTGCAGAGAAGTTGGAGAGAAGTAGCTGGGGACCTACTACTTGAGATTGGCATCTGAAGAGAGGGACTTGGTAGACTTCTCTCATGAACAGTGTCAGTGGCTAGATTCTACTCAAAGAGATTTATATATGAAAGTGATTGTGTAGTATTATGAGAACCTGTCATTTCTAATGTTGTGCCACTCTCTATTGCCAGGGACTCTCCTCAGTAAATGCCTAAATTTCTGGTCCATGTTCCCAAGGAAACGAGCAGCTCTACTGTGCTATTTCTGATGCTTATCTTCCCATTTCAACAACATCTATCAATTTTCCCTCTAATCCTTCTTGTGGTGGCCTCTCCTCCCTGAGGACTATAGCTTTGTGACAGTAAGGAAGATGTGACCATCCTACTGGAGGAAGGGAAAGAGCCTTAGATGCTGGTAGAAAAAAACCTGTCAGAAGGTATGTTTCCAGCTTAGTTGTGGTGAATTAGCCCAAAGAAGTCTTTGTAGAAAAGATCCTTGTAGGAATTGTGGAGACATTTTAGGATATTTTAGCTACTCTATTCTAGGATCCCAGATGAAAAGGAAGTTGAGAGATCTTCAGCATAGATACCAAAAGGACCATCCCTCTGTCTCCATTTACTATATGTCTGTATCTGTCATGGCATCTACTCTAAGGTGGAAGTATTTACCATCATAATTCAAATAGATATTTTATTTTTTTAAGTGGCAAAGTATTATTTTTTTAATTAATTAAATTTTTGTGGGTTTTTTTTTTTTTTTGAGGGTAAGGCAAATTATTCTCAAGTCCACTTAAGGAAAATATACTACGGGGTTTTGGCTAGGAAAATCTGTCAATTAGGTTGAAAAATAATTTTCTTCTAAAGCTGAGCTTCAAAGACCAGATATGAACATAAGTATTACAGGAAACATAGAGCACACAAGATGGTTTCTAGGAACAACAAGATGGTTTCTAGGAACAACATTGCCAATGTTCTATAAATGACTGAATGTAGTCACAGACCCTGCATAAAAGCTGGGCATCTAAATCTTCATTTTCCCTAGGAGCACTTACATTAAAATTATTTTGTTGGCATTCCTATTATTTTTCCTTAATATAGTACCATACATTGCCCATTTTAAGCAGATTAAAATGGCAGTAAATTCATGGGTTTTTTAAAAATTAAAGCATAGTTGATTTACAATGTTCTGTTAGTTTCTGGTGTACAGCATAGTGATTCAGTTATACCTGTGTGTGTGTATATGTGTGTGTGTGTGTGTATATATTCTTTTTTTATAATAGGTTATTACAAGATATTGAATATAGTTCCCTGTGCCATACAGTAGGACCTTGTAGTTTTATGTTAATTATAGTTTGGAGAACCAAGACAAAATGTAGTCTTCATATGAATATAGGCTCAAAATGATGGCTTTGAATCCAGAATGCCTTTCTCAATTTTTTTCTGATTCTACCATTTTTCACATACTAAATGCTTATATTTAACATATTCCCCTATCACTCTGTTTATGCCTCTGTGGTTGGACTCTATTCTCTCTGGTGTGTTCAGAAATCATTGAAATATCTGAGTGGAAGAGGGCTTTGTATTTGTTCCATTCTCTAACTTCCAGCATAGAAGTTTATTTTTGAGACATATAGGTGATGCTGTGGTCATTATGAAAACAGTATGGCAATGCCTTAAAAAATTAAAAATAGACTTACCATGTGACCCAGCAGTCCCATTCCTGGGCATATATCCAGAGGAAACTCTAATTTGAAAAGATAAATGTACCCAAATGTTCAGAGTAGCAGTATTTACAATAGCCAAGACATGGAAGCAACCTAAATGTCAATTGACAGATGATTGGATGAAGAAGTTGTGGTATGTATATGCAACGGAATACTACTCGGCCATAAAAAATAATAACATAATGCCATTTGCAGCAACACAAGTGGACCTGGAGATCATCATACTAAATGAAGCAAGCCAGAAAGAGAAAAAAATACCATATGATATCACTTATATGTGGAATCTTAAAAAAATAACACAAATGAATTTATTTTCAAAACAGAAACAGACTCACAGATGTAGAAAACAAACTTATGGTTACCAGAGGGAAAGGGAGTCGGGAGGGATAAATTGGGCTTTTGGGATTTGCAGATACACACTACTGTATATAAAATAGGTACACAACAAGGAGCTACTGTATAGCACATGGAACTATATTCAGTACCTTACAATAGCCTATAATGAAAAAGAATATGAAAAGGAATTTGTATATATGTATAACTGAATCATTATGCTATATACCAGAAATTAACATGGTAAATAGACTATAATTCAATTTTTTTTAAAGAGAAAAATATAGGGGAAAGGGTAATGATTTGCTTTATTGATATATTTCAGGTTGGAGCTGGAAAAGATAGAAAGATGGGGAAAAAAAAGATGGAAAATCAATGAGTATTAACACAGGACAGTAGTTATCCAAACAATCCATCCCAAAGTTTAGTAACAAAAATTATAAAGTTAGTATCTCAAATGCTCCAAGTTTGACAGGGACTCGTAATATCTGGTGCAGTCGGATGGGCAGTATGGAAAGCAGGTAAACATTCCTGACCAGTGACCATGACCTTTGCAGAAAGCCCCACTGGGGAAAGTGTTTATTTATGCAATACATTTGTAAGCAGTTTCTCTCTAAAGTGAATTTATGAATGTGTGAAAACTTTTGACCATCCTGATCCATTCCTAGACTGAGACAACCTCTCCAGAAAGTGTGTTTGGGCACGTGAAATACAGTCAACACCATCTAGAGGCCAGTTATTATATATCTGAGAGCATTTTTATGTTTGTTAATTTTCCCCATTCTCAACAGCATGAGCGTTTTTTAACATTGATCATAGAGAGAATGAAGTTATCATAAGCAGGAAATAAGTGAAGTAAGTTCCTTGAGAAAATTGAAGATGACATTTAGATTCAGATGCAGATAATAGCTTTAGCCAGAGTCAGGACCACTTCTGCAGAGGTGAGAAAGGAAGAAGGCAGTAGGATATAGCTGCTTATGAGTAGGCAAGGGGAAAGGAGCAAAAACAGAAGTATGGACTTACGATGAGTGAGCAGCTGTGTAGAAAGTGGGAAAGGTCTGAGTGGATTTGGGAACGGGTGCATGAGTCAGAGCTGACCAGTGGCACAGAGCAAATATGAGGAAACCAGTTAGGATTTGGGGAACAACATTCAGGCAAGAGTTGATAACTTGGAATAGGAGAGTAGTGTCGGAGCTCACTGACTTGGTCAAGGTGGTAAATCCAGGGGGTGAAAATAATGGAAGATGGACAGGATGTGTGGGTGGCTGCATGATGGGTTTGATAGAGAAAGGACTGAGGGATCTGAGGTTCCAGCCTTCTCAAAATGTTGGCAGGCAGTGCCACCCACTAAAACAGGGAAATTTGGGGGTCTGGGCAAGATCATGGGCCCTTCTTAGGATTTTTGTATTGAAGTTGATGCATGGGATTGAGGAGAGGTGAAGATTTAGAACAGTTTTGGAGGAACAGTGGAGAATCTGGCCAGCTAGAGAAGCAACCAGAAGGAAGAGACTGTGACTCTGTGTCATAGCCATCAATATGCTTAACGACTCCAGCTGCCCACATCAGCCCCGATATGAAAGAGCAGGTTACCTCTTGAGGTTGTACAGGACAGCGAGAACAGGAGGACATGGGGGGAAAGACTTTTTCAGTATCTGACTAATAAAAGAGGAGGGTCAGCAGATACAGTGAAGGTAGAAAGGGTGGGATGATATTCATGGGTATATTAAGCTAGGAAGTGTGACTTTTCAAGCGTGTCCACAAGTAACTTTGAGATAGTAGTATTCATTATGACTACATTACACGAATAATATTAATAAATAACTTTTGTTGAGCTACTCGTTATCTGCTTACATGGCATAGAAACTATTATGGCTGTCATTTTTCAAGAGATGTCATTTTTCAAGAGTAGGCTGAGTGCAGCCAACATATATGTTCACCAAACTCACTGGGTCTTCTCTTGGGCACAGAGCTCAGCCTCATTTTCCTGCCCATGCACACAGGGTTGGCCCAAAGACCAGTCCTTGTCAACAGAATGTGACTAGAAGTCATATATGTGGAAGTGGGTGTGACTTCTCCACTTCCTCTTGTTTCCTCTTGGTCACCTAGACAGTGCCAGGGGAGCCTTAGAGCCATATATTGACCATAGAAGGCATTTTGGTCCCAGAATCACTGTGTGGTGCAGAGCTCACTGCCTATACACAGGAACGTATCTATGAATGAGAAAAGCTCATCCTCTGATAAACCATTGAGATGCTGTACATTTGTGAAATAAGCTAATTTTAACTTGGGCTAACTTATATCTTGAGGTACAAAGACATTTTACAACTCTTCCAGAGTCACAGAGTGATGCACTACCCATGCGATGATAACCAATGTGTTAAGCCTCAGCAGTTGTATCTCAGAGCCTGACTCTTACCTGATACAAATCGTTCCTCTCCCAGTAGAAGCCAAGAGTGGGTTGGGGCTGAAGGACAGAGCCACCACAGACCTCAGGGCTCTGTAGCCACCCAGGTCCCTAGAGAGATTACAGAAAACTCCCACTGGCTGAGGCAGTGGGTCCCTGACAGTCTACAGGCTGCAGTGCCTTTCTCCTACTTGGCTCTAGTGTGCTCACATGGAATGGGTACGTATAGGTTAACAGACTAACAAGATGCACTTAATAATTGGCTGAAGATGTATTTTGTATGCAGATTGCAATCTGCCCTAAATAACCAATACTACAACTGAGAAAACTCAGCACTGATAACATGTTTACATTAATTTTAAATATGATTTTTTATGCCAAAGTTATTGGACTTATGAAAGAACCCTTATATTTTAGAAACACATTCTGAAGAGATTATACATTGAAATACATGATGTCTGGATTACAGGTTAAATAATATACTAATGTGGGGGGGTAGATGAATCAAGACCAACCATGAAATGATAAATAATAATGGAATATTGCAAAACACTGCAGTCATTCCCATGCCAAAATGGCATTTGTTCTGCTGTTCTCTTTTTGAGATTGATTCAGATTCAGATAGGAATTAAACATATGTCAGGATATGAAGTAAGATATATTAAATAGTTAAAAGTGTTGCTCAAAATTGGACAGTATATTTAACTATACAGACAGGAGATGTTCTCCGTGAAGACCACTGTCAGAGACCCATCTTTGTACTCCTTTAAGGTGGCCAGCATCCTTCTATCTTCCTTATCACAACACTATCTTGGGTATTTGTTCTGTGTTGACCAAGCATACGCAGGCTGACAGTACAGAACTGTTTATAAAGCTTCAGTTTCCAGTGTCCCCATTGTGTGTCTAAATGACTCTGCAGTGGTAGGTACCTTTAGTGTTTTTTTTTTTTTTTTTTTTAGGTTAAGAGTTATGTAGTAGGTACCTTTGGATTGGTGGATTTGAGAGCATCTCGAAAGGTACTTTCAGGCTCTGGGACACACTGAGCTTCACAGAGTCTGAAATTCACATCTTCAAACCCTTGGGTAATCAGTTACAAATAATACACCTCAAACATCTGTGAGTGCACCCTCTTTAAGAAGAAACGCCCATCCTCAGTCTGTGGCCTTAGTGTTGATGTTTCCCAGCAACCTTCACGGTGTGGCTTTCTCCTGGACGTCAGACGCGGAACATCTGGGACCTATGCCTGTGGCTCTGTGGGAAATACATTACCCAGAAGGCTGTGCAATGGGTGGCTGCGACGATCAGCCAATTCAGTCAAGAGAAGACGCGCCTCCGTGTGAGGTAATAGCGTTGGGGCGGGACTTCCGGCCTCCACGTAGTGGGCGTCATTTTGAACGTGCTGTGGGGCGTTTTCTCAATTCAAAAGCTTCAGATACCGGGAAGAGGTGACAGGACTGAGGAGGTCCGAGAGGAGGCGCTGTCACCGCTGCACCGAGGCGGGTTCGAAGCTCCGCGACGCCGCCCAGGGACCCCGCCCCAGGCCTGGAATACGGACCGCCGCTCGCGGTCTCCTCTCTTCTCCCGCTGCTGCCCACCTCGCTGCGCCCTCAGACCCCGATGGCGGCGGCCGCGCTGAGGGACCCGCCGCAGGTGAACGCGCGTCCTCCGGGCCCGCACCGCCCTCTCCCGCCGGACACGAGAGCCCTGAGTGCGGGGCGCCTGCTCGCGTGCCTGCGGCCCGGGCGCCGGGGTCCAGGCCTGGGAGGCGGCCGCGGGTGGGGCCGTGTTTCTGACAGACGGCGTGACGGCGCGGGGAGAGGCCCCCAGGCGGGGGACCCGCAGGTGCGGAGGCGTGGAGGGCGGGCTGAGCCAGATCTGGGGTGTAGCAATTCTCCATTCTTAATGCTAGGAGCAAGATGCAGCAGGGTGAGAGTCAGGCGTGCAGTGTTGTTGCATGAAAAGTTGGCCAACTATTATACAGGTAATATGAGGTTTGAATCCCAGTTGGGAGGTAGTCTTAACCAGGCATAATATCCCTCTGGCTTGCAAAGAAGGGAACAAACTACTGGGATAAGGGAGGAAGCAGGCAGCACAGGAGGATTAATTGCAAGAGTCGTAGTGAATGTTGATGGACCAGAGTGACCGCCCTGGATGTGTGAGAAGTGGTTGAATTCTGGATCCATTTTTGGAGAAGGGCCTCTCGGAATTGGGGGTGTTGCTCTTGGTGAGAGAAGGGAAGTAGTGAGGGATGACCCCAGGGTTCTGGGTCCTAGTAGGCGACGGATGGGGACGTCCCTCTGGATGGGGACGTTAGTAGTAGGTTAATTTTCCTTGGCGATTCTGTAAGTTTATTTCCGCTCTTAAGAGTCTGAGATGTTTCAGAGAAGAGTGAGTGTAGGCAACAAGCGGGCAGCTGGACAGGCAGGTCTGGACAGCTGGGGAAGTCGTTGAGGATGGAGACTTTCAAAAATGATGGCCGTTATGTGCACCAGGGTGAAGCTGTGGATCACATTTAGGAGGGGAACGCAGGTTACTGTGGCAATGCTATTAGTAGGTGGAAAAGATGGGTGTGTGCTATGTAGTGGCTCTCTCGCTGAGTGCCTGGTTGGGTTTGCTGGGCAGTGCAAACGCAAGCGAGGTGGAGAAGTGGCAGTGGGAACGGTGTGGGAGAGGAGTTGATCGGGCAGGTGGCCAAGGCTTCCATGAGATGAGTGGACGAGAGATGGCTGGGGAGACGTAGCGGGAACTGAGACAAGATGGCAGGGAGGCTGGGAGTGCTGCTTATTTAGCACTGAATGTCTTCTCCAGAATTTGTTTGGCAGGGAGATCTTTAGGGCTGTTTTTTTATTTGTTTGTTTGTTTTTCTTTTAAACGAAGGTTGAGTGAAGAGAGGAGTGTTGTGGCTACTGAAAGGACAAAACTGGCAGTAAATTCACCTGTGGTTCTGGGTGGATAATATTGAAGCAAGGATTAGAGGTAGGTGGGGAGATCTAAGCAGCATTTGTGGCTTTCTCTGGCATTGGATCCATCAGAGAGCTGGGGTTGTACCAAATCTTACTTGAATTTCTCAAGCATTCTCTGGATGCGGAGTGCCAAATGTGAGGGTATGTTCAGGGAGAGTCCTATAGTATGGTGCAAGGAGGTGGAAGGCTATGAAATTCTGAGAGATTCGGTCTACAGAGGATGTGCACATCAAGAGGAAATGTGAGCTGATGGCCCCAGGGCCAAGGTATTGAAGATTTACAGATGAAGCATGAGTCTATATTTACACTGGGCTGTGTCTGGATTCCCACAGTTGGGGAGATCCCAGGGGAATTGCTTGGCTGGAGGGACAAGACATTGCAGGCCAGGCCCAGAGCTGAGATGGCATCTGTGTGCCCCTGTCTGTTGTTGCTGAAGACTGAACACAGTGATTAACGGGCAGTGAGCAGACTGCGGGCATCAGTGGCACCAGGGCCTGGCATCCTCTGTCAGGTGGGAGGTCTGGTGGAGGGTGGGAATGGCATAGATGTGTGGGGAGTTGGATTGTGGGTTGTCAGAGGGAGAACGTTCAAGATTTCGTCTGTCTCCTTCATGACAGGGTGGTGTGACCTTTCTGGATGTTGCTGTGCGCTTCTCCTGGGAAGAATGGAGGCTCCTTGATGAGGCTCAGAGACACCTGTACCTTGATGTGATGCTGGAGAACTATGCACTTGTATCCTCACTGGGTAAGACCTTTCTTCTCCCCAGTGCCCTGGTCTAGGCTCTGTATCCTGCCTCACCCTCCTTTCCGAGGGAGGTGCTCCATCCTAATCACGTGTGTAGGCACTGCTTGCTTCCCCAGCTTTCTGGGAAGTTGTTGTGGCACGTAGAAGGCTGGATTAGAAGGATTCAAGGTCAGCAGTCGTGCAGTAAGGCTGATGGATGCACCTTGCTTGCCCCTTCCCTGGATGGGGCAGTGTGTCCAGATCCATGTAATTTCTGTGGCCCCTCCTTTAACTGACAATTCCTTGTGCTTGCCTGTGTGTGGAATTGCAGCCATTGTCATGAGGGCTACTTTCATGGGCTGTGGGTTACTGTTCAGCTCTATCCTGTATAGTTCTTTTTGTGGTGTTTGGACTTCTCTCCCTGTTTCATCTTGACCCAACTTTATTGAGATACAACTAACACGATTATATGTATTTAATATATATAATGTTATGATTTGATATACATATACTTAATGAAATAATTACCACCATAGAGTTAATTAACACACCTCTTACCTGACATAGTTACTTTTTTTCTTTTCTTTCTTTTTTTTTCAGTGAGGACACTTAGGATCTATTCCTTTAGCAAATTTCAAGTTTACAATACAGTATTAATATCTATAGTCACTGTGGTGCACATTAGATCCTCAGAACTTACTTGCATTATAACTGAAAGTGTTTTGGCCAACATCTCCCCATTTCTCCAGCCCTCAGTATCTGGCATTCTACTTTATGGTTCTCTAAGTTTGTCTTTTTTTGTAGATTCTATATATAAGTAATATTATACAGTATTTGTTTTTCTCTCTGTGACTTATTTAATTTAGCATAATGTCCTTTAGTTCCATCCTTGTTGTTGCAAGTGGCAGTTTTTCTTTTTTCATGGCTGAATGTTCCTGCATGCATGTGCATGGGGGAGTTACGTGTGTGTGTGCATGCGTGTGTGTGTGTATGCTGTATTTTCTTTATCAATTCATCACTGGTGAACGCCTTAGAAAGTTTCCATATCTTGGCTATTCTGAATAATGCTGCAGTGACTATGTACATGCACATATTTTATGGAGATACTGATTTAGTTCCTTGGCATATATACCCATAAGTGCGTATGGTGGATCATATGGTAGTTTTTTTTCCCAATTTTTTGAGGAATATCCATGATATTTTCCATGACTGCACTAATTTATGTTCCCAGCAATGGTGTTCAAGGGTTCCCTTTTCTCCATATCCTTGCCAACATGTTACCTCGTTTTGATAATAGCCATTCTAACAGGTGTGACGTGACATCTTGTGGTTTTGATTTGCATTCCCTTTGATGGTTAGTGATTGTGAGCACCTGTTGACCATTTGTAGCTCCTTTCACTCCAGTAAGTGTTTCTTTTGCTGTTTACTAATTTTTTAATTTGTTGAGTTCCAGTTGTTTATTTTGGCTTTTCATGTCATATTGAAAAAAAATTACTGTCAGGAATAAAGTCATGAAGACTTTTCCCTATGTTTTATTCTAGGAGTTTAAGGTTTCAGGTCTTCTATTTGTCTTTAATTCATGTCAAGTTCTGTAAGATGGGGATCCAGTTCCTTTTTTTTGCATGTGGATATCCAGCTTTCCCAACACTATCTATTGAGGACACTCTCTTTTCTCTATTGTGTGTTCTCTGTGCACTTGTGAAAGATTAGTTGACTGTCTATGCGTGGGTTTGCTTCTGGGCTGTCTCTTCTGTTCCATAGTTCTGTCCATTTTTATACCAGTACTATACTGTTTTGAATACTATAGCTTTGTAATATAATTTGAAATTAGGATAGCAGTGTTTTTCATTTTGATCTTCTCTCTCAAGATTGCTTTGGCTATTCAGGCTCTTTTGTGCTTCTATGCAGATTTTAGGTATGTTTTTTCTATTTCTGTGAAAAATACCATTGGAATTTTAATAGGAATTGCATACAAACTGTAGATTACTTTGGGTATTATATCATTTTAACAATATTAATTTTCCAATCATGTATACAGATATCTTGCCACATATTTCCATCTTCTCCATTTCCCTTCATCAGTGTTTCATAGTTTTCACTGTACACATCTTTCTGCTCCTTGGTTTTATTCCTAAGTATTTTATCAGTCTTGATGCTGTTATAACTGGGATTATTTTCTTCTCAAATAGTTCATTGTTACTGTGCTGAAACGCATGATGTTTTTCTTTATATATTTTTATTGACGTATAGTCAGTTTACAGTGTTGTGTCAATTTCTGGTGTAGAGCTTCAGTCATACATGAACATACATACATTTGTTTTCATATTCTTTTTCACCATAAGTTACTACAAGGTATTGAATATAGTTCCCTGTGCTATTCAGTATGAATTTGTTGTTTCTGTATTTTATATATATTAGTATCTGCAAATCTCAAACTCCTAATTTATCCCTTACCACCCTCTCCCCCCACCACCTCTTAACCATAGGTTTGTTTTCTATGCCTGTGAGTCTATTTCTGTTTTATAAAGAAGTTCATTTGTCTTTTTTTTTTTTTTTAATTCTACATATGAGTAACATCATATGGTATTTTTCTTTCTCTTTCTGGCTTACTTCACTTAGAATGATGATCTCTAGGTTCATCCATGTTGCTGCAAGTGGCATTGTTTTGTTCTTTTTATGGCTGAGTAGTATTCCACTGTATAAATATACCACTTCTTCTTTATCCAGTCCTCTACTGATGGGACATTTAGGTTGTTCCCGTGTCTTGGCTACTGTAAATAGTGCTGCTTTGAACATTGAGGTGCATGTATCTTTTTGAATTAAGGTTCCCTCTGGATATATGCCCAGGGTGGGATTGCTGAATCATATGGTAAGTATTTTTAGTGTTTTGAGGAATCTCCATACTGTGTTCCACAGGTGATTTTTCTGTTGATTTGTATCCTGCAACTTTTTGAATTTGTATTCTAGTTTGGTGGAGGAGTCTTCAGGGTCTTCTATACATATGACCATATCATTGGTATAGATAACTTTACTTATTCATTTCAGATTTGGATATCTTCTTACTTTCTTTCTGTTTTCTATTCAGCAATGCTGAATAGAAGTGATAAAGAAGTGGCCTTGTTCCTGATCTTAGAGGATAAGCTTTTAGCTTTCACCATTGCAAACTTTGTAGGCTGTGACTTGTCATATACGGTGCATATTATGGTAAAATGCATTCCTTCTGTAGCTAATTTGTTGAGAGTTTTTATCATGAAAGTATGCTGAACTTTTTAAAATGCTTTTTCCATATCTATTGTGATAATCATACGGTTTTTATATTCCATCTGTTAAGGCAGTATATCACGTTGAATTGTGTATGTTGAGGCATTCTTGCATCTCCGGGATAAATCTGACTTGATTAAGGTATATTATTTTTTTATTGTGCTTTGAAGCACAATATTGTCTTGAGGATTTCTGTTTATGTGTTCATCATGGATGTTGGGCTGCAATTTTTTTTCTTGTAGTGTCCTCGTAGTCTTTGTAGTGTGAGGCAGCAGGTTAATGCTGGCCTCATAAAATGAGTTTGGAAGTGGCTCGTCCTCTTTAATTTTGGGAGTTTGTGGATGATTAGTGTTAATTCTTCCTGAAATGTTTGATAGAATTCACTGGTGAATGTATCTGGTCCCAGACTTTTCACTGTTGGCAGATTTTTGGTTACTGATTGCATCTCCTTACTAGTTTTATGTTTATTCATATTTTCGGTGTTCTATCAGTCTTGAGAACTTGCGTCTTTGTAGAAATGTATCCATTTCTTCTAGGTTATCGAAATTTGTTGACATTTAAATGTTCATAGTAGTCTCATGGTCTTTTTTGTTTCTGTGGTATCAGTTGTAATATCTCTTTTTCATTTCTGATTTTATTTTAGTCTTCTCTTTTTTTCTTAGTGTTTCTTAAGGTTTGTCAATAGTTTATCTTTTCAAAAAATATGCTTTTTATGTCCTTTATCTTTTCTATTTTTCTAGATCTATTTCATTTGTTTATTTATTAGGTTTTTTTCGGCAGGGAGGTTAATTAGGTTTATTTATTTATTTACTTTTAGAGGAAATACTTGGGATTGAACCCTGGACCCCTTGCTTGCTAAGCATGCACTCTACCACTTTACCTATACCCTCCCCACTATTTCATTTATTTCTTCATTGATCTTTTTTTATTTCCTTTCTTCTATTAAATTTGTTCTTTTTCTAGTTCCTTAAGGTATAAATTTAATTAGTTTTTTTGAGTTTTTGAATTGTTTTGCTTGTTGATTTATCATTTTATTTGTTTAGATTTATTTTTTTATTAAGCTACCATTGGTTTATAACATTATATAAGTTTTATATGTACATTATATTTCTCCTTCTGTATACCTTACAGAAAATTTATTTTTCATTCATTCTTACCGTATGGTTGATTCATTTAACCTTGTGGTGATCACTACTCTGTTCTCTGTATCCCTGTATTTAGTTTGGTTTGTTTGTTTTTATATTCCCTATATGAGTGCATCATACAGTATTTGTCTTTCTACATCTGATTTATTTCACTTAGCATACCACCCTCAGGGTCCATCCATGTTGTCACAAATGGTAAAATTTCTTTTTTTTTAATGACCGAGTGGTACTCCATTGTGTTTATTGTGTCTGTGTGCGTGCATGTGCGCATGTGATTGACACATCTTTATCCATTCATCCGTTGGTGGCACTCTTGTTTCCATATCTTGGCTAATGTAAATAATGCTGCAGTGAACATAAGGGTGCATTTTTTTTTCAAATTACTGTTTTTGTATTCTTGGAATATATACCAACTAGTGGAATAGCTAGTTCATATAGTAGTTCTATTCTTAAATTTTTTGAAGAATCTTTATTCCTTTTTCTGTATTGACTGCACCAATTTTCATTGCCACCAACAGTGTATGAGATGGGGAAGGGTATAGCTCAAGTGCTAGAGCACATGCTTAACATGCATGAGGTCCAGGTTGAATCCCCAGTACTTCCTCTAAAAATAAATAAACCTAATCACACCCCCCCAACAAAATAAAATAATTCAATAATACAATAGTTAATAAATAAAAATATTTTTAAAAGGCATAGGAAGTACTAAAACAAACAGTGTATGAGAGTTCCTTTTTCTCCACATTCTCATCAACATTTATTATTTCTTGCCTTTTGATAATAGCAATTATAACACAGATGAGTTTTGATCATTGTGGTTTTGATTTGCATTTTCCTAATAAGTAGTGATGTTGAACATCACTAGTGTGCATTTTGGCCATCTGTATGTCTTTTGAAAGATTTCTGTTCAACTCCTCTGCCCATTTTTTAATTGGATTGTTTTTTGTTGTTGTTGTTGAATTGTATCAATTTGGGGGGGTAATTATGTTTATTTACTTGTTTATGTCTTTATTATTTTAATGGAAGTACTGATTGAACCCAGGACCTGGTGCATGCTAAGCATGCATGTACCACTGAACTATACTCCCCCCTGCCCATGAGTTCTTTATATATTTTGGATATTAACCCATTGTTAGAGATATCATTTACAGATACCTTCTTCCATTCAGTAGGATGTCTTTTCATTTTGTTAATGGTTTCCTTTGCCACGCAGCTTTTTGGTTTGATGTAATCCCATTTGTTTATTTTTTTCTTTTGTTTCCTTTGCCTGAATAGACATATCTAGAAAGGTATTGCTAAGACCAACATCAAAGAATGTACTGCCCATTTTTTTTTCTAGGAGTTCTGTGGTTTTCGGTATTGCATACATGCCCTCAGCCAGCCTGTTTTGTTGTTCTTTATGATTTCTATCTCTTTGTTGAATAACTTGTTAGTCTATTTAATTGCCTGACTGTGTTTCCTTGCAGCTCAGTGAACTCTGTTAAAACAATTGATTTCTTTGTCTAGCTCTTCACTGATTTCTATTGCTTTGGAATTTGTTTCTGATAAATTATTGTAGTTCTTTGATGGTTTTATCTTCCTTAATTTTCTTGTGTTTCCTGTAGCCTTGCATTGATGTCTGCTGATTTGATGGTGTAGTCATTTCTTCCAAATTTCATGGTACAGTTTTGGTGGGAAAAGACCTCCACCTGTGGTTTATGCAGCAGCTTGGTGGGCTGTGGCCAAACTGGCTCCAGTGGAGGCCAACCGTGTGGAATCCGTACCGCTTCTGCACCTGATGTCAGCCTCGGTGAAGGTAGTGGGGGTCTTCAATACATGAGGCTGAGGGTGTCTGCAACGGTGGAGAAGGCTGAAGGGGAACTCCTGATCTCTTTCCTCCCATGGAAGGAGGACCTTGTGGCCAAAGGGATTCCTCTTGTTGCCCAGTGGCTCTTGGGCTCCCTGTTGGTTATGGTGGCGCTGGCGTCTGACGCGCGGGCACCTGTGGAGTAGTGGGGTGTTGTGTGAGGATCCTTGTAGTCTGACAGCGGTTCTGGTTCTGGGACATTGGATGGCTCGATGGCTCCCAGTGCTCTCGGCTTTGGTTTGTGAGATGTGGCTGCACGTCCAGTGACCATGACATCTGTGTCAGGGTGCTTGTGTCGAGACACTAGTTTTTGGGATTTGGCTGGCCTACAGTGAGGGTGTCTGGTGTCTGTGACCACTGTGTGCACAATGCAGCAGTGGAGTCAGGGTCTGGGATGCAGGCACACATGGAGCAGGCACAGCTCTGGGGGTGAGGATATGCACAGGTTTGGGGGATGTGGCGGCCCTCATCCTGGATCGGCACAACAGCAGCTCCTTCTAGGGGTCGGGCGCAGTAACCTCGTATTCACCAGGGCATGAGCCATAGTGATGGCTTTTAGTTAGCGCAGTAGCAAAAGCTCCAGTGTCCTCTGGAAGCAGGCAACCGGGGACTGCAGCGGTACCCGCCCTGTGGCAGAGAGAGATAGCCCAGCCCCTGTTTCCCAGCCCCCTCCAAGTGTCTTTGCCAAAACAGTCTCCAGCAATCCTGTCTGTGTGCTTATTCTCTTACGCTCCACCGAGTTGGATTCGGTTCTTAATTGAGCCCTCCAAGGCTAATTTCACTCACGGAATTTGAGCCGATTGTGTTGGGTGTTAATGGTGGTGTCTCCTGTTCTGCTCTCTTGTGGACATCGCTTGCCTTTTGCTCGTTTCTTGGTCCTCTGTGTGCAGTTGCTTTGGAACAGTGCTAGCATTCACTTGTCCTATTTTTCATTCAGTACTTGCATCCTGTTGTCCCATTTAGCTGCTGAACTAGGGTTTATGGGGATGAGTCCTTCGTATATCACAGAATGGATGTGACGCCAGCCGTAGCCGGGTAGACTCAGAGGAGCCTAGCCCTGATGCATGGTAGCTGTGGAAGTGTGACATCAGCTATATTTAGAGCATACCAGGAACCTGTTTAACCAGAGTTTTGGTGCCGTAACCAGTGACCACATACCATTTCTATCTTTCCTTCTCCATTGTTCACACTCTGCTGACTTATCATTTCTGCTGTTTACTGTGACTCTCATCCCAGGGAAGCTCTCCACCCCTGTGGACTCCACATCTCACCTGTTTCTCTCACTGCTCTTTCTGTAATACTTTTCAGCACTGGCCTTCACTTGTGCCATGAGATGTTCACATATCCTTAAAATGACCTTGAAGACAGATCGATTGCAGTTGGGTTTTTATGGGCATGGATGTAGACTTCTGTACAGCCCCAAGTAAACAGCAGAAAAGGTCCTGCAGGAAGCCGTTGGGAGAGAAAGAAGTGAGTTGTAGACTCTGCCTCTCTTCCTTGTATCATACCCTCTGTGTCCTTCCCCTGGTGAGGTCTCCACTATGCTGTGACCTTGAGACCCAGTAATGCACAACAATCAGCTGTTCCCTCAACTGAATTCCAACCGTCTTGTCTTGAAAAGCATCCCCTAGACTCAGACCTAGATGAGACAGATGCACATTTGTGGTGAGTTGGCCCGTCCGTGTATCAACAGGTACTTGACCAGCGTCTCTTTCTGTTCAGGTTGCTGCTGTGGAGCAGGGGATGCAGAGGCACCTTTTGAATGGACAGTTCCTCTGGGAGGGTCACAGGCCAGGACTCCCAAGGCAGCTTTGTCTTCCCAGAAGACCCATCCCTGCGAGATGTGTGGTCCAGTCTTGAGAGACATTTTCCACTTGGCTGAGCACCAGGAAACACGACACAGCCAGAAACTATTGAGGTGTGGGGTGTGTGCGAAACACTTTGATTTTAGTGCAGACTTTCAGCAGCACCAGGAGCAACACATGGGAGAGAAGACCTTCAGAAGCAGCATAGACAAGGCATTGTTTGTGAAGAGCTGCAGATTCCATGTGTCGCAGAAGCCATTTACTTGGGGGACGTTTGAAAAGGACTTCCCTGCCATCGTGGGACATCTACAGCAACAGACCCCTCAAAGTGTGGAGAAGCCAAACCCAATCTCCCAGTGTGGGTCAACTTTAAAAAGCCAGATAAGTCATCATGCCTGGGGAGAGTGCAAGAAAACCCTCAGCCCCAAAGACACACTTGTTCAGGACCAGGGTGTCCACACTGGAAGACGGTGTTTTGTGTGCAGTGAATGTGGGAAAGCATTCAGGTACAAATCCTCGTTTGTTGTGCACCAGAGAGTCCACCCTGCAAAAAGCCTTCATGTGTGTGGTGAATGTGGAAAATCCTTTAAGCAAAGCTCAACCCTCAGTCAACATCAAAGCATTCATCCTGGGGCAAGGCAGTACAAGTGCAGCAATTGTGGGAAGTCCTTAAATCACAAATCTGTGTTCATTCATCCCCACACATGGTGCAGTGGAGAAAACAGTTACGTGTGTAGTGAATGTTCGAAATCTTTTTCCTCTGGCTCAGCCCTCAGTTATCATCAAAGATCTCACACAGGAGAAAGGCCTTATGAGTGCAGTGACTGTGGGAAATCTTTTATCTCTAGGCCTGCCCTCAGATATCATCAGAGATCTCACACGGGAGAAAGGCCTTATGAGTGCAGTGACTGTGGGAAATCCTTTACCACTAGCTCTAACCTCCATTATCATCAAAGAGTTCACACGGGAGAAAGGCCTTATAAATGCAGTGAATGTGGGAAATCTTTTAACAATAGGTGGGTTCTCATTCAACACCAGAGAGTTCACACAGGAGAAAGGCCTTATGAGTGTACTGAGTGTGGGAAATTGTTTAAATACGGATCCCAGTTGAATCAACACCAGAAAGCTCACACTGGAGAGAAGCCATTTAAGTGCACTGAATGTGGGAAATGTTTTAACAATAGGTGGACACTCATCCAGCACTGGAGAGTTCACACAGGAGAAAGGCCTTTTGAGTGCAGTGAATGTGGAAAATCCTTTAATCGAAGAAATAACCTCGTTTTACACCAGAGAATTCACACAGGAGAACGGCCTTATGAGTGCAGTGAATGTGGGAAATCTTTTACCTTTAGTTCCAGCCTCCGTTATCACCAGAGATCTCACACTGGAGAAAGGCCCTATGAGTGCAGTGAATGTGGGAAGTCTTTTATCTCAAGGTCTGACCTCCATTATCATCAGAGAGTTCATTCTGGAGAAAGGCCCTATGAATGTAATGACTGTGGGAAATCCTTTATCCAAAGAAATAACCTCATAATACACCAGAGAATTCACACAGGAGAAAGACCGTATGAGTGCACCGAATGTGGGAAATCTTTTACCTGTGGTTCTACCCTCCATTATCATCAGAGAGTTCACACTGGAGAAAGGCCTTATGTGTGCAGTGAATGTGGGAAATCTTTTATTACCACCTCCAAACTGCGTTGTCATCAGAGAAGCCACGCTGGAGAAAGGCCTTAAGAGTGCACTGAATGAGGGAAATTTTACAAGGAAGTCTAACCTCTTTCAACATCAGAGAGTTCCCACTACTCAAAGGCATAGATGTGCAGTTTCCTTGTACAGTGTAAGGGTCCTGGAGGAAACCTGAGGAGGAGCCATCTGTCTGAATTGAATCTCATACATGTGAGCATGCAGAGTGGGGAGGTTCCCTGTGAGTTTCAGTTATGTGGGAAGTGTGTATGGCTGTGTTACACTTTGGAACATGCCCATGGCGCTTCGAAGATTTATGTCACTGACATCTCTGTAGTCAAGGCCATTTCACCTGTACCACCTGGCAAGCCCACACCGTGTGCATCAGTCACTTCCCAGTGCACTCAAGGAAGCTGATTCCTCTTCTCCCATGTATTGGCCAAATTAGGAGTCACTTGAGCCCTAGCAGATCCTTCCCTTCGCTTTTGAATACCTCGAGCAGGGACCTGACCCAGTGTTGGTCCGTAGAACATCATATGACTTTGCTGGCAGCTTTCCAACAAGGAAAACAATTTTCAGGGACATGTTGGGTCATGTGATACTTGCGATGAGTTTTTCTGTCTTGCAAGTCCTGAACTCCAGAACTCTCTGCCACACGTTCCTTTGGCTTGAACGATAACAATGGCCTTATTCTTCTAAGTCCTTATTCATCTTGGGAGCTCTGTTCCTGTGTAGGGTAGTTTCTAAACAGATTTGTGCTCTGTTTTACGGGTCTCACACTCTGTGCCTGAGGAGGGACAGTATGATTGCAGAAAATAACTTGACACTTTTGACCAAATTTGTATTGCTGCCCAGAGCCTCTTAGGAGAAACTGCAGGGCTTTCTGTTCCTCCTTTGAGGTTTTTAAGGAAACTCGGGTGACTCTGTGGAGGGGCAGGTGTTAGAATCTTAAAATAGTGCTTCTGAGAGCAGCATGAATTCCTTTTTCCAGAGTAGAGATCACAGAGTGTTCCAGCACTGTTGAGGGGATGTCTTCTAGAGGTCGACAGCTGTGCTCCCTGGCATCCACGGTTCATTGGGTAGTTTCACTGGTTCCAGAGGAAGCTGTAATTGCTACAGAACCTCTGCTTTAGTAGGTAGTGGAGGAGACTGCAGCCAGCTAGATGGAATGTGCCTCTTCTTAAAGTTCATCCACAAATGTCTGTTTGACGATGACTGTGCAAGATGAGTGTGTGCACAAGTCTTAGGGCCTGTAGGCATGTTTGTCTTGTGTAGCTGAAGACACGGTCAGAGAGGTTACCCAGGAAGTTTTGTGGATTGCTGTAGCCTCACGGCCCTTACTGCCCAGGCAGGAAAGAAAAGAGAAAAGGGAACTTATATTCTGAGGAGGTGACCCTCTGGGTCCACGCAGCCTTCCTCCTGACTTGCATGGAGATTTTCATTTTCCCCATATCTGTTGCCACTGAGCCAAGACCAACCCCCAGAGGGCACAAGGAGAGAGAGGGTGGAGTCAGAACAGGGCTGCCAAACCTATTTTCCATAAAGAGTGGGACACAGAAGTTTTTTTAAATCTTGAGCCAGTTTTTAAAGCTTTATTGAAGTATGGTTTACATGTACTCAACAGCTTATATTGAAATTACACCATTTGAGAAGTTCTGATGTAGGTATATGAACCTGTGAAAACATTATCCTCATCCTGATAATGACCATCCCTGTCACAGTGGATGTATGTCATGTCCTTTTAGAATCTCTCCTTGCCTTTCCCACCTCACCAGATAACCACTGATTCACTTTCCCTTACAAGAGATAACCTTTGCATTTTCTTTTATTCATACAGTTTGAATCATAAACGGTTTATTGTTTTCTTTCTGATTTCCTTTGTATTTTGTGATTTTGAGGTGTTATTTGGGTAACTCACCTTTTTTTTCCCCCCGAGTAATATTCTTATCTTTGGATATGCTGCTGTTGTTTTAATTATCCATCTCTTTATGGGTCTTGAGGTTATTTCTAGGTTGTGACTACTGGAAATAAACCTGTTACAAACATTTGTGTCAGTTTATATGGATATATGTTTGTTTTATCTTTTGTCCATAACTTAGAGTGGAATGTCTGAGTCACAGGGTAGATCTGAAATGATTGTACTCTTTTGCATATTAACCAGCAGTGTTAAGCTCCATTTATTCCACATCCCTGCCTGTGCTTGATGTGGTCAGTCTTTTATATCAGCTTTTCTTAAGTGTATAGTGCTATCTCAGTGTGTTTTACTTTCATTTTTCTAATGATTCATGATCTTGAGCATTTTTCATGTCTTTATTTGATACCTGTATATCATTTTCTTGTGCTATTTCGATTTTTGTTATTTGCTTATTTTTTAAATGTGCATTATGGCTGTTTTCTTTTTCATTTACAAATAAGACTGAAACAAAGACATATGTGGGATTTTACTCATTCTTAAATGGAGTGAATAACATTTGCTGTATGGAATAATTGTTTTTAATACAGGTAGGATATTTCCTCATTATTTTTCCTTAAATTTTTTGTGTCATCCACAATGTCATGACCATAGACCCCATGTACGTTTACGTTAAGTCTGCATTGTTAACATAATTTTTGTCACTTAAGTCCAGGCATTCAGTAATACAGTAAATGTAGCCCTGCTTTGTAGTGTTTGCCAATTTCTGAAGTGTAAATTCTCCCACCACTAATTTGGAAAGCACTCAGAGGAGCTGAAAAAATCTACTCGAGGTCCCTCAGGTAGGAAACTCTGCTTGGTGTGAACAGGAGGAGACTTTCCCAGGCCAGGCAGACAGTAGCTGCAGGGCTGTGAGCCAGGTGGAGGTGCAGAAGCCTCACAGGTGAGAGTTGTAATTCTGATTGGCCAGAGAGAACGCAAGTCCCTGAAGACCCTGGAAGTGGTTAGTGGAGACCCTAGTTGGCCTTGTTAGTGAGAAGGTATCAGAGCAGTCACACTATTCTGAGCTGCCTCCTCTGATTCCACGTGTTACCTTGCAAGGGAGTCTCACCCTCTGAACTCTCCAAGTTCTTTTCATCTCCCTTTCTGTAAGTGTTGACTGTTTGCAATTGTATTTACCTTCTATAGATTTTGCCACCAATTTAGGCTGCTTTATCAGACAGCTGGACTCTAGGACCACATGCTGGATGTGGGGCCATTGCCTGCCTTCCCGGTTGGGGCAGGGTCTTAGAAGAACTGGGGCTAGGGAGTGTGCAGGGCAGAGTTCTGGGTAATTCTTTCTCAGCTCCACACCTAAAGAGGGAACCTGATTACATCTTTCCTCCCAGATGCACGTGTCAAGTCAGTGGGGACACCTGGGATCAAAGGTTGCATCTGAAAAGGGACACAGAGGAAGGGGCTGAACCAGGTGGAGTACAGGTGTGGGGATGGTGGAGGACCACAGTAGGGGATGTCAGACCCGCAATGCTCGCTGGCAGAGTACAGGGACTGCAGGGGACATCTACCATGTGTCTGCACCCTGTGGAGATTCAGGAAGGACCTTCTGAGTCACTGCTTGATCTCACAGAGAAAATTTGTTCCAAATAATATCAGTAATATATTCCACTATATATGCTTATGCTTATGCTTATGGGTGTGTGTGTGTGTGTGTGTGTGTGTGTGTGTGTGTGTGTACACAGACTCCAGTGGCAGTGGCTGCGCTGAGGGACCTGCCTCAGGTGAACGCACGTCCTCCGGGCCTGCACCGCCCTCTCCCACCGGACACTAGAGCCCCGAGTGCGAGGCGCCTGCTTGCGTGCCTGCGGCCCGGGCCCCGGGGTCCAGGCCAGGGAGGCGGCTGCTGGTGGGGTCCTGTTTCTGACAGTATAATGGTGTGCGTGTGTGAGAAAGAGAGAGAGGGTTACAGGTGGAGGAGGGCCCTGTAGATGCAAAGGCTTGGAGGTCACATTGAGGCTAGAGGGGTCTGGAAACCTGGGGTTGTGACGGAGTCCAAACACGTTCTGCTCTCCACACTACAGGCCAATAAATTGGGAGACGAATTGTTGGGGCAAGGCATTAAGACTTTATTTGGAAAGCCATCAGACTGAGAAGATGGCAGACTAATGTCCTGGAGAACCATCTTCCCCAAGTCAGAATTCAGGCTTCTTTTATACTAAAAAGGGGAGGAATGTGGTTGGTTGTTGCAAACATCTTGGTGTCAGAATCCTTTGTTCTTGCAGTGTCCAGGTAGTGTCCATGATGTTCCTGTAAATAAGACAAATGTTATTCTCTGTTCTGCAACTTTTTATCTATATGAATGGAAAAGTGTTATATCCTTAAAGGTCAGAGCCTTGATAATGGGCTCTCCTGTATATTTCAGGCTCTAGGCAACATTCTTTTACAAAAGATGCAGAACCAGCAGGACTAAGCACAGGAAACTGAGCACAGGGTTAGAGCTGCCATAAACATAAAGGTGCCATAAACATCCATCTGAAGGTTTTTGTGCAGACATGTCTTTAACTGCTTTGGGTAAATACCATGGAGCTCTGTGCTAGATTACATGACGAGCGTGATGAGTTTTATAGGAAGCTGCCAAACTCTTCCAAAGTGGCCGTACAATTTTACATTCCCACCAGCAATGAATGAGAGTTTCTGTTGCTCCATATTCTCACCAGCATTTGGTGCTGACAGTATTCTGAATTTTGGCCATTTCTAACAGGTGTGTAGTGATATCTCATTGTTTTAATTAAAAAAATCCCTGATAACAAATGATACTGAGCATCTCTGCATATGCTGTTTTCTGTTTGTATATGTTCTTTCGTAAGGTGTCTGTTAATGGTTATATAAAAGAACAAAAACAGAACAGATTTATTAGCCCATTTAAGTTAAGAGAAATTTTTTAAACCACCTAAAATTTAGTTGCTCCTAGAGAATTCAAATTAAGATTCATCATAGCATCACATACTTCAAGTTTATAATAATATTTTACTTTACATTAATAGTCAATAAATTATTAAATAACAATAAATGATTTATTGGGGCTAGAGTTTAAGGAGTACCCGACTGTTGATAAAGTACAGATTAGTTACCATGAATTTATGCTAACAAAAAATATTTCTGGAAGGATACACAATAATTGATAACACAACTTGTGTATTACAGAGGATGGGGAGTGGAATAGAAGAATGAGGAAATAACATTTATTTTATGTATATGCACTTAAATCTCAGAATTTTCTGAACAAGAAGTTTAGGTTTTATAGTACACATTGAGGAAACAATTAGGAAAATACTGATAAACCAAAGTTTAAAAAGTTTGTGTGTGTGTGTGTATGAAATTAATCAATACATGCAAATAGAAAGATATAGGGGAATTGTAATAAAGAGAAATTATATAAGTTAATTTAAATAATAACCAGACATATCATTTAAATGAGAATCACAAAATTTGGGTAATTAATGGAGACCACAAAATATCTTTGAATCCTGGGCCAGTTGTAGTCACATGTCTCACCCCCATTAAAAACTCCAGTCATTCAGGAAAAAAATCTAGCCTGTCTCCTGTCTTTTCCAGAGTGGTTTCTGTGGAAGGACAGTTAGGGAGTAAATTAGGCACATCTTAGTTTCAGGGGAAGTGGCAGGAAAATCCCTACCTCACAGCTCTGTGGCTTAAATTTTGGAGGTCAGAATGAGCCCAAGTTATCACTGCTCAAAGAACGAGTGGGGCAGTATCATTAGAAATCCTCACAGATAGGAATTTGGGAAGTTTGGGTTTATCGTGGAATTTATGCCAGGACATTGGACGAGATCACCAATAAAATGTGTGTAGATTGTGAAGACAGGTGACTAATGATTGAGCCCTCAGGAATTCCATTACTAAGTGGGAAAAAATGAAGAATCAGCAAATTTAAGTTAGAAATACAGAAATTAAGGGAAGAGGGCCTAGCTCAGTGGTAGAGTGCACGGTTAGCATGCGCGAGGTCCTGGGTTCAATCCCCAGTACCTGCAGGAAAGAAAAGAAAGGAAGAAATCTCATTCTTCCCGCCCAAAGTAAACCAAAAACTTTTAACACAAAAATTATCAATGCTGTCAAGAGCTACTGAGAAATTTAACCAAAATTTTACACAGGACTGAGCTGTTACGGAAACGACAGGCCAGCCAGAAACAGGCACCACTCGGAGGGCGGGAGCACTCAGATGTATTACGCCGCCGGCGGGCTCAGAGGGGCTTCCGCTCCGAAGCTCTGAGCACCTCCAAGACGTGCACAGGAGGTTTCATAGGGTTAATTACAAGTAGGGGTTATTAGCCAATAAGGCTCAAACAACAAAAATTAAGGAATCAGTACACTGGAGCTTATCAATTCGGAACAGATCACGTTACTGACACTTGCTGAGCTTGGATTTACGAGTTAGCTCGTTAGCCCAGTAAACTGACACTAAACTTCAGATTTACAAGTTAGCCCGGCAGAACTCAGATCAGTAAACCGACACTTACCACACTTAGATTTGTGACTTAGCTCGTTAGCCCAGCTGGGCTTTTCCTTCACAATATGTTTGGGAGTTTTTCGTGATATTGAATTTGTGAGGCTAAAACTGCGTATGGAATGAGTGAAGAATTATGTAAGAGTTCAGATAATAGAATTAGAGAGGAAAACAGCTTTTAAAAAAGTTGAGTTGTAAAGGGTGTGAGAAATGGTAGAATCAGGAACTGTTCTGGATGAAAAAGTGAAGCATAATTGTTTGAAGGTGTCCAATATTTATAGTTATTTTTAAGAGATTCAAAGAGACTGAGTAACAATGATGGGGAGATTATTTGTTAAGAGATTTGATAAAACAGCTTGTCTTCACCAAGGGTTTTTAAAGACAATGGCAGCTCTGGAAGGAAATACTTTCTAGATGATGTTGAATATAAATGTATCTTCACAGAGCGGGCTGAAGGATTTGTGTCAGCACTCCCTGCTCTTAAGTGGCTTCCAGGCCATTAAACTTTGCCCTAGTATTTCAAGGTGGGTGGTGCTCAGACTGACATCCCCAAAATGCATTGGATTCTTCTCCTTCCTCTGCTGGGTACTGCAACTCCTGATAAATACCTTTCATTGCTATGAATAGACTGGACCAAGAAAGGGGAAAAACAACTACTGAAAAAATTGCATATATACTATTTTTTCAGTTATTTCAGAACAACATGGTGCATTCATGTTGTTCTTCATTGACATTCAGTGTTATGGCCTCATGGTCTGCCAGTGGCTCCGTGGTTCTCCCATACAGGCACAAGCAGAGAATCCAGCAGGTTCACAGAAATAGCCTTTCCCCTAGACTTCCCCATGAGACCGAAGTAGCCTTCTCATCCTGATGAATATGTTGTCTCCTTTTACCTTCTCCCTTCTATTTTATCTTTTTGGATAACCCTGGTTATGAACCCACACTGTGGTCTGGTGAACGCCTCTGCACACATGTTTTCAGGCTTCATCCCTTCCTCCCTTTGGTGGTGATACCCAGGTCCCTCCTCAGTTTTGCTTTGCCTACAAGACAAATTAAGCTCCTGGGCCGTAAGTTCTCTCTAGAACATCCCACCATTTATTTAACCAACTTTGTGTATTTGTAGGCTTACATTCCATGTCATTCATCTTCTGGAATATTTTTATTAAAGACTGAGGAACAGTGATTATAACTGCTTCATATCGCATCTAGAGTATAAAAACATGAAAGCTACTCATAATTATTCAAAAATAATTTTCTATAATTTTATAATGTTCACTAGAGGTTCAGGGAATTTTATGATAGTATAGAGAATGTTCTGGATTTAGGAGTTTGGGGTATAAAAGCACTTTAACTTAAATTTTAGGCTGACACTTAAAAGATTTATTTGAATTTACAAAGCATTGTGGGGGAAAAAGATGTTTCACTTGGAGAGAAAAAGACCTGGGAATACCCTGAGGTATAAAGTCACATGTGGGATTTAGAGAACTGAAGGAAGACTACTGTGCTTTGGCATAGTGTGTGATGAGAAGAGTGTTGAGGAAAGAAGCAGAGAAAGTAGGTGAAGGCTTCTTTTGCCAGGAATCAGAGGAAATCTCAATGATCAGAATGATCAGAACTTTCTGTAGGGGAGGTGATGGGTGTATAGGGGCTTAATTGGGGTAGTAATCAGTATCATAAATGATAAAAAGTCTAAGCATTCAATTCAAAATTTACTTTATTAAATTCTAAATTTTAGCACTATTTGAGATTTGTTTTTTTCTTTTTTCATTTTTCCTTTTTGTTTTTTTTTCTTTTTTGTGTGTTTATTTTTGTTTTTATTATTTTGATATTTATTTTAATCTAAAGCTTTTTTTGTTGGCAATTGTTCTTAGAACCGATGGATTTACAGTATTTAATGGGCAGCTTTTGGAAATTAAGCTTTTACGAAAGTCAGCTTTAGAAATTACTGTGATCCATTGGCACCTGGAGGATACTTTGAAAAGTTGACTGCTCTTTTCTTCTTTATTACCTAACTTTAGTAAGTCACTTGCCTTTTGTTACCACTATTTTTAACATAATACTTGTCGTATGTTGAAGCCCTAACCTACAATGTGACTGTATTTGGAGACAGGGCATTTACAGAGGTGATTAAAGTTAACTGTGTGCCCATACTCCATAAAGGTTTCCCTACGTCGACAAAAATTAACAATCAAGAAGAAAGAAGGGAATTTTATTTGAGCCAAATTGAGGATTATAATCCAGAAGAGAGACTCAGAAGCTCTGAGATCTGTTCTGCCTGTTAGAAGTTGAAGGCACAGTCATATACATTTATGAGACAAAAGATCGTAAGTCAAAATGACATTGACATTTTACATAAAGTTCATCAAAGTTACACAGACCAAGTAAGCATGTCCAAAGTGAGCAGCAAGTCACCATGACCCCCAACAAAGCTAGGAAGGAACACTAATATTTTAAGAAGTTAACATTGCTAGCATCAAAAGGAAAAAATTGATCTTTGCAGTCAAGAAAGCATTTCTATCTTTGAGGATGTCTGGCTAATGTGTGATGCAGATGCACCATGCACACTAGGGAGGGAAGGAGGGGCCAAAACAGAAAATTTTATGTTTAAATTTTCTCGTCCTGCCTTAAAATATAAATTGTATGTCATCACTTATAAGAAGAGGGATAGACACCAGGAGTATGCCTACAGGGAGAAAAGGCCATGTGAGGACACAGGAAGAAGTTGGCTACCCAAGAGCCAAATCCAGAAGCCACAGGAGAAACTAAACCTGTTGACACCTTCCTCTTAGACCTGAGCATTCGGAACTGAGAAAATAACTTTCTCTTGTTTGAGTCGCCTACTCCATACCTTTGTCAAACCAGTTTCCTTTGCCTGTTGCACAGCAAGCCAAAGGCTGAGACCCTGAGGTCTGCAACAGAGAATGTTTATTCACAAGGCACCTCCCCAAAGGCGAGGGGCTAGGGATATTTATGGGATAAACTGGGGTTGGGAGGGGGCTGTCACTGAAGATAAGAAAAAGGTGCAGCACCTTTTTTACAGTTTACAATAGCTGAGACATGGAAACAACCTAACTGTCCATCAACAGATGACTGGATCAAGAAGGGGGGTGTGTGTGTGTGTGTGTGTGTGTGTGTATGTGTGTGTGTGTGTGTGTGTGTGTGTTGGAGTATTAGCCATAAAAAGAATGAAATAATGGCATTTGCAGCAACATGGATTGACCTAGAGATTATATTAAGTGAAGTAGGTCAGACAGAGAAAGAAAAATATGATGTTGCTTATATGTTGAATCTAAAAAATCCCCAAAATTTTATTTAGAAACCAGAAATAGACTCATGGACATAGAAAACAAACTGGTTATTGGGTGGGGGAGAGGGAGGAGGAATAGATTAGGAGTTTGTGAGTAACAGATACACACTACTGTATATCAAATAGATAAACAACAAGGATCTACAGTATAGCACAGGGAACTAAGTTCAATTTCTTGTAATGAGCTGTAATGGAAAATAAACTGAAAAAAATGTATATATAATTGAATCACTTAGCTGTACACCTGAAATATTGTAAATTGACTACACTTCAATAAAAAATTAAAAAAAAGGAAAAGGTGCAGTAATTGTCATTATGTACAGGTGAAAGTAAACTACAGACTTCTTCATGGGACACTTGTTCAGAAAATGGCAGCCTTACCATGTTCTGAGGGTGGAGTTTTTGGCCCTCTGATGTCAAAAGGTCACTGAGCAGACACTTGCACATGCCCAGATGGAGGGTCAGTGGTCTTAACCAGTCTTTACCGGCTCCAGCTCAATCTGGATACAGCTAACTCAAAGTTTCTAAAACACTTGTTACTTGGGCAAAGATCTTATTTTTTAGGCTATATGGTGCTTGGAGTACATGTGAATTTTTGTAAAAACAAAGTGAGCTTGATCAGTGAAGGCAGGTTACAGTTTATTGGTTTATTGATGACTACCCTCGGTTTCAATAGTATTTAGATGTTTTGGCAGTCCTAGCAGACTAACACAGCTCTTATTTAATATTTTCTCCTCACCAAATAAATAAATGAACTCAACATCCCAAAATACATAGTTATCAGACACAATTGTTACAATTCTAAAAAGGCTATAAGACTAAAAAAAACAAAAACAACCCCCCCCCCCAAAAACTAGCTTTCATAAAATTTAGGGGATTTAGTTTGTCACTTCCTATTTTGCTTCCACTTCTGTTCATTCTGTTGATTTTTCCTTCCACTTCTGAAAATGACTGATAATACAGGCAAGGGAGACGTTTTCTCTGGGAACCCGAGGCAGAGCTCCTGCTTTTCCACCTGCTTCAGGGCAGCCTAACATACCTCTACTTGCTTTTCTGTCATGGACCTGTATGGAGTCTTTTCCCTTCTTCCTGACCAAACATACTGAACTCACAAAACGGACAAAACGGAGTAACACTTGAGGCTACATACATTTGAAATGCAACACCACAACATTTCCAGCTATGTGGCCTCACTTTATGTCCGAGTGACTATGTAAATGATACGGCCGTTTGGATCAGTAGAATTGGGAGCCGGCTGAGTTTCATGGAGTCTGAAATGATGTCTCTTCAGCGCTTTTGACAACGAGCAAAGCCCCTTCCACTTCTGAGGTAGGAACACCCGGTCCATCGCTCCTCCGAGCGCCTCAAAGCTAATGCTCCGCGTGAGCAGCGCGAACACCCTTTCCTGCGGCCGCTGGAGCGCTGGGAACTACATTACCCAGAAGACCCCGGGACAAGAGACGGCAGTTACGGGCCAACGACGGATCAGGAGGCGGGACTTCCATGCGTGCGCAGCGCGCCGGGGCCGGACTTCTGGCGTCCTCATTGCGGCCGTTGCTTTTGCTCCTCTCGGGTCGGCTCCGGTTCCGGAACGCTGTGTCAGGACTGAGGTGACGTGACTGGGAAGGTCCGATAGGAGCCGTTGTCCTCGCTGCACTGAGGCGGGTTCGAGGCTCCGCGACGCTGCCTGGGGACCCCGCGACAGGCCCGGGATACAGACCGCCGTGCCCGCGTCCCTCTCCGCTCCCGCCGCGCTCCGCTCTCAGACCCCGATGGCGGCGGCCGCGCTGAGGGACCCGCCGCAGGTGAACGCGCGTCCTCCGGGCCCGCACCGCCCTCTCCCGCCGGACACTAGAGCCCGAGTGCGGGGCGCCTGCTCGCGTGCCTGCGGCCCGGGCGCCGGGGTCCAGGCCAGGGAGGTGGTGGAGGGTGGGGCCGTGTTTCTGACAGACGGCGTGACGGCGCGGGGACGGGCCCCCAAGCGGGGGGACCCGCAGGTGCGGAGGCCTGGAGGCCGGGCTGAGGCGGGGGGTCGGGAAACCTGGGTCAGTCTTAGGTCTGCGGGACACGGTGTGAGGCGGTATCACGCCTGACTGGCCGTCAGAGAGGTTTTCCATTCGTTCTGAGAGACCTGGGAGCCGCGGAAGGTTGTGAACAGAAGAGGGATAGTCTGCGTTAGGGCTTTAAGTTTTCGAAAAGTTGCTCAAAGAGCGAACAGACTGGAAAGGCGATGACAAGGACAGAGAGGCACAGGGAGTTGAGTCCTCGTCCAGGGTCACAACACTGAGGACTGAGACGCAGGGGTCAGTCACCCCGAGGTCACTAGATTTCAGGGCTGGGTGTGGATACAGGAGAGCCCTGCACACGGGAGCCCAGCGATGGTTGCTTTCCTCTACCTACAGGTGCTGAACGTTGAAAAAGCGCTTAGGGATCCTACACAAGACGCGGGGATGGCCCCAGTCCCTCACTGGTTCTAGGTGGCTAACATTGAAACAAAGATCAGAGGCAAGGCGGACTGTCCTTCAAAAGACCAATCAAGGATTTCCCTGGCTATGGGACCCGTCATACAGAGAACTGGGGTTGTAGTAGGTCATGTTTGATTTTTGTCAAGCACTCTGGGTGCCTTAATTCAAGTACCTGTGTGAGTCCTGAGAGATGCCTGTGGCGCGGGGCAGGGAGATGGCAGAGCCGAGGAGTGTAACTATGGGATCTGAAGATGTGAGAACGAAGGTTTGGTCAACTGAATGATATGCACACCAAGAGGAAGTGTGAGTCAAGGGCCCAGGGCTCTGGTATTCGTGACTTAAGGGTAAAGAGGAGCCCGTGTTTGGCTGTATCTTGGAGGCACATTGTGGGACACCTTAAGGGAACTGCTTGGCGGGAGGGACTGGCTCCTGCAGACCAGGCCATAACTTAGATGGAGTTTAGCCCCTGTCTGTCGTTGCTGAGCGCTGACTACAGTGAGTAAGGGACAGTGAGGAGAGAGTGGGCATCTGTGTCACCAGGGCCTGGTATCTTCTCTGAGGCGGGAGCTCTGGAGGAGGATAACTGTGGGGTACATGTGTGAGCAGATGGATTCTGGGTTCTCAGAGAGAATGTTTACAGTTTCATCTATTCCATTCATGACAGGGTGGTGTGACCTTTGAGGACATTGCCGTGCACTTCTCCTGGGAGGAATGGTGCCTCCTTGATGAGGCTCAGAGACACCTATACTTCAGTGTGATGCTGGAGAACTATGCACTTATATCCTCACTGGGTAAGACCCTCACCTCCCCACTGCCCTAGTCTAGGCTCTGTATCCTGCCTCACTCCCCTTTCCCCAAGGGTTGCTCCAACCTTCTCACATGTGGACCTGGTCACTGCTTGTTTCCCCAGCTTTCTGGGTAACTGCTGTGGTAACTAGGGTTGTTTTGTTTGCGCTGCTCTTGTCTCTCCCTGCATCCCGGGTACGGTCCATACTCAACCCTCATTGAAATGGATTTGAGGTCAGTAGTCTTGCAGTGAGGCTAATGGATTGCACCATGCTTGCACTTTCCCTAGCCAGGTCGTATATCCAGGTCCCTGGCACTCGTGTGTCCCGGGGGTTTGTTCCCTTTTATTATCTGACATTTCCTTGTGCCTGCCTATGGCAGGAATTGAAGGCGTTGTCGTGGCCATTACCTGGACCATGGGCTGTTTTTTAAGGCTATCCTGTATGGTTCTGTTTGCAGTGTTTAGATCTCTTTTCTCACTAATGTTAATCATTTCTAGCTTTTGATTTAAAATGAGAGACATGTGACTCTTCCTTTCACTTGAGCACTTAGAGGCCATTGTAAGATTCTTAATTGGCCTAATTTTAATATTGTTGTATCTCAGGAAACAGGGACGCTTCAGGAGAGGGAGAGAGACACAGGAATCACCAATTGGTTGAACAGTCAGAACACATATAATGTTTATTGATTAAGTTTCTCTTTTATATGGGTGCAGTTTTTGGCACCCCCAACAATTATAGTAGTCACACCAAAGATAATAATTATGAAAAAGTTGAAATATTGCAAAAATTACCCAAATGTGCCACAAAGACATGAAGTGAGCAGATGCTGTTGAAAAAATGGTACCATTAGACTTGCTTGACATAGGTTACCACAGACCTTCAATTTGTAAAAAAATGCCTTATCCATAAAGCACAGTAAAATGAGGTATACCTTGTTCTTGTGTTGTTTCTATACCTTGGCTATTGTGAATAATGCTGCAGTGAACATGGGTGTGCAAATATCTCTCTGAGATACTGATTTTGTTTCCTTTAGAAATATACAGGATGTGTAGTAGTTCTATTTTTAATTTTTTCTCTTTCTTTTTTTAATTTATGAAGCACTTCCATACTGTTTTCCATAATGGCTGTACCTGTTTACATTCCTACCAACAGTGTATGAGGGTTTCTTTTTCTTCATATCCTCATGAACACATATCACTTGTCTTTTTGATAATAGTGTTCTTCACAGGTGTGAAGTGATATCTCATTGTGGTTTGGATTTGCATTTCCCAGATGTTAGTGATATTGACCATCTTTTTATGTACTTGTTGACCATTTATATATCTTTGGATAAATGTCTGTTCAGAGCCTTTGCCCATTTTTAATTGGATTCTTTAGTTTTTTATTATTGGGTTGTATGAATTCTTTATATTTTCCAATATTAGTGTCAAGGAGCTTTTTCTCTCTTTTCTTCTAAACATTTTATAATTTCAGGTCTTATGTTTTAAGTTTCTAATCCATTTCAAGTTAATTTTTGTGAGTAGTATAAATAAGGGGCTAGTTTCTCTCTCTCTCTTTTTTTTTTCTTTTGCATATGGATATCCAGTTTTCCCATCACCATTTATAGACGAGACTATCCTTTCTCCATTGCGTGTTCTTCTTGTGCCTATCAAAGATTAGTTGATCATATATATGTGGGTTTTATTCCTGGGCTCTCTGTTCTGTTCCATTGGTCTATATGTTTGATTTTATGCTAGTACCGCACTGTGTTGATTACCATAGCTTTGTGATATTTTGAAATCAGGAAGTGTCATGCCTCTAGCTTTTTTCTTCTTTCTGAAGATTGCTTTAACTATTTGGGATTTTTTTGTGGGACCATATGAATTTTAGGATTATTTTTTCTATTTCTGTGAAAATGTCTTTGGAATTTTGATACGGATTGTTTTGAATCTGTAAATTGCTCTTGGTAAAATTAACAATGTTAATTCTTCTAATCCAAGAACACTAGATATCTTTCCATTTATTTGTTTCTTCTTCAATTTTTTTCATCATTGTCTTAGAATTTTCAGAATACAGGTCTTTCACCTCCTAGATTAAATTTACTCCTGAGTATTTTATTCTTTGTGATGCTATTTTAAATGAGATTGTTTTCTTAGTTTTCTTTTCAGACAGTTTATTAACAGCGTATGTAAATGCAACTGAATTTTGTATATATATTTTTTTATCCTGCAACTTTACTGAATTCATTTATTAGGGTGGAATATGGGGGGGGGGTTGCATATAAAAGTATATGATCTACAAACAGATAGTTTTGCTTTTCATTCTGATTTGGATGCCTTTTTTTTTCTTTTTCTTCTGTAATTTGTCTCGGACTTCCAGTACTATGTTGAATAAAAGTGGGGAGAATAATGATCCTTGTCTTGTTCCTGATGTTAGAGGAAAAGCTTTTAGCTTTTGATTGTTGAATAGGATGTTAGCTGTGGACTTCTCAGATGTGTTAAGGTACATACCTTCTATACCTAACTTGTTGAGGGTACTTACCATGAAAGGATATTAAATTTTGTTAAATGCTTTTTTTGGCATCTGTTGATATGACTATTATTTTTATCCTTCATTTTATTAATCTCATGTGTCACATTTATTGATTTGCACATGATGTTCAACCGTCCTTTCATCCCAGGGATATATCCTAGTTGATTGTGATGTATGATCCTTTTAATGTGCTATTGTATTTGGTTTGCAAGTATTTTGTTAAGAATTTTTGCGTCTTTATTCATCAGGAATATTGACCTGTAATTTTCTTGTGTTGCATTAGTCTTACATGATTTTGATATCAGGATAATGCTGGTCTCATAATATGAGCTTGGAAGTTGTCCCTCTTCAATCTTTTGGAAGACTTTGAGAAGGATTGATGTTAATTCTTAAATATTTAATAGAATTCCCAGTGATTCTCCCTAGTCTTGGGCTTTTCTTTGTTGGGAGATTTTTAAATTAGTGATTTAATCTCCTTACCAGTTATAGATCTATTCAGATTTCCTATTTCTTCATGATTCCCTTTTGGTAGGTTGTATGTTTTTAGGTGTTTGTCCATTTCTTCTAGGTTAGGTTATCCAGTTTGTTGGCAAAGAATTGTCCATTGTAGTTTCTTGTGATTGATTTTATTCCTGCAGTGTCAGTTGTGATGTTTCCTCTTTTATTTTTGATTTTGAATCTTCTTTCTTTCATAGTTAGGGAAAGTTTTGTCAATTTATCTTTTCAAAAAAAAAGCAACTCTTAGTTTCATTGGTGTTTTCTACCATTTTTCTAGTCTCTGTTTCATTTATTTCTTTTCTGATCTTTGTTATTTGCCTCCTTCTACTAACTTTAACCTTAGTTTGTGCTTTTTCTGGTACCTTGAGGTATAGAGATATGTTGTTTATTTGAGAGCATTCTCTTTTGTTAATGTAGGCATTTATTGGCATAAACTTTCCTCTTACGATTGCTTTTGTGCACCCCATAAGTTTTGGCGTGTTATGTTTTCATTTTCGTTTGAGTATATTTGAAATTGTTTTCTTTGACCCATTGGTTGTTCAGGAGTGTGTCATTTAAGTTCCACGTATTTGTGAATTTTATAGCTCTCATCTAAATCTATTAGTGATTTGTAGTTTCATACCATTGTGGTTGGAAAAGATACTCAATATGATTTCTGCCTTCTTAATTTTGTTAAGACTTGTTTTGTGACCTAACTTTGGTGTATCCTAGAGAATGTTCTGTGTGCACTTGAGAAGAATATGTATTCTGCTGCAGGTGGGTGGCATCGTTTGTACATGTCATTAGGTCCATTTGGTCTTAGGTGCAGTGCAGCTCCAACATTTTCTTACCGTTTTTTTCTCATCTATCATCCATTGTTGAAAATGGTGTTTGACTCCATACTATTACTGCATTGCCGTCTATTTCTGACTTAAGTTTTGTTACTATTTGCTTAATGTGGTTAGGTGCTCCAGTGTTGGGTGCATATGCTTATAATTGTTATTTCCTCTTGATGAATTGACTGCTTTATCACTGTGCAATGACCTTCTTTGTCTCTTGTGACAGTTACTTACTTAAAAGTCTATTTTGCCTGACATAGTATAGTTATCCCTGTTCTTTTTTGGTTTCGCTTACACATTTGTGGTTCTGTTGTTTCTTCCAAGAAAGTGAATGTGTACTTCACCAGCATTTCTTTGCATTCAGGTTTCTGGAGTGGAGAAGAGGATGTTAAGGCACCCTTTGAGCAGAGTGTTTCTGTAGTAATGTCACAGGCCAGGACTTCCAAAGAACCTTTATCTTCCCAGAAGACTCACCCCTGTGAGATGTGTAGTCCAGTCTTGAGAGCTGAGTCCATTCTTCATTTGGCTGAGCAGCTGGGAACACAACACAGCAAGAAACTGTTCAAGTGTGGGGCATGTACAAAAGGATTTTATTTCAGTACAAACCTTCAACAGCACCAGGAGCAGCACATGGGAGAAAAACCGTTCGTAAGCAGCATGGACAAGGCCTTATTTGTGAAGAGCTGCAATTTGCATGTGTCAGAGAAGGCTTTTACCTATGAAGAGGTGGATAAGGACTTCCTGACCACCTCGGGACATCTGAAGCAGGGAGAAACAGGGAAGCAGGCCATTCACACCAGGGAGAAGCCAAACACAATCACCCAGAGCAATGAAACTTTACAAAGCACTGGGGGAGAATGCAAGAAAGCTTTTGGCGCCAAAGACACACTTGTTCAGGACCAGGGTGTCTACACTAAAAGACAGTGTTTTGTGTGCAGTGAATGTGGGAAAACATTCAGGTACAAATCGTCATTTCTCGTGCACCAGAGAGTTCACACTGGTGACAGGCTTTATGTCTGTGGTGACTATGGAAAATCCTTTAGGGGAAGCTCAGCCCTCAATCAACATCAAAAAATTCACACTGGGGCAAGGCAGTACAAGTGCAGCAAATGTGGGAAATCCTTTAGCCAAGAATTTGTCCTCATTTATCCTCAGAGGAGTCACACTGGAGAAGATCATCATGCGTGCCACAAATGTGCACAATCTTTTAGCCACAGCTCCATCTTCATTCAACAACAGACAGTTCACACTGGAGACATGAGTTATGAGTGCACTGAATGTGGGAAGTCCTTTAGACGAAAATCTGACCTCATTGAGCACTGGAGGGTTCACACAGGAGAAAGGCCTTATGAGTGCAGTGAATGTGGGAAATCTTTTACTTCTAGCTCCGCCCTCCGTTATCATCAGAGAGTTCACACTGGAGAAAAGCCTTATAAATGTAGGGACTGTGGGAAATCTTTTACGTCTAGCTCTGGCCTACGTTATCATCAGAGAGTTCACACAGGAGAAAGGCCATATGAATGTACTGATTGTGGGAAATCTTTTACCCAAATAAATCACCTCATTATACACCGAAGAGTTCACACAGGAGAAAGGCCTTATAAGTGCAGCGAATGTGGGAAATCCTTTAGCCACAAATCTTACCTCTCTCAACACCAGAGAGTTCACACTGGAGAAAGGCCTTATGAGTGCTGTGAATGTGGGAAATCTTTCACCTCTGGTTCTGCCCTCTGTTATCATCAGAGAGTTCACACAGGAGAAAAACCGTATGAGTGCAGTGAATGTGGGAAATCATTTACCAATGGACCGATACTCATTCGACACCGTAGAATTCACACAGGAGAAAGACCTTATGAATGCAATCAGTGTGGGAAATCTTTTACTCAAAGAAATCATCTTAATATACACAAGAGAGTTCATACAGGAGAAAGGCCTTACGAATGCAGCGAATGTGGGAAATCTTTTACCTCTGGCTCTGCCCTTCGTTATCATCAGAAAATTCACGTTGGAGAAAGGCCTTATGAATGCAAGGAATGTGAAAAGTCTTTTACCTGTAGCTCTGCCCTCCGTTGTCATCAGAGAGTTCACACAGGAGAAAGGCCTTTTGAGTGCAGTGAATGTGGGAAATGTTTTAGGGATAGTTCCCAACTGAATCAACACCAGAGAGTTCACACTGGAGAAAAGCCTTATGAATGTAGTGATTGTGGAAGATCCTTTAGCCAGAATTCATACCTCTCTAAACACCGGAGAGTTCATACTGGAGAAAGGCCTTATGAGTGCAGTGAATGTGAGAAATCTTTTACTTCTGTTTCTGCGCTTGGCTATCATCAGAGAGTTCACACTGGAGAGCGGCCTTATAAGTGCAGTGAATGTGGGAAATCTTTTACCAATAGCTCGATACTCATTCGACATCGCAGAGTTCACACAGGAGAAAGGCCTCATGAGTGCAGTGACTGTGGGAAGTCCTTTACCCAGAGAATTCACCTCGTAATTCACCGGAGAGTTCATACAGGAGAAAGACCGTACGAGTGCAGTGAATGTGGGAAATCTTTTACCTCTCGTTCCACCCTCCATTATCATCAGAGAGTTCACACTGGAGAAAAGCCTTATGACTGCAGCAAATGTGGGAAATCTTTTAGCCGAAAATCTAATCTCTCTCAGCACCAGAGAATTCACACTGGAGAAAGGACTTAGATGTGTAAGAAATATGTAATTTCCTTGTTCAGTGCAATGGCACTGAAGGAAACTGAGGCTCTAATTGAACTGAATTCAAACATAATAGTAGGGAGATAGCTCATGACCTTCAGTTATGTGGGATGCATGTGTGGCTGTGTCGCAGTTTCTTACCTGCCCAGGGCTCTTGGCAGATTTATTATTGCTGGTTTCTTCAGCCAGGTCCATCTCATCTCTGTAATCTGGCAGGTCCCCACAGTGTGCATCAGTCACTAGCCCAGTCTGCTCAGGGGTGCTGACTTCTCTCATTTGTTGGAGGAAATTAGGAATAGCTTGAGCCCTTCAGATGTCCTCATTCCCTTCTCTCTGACCAGCTTGAGCTTGGGCCTGACCCAGTACTGGCCCAGAGAACATCGTATGAGTTCACCTGGCAGCTTGCAGAGAAGGACTACCATTTTCAGGGACCTGTTGGTCTCAAGATAGTTGTGATGAATTTTTCCAGCTCCCAAGTCACCAGCTAAAGAACTGCCAGCCCCACATTGCTTTGGTTTGTCCAGTAACAAAGGCCTTATTGTTTAAGTCCTCTTTCATCTTGGACGTTCCGTTTACCATGTGAGGTGGGCTCTACAGGCATGAAGGGGTGAGCAACTTTTATGGAGGTCTCAAACTTTCTGTGCCTCAGAGGAGACATTACAGAGGCTTACCAGTTTCTGCCAAATTTGTGTTGCTGCCCATGGCCTCCTAAAAGACTGCAGGGCTTTCTTGCCCTCATTTGAGGCCAGGATGCTATGAGTTTTAGGAGGCTCAGTGATCACCCTGAGGAGAGGCCAAGTGTGACAACCTCAGGAGCTTCTGGGAGCAGCATGAATTCTTTCCCTTGTTCACAGGAGATGTCAGCACTGTTGAGGGGAATTGTTTCCCCAGGTCCTGCAAAGAGCCATGTGTCCACAGTTCAGTGGGTGATAGTCACTAGGGCTCAGGGCTCAGGGCAAACCAGGATTACTACAGAAACACCGGCTTATTAAAGGGATTCTAGGCGACTGCAGCCGAGTAGATGGAAAATACCTGTTTTCAACGTGCGTCCAGGAATGTCTGTGACAATGGTTGGGCAAGATCAGTATGTACATAAATCTGAGGTCCTCTAGGCATAATTGTCTTGTGTAGCTTAAGTCATTGTCATTGACAATAATCAAAAGGTTTTGTAGATTCCTGTACCCTCTCATTGATACTCATCTCAAGGTTATTACTGCACAGGCAGGTTTAGAAAAAGAGAGAGAGGGGGAAAAGCTGTGGTCCGCAGATGTGTCTCTTGTGACCCAGGCAGCATTTCTGTTGACTTGAGTGGCAGGTCCTTCATTGCCCACTCTACTTGCTGTTATTGAGGGAAGACTGACCTCCAGAAGGCATGAGAAGGTGGCATGAATGTTGGATTGCCAAACCTCTTTTCCAAAACGAGTTTGACATAGAGTTTTTATCTTGAACCATTTTAAAAAGCTATTTGATAAGTTCTGACATGTGTATGAAACTGAAACCATCATCATAGTTTTGGTAACGACCACATCTGTCACGTATATTTATCTCATGACTTTTTATAATCTTTCCCTGCCCTGCACAGCCCTCCAAGGAACCGTCGACTTACTTTCCATTAGAACAGGTACTTTGCATTTTCTAGAGTTCATATGGTGGACGTCAAGATATTTACTCATGTTCATGCCTTTATTTATGTTGCATAAATACTTGGAGATTCATCAATGATACTTGAGTGGCTCATACTTTTTTTTTTCCTCTAAGAAATACTCTTCTCTTTATATATCCCACTATTAGTTTATCCATTCATTTGCTTATGGACATGTGGTATTTCTAGTATTTGAATATTGGGAAAAAGCTGTTACAAACATTTGTGTGTAATTCTTTGTATGGATATATGTTTCATTTATCTTTTGTCAGTAACGCAGTGCAAAGTCTGAGTCCTAGGGTAGGTGAGTGTTTAGCTTAAACAAACTAGCAAATTGTGATCTGAACCAATTTTACCTTTTTGCATTTTTACCAGCAGTATATGAGAGTTCCACATCTTAGTGAATACTTGGTCAGTCGTTCTTAATTCTGACCCTTTTTGTAAGTTTGTCATGCTATCTGACTTTTTTACTTGGATTTCTCTAAGGATTCATGTTGAGCATTTTTCAGATGTGTATTTGCTATCTCTATATCTGTAATGAAATGTTCATATCTTCTGCCTATTCTGTGGATTTTGGCTAATTTTTTTCTTTAACAAAAGAACAGTGAGACAAAGATGTATTGGAATTTCACTCGTTTTGTGACTTTTTACTTTGTGGTTAGTTGTTTTTAATGCTGGAATAATATGGTCTATAATTTTTTCAGTTTTCATATGCTGTGTGCAATGTAATGGACACATATACCAGACACTTAATTTTAGTCTGTATTACTTACATATTCTCCATCGCTTTTTAAAGTGTAGGCATTTAATAATACCACAAACCCTTGCTTGGTAGAGTACACCCCTTTTCCTGGTCTATCATCTGGGGGTTAGTCAGTTGAAGCAGATACCTCAGGGGGACCACATTGCGTCAGGATGGACACAGTGTTTTTTGAGTCCCAGAGCCAAGTAGGGAGGGAAGTAGGGCAGTGATCTGACTCCCCAGGCCCCGGGTCAGGCAGACTGGGTTTGAATCCTGATTCTGAAATACCACTGTGACTCACAGTTAAATGACCCTCCACCGACTCTGGGACTCAGTTTCCCCCTTTGTAAAAGAGGTATAAGGTGTGACTCTACCCTTGAGCTGTGGGAGGAGGTGACGAGCTGAGGGGCCCCTTTGCTGCACCCACCACTGCACCAGGCCTCCTGGGGCCTTGGCAGCTCTAGCCTCCGCCTTCAGTGAAATTCCCTGGCCAGGCCCCCTTTGCTTTATGAGCATATTCTCTTTCATTCTCACCCCTGAGAATGCTGGGGGAATCGAGGGTCAGAACGATGAAGTGGGTTCCCCGAGGTCACACAGTGGACAAGTGTCTGATTGAAGATGCTGGATTCAGACCCCGAGTCTAGGTTAGAGCTGGGGATGTTTAAGCCCTTTACCTCAGCATGTGAGCCCTCAGCCCAGGATAGGCACGTGGCGCGGACCAAGGGGTCTCGGCTGCTGCTGCTATTACCATTGTTGGACCTGTCGGCATGTCCCCACTTAAGCCTGCCCTCTCAGTCCTCATGGGAGTGCCCCTGTCTGTCATCTCAAGTGGCTTCCCCCACAGGAGGCTTTTCTCTCAGTTGAAATTGCATTATGTCCAAAGGCCACACCTTCCCCTTCGAGCACAGCACAGGACTCAGCCCTCAAGAATCGGCAGCTTGGGGCAGATCTCTGCACCTTCATCAGCGGCTAAGTGACAGGCTCTGATCCCATCCAACAACCCACTGTGAAGCCTGTTTGCCTTTTCAGGTGTTTGATCTTCACCCTGGAGTGTCAGAAACAGCCCAGCCCAGAGGACCCATTACCAGGAGGTGGTAATGGAGACATCTGGGCTCCTGGCCTCACTGGGTAAGGGCTCACCTCTGCTCCATTCAGGGCACCTGCTGCCACTTGATCCTGTCCTCTAGTCCAGGACGGCTGGTTGGGAAGACCGGTGGCATATACCATCTTTCCCTGCAGTCCTCACCAAGTTCTGGACCCATATCCTCTGTTCTTATCTCCCTGTGTCTGCACCAAGGATCTTTTGGTTAAAAAAAAAAAATAGACCTTCTAAACATAAATCCTTACCCCACTGCCCAGCACTGTGGCCACATCTGAGATCACCATTCCAGATTCCACAGGCGGGGAGCTCACTGGCCCAGCCTAGTTGGGTTAGGTGTCCTCTTGGCCCAGTTATCAGGGTCATGGGTGGTGGGCAGGGTAAGAGAAGAGGGTGAGTCAGGCAGTACTTTTTGAAGCCACTTGCCATGAGTCCACCCAGGGTATCTTCCTAAGCAATACTGTTGCAGTTAAAATGGTCTCCTGAAGGCTGCACCATCACCCCTTGTTTCTTAAGGCCTGAGCCACGCTCCTGTGCTGGTTCAGGAGATTATTTTAGAGAGTCCACCGATCTGACATCAGATGGCATGCCAGGACACCTTGAGTAAGCTGATGCTTTCCCCTGCTCGTTTTGTTCCCTTGCTGCTGTCAGGAGAAAGTCTTGGAATAGAGCTGATCTCTCTTGCCCCATCCCCACCCACTGTCACTAAAATCCCTTTTCAACAGAGAGCAGGCCTCAGGAAGTCTCTGGGACTTCAGAGCATTCTTTTGATTTCATCGTATTTTTGTGGTAAATTTCCATTTGTCAGAAGTCAAACTGGTTTTCCCATTAGCAGAGCAATACAAATAGACATTTTAGCTATAATCTATATAAGAAAAATAAAATGTAGGTCATTTTAAATAGAATTATAACATTGGCCACAGCTAAGGTCCCCTAAGCACAGACCAGGTGTCAGGTCTGTTGCAGGTATTGTCCAAGTTCCACTCATTGGATTCCAACATCTTATTGTCCTCGGCAAAGTAAGGAAAATACAGCCACTGAGCGAGTCCCTCAGGAACCTCAGCTTACTCAATGTAGAATATGTGCCTTTATTATGAGGTGCCAACCTGTGCTTTCTTACCCGCTAGAAGTCCTTTTTTTAAAATGAAATAGGAGTGACTATAGATGATAATTTGTGTCTTTACTGGACCAAATCACTGTGTGGGTTTTTTGATTTTTAAAAAATTTCAGAAGTCCATGAAATATCAAAATCTGGGAATGACCAAGTCATCCCCTCACGCAGATTCCCATTCCCTGATGATTAAATACTCCAGACCACCTCCCTCTCACTTCATGGTTACCTTCTCCAAGAATGCTGATCCCACACGGGGCTGTGAGCTGTTTCCTCCTGGAGCCAGAGCTTCCGGTGAGACTCCCAAACCTGCCGCTCACAGGCTGTGCGGCCTCAGGCAAGTTTCTGAACCTTTCTGTGGCTCAGGTTCATCCTTCACAAAATGGGGTAGTATGGTATCTATGTCACAGCATTATTGTTTGTCTAAATGGGTTCATGTGTGAAAACAGAATGGTCTGTACTTCCTGACAATGCAGGTCTGAGGTGATGATCTCTGCTGGATCATTATGTTTTTGTTTTTGATTTTTTATTTCTCTCCAGGTATTTTTTAATTTCTTCTTGACTTCTTCAGTGATCAGTGACCAGTTGGTTGTTTAGCCTCCATGTGTTTGTATTTTTTGCAGTTTTTTTTCATGTAGTTGATTTCTACTCTCATAGTGTTGAGGTTAGAAAAGGTGCTTGAAAAGTATGAAGAGTTGTGGTTAGAGAAGGATTTTTGAAAAGATAAAACAAAATTGACAAACATTTAGCCAGACAAATCCAGAAAAAAAAAGAGAGGGCCCAAATCAAGTTTCCAGCATAGCCATGGGCTCAGCTTAATTCTCTCACATATTAGAACTCAGGATATGCATTTTTTAATGTTTTGGGAGAACGATTTGCAAATGGAATCTATAGTAGTATTTTACTAAGATGGCTTTGATGCATGGAAGAGTTAAAACATCCTGTCCGATCTAGTGAAAGCAAGACACAAAAAATAATGTGACTAGAAGATTGCAAAATACAAACAGCAAGATAAGCAGGGAGGTAAAGAATCTCAAAGCTAAAGCTTATCCTATATGACATCATGTTTTATATGGATATAATATCTTCACTATCATTAACATTTTGCTCTCTTCTCTCTGCAAAGAGCTCTGATGATCCACTTGTGATTCAGTAGGTTTCTAGTGTGTCATGTAGAAGTCATGAGATGGCTTGTTCTAACAAATCACATCAGGATCACACACACTGACAAAAGTACCTTTCAATCCCTTTGTGGAGAGTGAAATTTTCTTGATTACACCATAATTGTGCTCACATAGAACCTCTGTAATTAGGGGAAATTTAATGGCCTTTATTTTCTCAAAAAACTGCAGTTTCTCAAGGGCCAAGTGTTCAATAATGAGAGCAAGTCCAGAATTTTCAGGCCGTACTTGTCTCTAATTAAAACAATTTCTGTTAATCCTCATAGGAAATCAGTAGTGCTACTTGTATATGACTTAATTTCATTTCAGAGGTTTTATATAAACTACATTTTTTTCCTTCTTATAATTCACTTTAATTTCTTGGTATTTTTTTTCTTCTTTGTTTTTGATTTTTTTTGTTATTTGTTTTTTTTTAATTTCTTGGTATTTTTATTGTACTACCAATTACCTAATTTTGTTCAATCTTGTGGAATGCTATATAAATCAATACACTCACTGAGAACATTCTTACCCAGCCGATACATATATGATGTTTTCATGCATAAGTTTGATTAAATTATTTTTCAGTTTGAGAAGAGGTATAAATCAAGATGTTTTTGCATCTCAATTTACAATCCATTTTAATATTTTATTGCATTACCTATTTTCTCTTCAAGTTGATAATCAAGTTTAATACATATGCTCCTATAAATTAATTCAGTATGTAAATATAGTAACATGTTTCCAGGCTCACTACTATGTACTATTAACCCAACTATGTTGTTTTATTTTTTTGCCAGAATAAGCTGTTGGATATATTTATAAGTTCTTTATATAAACTTTTTATTATCCTTTAAATAAGTTTTAACTAATAAGCTCTGAAACATTAGCATTTTATTTGAAATACATTAAGTAAATGATCTCTTGTATTTTTATTCATAATGATCTTTCTACATAGAAACTTGGCTTATACCTATTTTTATTTAGAGGTGGTTTTTATAATTTCTGGTTTAATTTCCAAGTTTTAAAAGTTTTTTTCAATTGTCACATTTCTTACTTTTGCTGGTTTTCAAATTTTTGTTTATATGTTAGTAACATGTTTGCTTTAAATTTTTAAATAGGAGGAAGCTCCTTACAGAATAACTATTGATTTTTAATTTTTATTGCTCCTTACAGAATTACTATTGATTTTAAATTTTATTTTATTAATTTATTTTAAATTTTTAAAATTTTTATATACATACCCATAATTTCTTGTTAATTATAATATTTCAAATGATTTTTTAAAGGATTCTCAGCTATGCATAGATCAACTTTTGGTATGAATATTACTTCTTCATTATCTCTAAATATAATTCATAAATATTTTCCTAATCTTATAGCATTGAAAATGCCATCAATTCCCAGTACCTGCCTGCAAAACAAATAAACAAAATACCCTCCAAAAAAAGAAAATGCCAGACACATCTCACCTATAAATCTTTCAAATATATCTCTAAAGTACAAGTTCTCTTTCATTATAATTGCAATAGCATTTTCACACCAGCAGAAATACTAATAATTTAGAATTCAATTTTCCCCTTTTCTAAGATTTGTTTTTCATAATCATTAAATCATAAACAGTATGCTCCCATTTTATGTTCATATTCTGCATCTTAGTTCTTTTTTATTTCATAGGTTTGTCCTACATTCTTGTGTTTGTCTTATATGATGGTGGGACTAGGTCATCTGTCTGGTATAATTACATCTTCTAAGGTAATTGTGTCTCTTTGATGGCCTCAACATGTCCTCCATTGCTTCCAATAAAAGTATAATTAGAGCCAGAGGCATTAATCATATTCACTCTGGTCACAGTGCTCCACAGGCAGGGCTGAGACTTCTGTTTTCAACACTAACATAGTCTGAAGTCTGGATGTCTTCTGTTTTTCGAAGTAAATGGTTGATGCAATAAAAATTTGTATCCTAGGGCAAGTCAAGGAAATTTAAACAAAAAATTTTCTCTGCACTTTGGCTTCCTCTTTCCCTTCTACCGTGCATTGTGTATCTGCATTATGCATCCACCAAACCTCCCCATCGGCAGAAATACCTGTTCAGCTATAAAGAGCAACATTTTCCTAGCACCAACAAGATGACTCCTTCAAAGATAACATGCCTTCTTGATCTTGTAAGGGGTCATAATGACCCACCACTTTGTACTTGCAGTTTTGGCTCGTGCGAAATACTCACTGCATTTAATGTATAGCCCTCTGTCTCCAAAACCTATTATATAACTATGCTTTGACTTCTAACGGGCAGAACAGTCCTCAGAGCTTTCTGAGAGGTGCTTCCCAGGTTATAACAATGTGTCTCAAATAAAAATTTCCATTTCTTCCTTAGATAGACTGATTAATTTTTGTCAACACTTTGCATACTGGGTCCAACTGTTGTTAGGGTTTGTTTTTCATCCAGCGTCATTTTTTTCTCCACTGGAATTTTATCTGTTGTGCTAGCTGTCCTTTGAAGTTATTTGATTGAAGTAATTGGTTGGTGATCATTGATTAAATTCATTATTTTATGAGCTTTAGATCTATCTGTATTCTACCTATTTTTTTCCCCTGAGCTTACAGGTTTTCTTTTTCTTTTTTTTAAACATAAAATTACCAATCCTCAAGTTAACCAAAAGTTGTTCTGGGCTCCTAGCGATAATCTTCTCTTCGTATCAGATTGCTCTGTAGTTTCTTCCATTTTAGACCTCTCCAATGGATTAATGCCTCAGTTTTCTTTGTCTTTTCCATGTGATTTTTTTTATGCTGGAAAAATGTATTCTACCTAATTTTATCAGAACTTATGAATATATTATCTAGAAATAATTTATAGAGAAGAAATTTTCCTAATTTTCTATTTGTTTACTGTAAAGTGCACTCTGAACATCAAAGTAAAGAAAATGCATGCTTCCTTCGCTCTCCTTAGCCATTTTCAAAATGGCCCTTGGACATCTTGCACGGCATGTCTCTGTGCAACTTCCCCGGTCATCTTGGCCTTTTCTCCTGGAATTGAGAACTACATGACCCAGAATGCCTTGCGTGGGACCCAGGGCTTTTGAGCCAATACTCAGAAGAAAAGGTGTTTCCGTTTGGGCACGGGGGTTGGGCGGGACTTCCTGGCTCCTCCTCCTAGCAGCCATGTTAACTGCTCTGGGTCCGCTCCGCCTCCAGAACGCTGAGTCCGGGCTGAGGTGACGGTACGGTGAAGGTCTGAGGGGAGACGCTGGCCCCGCTGCACCGAGGCGGGTTCGAGGCTCTGCGACTCCCCGGAGGGGCCCCCGCGTCCCACTCTTCTCCCCGCCGCACTCCGCCGTCAGACCCCGATGGCGGCCGCGCTGAGGGACCCGCCTCAGGTAAACGCGCGTCCTCCGGGCCCGCACCGCCCTCTCCCGCCGGACACTAGAGCCCCGAGTGCGGGGCGCCTGCCCGCGTGCCTGCGGCCCGGGCCCCGGGGTCCAGGCCGGGGAGGCGGCCGCGGGTGGGGCCGTGTGTCTGACAGACGGCGTGACGGCGCGGGGAGGGGCCCCCAGGCGGGGGGACCCGCAGGTGCGGAGGCCTGGAGGCCGGGCTGAGGCGGGAGGATTCGGGAAACCTGGGGTCGGTCTTCTGTCGGCCGGGAAAAAACAACGTGAGGCGGAGTTAAACCGGGGAAACAGGTTGTTCATTACTGTGAGAACTGTAGAAGCCATGGGGAGTTTTAAGAAAGGAGGGGCACGATCTACGTACAGGTTAAAGCGTTCCCACGGGCTCTTTAAAGGAAGAACAGTGGAGTGGGGGATGAGGACATTGAGGCGCTGGGAGGTTGAATCTTTGTTCAGGGTCACACAGCTAGTAAGGGCAGACACTGATCATTGAGATCAGACAGGCAGCCTGGGTCACCTGTCTCCAGGGTCAGGGAAGGGTACAGGGAGGCAGTGAGCACAAGGAACTCCACCATGGATTCGTTCCTCTGAGGCCTGCCTCTTAGCATAGTTTCCGATGGCTGCAGAGCGTTTACGGAATTTGCACAGGTACGTGGAGGGTGTCCCGGCTCCACACCCCACTCCTGTGTTCTCTGAATTGTGGTTTCCTCAGATTCTTAATGCTAGTCCTCCAATTTTTGAGTCTGGGGTCCCTGGAGAAACCTCAAACCCAGGGTCCTAAGTACATGTCGTGCTTTATACAGAGGTGTTTCCATTACTGGCAACCAGTGTAAACAGGTGTGGAGTGTTCTTGCAGGCACCAGTTCCAAGATTTCTAAACGCTTAGAGGTAAAACTGAGCAGGGATTGTTTAGGAAACCATAGATCTCCTTTTTTTTAGGTGAAAACAAAGAGCGGCGTCAGGAGTCAGTACAGAAACGGTTGCCTGAAAAGATGGGTGTCTCTTCAAGAGGTGACGGGAGGTTTGAATCAAAGTGGGCAGGTGATCTTACCAAGGTCTTAACAGGCTCCATCTGGCTGTAGAGTGGAGAACAGATGGGCATGGGGGAGGGGGGTGGAAATCAGGGTAGAGGCTACTGTCTTCATCTAAGTGAGGGTTAATGGACCATACTGGTGGCTTAGGGAAAGTGGTTGGATTCTGATCATGTTTTAAAAGAAACAGTGAGATTTTTTTTCTAATATGAACAGGGAGGGAGTAAAACAAAGCACCAGCGGCGGCCACCGTGACAAGAGGGGCCCCAGGCCAGCCGGAGAGGGGACCCTGGAGCTCAGGCCTGGTGGCAGAACAGAAGCTGGAGTGTGGGAGCTGCTGCCTCCCCACAGTAGAGGGCCTGGACTCTGCATTCGGGGGTAGGGTGAGACTGACTGCATTCTTGAGACCAGAGCTGACATCTGCCAACAGGCCTTGGTTGGCTGAGGGTCTGCACCCTGGCCAGGACCTCACTTTGGGGTGGAGCTGGGGCTGATGTTGCTCTGTACCCACGAACTCCCAGTTTGTACACTAAACAATCTATTTTGTTACTTGTACTTATTACTTGAACCACTGAAAGAGTAATGAGATACATATATTTTTACTTTTATGATGGCATTGTAATATTCTAAAGCTTCACACACAAAAAAGAAGTCAGAGATGGCTCCAGGGTTTTCAGTCTTAGCAGCAGTAGGGATGGAAACTCCATCTGGGATGAGAAGGATTTAAGTAAGTGATATTCAATGGGGGTAGCAAGAGCTTTGTTTTAGCCATATTTGAAGTCTGAGGTGTATCGGAGATTACTGAGTGGAGGCATGAAAGGGGCAGCTGAACACATAAGTCTGGAAATGTTGGGAGGTGGTACAGGATGGAGACATCTAAAATGTGGATGGCACTGTGTAGACCAGGTTTAATAAGCTGTGGTGACATTTAGGAGGGACAATCTTCAGGATCGGGTGAAAAACTGTTAGGCAGCTGGGAAAGGGTCAGTGGGGCTGTGGACGGGATCTCTTGCTTGAGTACCTGGGCCATGGTGTTGGGCTTAACAAGCCAAAATGAGGAAGGTAAGTGGCCACAGAGGAGGATGTTTTGGAGACAAGATAGAGTGGCTGGTGACCATTCTAAGGGGAAAATGGACCTGAGATGATGAGGTCTAGAAGTAGTTGAGGCAAGTTGACACTCAGGCTGGAGCTGGTGCTTACCTCCCTATGGACTCTGCAGGGGTTTTTTTGATGACTTTGGTGTGCTCTGGCATGTTTCATTCACCCTGAATGAACAAGATCAGGGTGAAATGTGGTCATTTATGAGCAACAGTAGGCCTGAGTGGGCCACCAATGGGCTGGGATTTGCATGAGGGTTAAGTGGACAGAGGAAGGTTGTGACTGGTTAGGGAACAGCAGGTACAGCATGGAAGTGGAATAGGCCATGGGGTCTGAAATTACAGGAGATTCTGTGTGGCTCAGTCTGAAGTAAGGAATGGAGCCTGGCAGGGAGGCCTTCATAGAAGATTGTGGTGCTGTCCCTGCTAGTGGGATTTGTGGGAAGTCTAGGGAAATAAAGGATCCTGTATGAATCTGCCAAGCATATTCTAGGTACTCTCTGCTGAATTTTGTTGTAAGGCCCAAAATTAAGTCCCAGTGTTATATGCTGCCATGCCATGTGCTGAAACTGAGAGGACCTCATGTGGTCTGAGCACCAGTTCTCACCTCACTCTACTCCAATGGATAAGGTCTCCTAACCAAACAACCTGTTTTTATAAAGGGGATTGTATGAGGAGACCAGGTATAATTGCTGCTTATCCTTTTGTAGTGGGTTTCAGTTCCCTGTCAGCCCTTGGAATTATTCAGGAAAGGAAACTGTATCCTCCCGTGGGAACCAAGGGCATCTTACCCTCTTGATACTACAAAGCTTACCCACAGCCCTTAGTTGTTCATCTTTTCCAGAGTAACTCCATGTAGCCTTATGTGGTGTGTAATGTCCTCCTATTCCAGACTGTGGGTATAGATTAGTAAGATGCTACTGATTGCATCTGTCCAGTGTCAGCTGCCCTGTGTTTGGCCATCCCCATACCTCTAGGCACAATTTCACCCTCACCAGTGAAGTGCAAAAGAGGTGATCAAAATACTTCAGCAGTGGGGAGGCTAGGGAGATGCTTCTGGATTGGGACAGTGAGGTGGTGGTGGCCATGGGCATGTGGCTGTGGCATCTAGAGATGTGAGGGATGTGCAGTTTAAAGAGTGATGTGTACTTGGAGGAGGAGTATGTCTGGTGGCCCCAGGCCCCTGCTGTTGGGACTTACATGACCTTGATCATACCAGGGGTATTGCCTGGCAGAGGCGCTGATGCCTCTGTGTCAGGCCCACAGTTTGGATGTCTGTGCACCTAACTCTTGTTGCTGATGGCTGAATCTAGTAGTCAGGGGGTCCATAGGGAGACAGTAGCACCAGTAGCACCAGGGCCTAGTTCTTCCTCTAATTGGGGAGATTGGGAGGAGGATGGGCATAGAATAGATACCTGGAGGAATGGATCATAGGTCCTCAGGAGATGGGCTTGTTTGTGGTCTCATCTGTCCTAATCATGACAGGGCAGTGTGACTTTTGAAGATGTGGCCGTGAACTTTTCCTGGGAGGAATGGGGTCTCCTTGATGAGGCTCAGAGATGCCTGTACCACAACGTGATGCTGGAGAACCTGGCACTTATAACGTCCCTGGGTAAGGCCCTCGCACCCACCCCTGTGCCCTGAGCTAGTCTCTGCCCCTCTATCCATTGGCACATCTGCCCTTCTCACATCAGGACTTTGGGTGCTGCTTTGTGGTGGGGCTGAGGTGGGAGCACTTCTCTTCTTGAGCAGCCCCTACTCCGGCTACCTGTCACCTCACAGGGATGGGTCCAGAGTCAAGAGTCTTGCAGTCATGAATCCTACCTTGTTTACCCTCTCAGCTTAGCCAGGTGCATTTTCCAGATCCAAGGCACTTGTGTACCATAGGTTCTACAGTATTCCTCGAGCTAACATTTCCTCATTCTTACTTGTGCCAGAAATTGCCATCACTAACTTGATCACTTTTTTTTTTAAGTATAGTTGATTTGTACTGTTGTATTGGTTTTAGGTGTACAGCATAGTGATTCCATATTTTTTATTTTATTTTTCAAAATTGTATGCAATTTTTAAAAGTTATTTCTGTACACATTTACTATAAAATATTGGCTATATTCCCTGTGCTGTACAGTACATCCTCGAGCCGGTCATACACCCAGTAGTTTGTACCTCCCACTCCTCACCTCTGTACTGCCCCTCTCCTTCTCCCACTGGTAACCGCTAATTTGGTCTCTATATCTGTGAGTCTCCTTTTTTTTGTTCACTATTTTGTTTTATCTTTTAGACTCCATGTATAAATGGTATCATAAAGTATTTGTCTGTCTTTGTCTGACTTACTTCACTTAGCATAATGCCTTCCAAGTCCATCCACATTGCTGCAAATGGCAAAATTTCATTCTTCATGACTGAGTAGTATTATATAATAATATAATATAAGTAATGTATACACACACACACACACACACCCCACTTCTTTATCCACTCATCTGTTGATGGACACTTGGGTTGGTTCCACATCTTGCCAGTTGTAAATAATGCACCTATAAACATTGGGATGCATGTATTTTTTCAAATTAGTGTTTTTGCTTTTATCGGATATATACCCAGGGGTGGGAGCTCTGTTTTTTGGTTTGTGAGAAACCTCCATACTGTTTTCTACAGTGGCTGCACCAAATTACATTCCCACCAACAATGCATGAGGTTCTTTTGTCCACATGCTTGCCATCATTTGCTATTTGTGTTCTTTTTGATGACAGCAATTCTGACAGCTTTGAGGTGATACCTAATTCTGGTTTTGATTTGAGTTTCCCTGATGATTAGCGATGCTGAGCATCTTTTCATGTGCTTGTTGTCCGTCTGCATTTCCTCTTTGGAAAAATGTATGTTCAGTTCTTTTACCCATTTTTAAATTGAGTTGTTTGGTTATATGATGTTAAGTTGTCTGAGCTGCTTATATATGTTGGATATTAATGCCTCATCAGTCATATCATTTGCAAATATTTTCTCCCATTCAGTAGGTTATCTTTTTTGTCGATGGTTTCCTTTGCTGTGCAAAAGCTTTTAGGTTTAAATAGGTCCCATATGTTTATTTTTGCTTTTATTTCCTTTAGGAGACAGATCCAAAAAAGTAGTGCTGCAATTTATGCCACAGTGTTCTGTGTGTTCCTCTAGGGGTTTTATAGTATGACCTGGTCACTCTTATGTGGACCGTGAAGTATTCTTGAAAGACACTCCTCTGGGTTTTTTTTTGTTTGTTTCTTTTCTTTTTTGTTTTGTTTTGTTTTGTAATATTTAGTTTTCTTTCTTGTGATCTATCACGTGCTGAGTTATTTTTGGCTAGTCCTGAATGTTCACTTGTCCTCTTTTTACCTTAGTACTTAAATCATTCAGGTTCTTTTTAGTTGCTCATCAGTGGGGTCGGGTGGAGAGGAAAGAAATCCAACTACAGCAGGAGGAATTCAAACATGGCCTGGCCCTGAGAAGTGGCTCCTGAGGGAGGGCATGATGTCAGGTCTGTATACAAATCATAGCAGAAATCTTTCCTTTTTGACTAGCCTTTTGGTGCCAGTCACAGTGGTATCCACACCTCATTTCTGCCTGTCCTTCTGCATTCTTCAGTTAGCCACCTTCTCAGCTCTGTTACATGTCACTTCTTACTAGCAGCTCAAAGATAAGTCTTACCTCCCTGGAATACATGTCTCAGTGCTTTGTAACACTGGTCTGTCTGGAGGGTTGCCCAGCATTGGCTTGTACCTTTTGTGTCATGGGGTGTGCACATTCTTAATTTTTGTTTTTGTTTTTGTTTTTTTTCACATTCTTAATTTTTGAATACCAGCTGCTCTGTTGCAGTTGGATTTTCCTGGGCCTGGATTCAGCCTACTGCAGAGCACTCATGTGTCACCATCAGACAGGGTCCTGCTGAATGTTGTTTGCAGCAGAATGAGCTGTGGACCCTGCCTCTTCTCTTTGTTGCTTCCTGTGGTTGTGTCTTTCACTTTGTTAGGCCTCCCCTTTCTGTGATCTTTAAAGGGCCAGTACTGCAAAGCATCCCCATCCTCAACTTGAACCTAACCAACTTGTCTTGTAGACAGTCCCGAGGACTCATTCTTGGGTTTGTGAGACACACATATGTAATGGGGCTTTCTCCTCACACGAGTCAACATGCACTTCACCAGCATTTTTCTGCTTTCAGGTTGTTGGCATGGAGCAGATGAGGCAGTTTCTGAGCAGAAAATTCAAGGAGGGTCACAGATCAGCACTGTCAAGGCAGGTCTGTTTCCCCAGAAGGCCAACCCCTATGAGGTGTGCAGCCCAGTCTTCAGTGACATTTTTCACCTGGCTAAGTACCAGGGAACACATTGTGGGCAGAAACTACACACATTGGGGCCATGTGAGAAACCATTCTGTTTCAGAGCAAACTTCCATCAGCACCACAAGCACCACACTGGAGAGGAACCTTTGAGAAATCATGTGAGGAGATACTTGTTTGTGAACAACTGCAAATTCTACATATCAAGGAAGCCCTTTACCTCTGGGGCAGTTGAGAAGGACTTCCTGGGCGACTCAGAATTTCTTCACCAACAGGCCACAAACACCTGGGAGAAGTCAAATAGTGGAGCTGAGTGTGAGGCTGCATTTTCAGGGAAAAAAATTTGTCATAACCAGGGAGACTGCACAAAGACTTTGAGCTGCAAACACACACTTGTTCAGCACCAGAGAGTCGTCATGAGGGGAAGATGTTACATGTGCAGTGAATGTGGGAAATCATTTAGCAAAAGCTCCCACCTCATTCGACATTGGAGTATTCACACTGGAGAAAGGCCTTATGAGTGCAGTGAATGTGGGAAATCTTTCAGCCAAAGCTCAAATCTCATTCAACATCGGAGAGTTCACACTGGAGAAAGACCTTACAAGTGCAGTGAATGTGGAAAAGCCTTTATCCAAAGATCACATCTCATTCAACATGGGAGAGTTCACACTGGAAGAAGGTCTTGTGAATGTAAAGAATGTGGGAAATCTTTTAGCAGAAGCCACAGCCTCAGTCACCATCGGAGTGTTCATACTGGGAAAAGGCCTTATGAATGTAGCCAATGTGGGAAATCATTTTCCCAAAACTCTGTGCTCCTTCAACATCAGAGGGTTCACACTGGAGAAAGTCCCTATGAGTGCAGTGAATGTAGGAAATCTTTCCGTCAAAGCTCTGCACTCCTTCAGCATCAGAGAGTTCATACTGGAGAAAAGCCTTATGAGTGCAGTGAGTGTGGGAAGTCCTTTAGATACATCTCTAACCTCATTACACATCGGAGAGTTCACACTGGAGAAAAGCCTTATGAGTGCAGTGAGTGTGGGAAGTCCTTTAAGAAAAGCTCTTCACTCCTTCAACATCAGAGGGTTCACACTGGGAAAAGGCCTTATGAATGTAGCGAATGTGGAAAATCATTTCGCCAAAATGTTGTGCTGCTTCAACATCGGAGAGTTCACACTGGAGAAAGGCCTTACCAGTGCAGTGAATGTGGGAAGTCATTTAGATATATCTCCAACCTCACTGCTCATCGGAGGGTTCACACTGGAGAGAGGCCTTATAAGTGCAGTGAATGTGGGAGATCCTTTAGCCAAAGCTCTAACCTCATCACACATCGAAGAATTCACACTGGAAAAAGGCCTTAAAATCTGGGGAATATGCTCAATTCTCTACCTACAGCTCCAGTGTCCTAAATCACTGTTTACACTGGATCAAGGCCTTATGAATGCAGTGAATGTCGTAAGGGTATTAGCCCAAGGTCTTCACTCTTTGGATACCACACATTTCACAAGGGAAAAAACACCTTACGTGTGCAGGGATGTACAGTTTCCTTTTTCAGTGTATCGACACTTGGGATCCCTCGTGATGGTGCTGTCTGAATTGAACCTCTTAAATCCAAGTATCTGCAAACATCCCAGGTATCTGGGAGCTACATTGTACTTTTAAATCTGCCCAGGCCCTTTGCCAGATTTCTGTCACTGACAGTTTCTGTGGCTCAAGCCATTTCACCTCTGCTGCCTAGCTGGTGCTCACAGTGTAGAGCATTCACCCGCCCCAGTGTGTTCAGGGAAACACTGGTGTTTTCCCATTCTCAGGAGGGGTTCGCGAGAAGCCAGAGCGCTTACTCCTTTCCTGTTGCTTTGATGAGTTAAGTCACTGACCTGACCCATTTTTGGCCCAGAGGACTCTGCTTGTGGCCTGCAAAAATGGACTACCTTTATTCAGGGATATTGTTCCTGTCACCGTGACTCCTGTGATGGAATTATCTAGCCCTCAGCTCAAGCCCAGGAACAGCCTGCCTCCCATTGCTCTGGTTTATGCAATAATAAAAGCCTTATTGTTTAAGCCGCCTTTAATTTTGAGGTTCCATTCACTGTGGGAGGCGATTTGAAAATGGTTGGGTTCTGCCACCATAAAGGAGTGAACAACTTCTGTTGGGAGTTCCAAACTGTGTGCTTCAAGGGCACAGTGTGATGGCAGAATACATCTCTCTCCATTTTGGCCTTGTTTGAGTTGTTGCCCAAGGCCTCCAAATAAAGACTACAGAACTTTATGGTCCTTCATTTGTAGCCTGAATGCCACGATTTTTTCTAGGTTCAGGAGTCAACAGGAGGAAGGAGCAGTTGTTGTAACAACCTTCGGTGCTTCTGAGAGCAACATCCAATTGTCTTGTTCACAGGAGACATTACCTGGTGCTCAGCACTGATGAGAATCTTCTCCCAGGTTCTGCAGTGGAGCCAGTTGCCCTGATGTGCAGAATTCTGTAGGGCAGCATCACTGGTTGTAAGATTATAGGGGAAATAATTGTTACAGAAACACTGGATTAATAGTGGGAGGAGGACACTTAAAAGCTGTTTGGAATGTGTCTCTTAAAGAGGCATTCACAATGTTCAGTCACTGTGGCTGTGAAGGATGAGCAGGTGCAGAAATTCTCAGACTTCTGAGCTGGGAATCTTGTAGAGCAGAGGGTGTTATGAGAGAAAATAATCTGAAGGTTCTGTGGATTTCCATAGCCTCTCTGGGCCATCGTCCTCAAGGCCATTTCTGTGCAGGCAGAAGAACGAGGATACGGAGGAGGGATATCGCTTCATCGAATAATGGACTCTGTGACCCAGCCAGTATTCCTGTTGAATCAGGTAGGAAGTGTTTACTCTTTTCCCCCCAGATGGCCCCATGTAACATTTATTTTGAGATTTGTCAGTGATGCTTGTATTAATTCATTCTTTTTATATTGATGAGAAGTACGATGTTCTGTGGGTTTATTCCTTTGTCTGTTTATGCATATTTGAGTTGTTTCCAGTTTCTGACAGTTTTAAGTAAAACTGCTGTGGGCATGTGAATCCACTTCTTCATGTGGTTACGTCTCACTCTTTCTGTTTTAATACTTTGGGGTTCAGTGCTTGGGACACAGGGTTAGTGAATGTGTAACTTTTTATAGAACTCCATACTATGATCTGAAATGTTTGTGTTCTTTGGTATTCCTACCAGAACAGTTTGGGACTTCCAGATCTTCCTTATCCTTGCCAATATATTCAGTCTTCTTATACTTTTGACCTTTTAAATAAATACGTAGCAGTATCTCACTGTGGTTTTAGTTGTATTTCTTAGATGTTTTTTGATGTGGAGCATTTTTTCATTTCCCACTTGTATGTTCTCTTTAGTAAAATGTCTTTTTATAATTCTTGTCCACTTAGGAGGCAGGGTAATTTGCTTGTTTGTTAATGGAGGTACTGGGGATTGAACCTAGGACCTCATGCATGCTAGGTGTCCACTCTACCACTGAGCGATACCCTCCCCTGCTTTTTGTCCATTTTTTAAAATGAATTGACTGTTTCTCTCTTTATTAACAAATAAGATAATGAAACAATGAAGACTTATTTGAAATTCCATTCTTTAGAGATGTGACTCCTGCTGTGAGAAATAATTATTACTGAATACTGAAATGCTGTTTCCTAAATTCTGCTGCACGCAGTGGCTACATACAGAATATACTTTTAAGTTTAATCTGTATTACTGACATATTCTCCATCACTTTCATAAGTGTAGATTTTATTAAACAATAAAATCATCAAGCCAAGATTTGTACTGTTCGCAATTTTCCCAGTGTAAGTATTCCCACTGTGGTCAATTCAAAACTTCCAATGTGACATCACTGAACACAGAGTTTGAAAGTTGCTAGTAGCACGCTAATATATATTCCACCTTAATGATGGTGGGAAAATGTGCCACTGAGAACACAGGAAAAAAATAGTGAAATGATTAGGAAGTCAGAAGTTTTTACATATTTTTAAACAGTTCAGTTGTCGTAAAATTGCATAAAGTGAACTGCACATATTTCAAATGTACATTTTAATGGTTTGACAAATGCTTCCATCTGAAACCAAAACTTTACTACTACTCATTTTGACTCATCCTTCACAACATAGAATTACTGATACAGTGACTTATCTCTTATGGCTATTTCCAGTAGCCACAGAAATGGAAAAGACTATGTTAAGAACCTGGACGAACCCTTTCCTAATCTACCATCATTACTGGCATTTCATGGCCATTCTTGTTTCATCCACCTTCATGTACACTAGTGGGTTACTTTGCTTTTAATCCCAGACATAACATTTAAGCATAACTGCCTCAGAATGCATTTTTAGAAATTGAGTGTTCCTTCATAACCCCAATGACTATCACTTAAAACATTTAAAGATGGAAATGTGTTGTGAATGCTCAGTTATTGTAATTGTCTCAAAAGCATGTTTCTTTAAGGCAGATTAATCGCAGTCAAGATTCAAAATGTATTCTTATGGTTTTCAGTAGCTGTGCCTCATTAAGTCTCTTAATATTCAAGTCTCATCATTTGTATTCTTATTTGTTCATCAGAATTTGGCAGATTCTAGATGTGGCTTATTGAGGATCTCTGATACTGTTTAACTGATGACCCTTCCCCCATAACCCTGTACACCAGATATTGATGAGATGGGTGATTTAAGTTTGGTCCCAGCAGACCAGTGTGTGATGGTGACTGGTAAATAAAAATAAAATCTCTGGACTCAGAAATCTCTCCTCAAAGGTAGTAGTGACAGAAAACACTTTTTATTTTAACTGAGTAAGCATTAAACCAGAATTTGGTATGTATCACAGGGCACATGCTAAGACATTACAAAACCTGAAAAAAACTCCGCTCTATGTTGCAAAGCAGATACAACCCATTACATGTTTTGAAGATAAACAGTAACTAGTTGCCTAGCGCTATTACCTGTTCCATGCTTAGTCACTGGCTGAGAGCCGCCTGCCGAGAGTGTGGCTTCTGGGATGTGTGGTGGCTCCCAAGGCAGCACAATGAGGGGCTGTTGGCCAGCTGCACTTTGAGAACAAAATCCATCGTGAAGGGAGAACTGAGTAGCATACTTGCATGGCTGCCCAGAACTGAAATCAGGGATAATCTATGAATAATTTTAAATATGGTTTGGGCAGAGCAAAGAGGCAGCAGAATAATCCTTTGGTAGGTCTCTTAGTTTCTGAAACTTCCATCTCATTCTTATTTTAAAACCATCAAAGTAGGTCTAGCCGAAAAGTAAGAAATAAGCCCTGAAAACGCACACACACACACACACACACAGTCAGGAGAATTTGATTGCTCCATTTGTGACGCATAGTTCTTCCTAAATTTTTCGGGCAATGGGCGTGATTTTTGTGAAATGAAAATCAAAATGAAGTCGATGTTCCTAAGAACACTCTAAATTTGAGCCAGGAAGCTACTAAGGAAGTGTGGCTTAATGTACCTCTCAGCCTGGATGGAATCTGATCTTTTGAACACCTATTGTCCCAATGAAGTCATCTAGAATTTCTGCAAGAAACTCAAGATACATATCAGACCCTTACCCTAAAATAACTTGTGACAGACTATCTACTTATTGGACCGCTACCCTAAAATAACTCCTGATTCCTTAAGGACAAATACTTCCTAAGTATTTGTTGCATCAGTCGATCACAATTCTTGCCAGGCAACTTCAACAACTTCATGGCTTCTTGTCTTTGTAAACCCCTGACTCTCTTTCCCTGGAACACTCGTGGGGTTACCTGAATTTATGCCTCCTGAATTGCAGTCCTAAGACCCTGGATAAACTCTCTTTTTACTTACAGCCTCCTGCCTTATTTTTTGGTTGGCGTTACATCTGTCAGAAGTGGGATACAGCATGATCTGCAAACTTTAACACCGCCATGGATTCGAGTAAGGTGCCTACGAGAGACCACTGTGCTTTACCATCTCCTTGATGATCCCAGGTCGTGCTGGTGAGTCCTCCTGTACCTAAGCCACCTACCTTCGTAGAAGTTCTAGTTTATTTGGGTGTCCTCTGTTGCTGGCTTCTGTCCTCTGGGATTTTGCTTCCCATTTTGTTTGAGGGGCCTCTAGCATTTCGTTTCTCATTTTGTTTGGGTTAGCGGCTTCTGTTCTCAACATTTCATTTGCTGTTTTGTTTTGATGAGCCATTACCCTTGGAATATGGGAAGTTCGCTCTCTTTCCAAATTAGTTTTTTTTTTTCCCAAAAAAATACCCAGAAGTGGAATTACTGGATCTTATGTTATTTCTATTTTTAATTTTTTGAGGGATCTCCATAATATTTTCCATAATGGCTGCACCAATTTACATTCCCACCACAGTGCACAAGAGTTCCCTTTTCTCCATATTCTCACCAACACTTGTTATTTGTTGTTTTTGACAGGCCCTCTGCCCATTTTTTCATCAGGTTAACCCCTTATCAGATGTATCATTTACAATATCTTCTCTCATTCAGTAGGCTGCCTTTTCATTTTGTTGGTAGTGTTCTCCACTGTGCAAAAGCTTTTTAGTTTGATGCAGTCCCATTGCTTCATTTTTGTTTTTGTTTCCCTTGAAGACGTATCCAAAAAAATGTTAAGACTGATGTCAGAGAGCATACCGCCTATGTTTTCTTCTAGGAGTCTTACGGTTTCAGGTCTTAAATTTAATTCTTTAAACTATTTTGAGTTTATTTTTTGTAAGTGGTATGAGAAACTTACAGTTTGATTCTTTTGCATATAGCTGTCCATTTTTCCCAACACCATTTATTTTTGAGATTGTCTTTTGTGCATTGTTTCTTCTTTTCTCCTTTGTTGTAGATTAATTGACCACATACTTGTGAGGTAATTTCTGGGATCTCTGTTTGTTCCATTGACCTAGGTGTTTGTTTTTGTGCCAGTACTGTGCTATTTTGATTCCTGTAGCTTTGCAGTATAGTTTAAAATCAGGGCATGTGATAACTCCAGGTTTGTTCTTATTTCTCAGGATTGTTTTGGCCATTTGGAGTCTTTTGTATTTCCGTGCAAATTTTATAATTATTTGCTCTAGTTCTGTGAAAAATGTCATTAGTATCTTGATAGGGATTGCATTGAATCTGTAGACTGCCTTGGAGAGTGTGATCGCTTTAGTAGTATTAATTCTTTCAGTCTATGAACATAGTGTATCTTCCCATCTGTCTGTGTCATCTTCAGTTTCTTTCACCAATGTCCTGTAGTTTTCCAAATATAGGTCTTTTACCTCCTTGGTTAGATTTATTCCTACGTATTTTATTCTTTCTGATGCAACTGCAAATGGGACTACTGTCTTAATTTCTCTTTGTGATAATTTTGTTGTGAGTGTACAGAAATGCAACATGTCTTGGTATATTAATTTTGTATCCTGCAACTTTACTGAATTCATTGATGAGTTCTCATAGTTTTTTGGTCAAAGAATCTTTTAGTGAAATAATTTTTAATTCCAAATTTTCTTCAGAGACCTCTGCATAGCAAAAAACAAAAAACTGCCCATTGAGCTTATCAGAACTTAAAGTACCTCTTAAAGTACTTTTTTTTTTTTTTTCAAACAGAATGTTCCCCAGCATGGCCACTGAAGGTCTAAATCATCTTTGCTGAAATTATGCCATTTATAAAGATAGATGCAAGAATTCAGATTCTAATGAGTCTGTATAAGAAGCACAAGATTATTCCTGGTAGATTTAGGTGATGGTACACGCAGATGTGTGTACACTTCAGGCCTCAAGCCCCAGACTGACAGTGTACCACCTACAAACACAGACCCAGCCATCAGCACCCCTGGTCAGGCTGAAAACCTGCATGCATCCATTCCAGAGTCTGCGGGCTCTGCCACCCCAGCTGCTCCTTAGTGCTTTGTCCACGTGGAAGTTGTGGGTCAGGGTTAGAAGCCCCATTTCCCTCTCCCTGGACCTGGAAAATAGTCCTCGAGGCACAGCTCACTTATACTGGGCACAGTGCCCAGAGCTGCTCACAGCCCGCCTGCTGACCCTCTCCCCAGGGCCTCCAAGAAAGGGCTCTGTGAGCACCCCCATCCCACAGATGGGGACACAAGAGGCTCCGGCACGAGCAGACAGTCCTGCTGCTGGGAAAAGGCAGAGCAGAGACCCGAACCCCACGGCAGAAGTGTCTCAGGGTGCCTCCTGGGGAGACAGCTGACCTGGGCAGCTCCCCACCGGATGAAGACTTAGCTGCAGCCTCTGAGTAGGACCCCAAGTAGGGGTCAGAGCTGTTCTGGGAAGAGCCCCCTGTTGGCACTGGAGCCCTGCAGTCCACGAAACCCTCGGAGGTCATCGCAGGCTCCCCGGGGCACTGCAGCACCCTGCAGGTATCAGGACCCTAACAGCTGCTGCCCTGCGGCCTCCCTCTCGGCCTCGCCCTACACATCCCCCAGGAGCTCCTGAGCCGGCTCCATCTTAGCCCCGTTTTGCACTGGGGGACTGAGGATGTGTGGGCTGGAGGGTGTGTATCTTGCTGTGACCCCAGGAGAGGCAGGGATGCAGAAATCCACACCAGGCTCGCCCACTGCGTCCTCCTCCCCTCCAGCCTGGTTCCCCACAAAAAGTCCCTTCTGCTTCCCTCAGGCTCCTCTTAGGGTCCTTCTCACCCTCCCCACTGGTGCCCTGCAGACCTCCTCCCGGATGCTGGTGGTCCCTCAGTTAGTTTGCTAAGGTTGCCAGACCAGGGCACCACAGTCCGGGTGCTTTAAACAGAAAGTTATCTCTGCACAATTCCGGGGGGTGGAAGCCTGAGATCAAGGGGTTAACCTAACAGTGGCTTCTTTTGAGGCTACAGTTGTAAGTGGCTGTCCCCTTCCTGTGTCTTCATGTGGTCTTCCCTGTGTGTGCATCTGTGTCCTGTTTTCCTCTGTGTATAAGGACACTGGTCACACTGGAATAGCAACCATCCTGATAATGCCATTTTACCACTTTAAAGACCCTATCTCCATATTCAGTCCCATTCTGAGGTATTGGGGGTTTAGTACTTCAGTGTATGAATTTGGGGGACACAATTCTGCCCATAACAGCCCCACCCATCTTTTCACAGGCAGTTAACGAGGCGCTCTCCTGAGAATTACATCATTTAACAACCCCAGAAGTATCCAGCAGAGGAGCTATTTATTTCCACTTCTCAATGGAGGGATCTGCAGCTCAGAGAGGGTGAGTGACTTCCACAAGGGCACACAGCCACCAGACATCTGAATTGGGGAAGATTATCCCTACACTCTACTCTGGGTCAGCTTACCTACTTCCCTCACATCCTCTCCTGACAGAAATAGCCATCCAGACCCTGAACTCCACTGGACTCCACTCCAGTGAGACCATCTGCTGAACACTGAGCCATCACATAACGAACCCCACCCCTGGCCCAGGGCCTCCATGCTCCCCTCCCTCTCGGGCATGCAGTGTCTTCCCTGGTGTCACCCTGGACACATGACTGGCCCTTGCTGCCACACGTGAGTCACCCCAGGGTTGTTGGTCTTCCTCCTAATACTGCCCCAGGGAGTCTCCTCCAATCAGTGCCCCAGCACTCAGCTGTCACCTAGGAATTATGTCACTATTGTGGACATTGGAAGACATGCTAAAGACCAAGAATGTCTGATGTGACCCTCAACCGTCCCTGTCTCCCTGGCCCTTCCTCTCACCCTCTCTAGCCGATGACTCTAGCCCTGACTGCTCCTTCCCACCCCTCTAGGTACAAAGCAAACCAATGAATGAAACTGCTAATCCCTAAGAAAGTTCTGGCGCTCTCCTAGGGAACTGACCTTGACTGCCTTTCCCTACATGGGCTAGATGAGGTCTGGCCCCCTTATAAATCCTGCACTTGTCACAGTGACAGGATAATGGCCTCCCAGATTTGTCACTGCATCCCCGGGGGTATGTGAGGTGCCCCAGGCTGGGCTGATAAATGTCAGTGTCACAGACCTGCCGCACAGGGTCCCCAGTGTGTGTGCAGCTCATATCCAAGGCCTGAAATGTTTGTTTCCAGGCTGTCATGGTGTGGTGGCAAGACAGTTAGACTCCTTGTGTTTCTAGGTGTGTCACATACAAACTATTTTATTTGACAGATACACATTTTAAAATTGAGAGATTTTAATTCTCCCTTTTGAAAATGGGGAGATTTCCTTCTCCTTCAGAGCATTTACTTTAGGACATTTCTAACTGTCACATCTCTTTAAAATTCATGTCTTTGGATACTACACAAGCCTTTTTTCAGCTGGCTTTTTTTTTTCCTTCCAGTTTTAGGATTCGAAGATGTCTTTCTCAAGAACCTTGGAGCCATCCTTTCAAACTGCAGACATCAAGGGAGACAGCTTGCTTGTCAGTTCCTGTGGGAGGACAGGAGTCTCACTGTAGTGGACACCTTGCTCCAACAAGAAAACTGTCTCTGATAGAGAGGTGAGAAGTTTGTTTTTCCTATGGATAAAGCCAGTAAGCTGACACAGATACTCACCTCAGACAAACGGTGCTGTCGGCTCCTCTTTCTTGAAGACCTGTTATTGTTTATCTTGAATATGCGTGTCCAGTGGGTTGTACTGCTTAGCTATTTGAGAGATTTTTTTCTCTCCTTGCTACTTCCTAGTGGACTGCCTTTGATGCACATCTATTTTGGTTTAATGTTTATTTAAGAATAAGATTGGTTTTGTCTCTACCTTTGTGAAGAGGGTTTCTAGGTTGGGAGAAATTTTTGTTTTTACTTCCCAGTCACAATCACTCATCTGTCTGCAGGGATCAAACCTCACCACTCATCACATCAACACCTAATGTACAGGAAACAGGGGGAAGGGTGAACAGTGAAACAGCATCAGAGACTCAAAAAGCCACATCTAGAGTGTGCCAAATTGTGATGAACAAATGACAGAAAATTATTAAAAAAACAGATAATACGAATTTTAAAAGGTAAGTGGACCCTACATGTTAAGAGACCTAGAGATGCAGCTGCTGATTTTGTTTTGGATTCTTTCATATATGTTCTTCAAGAGTCTGGCTAAAAGGTTTATCAACTGTCTTTTCCAAGACCCAGCCTTTGGTTCCATTGATCTTTTCTATTTTTTTTTTTTTTAAGACTCTGTTTTGTTTCTGCTCTAATCTTTGATTTCTTTCCTTCTACTAACTTTCGTTTTGTTGGTTCTTCTTTTTGTAGTTCGCTTAGGCATTAGGTTCGGTGGTTTGAGTTCTTGTTTCCTGAGCTAAGCTTGTATCGAAATCAACTTCCTTCTTAGAAGTGCTTTTGGTGTGGCCCCTAGGTTTGGGGTCATCGGATTTTCCTTTCTATTACCTCTCTGTATTTGTTTCAGGTTTCCTTTGATTTCTTCAGTGACCCATTGGTTGTTTAATAGCATATTGTTTAGCCTCCATGTGTTTCTATTTTTTGTAGTTTTTTTCATGTATTTGATTTCAAATCACATAGCATTGTGATCAGAGAAGGTGCTTAATATGATTTCAGTTTTCTTATTACTGAGGCCTGTTTCGTGGCTTAGCATGTGACCTGTCCTGGAGAATGCTCCACGTGCACTTGAAAGGCATGTGTCCTCTGCTGGTGTCAGATGGAATGCTGTCTCCATCAGTCAGTAAAGTCCATCTAGTGGGATGTGTCCTGTGTGGCCAGTGTCTGTCTCCTTACTTCTTTCTCTGGGAGTGGGGTTTTAATGTCCCCACCATTGTTGTGTCAGTTTCAGGTGTACAGCAAAGGGATTCAGAGACATATATTCTTTTTCAGATTCTCTCCCATTATAGGTTATGACAAGATACTGAGTATAGTTCCCCATGCTATACAGCAGGTCCTTGTTGTTTCTCTGTTTTCCACATCGTAGTGTGTATATGTTAATCCCCAGCTTCTTAATTTCTCTGCCCCTGACCCTTCCCCTTTGGTAACCATAATTTGTTTTCTGTGTCTGTGAGTCTATTTCTGCTTTGTAAGTAAGTTCATTTGTATCATTTTTTTTTTACTCCACATGTGATATCGTATATTTGTCTTTCAGATGCTTTACTTCTTTCTCACCACTTGCAGTCAACATAATTTTGGAAGTCCTAGCCACAGCAATCAGAAAAGCGAAAGAAAAATAATCCAAATTGGAAAGGAAGAAGTAAAACTGTCACTGTTTGCAGATGACATGGCACTATACGTAGAAAATCTTGAAGACGCCCCCAGAAAAATCCATTGAGCTCATCAATGAATTAGGTACCGCTGCAGGATCCAAAATTAACATGTAGAAATTTGTTTCATTTCTGTATAGTAACAGTGAACTGTCAGAAAGGAAAATTAAGGAGACGAGCCCAATTACCACATCAAAAATAATAAAATACCGAGCAATCAATCTATCTCAGGAGGTAAAAGGCCTGTCCTTGGAAAACTATTAAGACACCGATGACAGAAACTGAAGATGACACAGACAGGTGGAAAGATATACCGTGTCCTTGGACTGCAAGATTCAGTATTGTTAAAACGATCACACTACCCAAGGCAATCTACAGATTTCAGTGCAACCCCTATCAAATTACCAATGGCATTTTTCACATAAATGGAACAAAAAATGACCCCAAACAGCCACAACAATCTAGAGAAAGAATGGAGCTGGAGGAATCACTCCCTGACATCAGACTATACTACAGAGCTAGAGTAATCAGAAAGTATGATGTCAGCCTGAAAACAGACACACAGATCAACAGAACCGAACAGAGAGCCCAGAAATAAACCCGCACACTTGGGGTCAGTTTACTCTACGACACAGGGTCAAGAACATACGATGAACAAAAGACAGTCTCTCTCAGTAAGTGGTTCTGGGAAAACCGGGCAGCTACATGTAAAAGAATGCAATCAGAACATTCTCAGACACCATATACAAAAGTAAACAAGATGGAGTACAACCTAAATGTAAGACCAGATACTATAAAACTAGAGGAAAACACAGGCAAAACACACTTTGACATAAATCACAGCAGTATTTTTTTGGATCCGTCTCCTAAAATGAAGGAAATAAAGGCAAAAATAAACAAATGCGACATAATTAAACTTAAAAGCTTTTTCTGAAGAAAGGAAACCATTGACAAAATGAGAAGACAGTGTCCCGAAACAGAGGAAATATTTGGACATGGTATGACCGATAATGGATTAATGTCTAATATATATAAACAATGCATACAATTCAACATCAAAGAAACAAATCAATTTAAAAATGGGCAGAAGATCTGAACAATTTTCCAAAGAGGAAATGCTGATTTTCAGTAGGCACATGAAAAGATGCTTAACATCAGTCATCAAGCAAATGAAAGTGAAAAACACAGTATCACCTCACACCTGTCAGAATGCCTATCTTCAAAATAGCACAAATAACAAATGTTCGCAAACTATGGAGAATAGGGGACGCTTGTACGCTGTTGGTGGGAATGTATATTGGTCCAGCCACTGTGGAAAACAGAATGGATGTTTGTGAAAAAAGACTAAAAACAGGCTTACCATATGATCCAGCAATTTCATTCCTGTGCATATATCCAAAGGAAATGAAGATACTAGTTCAAAAAGGTACACGCACCCCAGCGTTCACATCAGCATCATTTACAATTCCCATGATGTAGAAGCAACCTAAACGTCCGTCGACAGATGACTGGATAAAGAAGTGTTGGTGTACTTATACAATGGAACACTGCTCAGACATAAAACAGAATGAGGTAATGGCATTTGCAGCTACATGCATGGACTTGGAGGGCATTACGCTAAGTGAAACAAGTGAGACAGAGAAAGACAAATAGTGTATGATATCACTTGTAATGTGGAATCTAAAAAGTACAACAAAATATTGAAGATAACAAAAAAGCAGCAGACTCACACATACAGAGAACAAAGTCGTGGTTACCTCTAGGGAGAGGAGGGGGTGGGAAGTGTAGGGTTGGGGGTGTGAGGGTACAAACTACTGGGTGTAAGACAGGCTCAAAGCTGCAGTGTACAACACAGGGAATACAGTCCGCCCTTTGTCATAACTGTAAATGGAAAGTAACCTTAAAAATTGTATAAAAAACTAAAGGAAAAAACTTACCAAATTGTAAAATTCAAGTATGTGCAGTTTATTTCACATGATTTATATCTTCTTAAAGCTTTAAAATATGGTTCGAAATAAAAATCTGCAATTCCTTCTGTCTTTGGAAGTCAGGTTGAGTATGCTGATCCCCCATCTCTCTCCTCATGCCCTGGTGGAGGTGCCTTGCCTCACTGGTAGCAACGCTGGTGAGCCGCGGGGGGCCGTTTCCACCTGAGTTAAGAGAAATGCAGGCTGCGTTAACACATCCCCCTCCTCCTCATCCTGCTCATCTTTGTGTACAGCAAAGATGTGAAAGGAAAAGCCCAGATGGGCTCCAGTATTCCACAAGGGCTTTTTTTCACAGCCGTGGCCCTTACTCACACGAGGTACACGGCCCAGGAGGCCAGAGGATTTCTGCGCCTGCTCATCCTTCACGGCCAGTGACTAAACACGTGGATGCCATTTTGATAGAGGGACATTCCAACCAGTCTGCTGAGTCTCCTTCCTCCGATTCCTTTAAACCTAATGTTTTTGTCACAAATATGATTCCTACTGTACTCTTACAACCAGGGATACTACTCTAAGGAGTTAATGGGCAGCAGGACCTGTGGCCCCTCTGCAGGACCTGGAGAACAGATTTACCTCATTAATACTGAGCAATGCAACTTCTGTGAACTGTACAAGTTCATGTTTCTCAAGAAGCAAAAGAAGTTGTCATAGGTGTGCCCTTCACAAAATCATGGCACTCAGACTACAAACTGACTCTGGGTAGCAATGCAAACTAGGCCATCACTTTGTCCCCTCTGAGGCACATAAAGTTTGGGATCCCAACAAAAACCGTTCATCCCTTTATGTTAGCAGAGGCCACTTATTTTCAAACCACCCCCATACAAGGAATAAAATTCCCATGAGTAAGCAGCAAGGCCTTCCTTCAGAATCACAAACCAGAGCAATAGGGGGCAGGCTGTTCTCAGGTTCACGATTGGAGGATGGAACATTCCATCACAGGACTCACGTGAGACCAAGAGTATTACTGAAAAAGTAAGCCATCTTTTCAAGTCACCAGCAAAGTCCTGAGCCAAAAGTGGGCCAGCTCCTCGGCCTGATGCATCAAAGAGGAAGCAATGAGTGCCCAGGTGCTCACTGTTCCCTCCAGCAAGTGGAGGACACCACCATGTGTTTCCCCAGCACACTGCGGGGTGAGTGGTGGGGAGAGGCTTTTACTCTAGAACTGCAGGGACAGATACCTGCCAGCACAAAGACAGACATGTGGGTCAGTGGATCAGAACAGAGAGCCCACAGACCTACAGTCAGTCCATCCTCAACACAGGAGGCAAGAACACACAATGGAGAAGAGACAGTCTAGTCTCTTCAGCAAGTGGTACTGGCACAGCTGGCCAGTCTCATGTAGACCAATGTGGTCAGAACACTCCCTCCTCACACCACACTGCATCATGTGGGAGCTCTAATTTGTTGTTAGAGCACCTCCACATGCATACATGATGCAGCAAAATTGAACTCAAAACGATTTATAAAGACCTAAATGTAAGACGTGATACCACAAAACTCCTAGAAAACATAAGCAAAACACTGAGATAAATCATACCAATATTTTCTTATATCAGTCTCCCAAGGCAAAAGAAGTAAAAGCAAAAATAAATAAATGGGACCCAATTAAACTCACAAGCTTTTGCACAGCTAAGGAAACCATAAAGAAAACGAAGACAACTTACAGAATGGGAAAAAAATGTTTGCAAATGATGTGACCAACAAGGGGTTTATTTCCTAAATATACAAACAGCTCATACAGCTCAATAAAAACATACAAATCACCCAATCAAAAAATGGGCAGAAATCCTGAATAGACATTTCCCCAAAGAAGACATATACATGGCCAATAGGCATATGAAAAGATGCTCAACATTGTTAATTATTAGAGAAATGAAGATCAAAACTACAATACATTATCATTTCACGCTGGTCAGCATGGCCATCATCAAAGAGTCTACAAATAAAACATGCTGGAGAGGGTGTGGAGTAAAGGGAACTGTCCTACATTGTTGAGGGGAATAAAAACTGGTGCAGCCACTATGGACAACAGTATGGAGGTGCCTTAAAAAACTGAAGTTAGAGCAAGCACAGAATGCAGCAATCCTACTCCTGAGCATATATCCAGAAAAGGCAATAGCTGCAATCCAAAAAGATACACGCACCCCAGTGTTCACAGCAGCACTATTTACCACAGCCAAGACATGCAGTAACATGGATGGACCTAGAGATTATCATACCAAGTAAAGTCAGTCAGAGAAAGACAAATACTATATCACACATGGAATCTAAAAAAAAAAAAATACAGATGAACTTGTTTACAAAACACAGACTCACAAACATAGAAAACAAGCTTATGGTTACCAAAGGGGAAAGTGAGTGGGGAGGGATAAATTAGAAGTTTGAGATTACCAGATAGACTACTATACATAAACAACAAGGACCTACTGTACAGCCCAGGGAACCATATTCAATATCTCGTAATAACCTATAATGAAAAAGAATTCATATATGTATAACTAAGTCACTTTGCTATACACCAGAAACTAACATGGTACTGTAAATCAACTATACCCCAATAAAAATAAAATAAAAATAGAGAATTTCAGAGGTGTTCCTCAAGAACAGACCATGGTCCACGTGAACAGTGACCATTTCAGTGATGACAGCTCCTGACACAAGCAGGCATGAGGAAACGTCAGCTAGAGGAAACAGACCCTGCAGTACACAAGCTGGACAAGGTTACCTAGCCACGGCGAGGGCAAATAAGGTGCGATCCATTAAGACAACTGCAAAAGGTCTGCGTCTGACACCTTCCTGTGATGCTGCAGGGAGCAGGTGTCGGGGCTGCTCAGGGAGAATAGAGGGCAGTGCTCAGACCTTACAGTACCAACCCCAGCACCTCCCCCAGGGAACTGAAGGAAGCGGTGTCCATGGTCCTGATGTGAGGACAGCGCTGCCACTGGGAAAGGGGAAGGGCAGAGACCAGCTCAGGGAACAGGGGCGGGTTTGAGGCTCTTACCCAGGGAGGTGGCAAGTGCCAAGTTCGCCAGCATCACAGCACGGTACAGGCATCTGAGCCTCATCAAGGAGAACCTGTTCCTCCAGAAAAAGTTCACAGCTACATCTTCAAAGGTCACGCCATCCTGCTATGATGGTGACAGATGAAGCCACAAACAGCCCACTCCCAAGGAGCCACAATCCATTCCTTCCCACCCCAAAGCTCCTCAACTCAGAGGAGAAATCAGGCCCCAGTACTACTGGTGCCACTTTCTCCTCTTGGGTCCACTGATCACTGGGTAAAGCCATCAGCAGCAAGAGGCAGGCAGGCAGGCAGAGATTTGAGCGGTGGGACTAGCCCAGTAGGACCCACACATCCACAGGCAACTCCCCTGGAATGGCTGTCACCATGTAATTCTCAGTGCAGCGCCTTAGGCCACCAGACATGCTCTCTGTCTGACCAAACATCACTACAGAATGCATGGTCCTCGCCTCCAGATCCCACAGCCACAAGCCATGCCCACACAGGTGTCTCGTTGCCCTTCTCATGTTACTTGTACTTCAGTCTCCCCTTCATACCACCACTGGTGAGGGTTTAATTCCCACCCCAAGTCTGTGGCCAGACACCACCTGACACTGGCCAGATGCAGTCAACAGCCATTTATTAATCAGGTATTAGTAAGTGGGAGAGGACACACACCAAACAAAGGCCACGTGCAGGGTGGACCCCAGGAAAGTGACCAACCAAGGGCTGTGGGATCAGGAGGGCAGGGCGCCCCACTTCCTCCAGGAGAATGTGATTGGCTGCACGTTGGTAGGGACTGAAACCCACCCCAAAGGGATACACAGGAACTGCACCTACTCTGTTGAGACAAAGGGCTGTGAGGCTAGGAGGCATCACCTGTGAAAGGAGAGGATGGAGGGAAAGCTGGACTCCGGCACTGGAGGGCACCCTTTTTTCACCAGATGTCAAGGCAGCACATCTACTGGCCAGAATTTTAGAACTTAACAACACAGCTGGGCAGACAGCTTCCAGAATATGCTTCACAAATTCAAACAAGATCCAGTATGACCACAGACGTGGTACAGGTATGGTTCCCAACAGCAATGGCAGCCCCAACACTGTGTGAAGGTCTCATTGCACTCCTCGCCTCAGACTTAGCTACACAGAACCACATGTGGACCTCACACAGCCATGGTCATACACTTACTGAGCTCTCAGCACTTACAGCCTTCCTCCATCCACCCAACCCTCAAGCAGAGCCCAGTCCCACTGACGACCCACCCAGGTCTGGTGACTCACAGGTTACTGAGTTTCCCTGACCATATCCACCCAGGTGAAAGGAACACCCCAGACTCCCCCAGAGTCCTCACAAAATCTTGGTTGATACCATAGGGTGGTAAAAACGCACCTATTTCAGCCTGAGTATGTTTAAATATGCACAATTTATGGCAACACAATTAGTCAGACCTTGTTTTTCATGGGTTCCGCCTACTTACGCCTACTATAAATTTTCCTACTTACCAAAATTGGAAACCCCTCCAAGCAATACTTACACTTTTATACTCACTGACAAACACATGCAGAGACACAAAAATGTGTGTGAGACAGACAAGGTGACGCTCTGCCTTCTCATTTCGGCTCTCAACAACGTAAACAAGTGTTCTTGCCATGATCTATTGAGTGCCCCATTTGTGCATTTTTTGGTGATTCTGTGGTCCAAGACAGCCTCCAGACCTGGTGTTTACATGCTGTCTAGTGTTCCTAAGCACAAGGGGTGTGCCTAGAAAATTCTTGTTATAAGCACTGCTCAGGCATGACTCATAGTGCTGTCGGCCAAGATTTCAATGTTAAACAAATCAATGAATAAATAGTAAATGAACGTCTTTAAACAAACATGGAAAACAAAGTTATGTATTGATTGGCTGACAAATATGTTGTGACCAGGGATCCAGATTCACTAATTCAGTGTTCACAGCGACTCTTAGAATATGACTATAATGAATGACAACTGATCGTTCTTCAATAAAGCTGTTACAAAAGTTTAAAAATTTACAGTGTTCAGGATATAGTTCCTATAGTCTGAAGATTACTGTGCTCCATAGATCTAAAGGAGAAAGAGGCTTGTTACTCATTAGAACATTCCAGGCTGGAAGTGCTAAGGCAGGAAGGGGAACCCTGAAGTCCCTAATGGGCTTTGTGGGGGTTGAGGTCATAGGTCTTTGGACAAGCTGCTTCTCTGTGAGAGCCAGCTTCCTGATTATTAACCATTTTTCCCATAAAGGACCCTCAAATCTATGCTTGGCTTCTCTGCTGAGGGGTCATGTTCAGAACTAGGACTGGGTGGAGGCTATGGATAGAATCACTCTGTGAAGCAAGACCCAACTCTTCACCAGAGACTCCAGGAGAGGACTTTGTGTAGTATGTCCTCATGGAATGGTGTCCATGTCCTGAAATGCTGTCAAAGGCGTAGACCATCCCTGGGGAGTAGAAACCATATACCTATTCCTTCCCTAAACAAAGAGGAGGCTCTTTCGGTGAGTCCAGTGCCTTGGTCTTCAACTTCCCAGCCTCCAGAAGAGTGAGAAATAAATGTTTACTTAACCATGCAGCCATGGTAGTTTGTTAGAGCAGCATGAACTAAGACAGCTTATTTCCTGTGTCCCACCAAGGGCTCTCGACTCTGTCCCCACAATGAGCAACTATATGGGACTTAGGTGATATATTAAGGGAAAGAAAGGACAGACGGCATCTCGGTTTAGCCCAGAACAATGAGAGCTCACAGGAAAGAAAACTGTTACAGAGAGAACTTCGGAGGAGGGTCTTACAACAACAGACCACGACCCACGTAAGTAATAATGATGTCAGTGTGGGTAATTCCTGGCAGAGAGGCATGAGGAAATGTCTGGTAGAGAAAGAAAGTTAAACCTGGGTCACACAGGTGCCTTGGATCCAGAGAAAGTCACCTGGCCAGGGAGAGGGCAAGTAATGTGGGACTCGTTAGGATGAGTGTAAGGCTCCTGCGCCTGCGCCCACCCGGGAGTCTGCAGGAAGGCAGGTGTTGGGCCTGCTCAAAGACAGGAGGGCAGTCCTACCAGCCACAGCACCTACCCAGCAAACTAAGGAAGCAATGCCCACGTGAGACGGACACAGCTGGCCCTGGGGAAAGGCGAGGGGCAGAGACTATCTCTGGGCACAGGGGTGGGTGTGAGGGCCTCACCCAGCAAGGTTACAAGTGCCAGGTTCTCCAGCACCACGCCATGGTGCAGGCGTTTCTGAGCCTCATCAAGGAGACCCCACTCCTTCAGAGAGTACACAGCAACATCCTCAAAGGTCACACTGCCCTGCCAGGATGGTGACAGATGAACCACAAACAGTCCACTTCTGAGTCACAATCCCTCCCCTTACACATCTATCCCACACCCACCCTCCTCCCAAGCTTCCTAACTCAGCGTTTTAAGAAACCAGGCCTTGGCACTACTGATGCCATTGTGTCTACATGAGCCTACTAATCGCTGGATCCAGACATCAGCAACAAGAGGCAGGTGAACAAATGGACAGTTGACCTTTGAGCAACACAGATTTGAACTGCAAGGGTCCACGTATACTTGGATTTTTTTCAATACATACATATTACAGTACTAGATGATCTGTGTATAGGTTGGTTGAATCAGCAGATGTGGAACCACAGACACAGAGGGCCTCACTGTAAATTTTTATGTGAATTTTTTAAGTGTGTGCAAGGTTGGTGCCCTAACCCTTGTTTTTGTTTTTGTTTTGTTTTTTACCCTAACCCTTGTTGTTCAAGGCTCAACTGTAAATCCAAGCCATGGGCCTGGCATAGTGGGATCCAGCTGCTCCTATTACACTGGTATGGCCAAGGTCTCAAAACTAGACCCTGGAACCATCAGGTAAACTCCCTCTCCAAGTACACATCAGTCTTTACAATGCACGTCGCTCACACCTCTGGATTCCACAGCCACATGCTCTTGGCTGCCACCCCCTTGTCCCTGGTCTCCCTATACGTGACTTAATTAGTATCTCTTCACCCCACTGTTGAGGGTAGAATTCCTGCCCTATGGTTATGGAGACAGCCAAATACCTGACACCTGACACTGAACAGATGACACACATTTATTAAATCACATATACTCACAGCCTGGGAGACAAGGACACACCACACCACACAGGGCCACATGGAGGTTTTACTCCAGAAGAGAGTAAACCACCAGGGGCTGTAGGACATAAGCTTTGTAGTATCGAGAGAGAGGTGTTCCTTGGCTCCCAAGGGAGGATTGGTAGGAACTGAATCCCACTACAAAGGGATAAACAGGAACTGCTCTGATCTTGAAAAACTCACACTCAGTAACTTGCACTCCGGCCACTTAAACCATCCCATTTTCATCACCCATCTTAAGGCTGCCCATAATGGGCCTATGCTGTAACAAGGCAGATGACATCCAGATTATGCTGGACACATTCAAACTCGACCCAGTGTTACCCCAGACATCCCATGGCTTTCACTAGCAGCACAGCCTCACAACTTTCTATCCAGGTTTCCCTGCCTGGCTCTGCTCCTTGCCTCAGACTTTGTCACACAGAATCATGTGTGGCTGAGACAGCAGCGGCCCTCTTCCACTTCTGTGCTTCACTTGCTGTCCCCTTGCCACGCGCAGTCTTCCTCTGTCCACCTATCCCTCATTCCAGGTCCAGCCCCTGTTGGCCTCCCTGGGCCTAGTGACTCTCACAGAAGACCACATCTGCTCCTGACCTCATCCTCCACGCTGAATGGAAAACAAGCCCCACCAAAGTCCTCACACAACCCTGGTGTGTACGGAGTGGTAAATGAGCACCAGCTGCGGCCTGAGCGTCGTTCGCACCTCAATTACTATGACCCTGCATCCATCTCATGTCCACTCATCTCTTGGGAGCCTTGGCCACCTGCCAGACAATACTGTCTCTGAGGGTCTTAACGAAGTTACAAGTACCGGGTTCTCCAGCATCATGTCTGAGAGCCTCCCCAACTCCTTTCCCACCCCTCAAGGTGGGACCCAAGGACTGGGGGGGGGGGGGGTACACTTAACAGACTAAAGACACAATAATCCAGAGAACATGTGGTTCGGAGTCAGGGCCGGTGACCGAATGGACACCCTCTACTTGGCTGTGTCGGTTCACACGTGCTTCTGCAGCCGTGGGAATGTGGGGAAAGTGATGCGTTTGGGGGGGGGGGGTTCGATGGGCTCAGGCCTCCCTGTACCCTCGCCTGGCCCTCAAGCCTGGGGTAGCTGTTTAACGACTCTGCTCAGCGCTCAGTTCGCCCTTTACCAGGCTTCCCCCCGCCTGGGGGCCCGTCCCCGCGCCGTCACGCCGTCTGTCAGAAACACGGCCCCACCCGCGGCCGCCTCCCCGGCCTGGACCCCGGGGCCCGGGCCGCAGGCACGCGAGCAGGCGCCCCGCACTCGGGCTCTAGTGTCCGGCGGGAGAGGGCGGTGCGGGCACGGAGGACGCGCGTTTACCTGAGGCGGGTCCCTCAGCGCGGCCGCCGCCATCGGGGTCTGAGGGCAGGAGCGGCGGGGGAGGAGGGGAACGCGGGCGCGGGGGTCCGTATCCCGGACCCGGCGCGGGGCTCCCCGGGCGGCGTCGCCGAGCCTCGGACCCGCTTCTGTGCCGCGTGGACCACGACTCTTCTCGGACCTTCTCAATCCCGTCTCCTCAGTCCCTGCCCAACGCTCCGGAGCCACAGCCCCAGAGCAGTTAAAATGGCCGCCAAGAGGCGGCGACAGGAAGTCCCTCCTCTACCACTCGTGCCTCAGACGGAAACGCTCTCTTCATGAGGTTTTTGGTTGGCTGAGTGACGCAGCGGCCTGTCGAGGCGCATTCTGGGTAATGTATTTCCATTAGAGCCACAGGCGCCCAGCCGACCTCCAGTAAAGAAGGCGTGGCTCCGCCGCCAGGGGCGCCAGGAAAGGGCGCCGCTGGTTTCCCGGGCGGAGGAGGGACTTAGCTCCTTCTTAAAGAGGCCGCGCTCAAATTTCTCGGAAGCCCGTCAGCAGTTGATGGATCACGCAGGTGTTTGGAGACCTTAGTTGAGACGCTCTGAGGTTTAACATGCTCTCACAGGCTAAACGTATCCTTTCAGATGCTTCCAGAGTCTCTGTTGCTCCACAGAGTTATCCAGTCACAAAAGGTGTGACTGGTAGAGGACACTCAAAAATGATCGTCCTGCAATTCAAATGTCAGAATGATTAAAATTCAACCATGTTTAGGAATTCAAGAAACTATCTTTCACAGTCATATGCAAAAATAATAATAATGGCTCTGAAAGAAACTGAGACAATTCTAAGGGAAAAAAATTGCAAAAAAAACCCCCAACACACTGTGGTATTGGTATAGGGGCATATAATTTAGGTCATAAATGTAACAGAACAGAATATCGGGCACACACAAAGATATATGTGTATGATTTTATCCTTGATTTATGGGTATAGTGGCACCAGATAGCAGTGGGAAATACAAGCTTTTAAGGATGTTCTGGAGTACTGAAGTATGCAAATGGTTAAAATGCGACTTTAGACTTCTTCAAACTGGACACAAATATTAGCTGCAGGTAGATAAGGCTTACTTGGAATGACAGAAATGATTGTTTTTATAAGCTGATTGAAGAGAATGCAGATCAGATGTACACAAAGAAGGATTTCTCAAAACAGACTCAAAAACATGACAGGGAGTATGTATCCAAATAGAGCCAACTACATTGAAAGAGAGGGTCGATTATAATAAAATACCAAGAAAATTGAAATAACCGGCCACAGAGTTGAGAAGACATTTGAATTATTTATAATTGTTTAAGAGCTGGTCTATAAATAGTAAATTTATGTAATAAATAAGTCCTACAAATTAATTAGATAGAAGTCATCTCAAAAGAATTAAAACCGTTTTTTATAGATGACAAGAATTCCAAAAAGCCAACCATATCAATAAGAAGAAAGACTTTGAAAGTCGAACCTTAAATCAGAATGACCTCAGTGAATGGCAGACTGGGAAACTAACAGCCCTTGCTCCTTCTAAAAACACTGAGTAAACAACAACATGCTAATCAAAATAGCTTTGTGAGTACTACAGAAACCAGTTGAGGGTCTGCAGAAACCAAGCAAACACCCCAACCAAAAAAAAAAATCCACAATTAAAATGATAAGGAATCTGAGGGTATTTTCGCTGGCCCTAGCCCCATGCCCTCCTCCCTGACACCAAACAGGCAGGTGGAAGTGGCCCAATTCTCAGTTCTGCTCTGGGAAAGAAAGGAAAAGTGAAGGACTTGATTGCAATCTTCTGGTGTGTCTGAAGCCTGACCAACGTTCTGGTTTCTGCATTGCCTGTCTCAGCGCTGATGGTAAGGGCGGCAACAGTTTGAAAGTCAGGATGGAGACCAGTCAGGGACTAGCAGATTCCAAGCCTTGGGACAGCTGCCAGGAACTGCAGTCCTGCCTGCAGGTGCCTGGGGACAAAAAGGTTATGGCAGAGGAATGCAGTAGAATGTTTAATGCTGAGTAAAATGAGGGGAGGGTGGGACTATTAGGGAAATTAAGACACTAAATGCTGCATACTGTGTAGGCAGAACTTGGGGAACCCACACTGGCACACACTGGAGGGAAGAGGCAGGTCCAGAGAAGTTCTGACAAAGCCTTTAGCCTCCACAATGGGTTGGTTAGTAAAGATTTTTCTCTGCGTGGAGCCAGTCCCTAGAGGCTTGGAGAGGTGGCTTAATGTGACAACTAAGGGAATAATGGTCACATCACCTTTGCCTAATCACAAGTATGACATCCCTCTTAAGACGCATGCTCAAGGGAAGGGAGTTATAGAGCCTTGTGCATCAGGAGGCAGGAGTCTTGGGGGCCATCTTATAATTCCACCTGCTGCAGTGGATTTTGCTAAGAGACACCTGCCCAAGACTTATGCTTGCTATATTCTTGATAAAAAACAGTCCAGCCTCTCCATGCCAGCATCCCTATATGGTATGTAGCACTTTGCCAGCAGAACTAACCCTGGAGGAGGGACCACACTGGCTACCAATGACCAGAGGGCCTCACCGCAGACCTCAGTGGACTCCAGAGGCACGAAGGTGTGCTGCAGCCTGGCCTCCCATCTTTCTGGGCCCCCACCTGGTTTGGAATCCTGGAATATAATCACTCTGAGAATTATCGACGATCGAATGGATTTCTGCCTGGCTTCTTCTGGTACCACCTAGCTCCCAGGAAAGTTTTGAATTGTGGGGCATAACCAACTGGCACTGGCCGAGTTTTTTTTAAGAGTTAGTACCTGCCCCTTCAGACATGTTATATCCACTATAGGTAATCCAGAGGTCATAATATTTGTTGGGAAATATTCAAACTTGCTTTGCCTTGTTGGCTGGCAGATGAACCAGCTGCTGGCCCAACAATTATTTGCTGATTAGGAAAATGTTTTTAAAATCAGTTGCCATGGGCTGAATGTTTGTGCTCACTCCTTCCCCAAATTCAGTCATCACACCCCAGTAGGATGGTATTTAGAGGCAGGGCCTTTGGGAAAAATCAGATCATGAGGGTAGCACCCTCATGAATGGGATTATTGACCTTACAACAGGACCTACACCAGGACCCGACCACGCTAGCGTCCTGATCTTGGACTTCAAGTCCAGAACTGTTATTTAAGCTGTCCAGTCAATGGTACTTTTTACGGCCGACTAAGACAGCAGTGTGGCATGTTAGTGTCTCCCGAGTTAGGTCTTGTCTCAGAGGGTCTGGGCATGGCCTTGTCTAAGGGTAAGAAGCCACACAAAGGGACACTGAAGGCCCACCCAGGCTCTGAGACTCATGAGCCAGGGCAGCACACTGACAGCTACTTTCCCTGTGAGCTGGGCCACTCATCCCACCTGTAACCCTTCCTGGCTGCAATGTGCAGGCAGGTGCAAATTATTGGCTGAGGCAGCCTCTGGGATGTCCCATTTCTAATCTATAGTCCCATTACTCCTTTGTCACATTGTCTGTTATACAGTTTTTAATTTAAGAAAGGTGGAAACTGAGTCAGGAGACTTGGACCTGGCTTCAGTTCATCCCCAAATTAGACTAATTTTTTAAACAGCTCGATTGAGATCGAATTCACATACCACAACAATAACTCTTTTAAAGAGTACAACTCCGTGGTTTCTGGACCACTCACAGGTTTGTACAGCCATCACCGCTATGGTAGCCACAGCATAAGCTGCTCCACCTTGAGCAGCAGAGACTCTGAAACCTACATACATTCCTCTTTCCTGCTTAGAGTTACAAATAATGGCTGGCTAGCGAAGGGAGAATTAATCTTGCTTGAGAATTCCAGGGATGGCTTTAAGGAGGGGGTAGCAGACGGACCTTGGAGTAGAAGACTGATTGCACATGAGACCATCAAAGAGGATGCTACTCAGACTGCCCCGCGGCCAGTCTCAGGATGATCATCGGAGCTGCCTGTGCTGTTCTGCACGTTGCCACCCACCTGTGAACCCCCGAAACTCCTCTTTAAAACTCTGTCCTCTAACCAGCACTTGGAGATGGTCCCAGGACATTAGTCCACCATCTTCCCAGGTGGATGGCTTCTTGACCAAAGTAACTTTATCACCAACACTTGTCTCCCGAGTATTGGCCTTTCTAGTGGTTAGCAGCTGAACTTGGGGTTGGTACCAGCTTTGTCTGGTTACAGTCCTTTTTTCTTTTTTTTAACATTTTCATTGCCCCCCAAAGAAAGCCCTACACCCACGAACCATCCTTCCCTTTTCTCCCCTCCCCCAGCACCTAGAACCACTTACCTACTTTCAGCCTCTATGGAATTGCCTGTTCTGGGTATTGCATATAAATGGAATCATACAACGTGTAACCTTTTGTGTCTAACCTCTTTGTGTATTTTGAAGGATCATCTATTTTGTAGCACGTGGCAGCACTTCTGTCTTTTTCCTTGCTTAATAATATCCTGTTGTATGGACAGAATGCATTATGTTTGGTTGTTTATCAGTTGATGGGCATATATGATGTTTCCACCTTTTTGCTCCTATAAAAAATGCTGCTTTGAACATTTGTGTGCAGGTTTCTCATATTTTCAATTCTTTTGGATATATACCTAGGAGTGGAATTGCTGGGACATGTAGCGTCTCTATATTTAACTTTCTGATGAACCATCAGACTGTTTGCCCAAATCAAAAGCACCGTCTAGATTAAATCTTGTCTCTTTTGTGTTCCCACAGCCTTGGTGGCTCCCGGCTTACAGCTCTCGGAACACCTGGCAATCTTTTATAGCTCTTGGCTTGCAGACCCATTTCCCTCACCAGGTCCCAGCACCTTAAAAACAAGGATTACTATATCTTAATCTGGTGTCATATTTATTTTGACACTCAGTCTCCTTGCATGTAAAATGGAAGCAAGCTACTGAAATTGATATTAGTGTCCCCGGGGAAGCTTTGTTTAATGCAGGTGGTTCCCTGGCCCGGTTTGGGAGACTGCCTGGAGAAATTCCTGGTTAGGAGTGAGAAAAGAACGTCCCGACAATTTCTCTTTCACACTTAGGAAGCTGGACTTTTTTCTTTTCTTTTCCAATTAAGTTCTATGTATTCATAAACCGTGACAGCTAAGCAGCAAGAATTTCTGTATCATATGAATTTATTTTCTCTTATATACATCTAGCTTGCTTTCTTTCGAGTGCTCTTGCACAAGCTTCTCCGGGGAACGTCATGGCACACCCTCAGTCACCTGAAACCCCTGCGGGGGCTCCTCCACACTAGCCAGCACCTCCTGCACCTGCTTCGTCTGCTTTCACATATTCTCCATCTCTGAAGTGTGCAGAGCATCCTTTATCTTCACTTCCTTTACTAACTTTTGCTCTTGATTCAATTTCTTTTCAATGTGTTTTCTTCTTTTCGATCTAATAACTAAATATAGACATAATGTTATTGAGATAACAACTAATAAATGAGGACTAGAAATGGGGACAAAAGTGAGAAAAATATGGAAAAATAAAGGTAACAACAATGGCATTTTCAGGCTATAAGCAATGTTATTTGTCTGGTAAGGATGGTGAATATTGCATTTTTAAATCAGTTCCCCACTTTCTGTGGTCAAGCTTTATAAATACCCAGTTAAAAAATATATAATTTATAATAACTATCAATGGAGTATAACCTTTAAAAAGTATGACTCACCATACTGTATACCTGTAACATATAACACTGTACATCAACTATACTTCAATTTTTAAAATGATATTGTAAAACAAATACATACATAAAGTTTTAAAAAATTAGAGAAGTTATAATTCAATGTAATGAAAAGACACTGAAAAACTATCCTCTAAGGGTACAAGGGCCGTCTGCCTCGGGGAGCACCAGTGACTTCTATTCCTTGACCTCTCAGCTCTGACGGTCCAACTCTGGGCTTCTTAGAGGGGAGGTCCACGCAGGGGACGTCAGTGTGATTGAATCAGACATTGTATGTATTTTTGCTCTAGAATTTTTTTAAGCAAGTATCCAAGAATCTCAGAACTTCTACAAAAAGCAGGTTTATGTGCGCATATACACTGTTCTCTCCTCACAGGGACTTGCAGGTGTGGTGGGCTCCCGGGGGCTTTTGACCCGGGGGCAGTAACCTCCACTTTGCGGGCCTGGATCCCATTTCCACGTCAGATCGAGGCAGATGGTGCAGGAGGGACATCGACCTGACTGTGTTCAAAACTCAGCAATAACGCTGCACAAATGGTACATTTAAGGGAAATGTTTAGTATGGGAAAGGTTTTGTTTCCCAAACTATTTTCAGTCCTCGAATTGCCCTGCAGAAGGAACCAAGCAACCACAGCTGTTTGTCCTTCTGTGTAATCTGATGGGACAGGTCATTTCTGTAGGTGTGGCCGTAAACATCTATCTTGCTTACCTCAGACTCCATCAACTCCCACTTAGCTCTGCCTTTGAAAACCAGACCATCATGGCCAGCTCAGCTTTCATGCAACTCTGGACCTGACAAAAAAACTGGCTGCCCCTCTACCTGAATGAATGAACTTTTCCAGTTCCTTCTCATTCTCGGGAAGCAGATACGTGGACTCGTCCAGGCTGTCATCCTCGGGGCTCTCCTCCTCGTCTGCTGATGGTACCCTGATATTTTTATAAAGCAATGCCAGCTGTTGTCTCTCCTCAGCCTGTGCCAGTCGACTGGAGAACAATGCAGATGAATTTAAAAGCCCAATTTTCACGATAAATCCTCACATCTTAAATTCTGTGACTTTTTGATGGAAAAGGGTCACTAGTACACGGTGGTAGTTGGGGGAGGGAGGCAGAAATAGACTGTGAAACCAAAGTTTTCACAGATCTCAGATTTGTGCTGACGAGCAGAAAAGGAGTAACTGATGATGCCAAGTTGGATCGGAGCCAAGACCAGGGTGGGATGAATGAGGCACTCATGTTGGGTACAAAACGCCACAATCAAGTTGAAGATCTTAGTGCAGTATTTTACAAAAGAATAATTAATGCCAAGAAATCCACAATGAACAGAAGGTCAACATTTTCAGGAAAGACAGTATAGGTGTTACTGGCTTTTCCTTTGGTTCAGTTTCCAATATGATTTGCCTCAGCAGCATTCCTGAGCCTGTATTTAAAATATTGATATTTTGTTTATTATGGATTTTTGAAGGCATGAATTTAGATTTTTTTAAAAATACTGTATTAAATTATTATTTATCTTGATTATCAAATTTTTGGCACACACCCACCCCCTTAAATTTTGCACCTGAGGTGAGCGCCTCACCCACCTCACCCTGGGTCCAACCTTGGACATGGATCTCTGTTTGAAGTGGAAATGGGCAATAGTGTTTTACCTTTTCCTAACACGCTTACATTCCTGACTGTGCTTGACTCATGTAGTAACTAGTAATTTTAGGGCTAGTGTATCTGTGCTCTCAGGGGCTGGGATGGAGGGAAGGGACAGGAGGAATAGTCCAGAATCATACTGTGCAGCGGGGGGAACTGGCCTGACTGTAATCAGGAGGTTGGTGCAGGAGCAGGATTTGGGTGAGGAGAGTGAGGTGCTCCCTTTAGGTGCAGTATTTAAGGGGGTGCCAAAACCTCAGTAATGATGATAAATATTTTGACTTAATATTTTTTAAAATTGAAAGGAATGGGAAAAATCCATGATAAACCAAATATCAAAATTTTAAAGACAGGATCCAACAGTGCTGTGATTAACCACACAAAAGCCTGAGGCAAAGGGGAAAATATGAGTCTCTATATACATGTTTTTATGTATTATTTTATGGTTATTCTTTTCTGAAACTTTATGAATATAGTTGAGAATATATGAAAAAATTTAAAAATGCATAATCAAAACTCACACCATTACTTTAAGTTGACATACTTTATATCAGAAACAAAATTTATTATAATTTTACTTTCCTGGTTTAAATGAAATCACACTCACCAATATATTTTCAAAATCTGCTTCTGGGAAAAATGAACCGCTAAAAATTACATGAAGACATGTACTTTGGGCACACATTTTTCCTTTTGCCCTAAGCTCTCCCATGGCACCAAGGGTAACACAAATGCAAAAGCTGTAAATGTTGACATTAGTTCAGTAACTTAATTGGGCACTGAAAGTCCAGGAAGACACAATTCAGCGAGTTATTTTAGAAATTTTTCTATCTGTTAACATCTTTGTCAATACTAAAGAAATAAACTGAAATTGCAATTACATAAACTGAGTCAAAGGAGATCACCACATTAGGTATTCTGGAGCCAGACATGCTGGTGACACACTCTCATTAGCAAAATTTCTTCAATTTTACTTTTAATTTTGCCTTCATTTGATGTACACCAAGGTGATCCTAAAATGGCTACCTTAAAAAACATCCCACACATGGCAGTATATTCCCCATGGACATACTTAATTCTAATAGAGTAAATAATTTAGTACTTCCTCAGTTTGATGGGATACAGTGGAATCCCAGAACTAAATCCTAGACTAGGAATCAACATGTTGGCACTGATCAGAGCAGCACAATGTCACAGTGCGGCTCACTTTTGTCTAATACTAACTTCAAAGTGATCGCAGAGTAGGGAGGGTGTAGCTCAGTGGTAGGGTGTGTGCTCCACATGCATGAGGTCCTGGGTTCAATCCCCAGTACCTCCATTTAAATAAAATTAACCTAAGTGTTCATCAACAGATGACTGAATAAAGAAGTTGTGGTATAATTATACAACGGAATACTACTCAACCATAAAAAAGAATAAAATAAGGCCATTTGCAGCAACATGGATGGACCTGGAGATTGTAATTCTAAGTGAAGTAAGCCAGAAAGAGAAAGAAAAATACCATATGATATTGCTTATATGTGGAACCTAAAAAAAAAGACACAAATGAACTTATTTACAAAAGAGAAACAGACTCACAGACATACAGAACAAATTTATGGTTACCAGGGGGTAAATGGGGTGGCAAGGGATAAGTTGGGAATTCAAAATCTGCATCTCTTGGGGAGTGATGGAAATGTTAGGTATCTTGATTGTGGTGGTGGTGGTTTCATGGGTGTGCACACCTATCAAAATTCATCAAATTGTACATCTGAAATATGTGTAGTTTACAATATAGAAATTGTACCACAATAAAGTTGTTTTTTAAAAACTTAAAAATAAATAGATAAACCTAATTACCTTTCCTCCACCAACAAAAACAAAAAACAAAACAAAAACAATGATCACAGAACTTGACTGTAAGTTTTATCGGTGCGAACAAGATGAAATGTCTTCCCCAAACGCTAGTATTACCCCAGAGAGCCTTGATGATAAGTTTCTAGTGAAAGAGGGAGTGGTCACTCTTCTCTGCTTTGCAATGTTAAGATTCCTCCCAAAGTATCAAGTTCACATTTTGGGGGGATGCCAGCATCTCAGATAGTGGCATTCAAATATTTTTTTTAATGGAGGGACTGGGGGTTGAACCCAGGACCTCAGGCATGCTAAGCAGGCATGCTACCACTGAGCTCTACCCGACCCCTCAAACATTTCTGATCATGGTCTCAAGTAAGAAATAAGCTTTACCTCACAATCGTGTGTCTGAAAAGATTGAGAATCAGTATTTACTTTAATACATGTAATGCTTTGTAATATTTTCTATTCTACTAAATTGTACTCTCTCCTGTTTCTTTTTATATTTTTCTTTTATATCATGACCCAACATGAACACAGTCCGTATTCTAAAAGACACTGTCTATCATATATAATGACTATAATGAGTTCGTGATTATAAGAACTGTCATTATTATTATCATTACCATCACAAAATAATAACCTACTTAACTAGTTACGTCTTACGTAAGGGTGGTGAAGGTTACCCAGAACATACTTACTAGATCATATAGGAAATAGCGATGCCACACACCAGGGCGATGCTGAAGGCTACCCCCGCGACTGTAACTACTTGAACAAGAGCAGGTCTATGAGGAATCAGTGCTAAAAATGGAAAGAACAGACGTTCTCACTAAATCCTGTTTTAGCTGTGACTATCAGTGAGTATGTTACTCATATTGTTTTCCAGAGAAAACCAGGAATACCCTTAAAAATAACATTCTTAATTCTAAAACATATGGAGACTAGACTGCACAGCCTGAGTGAACAAATATACTTTGAATTCCCACCTAAGCCCTGACTCCTTTTCCATCTGCCTCCTGTCTTTGGTCCAAGCCCCTCTGATGCCCCGCAGAGACTGATCCCCGACTCAGCACGGCAGGCAGCGCCCGCCATCGAGGGGGCTGAAAGGGGAGGATCCTTTGTTTTCCAATCAGGTGCTGCCCGGATAGCCTCAGGCTGTGAACTGCTGTTATGAACGGACATCACAGGGCACTTCAGGATGCAGTTTCACAGACCTGTGTTCCAGGTGTTGGTGTTCGGGACCACTGAATGCCCCACAAAACCACGGAGCTTTGTAGCCTCAGGGGTGTCCGTCTTCCCATTACCTGAATCAAAAAAATAAACAACCAGAGTGACCGTGCAAACCGAACGAGGGAGCAAAGGGCAAAGCAACGAGGTTACCCAGCCACGTGTGAACCCTGACCCACACTCGACCTTCCTGCACTTTGTCTCTTCACTGGTACAGGATGAGGAGTTCAGCGGCTGAGCTGAAAAATACTTTGATAACGATAATTTGGGCGCTGGGGATTAACAGACACACATTACTGTATGCAAAGTAAACAACAAGGACCTGCTGTACAGCACAGGGAACTACATTCAATTTCTTGTAATGACGTATAATGGAAAAGAATCTGAAAAAATACTTATGTATCACTGAGTCGCTTTGCCGTACACCTGAAATTAACACTGTAAGTCAACTACACTTCAATGATAAATTTTCTAAAAGGGCCAAAGAATGTGGACCTTCGGACACCATGGCCTGGACCCCGCTGGGCTTCGTGGTTGTGGGGCTGGGGCGGGGGGCGAAACCCCATCGCTGAGCTTTAGGAAGAGTCGTAGTATCTTTGGGGTGGATGGGTGTATTAACCGTCTGCCTCTGTTTCTCTCTGTATTCCCGGCGCTTTGACATCTCGCGCTATTGTCTGATCTGCCCGAAGCAGCAGCGTTACTGATCCGACCACGGGGAGGGGCTGTGCAGGTGCCGGGAGCTACACCCACGACAGCGCTGGAAAGCGTCGGCGACCGCCCCGCCCCGCCCGATCCCCTGACTCACCCTCAGGCTGCGGGGAACGCATGGGCGCAGTCGCGGTTCGTGCTGTAAGTAGAAGGGGACCAGGAAGAAGAGAGGGGTCTAAGACAGATGTAGGGAAATAAGGATCTGCCCTGGTGTCAGACGAGAGGGGCCGTTCCAGATGGGCAAGATGAGGCTGCGAGGTGCAGCTCAGTGGCAGAGCGCGTGCTTAGCATGTGCTAGGTCCTGGGTTCGATCCCCAGTACCTCCATTAAATAAACAGATAAATAAACCTAATTACCTCCCCCACCAAAATAAATAAATTAATAATTTTAAAAATAAAAAAAAGTAATTGTCAACATAAAAAAAACAAGTAGTTAAGATGGTAAATGTTAAGGGGGATAAAGCTCAGTGGTAGAGCACATGCTTAGCACAAGGAGGTCCTGGTTCAGTCCCCTGTACCTCCACTAAAATAAATAAATAAGCCTAATTACCCCCAAATAAAAAAATAATAACTTTTTAAAAATTTAATAATTAAGAAAAATATATTTGGGGGAGGGTATATAGCTCGTCCTGGGTTCAACCCCCAGTACCTCCATTAAATAAATAAGTAGATAAATAAACCTAATTACCTCACCCCCCAAAAAATAACTAAAAATAAAAATAGAAAGTAATTGTCAAAGTAAAAAAACCCAAACAGCTAAGATGGTAAATGTTGTTAATAAACTTATTCCAATGCCTGGTAGAAACATGGGGCTTAATTTGCAGGAGCACGGAGCTCTGCCGGCACCCAGTGTCTCCTTTCAGGAATATGCACCCTTAAGAACATAATGCACTTGGTTCCTGGCCTGGTTTTGCAGTCGCTGGGAAGCACCCCTATCCCTCCCAAGCTGAGGGCCTGGAGGAAGTCAGCACAGAGTGGCGGGGCTGGGCTCCCATCAGGGCAGAGAGGCAGACAGCTCTGCGATCTGCCAGCTGACAGAGTGAAGAACAGAGCAACTCACTTCGAAGCAGTGCTTCCCTCACCATATTATGTTGTGGCCGGGCTACTGCCAGGCTTAGGAGACAGTGGTCTAGCAGGAGAGAGGGCCCCAGACTAGCGTTCTCACTGAACTGGATGAGGAACCACAAGGACTCACCTCGGAACTGGACCAAAGGCCCTTGAACCTGAGATAGGAGAATCTCCGTAAAGGGCAGCGTGGGCCGCTGGGTGACTTTTGTGGGTGCCTGTGCCTGTCGATAGCCTTGAAGAGAGAACCTGTAGCAGTGAAATGCAATGACCCCACTCTACTCCCCCTGATGGAAATGAAAACCACGGTGGGAGCCACCCCTTAAACCCACTGCTTAGTCGGCTGGTTTGAACTCACCTGCATAAGGCAAGCACAAATGAAGGGGGCATTCCATTAAAAATAAAAATAAAAAGATGAAAGAATTTTGAACCTTGTCCATCATCCCCAAATTGTTCATTATTTTACCATATGGGGGAGAGGAAGTATTTAGACATTTTCCAGCATCAGTCCTGTGTTTCTCTGAGGAACGAAGGTCTTCTACCTACAGAATGTCTGGGTCCTGACTTGGAGCCACCAGTGTGAGGTCAGCACACGCTGCCATGGGGAATTCTCTCATGGAACCGAGTCGGCCAATGGGGAGACACAGAATGTGGGGGCCGGTGCTGGGAGTCAGGCTAAGGTTTTGGGTACAGCTATGAATATGACCGGGTCCCTGCCCTCAGAAAGTGCACGGATCAGTGAGGAGGCAGAGGAAGTCAATTATCAGTCCTTGTGACACAAACAGAACGCAGTCGGGCTCTGTGGTCAAACACCTGAAAAGATCCTCATCTCTGGCTTCCCAGGTGCTGGAGCCAATCCAGTTACTTAACCTCTCCAAGCACCAGTATCCTCCTTGGTGAAACAGGAGGAAGAAGTAATATCTGCTTCACGGGGTCACAGCGATGGCTGAGTAACGGAACCCACACAAAGCTCAAAACCAGTGTGGGCACTGAATATGAGTTCTCGCTGTAATATGCGAGACTACAATATTTGCAAAAAATTCGCAATTCAGTGCACCTCCAACCTCTGGGGTACCTACACTCAGAAACCTAGGCCCAAGTGATGAGGCTGACCGGCTGTCACAAGGGTCCCCCTTTTGCTCTCCTGTAAATGTGACCTAGCGACATTCGGATGCAGCAGTGGCCACGCCACGGGCCACTCCTGGGGACTCCCCGGTCCCCTAATAGAAGCACTCACCTGTGGGCTTGTCCTCACTCTCTGCTCCCCACCTGCTGGGCTGAGCCCCTCCCTGGGTGCTCCTCCCCTGTGGCTCCTCTTCTCAGGGCACCTGATGGACCATCACCTGAGAGAACACAGAGTGGTGTTCATGGCGTTATTTATAGTACACAAGAAGTTATTATAAACCCGAAGTTCCCGCAACCAATGAATGGACAAGCACAGTGTGGTATGACCGTGTGATGGAAGATTGCTCACCCACCGTACGTGCTGCAGTGCTGATGAACTGTGTGCAAACACTGTGCTAAGGCCACACGGCACGTCCTCCCATTTCTGTGAAAGGCCCGAAACAGGCAAATCCACAGCGACAGAATGTGGACCGCCAGGCTGCCGAGGGCCGGGGGAGGAGGGGCAGGGGGTGGAGTAACTGCTAACGGGCTCCTTCCGTGGTGGTGGATGTTCTGCACTTAGACAGTCATGATCCGGCACATGTGAACGCACCGAAAACCACTGCAAAACGGTTAACGTCATGGTCTGCGACTGTCTCAAGAAAGCTACTGATTTTTCAGAACAGACTATTTTTAAGAGTAGCTTTTGTTCACAGCAGAGATCCCACATGCCCTGCCCCTCACGCACAATCACACACACACGCACGCACACGCATCCACCCCCATTATCAACACCCCGCACCAGACAGGGAGATTGTCACGGCTGCTGCGCCCACACCGACACATCATGGTCAAAGTCCCTAGCCTCTGCTGGGCTGACTCTCGGCATTAGACATTCTGTGGGGTTTGATAAAGGCGCCATGACATGAATCCCAATCTTATAAAACGTCACATAGCACAGCTCCTCTGCTGGAAGCATCCTCTGTGCCACCTCTTCCTTCCGCCCTCCTCCCCCCAACCTCTGGCAGCCACTGGTATTTTTACTGCCCTCATGGGTTTTCCCTCTTCCAGAACATCAGAGAGTTGGGCTCATACAGCACGTAGCCTTTTCAGACTGGCTTCTTTCACTAATTAATACATATTTAACATGACCCATAGTAATATGTTCCTCCGTGTCTTTTCATGGCTTGGCAACTCAAGCTTTTTTTAAATAAAGGTTTGGGGGGAAGGGTATATATAGCTCAGTGGTGCAGTGTGTTCTTAGCATGCACGAGGTCCTGGGTTCAATCCTCGGTACCTCCATTAAGATAAATAAATAAAAACCTAATTTATCCTCCCTCCCCCCCAAAAAAATTAAGGAATAGTTGGTTTACAATATTACAGTAGTTTCAGGTGTAGACCACAGTGATTCACATTTTTTATAGATTATACCTCCATTTAAAGTTATTTTTAAAATAGAAAACAAAGACACCAATTATAAAATATTGGCTGCATCCCTTGCAATGTGCAATGTATCCTTGCAGCTCATTTATTCTACACATAGTAGTTTGTCCCTCTTAATCCAGTACCCCTAACTTTCCCCTCCCTATCAAAGGTATTATTTTTTTTTAAATGGAAAAAGCCACTGAATTTGGATGCTCTTAAGTGTCGCCCATGGACTACAAGCCCAGAAGGCACACCTCCGGGGCAGCCGACCTCCTGCGTGGATCTCACCTGGGACAGTTTCCTTCTTCAAGGATGGGGTCCACCAGTCTCTCCCTGCTCTGGCTGTTCTCCAGGTGCCTTAATTTTTTTGCTCAAGGTTAGGAATTTTAAATTATTACCAGAAGGAACACAAATCAGATCCAAGCTTCTCCACCATGACTGCGACCTTTTCTCTTGGGCTTCAGTACTTTCTCTGTAACACTGCGGTTTCTTCGTGTTTCTCTGCTCCGAGGTTCACCGAGCACCTTTTCATCACCTCTCTGCACAGCCCCTGCACCACACTGGTCCAAGCGGCCATCTCTCGCTGAGTGACCAGAGGTCTCCACACCTGTCTTCCCGTGGTAGCAGCTGCTTCCGCCCGCTCACTGCCCGCCCAGCAGCCACCAGGCCTCTTCAAACACAAAAGCATCTTCTGTCCTTCCTGGGTAGATGCTCAGTGGTGCCGGTGCAGAAACCCAGCCTTCGGGCAAGTCTTTGGGCTGCTCAGCAGGGCTCTGAGAACTCATTCCTCCAGCTTTGGATTCTGAGCAGACTCAGCACCAGGGCTTGGAGCCAACTTCTGCCAAATGGAAAACAAAACCAGTCTTCGGTCAGGAAAGACTTTATTCAGAAATATGAGTCCTGTAAGGAAAGGGGGCTGTCTGCCAGCACCTCCAAGGCTGGGCAGAGAGGAACATGCCTTCACGGGGAGGCATGAACAAGGCTACAAAGAACCGGGTGTGGGGAGTGGGAGATCAGAGGAGACGCCTGCTGTCGGCCAGTTCTAGAGGCGGCCGCTGTTCTGCACCCTAATACTTGTTTAACCTCAGGAGTGAGTCAAAGTTCAAGGGTCTTTGGGGAGGAAAGAAGCTGAACTAAAGTTTGGTGAAGTCGAGATTACAGACTTTTGTTCTGATTGATCAGAGTGGACAGTCTTGCTAATCACTTCCAAGAAAGACAACAGAAATCTGGAGTCTGGATCTGGCCTTGCCCTGTGCAGAAGAGGGGTCCCTGAGAGCCTTATCAGTCCTGTGGGGAAGGATGGTCCTTGGCAGCGAGCCATTTCCTGGAACACAAAAGGTCAGAGGGATTTAACTGCCTCTGTGTTCCAGGAGCCTGAAGCTCAACGTCGTCACCTCTCACCTCCAGGTTTCAGGTCTCCTTTATCCCCGAGTCCTCTGGAGAGGACCTTAGGATGGCCTCCCACGGCCACATGAAGCCTAGACCATCACCTTTTCCTCCAACAGTGTCACTGTCATACGGGGCCAGGTTAGAGTCCCCAGCACCTTGCTTGGCCCTGCCCAAGGTGGCCTTAAAATGACCCCAAGTCATGCTGGCTTCCTTCCCTGTGGTGGAAACCATGCCGGGTCCCACTGGATGTCTGCTCCCAGGATGACAAGAATCCCCAGAGCTCAGCCGACAATACAGATTTCTGGGTCTAGTGGATCGGGGTTGGGGCCACGGTGAGGGGGTTGTCTGTATTTTTAAGAACACCCCAAGTAACTTTTAGGCTCTGGAGTTTGGGAAGCAAGGCCAAACGTAGAGATTTCTGGTTGGCAAATCTGATCATGTTCCCTGCCCCCAGTTCTCCACCTTTGAGACCCTCCCTCTTTGGAGCGTAAATACTCCCACCACGAGGACCCACCTTGAGCAAGGGCGCTGCTCACTGAGCACTACTGGCTCCGCCTGAGAGGGATTTTGTCTCTGTGATGTCACAAGGGAGGCGTTGCCAGGGGAAACAGATCAGCACCTGCAGAGAAACCCAGGCTGAGCCCTGACCTTCATGACTCAGTCTCTGTGTTGCTGGGGCCCCTCTGCACTGCCCACACCCCTTCCTCCGCTCTCCGCTGTCCACAGGTGAGGCTGACTTGTTGCCTCTCTGATTAACCGACTCCTTGACTTCCACCCCCCACGCCCCACTCTACAGTTGAGCATTCTGACTCATCCTTCTCCCACACACAGGGTTTGTGGACCACCTGCCTCCACGTGCAGAGCCCTTCTCCCCGTGGGCCCCACCTCACAGTCAGCCTGTCTCCTCCCCATGGTCGGGAGACCCTGGATGAGGAGAACTCACAGCCGCCCCACCTGATGAGGCTGGGCTGTTGGGAAGCTCAGTCAACAACATGCTGGTGTGTCTCAAGTACTCTCCGTGCCATAGGTGCCGTGTGGGCACAGGGACTCAGCATGACCAGGGCCAGCGTCATCCCCACCCCCATGGGGCTCACAGCCGAGTGCGGTATTGGAAGGAGGTGTGGACAATGAGGAAGGAGACAAGTAGACAGGCGACGTCAGTGGCGTGTGCAATGAGACGGACCGCGAAGGGAAGGATGCACTGACTGTAGGTCTGGAGTGTGGGGCGGGGAGGATATTATCTAGGAGCAGAGACCCAAATGTTGAGAAGAGGAGGAAGGGCCAGCCCCGCCAGGCACTGTGAGATTGTTGGTAATGAAGGTATGTGCTTTTCCTCTTCATGCTTCTTGCATTTTCCTGTTTCTGTCTCAATGACCTTCCTTTGCCCAGAGAACCACCTTCAGTATTTATTAGTGTTGATCCGCTGGCAAAAACCCCACCACTTTGGTCCATCTGAATCTCTTCTTCATCATCATATTTGGTGAAGACGGCATTTGTTTTCCTTCAGTGTCACCCCATCGCCAGCTGGCTTCCATCCTTTCCTATGGGAAGTCAGCTGCCATGTCACTTCTTTAAGGTTAAGGTGTCTTTTCCTGTGAGTGTTTTCAGGGCCATCTCACTGGCTGCAGCAGCTTGTCTGTGACCTGACCAGCTGGGGCTGATCAGATGTGTTGCTGTAGTTGGTGTCTGTCATCACTTCAGAGCAATTTCCAGCCATTCTTTCCTCATATGTTGCTTATGAGGGCTGGGTCTTTAGACACTGAGGTCCAATGTTCTCTTCAGAGCCCCTTCTTCTGAGGACAAGGCCAACCCCTTTTGTGGGGCCCACCTCAGGGTTTTCAAGGCTTTCGATTTCCCCACCATCTTCTCTTTCACTGCCCTTAGTCTCAGAGATGCCAGGCTCCTCTTTAAATCAGTATCCCATTCCCTGTTGAGGATACCACTTTTGTCTTGCATTCCAAGTACCAGCCCCCACTTTGCAACTCTGCTAATGCCTCTAGGGGACAGTCTTTCTGTGGAATCTCATCTTTCTCTGTTTTACTCTTCTTCCCACTGGCATTGCTCCATCTCTTTCTTAATGTATTTCCCTATTTTTTTAAATATATATTTTCATTTTTAATTTTTTTTAAATGGAGGCACTGGGGATTGAACCCAGGACCTTGTGCATGCTGAGCACATGCTCTACCACTGACCGCCGCCTCCCACCCCCGTACATCTTTATATATTTTTTCTTTTTTACATATTTTAATCTTTTATTTATTATTTATTTCTCCCCTTAGCGGAGGCACTAGGAATTGAGCTCAGGACCTCGTGCACACCAAGCATGCACTCCACCACCGAGCTACACCCCCACCCCGACGTGCTCTCCCTGTTTTCTCTTCACTCACAGCATCGCGTGTACGTACGTGCCACTGTCTGACTGCCCTCACCAGAGTCCCAGCTGCACGAAGGCAGGGTGCTGCTTTGTTGCTGCTGTGTCCTAGTCTCCCCACAACACCTGGCGCAATCCGGGCATTTTGTAAACATGTGTTGAGCAAACAAGTGATGAACCCCGTCTGTCCCACAGCAGGGAGCAGCGGCCATCCTTCCTGCTGGAAGTCCCAGTTGGGCAGAGTGGCTGTGGAGGGAAAGCAGGGGCCGAGACAGTAGGCTGGAGGAGGGGGAGGGCAGGGAGGAAGCAAGACTCCAGCACGTGGGTGGCCCCTGCGGCTGCAGAAGGCGGCGTTTCCATTGCGGGCTGGAACTGAAGCTGGCGGGGCGAGTCCCCAAGCCAGGGACAGAGCTAGCTCGCTGCTCTCCTGCTCCCTGACCCAAGCGTCTCCCCAGCTTTCTCCCTGTTCTCCTGATTAGCATCACCCCACCCTTTGCCGTCTCCATAGCAGGGTCCAGAGTGGACAACTGTACTCGCCTCTTTCTGCTGAACAAAGCCTTGAGTCTGATGTTCTGCAATGTCTCATGTTCATGCAAATGTGTTTTTTTCTCTCTGGAAAATCCCAGAACAGTGGAAATGGCTGGTGGTTTCATTGCTAGTCTATGGCCATGGACAGGAGTAAGGAGTGGCTTCACCTCCCCGGAAGGCCCTCCTTGACCCCCTGGTCTGACTGCAGTGCCTGCACGGGTGCTGCCATCACCCCTGCTGAAGCCCCTGCCGTGGTCCAGACACCGCGACCTGTCCCCACCAGTGTACCCAATGTCTCACCTATGGGACTGTGGCTCCTTGAGGGCATCCGCAGGGCCTGGCCCAGGACTCCTTACCCCAGACCCTCCAGGAGGGTTTTCTGAAGGCACAGACGGACCAGCGAACACGTGCTGGAGCGCAGTTTCCCGATGCTCTTTCCTCCCGCTGGTGAACCAGGTGTAGCCGTTCACACTGCAGAACTTACCTGCTTCTGGACTTATCCCCAAGTTGCAGCCGTGAGATGAAATCACTGTCTGGTGGCATCAGCTCCAAGTCTTTGCTGTCCTCATAGCTGGTTTCTGAAAGGGCCTGGAGTCCATGACCCTCCCCGACCCCCACAAACCCCCATCACTATTTCTTATATCAGTGAGCTATGCACTGTGATGGTACACACTCAACTTCTGTGCTGAGTAGTGAACCCGACCCTGCGAAAGAACTAGAAATGACAATGTCCCATGTTAGGATGATTACAACTGGGCTGTTCACATCAGGACTGTGAAAGACTTGCTTACAAGCATTTACCTAGAATGTTAACTGTGGAAGTTCTCCCCCGCTGCCCTCTATCAGGATGTTTGCACCCCTGGCCGCGCTGAGACACCAGAAGACCCACTGAGGCTATGAGTGGCCACACGGCAGTCCCCATCCAATTTACACCAAGTTTCAAAAGCATGAGTCAAGGCCTCCTAGTCCAGCTGCTTTATTCACTGGACGAGAATAATATCCAGTAAATAAACTGGAGGAAGCACAGCACCCACGAAGTTCATTAACACGGAGGCTTGTTTTTCCAGTTATTCAAAGTCCAGATCAACCTCACCCACGATTCCCTTGTGTGCGCTACACAAATCCAAGCCCCACCTTCTTCCCTTCGCCTGGGTTGCCCTCCCTGGACTCTATCAGGCCCCCTCTGTTGTCCTAATAACACGGGAGGGTCTTTAGAGACTGAGTTTGGTGCCTTGGGAATAACTGTAATGCTGGTCTGGCCATTTGTCCACCCCATGCTCATTGAGAACTGAACCCGCTGTGGGCCAGCAGTTCCAGGTCCCAGACGAGTGAGAATCGCTGCCCTCCTGGAGGTCGCGTCTAGTAAGAGCAACAAGCAATAAAGAGAAACATGCTAAGTAAGTCAGATTAAACAGCACGCCTGCAGTTGCTACGTGCCATGAGCACTTACAGCAGATGAGCAGCGCAGGGGAGGCGGTCAAGAATAGCAGGGAGCGGCCGTTTGGACCGGAGCCCCTTGGCCTTGGGCCTGCCTGTGGCGCTTGCTGCTTCTGTGGAGAAGCTGAGCACAAGGAGAGGTCGCTGGGACGGGGACTCCAGTACCTTCCTACAGACCTTCACTTAAAAAGGATTCACAACCGGGTTTCCAGTTCTGGGTGCCACAAGCCAGCTCAATCACAGGCAGCTGAGATAAAGCCATGCGTAACTTAAGAGGCAAAAGAGGAGGGAATATCAGAAACTGTTAGAAAGACCCGGGTTGACCTCTGATTTGAACTGGAGTGCGGGGCTGGGTGGCTGAGGCAGGAGGCAGCACACGGCTTGGCTCTAAGAACAGGAAAGAAGCCTCTGGAGTTTGCCCTGCTTCTCCATGGCCTTTGCCTTGACACAGACAGTGTCTGTCCCCAGCTGCAGCCCAGGCTCCCTGAGGCGTGGAGTCAAGGCAGGGCTGCGGCCTGCGCTTAGGAGCAGCTGAGAAACACGCAGAGACTACCTCACAGCAGGACATGTTTCTCCACACGTTTCTCCACACGTTTCTCCACCCTGCCTCCTCAGCCCTGGGCTGGTGAACCCATTTCAGAGGAACCTCGTTATCTTGTGAGGTGGAGCCTTCACCTCCCCAACCCAGCTTCCGTCCCTCCAGCCCTCAGTTCAGTGGGGTTTATAGGGGCCAGGATCTGATCCTGTCCTGTGTATGCACACACACTGATGGAGCAGCAATGACCCCGAGAGAAACAAATGTGCTCACGGGCCAAGAAATAAGCAATTTTCTGAGCATAACTATTTCAAAAGAAAAACAACACACTGGATTACAGATTCCATCAGAAGCACGTATATTAGAACAGACAGACCAAAATTTTAAGTCAGTCAATCAAGTACATTTAAAGAGAAGGCATGGTATTAGCAACAGGAAATGAGAACTACACATAAAAGGACCAAGCAGAAATACTATGTACATAAGACAGTCGCTGCAGACACAACAGAGGAAACAAGGAGCAAACTGAGGGAAAGTCCAGACAAAAGGAAGAAAGGACAAGGAATGAGAGAGCAGACAAGCAAAGGTGAGAGACATGAACAACCGACATAAACACACTAACACCTAAATGATAGGAGTCCTAAAAAGAGACAGGTTTTAAATGGAAAGGATGAAATATTAAAAAGATGAATTTCCTGGAATGTAAAACAGAATAAAGACGCAAGATTAAAAGGCCCATAGAAACGTCTACAAAGTTAAACACATACTTACCACACAACCCAGCTAGTCCACACCTAGGTTTTTACCCAAGGTAAGTGAAGGCCTGAAGGATGCCCACAGCAGCTGTGTTTACAGCAGCCCAGGGCTGCCCACCCCCAGGCGCGCGGGAGGACGGCCTGCGGTGGCCCGCCCACCTGGCGGACTGCTGCTCAGCAAAGAAAAGGTAAACCACACCCGACAGCGAGGATGAGCCCCCAAGTTCTGCAAAAGAACTGGACACGAAAGGTCGCATGTGCACAGAATGTTGTACGGTTGTTTTCATAAAGCTCTGAGATGCACTGACAAGGCAGCCGCGTGGTTGCCGGGTAGGGCTGGGGATTACCTGTGAAGAGACACGAGGGAGCTCTTTGGAGAAGTGCAAATAGTCTCTATTTTTATTGTAGTGGTGGTTACAAGGATGTAGGCACTTTTTCAAAACTCCTGGAACTGCAGCCTGACAGGGAGAGTCGTCAGCTACCAGTGGTGCGTGCAGAGCCTCAAGACGGGATGAGGTAAAGGCAGTGTGAGCAGATGGGAAACGGGCAGCCTGACAGTTAAGAGGTAAGGGCGGTGGGAGGAAACAGCAAAGGGGACTTGAAATGAAGGCCAGAGGGGCAGGAGGCAAGTCCCCAAGGCCAGGTGAACGTATTTCAAGGAGGACATGATCCACTGTCTGAGAGTCTGAGATGCTGATGACGGCGTCTGGGAAGAAGACAGAATCAACCACGGGATTCAGGAAAGAATGGAAAGGGAGTGGGGACAGCAAGGACACACAGCCCTTGAGACGTCCTGCTTTCTGAAACCAAGCAGAGAATGACATAGGAACAAGAGGTTGTTTTTCTTTTTAAGTATGTGCGCTTGTCGATGGGAAGAATGCAGTACAGGGAAAGCCCGATGATATGAGAGATAAGGGACGCCTGCGGGAGGGCGTCCGGGGGCAGCGGTCAGGGCTCTGGTGCCGACCCAGCCGCTCCACACACAGGCATTGGCGGGAGGGCATGGGCATCACGGGAGGCCAGGGGAGGCGGAGGAAGGATGCTACGGAAGGCCTCCGCTGACAGCGTCCGCTGTCCCGGGGAAACAGGAAGCAAAGCCATCCACTGGGGTTGAGTGTGAGAGGTTCAGCCAAGGGACTGCTGGAACGTTGGTATTAAGCAGCCGACTAGCTCAGGAAGAGGTGCTGGAAACAGACGGGGGCGCGGGTGTCGTCACGGGTAATGGAATGGCCCTAGGGATGGCCCTGGGAGTGACGGGCCGCTGCGGGGCGGGTCACAAAACCACACGCAGGGAGGTCAAAGAGCTGTGAGGGCAGAACACGGGGAAAGTGTCCACATGGACACAGGGATCAGGAAGCATTATGATGGGGGTCGCTGCAGGTCCCGCAGAGCAGGAGCTGAACCCTTCGTGGGCGAGTGACCCACTCACAGGGTGACTGCGACAGGGGGAGCAGGAGTGACGAGAGGGCCCGGTGTCCCCTGGGTCAGGACTGAGCTCCAGGGGAGGGAGGAAGAACAGTCCAGAAGCAGCAAGTGAAGAAGACAGGTAGAAGGCAGCCCCTCCCTGGAAGGATCGTTAAGCGGTGCCTTGCAGAGGGGAGACCCAGCTTCCAGCCACAGCAGGAAGGTCAAGGCAGAGTCCTGACGGCTGAACGGAGAGGGCCCACCCCGCCCGGCAGGTTCAGAGTCAGGGAGGGTGGAACGGGGGTCAGAAGGCAATGAACTGAGCACATGTGGGTTCAAGTCAGGGAGTCAGAGGGGACCCGGGAGTCCTGGACACATACAAGGCTGTGAGCCAGGAGGCAGGAGGCAGGGAACACCCCTGGAAGCAGCAGGGTCCCGGACCCTTTTAGAAAGGCCCTGTAGAAATCCAGGAGGCCCCTTCAGAAATGCTTCTTAAAAGACAGTAGGCCTGGTAATACAGTCACACAGGAACTTGCCGGGATGCCTGTGGGCACTGCACGGCTTACAAAGTCCTCCGGGGCCCCCAAATCAGACAACCTGGGTTCGCTGTCCATCCTCTCCTATCCCCGCTCCCCTCTGAGCACTCAGAGAAACTTCCTCACTTTGTTATGGACCCATCAGCTCCCTCCCTTTCTGAATCCTCCTTACTATCAAGCGATCTTTTCAACTGGAGAAGTTAAAGAAAACATAAACACTGAATTCAAGGGAGACCTTGAGAAACGGTACCCCACCCCCACCCCCCCACCCCCCCGCCCCGGCAGAGGTGTCTCCTGCCCTCTGCCTCACGAGGGGCACTCCTCTGACTTGCCCAAACCTTTGGTGAGTCCTCCAGCCCTGGCTCTGCTGTAATCCTCAGGGTGTAGGTGGTGAGACCCAGGTCTCAGAAATGCAGTGATTCCGAACGTCCAATCCAGACTTCATTTTCCAAAAGGAGCTCAGCTCTCGTCTTTAGCAGAAATCCAGCAGGACAGAGAGCCAGGTACCTTTATTTCACATTGTTTAGGAATTTGATTTTTATTATCAAATATCTACTATAGAAACACTGAACAAATTTTTTTTTTTTTTAAAAACATTAGGGGAAAAAAAAATCACTGCAGAGGCAGCATAACATAGTGGTTAAAACATGAGCTCTGGAGCCAAACGATCTCGGCTCCACTCCTTCCTGGGTGTCCCTCGCTAGGTTTCTCATCATCTCTGCCTCGGTTGCTCCATTTGCAAAGCTGGGATAGTGACAGTACCTGTCTCAGAGAACTAAGGGGACCAAACAAGTTAATATTTGAAGAGCATTTAAAACAAAGCCTAGCACATGGTAAGTGCTGTGTTTGTAAAACTTTAAAAAAATCTTAAATTAACTGGGTTAATTTATCCATGGGTCTTTCCAGCCCTTTTCCATATACACTTTTTGGATGTTATAGTAGATATTTATAAACAATTTTGTGTCCTTTTTATTCCTTCGTGTCACGGATACTGATGCAGCGTCCATAATCATAACTCACAGTGATTGCCTGGAACAAATGACAAACTACCTGTCCAGCAACGCAGGAGTGAGTCACAAACCGAGGACACTGACACAGTGAGCTACGAAGCACCACCTCCTGTTTCAACAGCATCAGTTTCATCCTTCTGGGCAATGACATTTCCATCATTAGTAATCTCATCCACTAAGCTTTTCTAAGGTTAATTTTGATCATCAGTAAACATCCCATTCAATATTATTTTTTCTTAAATTCAGATTTAGTTTTCCATATTCTATTCGCTAAAGGGCACCCAGAACCTACCCCTTTTCAGAGGAAAATCTGTTTCCATAATGACAAAACGTTATTGTGATGCTTCCATCCAATACCGCAGCCTGACACAAAACAGTGCATTTCTAGTTGAAACGCTCCCTAGGAGAAAGTTCCTCCCTTAACAGCACACTCTGACCCACAAGGGGCAGAGATCTCTCACTAGCCGGCGTCTCACTCCCTACGTCCGTGCTCCTCAGGCAGGACCTCCGCAGGTCATGAGGGGAGTCTGGGGACTTGTTCTCTGCAACTGTTTGCTTTTAAGTAAGAATAAGGCCTGGTGGAAGGCCACTGCCTGTTCTTTTCATTCACAGGTTTCTTCTACAAAGGAAACTTCTACTGATAAGTGAGGGGTCAAGTCTTACTGAAAACGCCCCTCTTGATTAGGCTTAGAGGGCTTCCGAATGTGTTATCACATGTACAGTAAAAGGAGCATCTCGCATCAATTCAACGCACAGAGCTTCTCTTCACTGTGGTTCCTCTGGTGCTGCAGCAGGGCTGAGTGGCCGCTGAAGGCCTTCCCGCAGTCGCTGCAGATGAAGCGCTTCTCTCCGCTGTGCATTCTCTGGTGAATGATGAGCGAGGAGTTCTTACAGAAGGCTTTCTCGCAGTGGTTGCACTTGTAGGGCTTTTCTCCAGTGTGGTTCCTCAGGTGCACGATAAGGGAAGAGCTCTCGTTAAATGCTTTCCCACACTCGTTGCACCTGTATGGCTTCTCTCCAGTATGAGTTCTCCGGTGCGCAATGAGATGAGAACTACAGTTAAAGGACCGTTCACACTGGGTGCATTTGTAGGGCTTCTCGCCAGTGTGGATTCTCCGATGCGCGACAAGGTGACAGCTCTGGCTGAAGGACTTTCCACATTTGTTGCACTCATAGGGCTTTTCTCCAGTGTGAGTCCTCTGATGTCTAACGAGGTGAGCCATCTGGCTGCAGGATTTGCCGCATTTATTACATTCATAGGGCTTAATTCCAGAATGAATTATTTCATGTTTAGTGAGGGCTGAACGCTCTCTAAAGGCTTTGCCACATTCCTGACAGTTATAGGGCTTCTCTCCCGTGTGAGTTCTCTGGTGGGCAATAAGGTGGGAGCTCCAGCTGAAGGATTTCCCACACTCGGTACACTTGTATGGTTTTGCTCCAGAGTGAGTTCTCTCGTGTTTACTGAGGGCTGAGTAATCCCTAAAAGCTTTTTCACACTCGTCACATTTAAAGGGCTTCTCTCCGGTATGCATTCGCATATGGGCAATGAGATGCGAGCTCCAGCTGAAAGACTTCCCACACTCGGTACACTCGAACGGCTTCTCTCCAGTGTGAGTTCTCTGGTGCCCGAGGAGATGGGAGTTCCAGTTAAAAGACTTTCCGCACTCGTTACACACGTAAGGTTTCTCCCCCGTATGAATTCTCTTGTGTACAATAAGATGAGAATTCCAGCTGAAGGCTTTTCCACATTTATTACATTCGTAGGGTTTTATTCCAGCGTGAGTCCGTTCATGTTTAGTAAGGGCCGAACGATTCCGAAAAACTTTTCCACATTTATCACATTCGTAGGGTTTCTCTCCAGTATGAGTTTTCTTATGTTGGATAAGGTAGGAGCTCCAGATGAAAGACGTCCCACACTCATTATATTCGTAGGGTTGCTCTGCAGTGTAAGTGCTCGTGTGCTGTGTAAGGAACGCATCGTACCCAAAGACTTTCTCCCATTCGTTGTACTTACATGCTCTCTCAACAGTACCGATTTTCTGGTGTTCCATAAAGGATGAGAAGTAAAAGATATTCTCATATTCTTTGTAATCATACTGGTTTCCTCCAATATGAAGTCTTGGATGTTCACTGAATGATGGGCCCTGGTTGAAGATTTGATGGCATTCCTTATATTCATAGAGCTTTTCTCCTGTATGCATTCCCACATGGTCACCAAAATGCAGTATATGATTCAAAGATTTAACGGCATCCGTACACGTGAGATGGCTGTCTCCAGCGTGCAGCCCTGCAGGCTGAGCAGGCTGCACGGACTGGCAGAAGGCTCCGTCACACTCACTGTTTTCACAGGTAATCTTATCTGTGAACATTATGGCTGAGTTACATCTCCAACTTCCAGCATTTGTATCAGGCTTATAGAAATGTTCTACTTGAGAAACTTTCTGAGATGGAACAATGTTTAAGCTCTGGCTACACCCAGCCCCAAGTTCACAGAACTCAGAGCTTCTCTGAGACAGCACTTGCTTCTGCATGAAGACCGTCTGCCTCACAGCTGTACTCCGGTTCATGTGACACATTCCTAACTGGTCCTTACATCCCAGAACTTCTAACCTGGAGAGCCAGGGGTCATCCCATATGTGTCTCTCCAGCTTCAGGCTATGGGACCGTTCCTCCTCAAAAATGCTCTGTGTTGGGATCAATGCTTTGCTTTCAAGATTTCTCATCCACTCTGAAATAAACAGAAAAAAAACTCATGAGAGCACAGAGAAAGAACCTCTAAGAGCAAAATGGAAAAGGTAAGATTTATTGTCCAATTTACTGAGAAGGCAAGTGGGAACTTGTTTCCAAATAGACTTGCAACCCAGAGAAAGATTGTAATAGTGAGTAAAAAGTGAATCAAAGTGGTTACCAGACTACAGTGTGCGCTGAATACGAATAAAACCCATATAGGAGTATTTTCCCAGGAAAAGAGGACCAGAATAAGGGTGTGCAGGAAGGAGTTAACTCTGCACACCTGAGTTGCTCAAACTTTGCACATTGCTAAAAAGGCCTGTTTCATGACTCCCTGGGCCAACTCCTAGGAACTGAGACCTTGGAATGTTCTAACTCATGTGAGAGTTTTGCCTGCGTAAGGCCTTGAAGCACACTGAGCCAATTTCTCTAGACGGTCTGTACAAACAACGTCATTTATGAACACTTGCTTTCCTTCCAGGGTTCTGCAGCCTCCGTGATTACAGTCAGCCATGTGTGCCTAAATGGCCAACCCCCCGGGAAACACCTGGCTCCAAGGCTCAGGCACGCTGCCCTAGTCGATGACACGCCACACACACTGTCACAGCTCCTTGCTGAAGGAACTAAGCGTGTCCTGTGCAAAGGGACTGGGAAAGGACTGCAGAAAGCCTGCACCCGGTCCCCTCTGGACCTGCTCCCTGCACCTTCCCCTGGCTGATGCTGCCTTGTGTCCTTTCACAAAGGTCATAAACCATCATCTTGAGTATAATGTTTGAGTCCAGGGAGTCCCTCTAGTGAATCGCTGAACCTGGGGGTGGTCTGGAGGGTCCCAACACAATTCAGGTGAAAACTAAGAAATTAACTGGCTTGAAAAAAAGAAAGATGTACAACCAGCCCCTCAGCAACTAACGTTTAAGTTACTCAAGTGTGCTAATTCATTTCTGTGCTATAAGGTCCTTACTGCTCCACTACTGTGACACCTGCCAGAAAAAGGAGGGGTTGGGATAAGAGAAAGCATCACCAACAGAAGCTTCGAGCTGTCACAGCATTTCCCACGCCACAGACGGTGCCGTCAGTAACACAGAACTCATCTGCCCCAGGGCAGCCACCACAGGCTTTAAGGGCACCGCTACAGTGCTTCCCACACCAGCGCCACCTGCAGGCTGGGAGGACGCAGTGAGACAGACACACACGGGCTGTCAGGCTGCAGCTCGCGGAAGCCCCCGCTCTGCCACTATCCTTAGAGGACCCTTCCCAGGATTACATGGGACTGAGAATCCAGCGAAAGGTCTGGCAAATCCATTACGTGGGAGCCACCTCTCATCACTGCTGAGTGTCGGCCCCTCAACAGTGGGAGGGGTCTGAATCAGTGCCCTCTCGCTGCTGTGACACATACCACACATGCAGCGCCTGATGAGCACACAAATTCACTGTCTTACAGGCTGGAGGTCAGAAGTCCTCGATGGCTTTTTACTGGGTTAAAATCAAGCTAGCTTTCTTCTGCAGGCTCCAGGGGAGAATCCTCATTGATGCCTTTTCCAGCATTAGAAGCTGCCTGCATTCTTTGGCTTGTCGCTCCTCTCCCATCTTCAAAGAATATCATTCCAACCTCTGCTCCTGTCAGTTATACCTGCGTCTGATACTCCTGACTCACTCTCGTGAGGGCCTCACGATTACAATGAGCCCACCCATATAATCCAAGACAATCTCTCCATCTCAGGACCCAGGGTTTCATTCACATCTGAAAACCCCCTTTGCCACATAAGGCACCCTATGCACAAGTACAGGAAGCAGACATTTTTGGTGGGGGGTCGTTGTTCAGCACACCACAGGGGCTAAAGCTGCAGTACCCAGCAGGACCTAGACCCTTGTCTTCTTTCTTCTCTATACACCACCGCCCCCTTTTTACTACCCAAATCCATTACAACAGGGATCCTTCTCTGCTGAAGAACTGGCATTTATTACCAATCCCAAGCTTAGCCCCTAGATGTCAGGGAATGATTTTCACACAGCTTTTGAATTCTTCCAGTAGAAACTTTCAAAAATGGTACTTGACCAAGTCAGTGACCAAATAAGCAATTCCTGTCCAGCTTTATACTCAGTACTCACAGCTAGAGTGTCTCCTCCACCTGTAACTTATAATCTATGTGATGAAAGAACAATCTGAACAGCTATGAACAGACTGTGGGGTTGCAGACGCTAAGTACGTGGGAGGTCGGAGGAGACCAGCACCGACAGAAACAATCAAGGCAGGTTTCACATGAGAGAAATGGCATGAGCTCAGTCTCTGAGCGTGGCTCCGGCACAGGCAGCCTGCTAGCGGGGCATGAGCAAAGGCCTGGGCGATGCGACTGAAATGTGAGGGGGGCCTTCAGGAAGCCAGCTGAGTGAACTGTAGGAGCTAGTCAGGAAAAGAGAAAAATAACAAAAAACTGGAAGGTCTTCAAATCTCAGCTGAGTTATTTAAAAGGCAACTCAAGTCACTGTAGGTTTACTGGCAGAGCCCTCGTAATGGACGACTCCAGGGGCATAAATCCAGAGTTAACATCTGAGGAAGCTAGTAACAAATAACAATGCACTCATCAACCTGAGCTAGGATTTTATGGGGAAGCACGTGGCGGGGATGTCGGTGGAGGAAGAATGACACAGTGGGCACTTCAGAGGAAGAAAGCCTCGGAAGGCAGAAGGGAGACTACTCCTCAGAGAAGAAAGGGCAGGAAGTCAGGGCAGCTTCCAAATGTCCAGCACGCAGGACTCACAGACGGCCAGCACAATGGACGCACATCTCAGGAGGAGCTGGGGTTCCTGGTTCTGTTGAGATCAAGGAGGCAGCCGAATGATGTGCAGGGCAGTACAAGTGTAACGATGGCAGCGGTGGAGCTGCAGGGCCCAGGATGGTTACAGAGACTGGCCAGCAAGATGGTGGGACAGTTAAAGCTACTGGAATTCACGAGTCCTTGGTGGGAGGTTTCAGATCTAAATGGGGGCAATGGGGAAGACTCCACAAAAGCCCACTTTGGTAGACTGGACGGGAAGACGTCCACCTTCAGGACTCAAGGAGGCCATGGCACACCGTCAAGTTAAAAGCAGCATGACGCAGAACGATGTGCTCTGTCCCACTTTTGGCAAGGTGAACAGTAACCACGCACACCTATGTGCCTGCAGCTGAATAAAGAGACTCTGGAAACAAACAATAGAAATCACTGAAAGTAACTAACCTGGGCAAAACCTCAGCGAAAATGGCAAAGTAAGGACCTCTGAAATCTCACCCTTCTGGAAAAGCAACCATAAAGCTGGCAAAAACTGACAGAATAAATTTCTTCAGAATTCTATAAATTAACAAAGCCTTGCAGCAACCCAAGGGGAATTTATTCAAGGAAAACAGCTGAGTTCTGTGGTATTCTAACTCACCCTAAACCCATCTCTGACTCCTGAGCTCAGCAGCAGCAACTAGAAAACAGCAGCCCGCGTCTCTGGTGCTGCAGGAGCAGACCGAGTTAGAGCTTCCCCAAAGCCTCGCCCCAAAGGGCAGTCACCATCTGACCTGCTTGGTGGGTCCCCGGGAGACCCCACTCGAAAGGCTTGCTGGGAACTTGCACAGTCCTAAAAACCTCTAGGAAGTAGGTATTTGTCAAACACTTACAGGCGCTACTGTCTGAGATGATGGAAGACAGTTGGAGCAAACCAAATGCACAAACCAAAACAGTGAAAGGAGAAGTGGAGGAGTGGGATGCCCAGAGGAGCTGTGAGAAGTTCTGCCCTGCTCCCAGCAATCTAGACGGCCACCTGCGTACACCGCTCTCAAACTCCCAGAGCCAAAGAGAGAATCCTGAAAGCAGCAGGAGAAGCAAGTCATCGCACACCAGAGACCCTCACCCAGACCACCAGCCTCCTCCTCATCAGAGACCACAGTGGCCGGAGAGAAAAAAGTGTCAATCATCAAATACATATCTGGCAAAGCTATCCCTCAAAAATGGAGTGATCAAGACATTCCCAGATAAAGAAAACTCTGGTTTGCTGCTAGTAAACCTGCCCTACAAGAAATGCTGCAAATTCTTTAGCTGAGATAAAAGGGCACTAGACGTAACTTGAAATACAGACCACCAATACAGGTAACTACACAGGTAACACAGCAAGACTGCGCAAAGGCATTTTTTGTTTGTTTCCTATCTGATTTAATATACAACTACAGAAAACAATCATTATAAACCTGTGTTAAGGGACACAAATGTACAATGTAATCTGTGACAATAATAGCACAAAAGGGGGAGGACTGAGCTACACAGAAGCAAAGTTTTTATACACTATCAAAATTAAACTAATAGTAATCCAAGCTAGATTGTTATAAATTAGGATGTTAATTACAATTCCCAGGACAATCACTAATAAAACAACCCAAGATTTTTGTAAAAAGAAAGTGGCCACCTGTGTGTACGTGTGTGTACGTGTGTGTGTGTGTGTGTGTGTGTGTGTGTGTGTGTGTGTGTCTGGGGGATAAAGATAATGTGGGCAAGAGGAGGGAGTATGGGTTTTTATCAGTTTACACATTTTATACAGCTTTGAGCTTTTTTAACCATGTGAATACAGTATCTATACAAAAAAACCGTTTTTGGTTTTTTTTTTTAAAGAACAGTCTGTGACTATAGGCTGTAAGTTTAACAATAAAAAATTAAAAAGCAGGTAAATGAGGAGAAGTCACCCAGGAGAAAGGGAGAGAAGACAGGATGAGAGGCACTGGAGCGGACGAGAGTAGGGGTGAGGAGGGAACCCTTACAGACAGTTACCCTGGTAGAAAGAGGGGCACCTTGCTCTGACTCAACGGCAGGAAAACAGTCAGTACGAGGGACACAGCTCCTCGGGAGTGGCTGCGGCTGTCTCCGAGGCAGTGGCGTCCTCATGGTCTCACCTGTGTCTCCAACAAGGAGGCCTGGAGGAAGGCTCCCCACTCCCACCTGGGGCCTGCTCTCACCTGGACAGGTGCGTTGAGGGGGATACACCCGGTCCATGGACCACGGCTCTTCTCCTTGCTCCAGCAGGGAGATGACCTCGGGCTTGGCGATCTGATTCCCTGCACGTGGAGGAAAAGCACGGATAAGTGTGGCCAGTAACCCTCCTGTCTGTTCCTCGTGAAAGACTTCACGACATGCCTTATGAGCACTAGGGATTTCATCACCACCTCAGCCCTTGTGAGGCCCCCGCGAGCTGTAAACACACAGCAGAAGGTACTGCAGGGCGGCAGCCTCGTTTACTTGTGCAGCGCCCGCCTTACCCACAGAGAGCAGGTGCCCATAGGTCTCCAGCATCACGTCACGGTACAGGGTTCTCTGAACAGGGTCCAGCTGCCCCCACTCCTCCTGGGTGAAGTCCACAGCCACGTCCTTAAAGGTCACAGTTTCCTAAAAGACACACATGTTCCTCCTCAGCCCGGAGTTACCCCTTCCCGTGTTTTCTGGGGGTGGAATGAGGCTGATAGCCCTGGGGAGGGGACAGGATGTAGAGGAACTGTCTGCCCTGGAAGCGTTCCATATTCCTGGCCTGGCTCAGGTCTCACTGGGAGCCCTCGGGACCCTGCATCTGGGATGTACACTTAGGGAATCAGGTATCTGGGCCCACAATGACGACAGTAAAGATGAGCAGGTCTCTCCTAAGCGCCTTGCGCAATTCTGGTAACACTGGCGAGTGTGGGCAGGATTCCCACCAGGGCAAGCCCCCTGCTTCTCTGGAGCTGCAGACACTTGACAAGACCTGGACCAGAGTGGACACAGATAATGAGCCCTGGTCACAAACCAGAGAACCTGGGGGTGGCATATGCTCCACAGGGATCGCGGACCTGGAAGGGTGATCCGAACACTCAGAGCCTGTCTTCCCGGGCACAGCGGAGAAGTTTCCACTCCCAGATTGTCTCCAGCCAGAGAACTGGAGGTGGGTTGTGAGACAGGATTGCCTGTGCAGAGCAGCCCAAGTCAAGGAGAATCACTTACAGTTGCTGTCAAAGCACTCTGAGTTTTTACAAGTTCAAACTGGTGCTTTTAGGAAAAGGAAAACCGGGAATACCCACAGAAAAACAAAGGGAAGTCTGATTTTTGCAGTGAATCCTAACCCTTACAGTCCTGTGAAGCAGTCAACGTGAGCCCGGGGATCTGGGCTTTTCCGAGGTGGGGTGGGGTCGCGCCCTCCCTCGAGGTGCGGGTGGCGGGTGAGCTACAAACCCCACATCCCCTCCTCCTTTCTCGGGCCCCTCCTGGCCTGCCTGCGCGCTCGGTGCCCCCTCCACGTCTGCGCAGACCCACGGGACGAGCGCCCGCGGAACCGCACGCGTGCAGCGCGCCCCGCCCGTCTCGCCTCTGCCCCGCCCCCCCCCCCCCCCCCCCCCCAGCCTACCGCCTTCCTCTCCCGGCCCCTGCAGCCCGGCATCTCTGAGCCGGGCCGCCCCGTGCTGGGTCTTCCAGCACCGACTCCGACTCCGCGCGTCGGAGCCGCCCCCCTCCCGTCCACACCGCTGGCTCTGCTCCAGCGAGTCCCTTACTCCAAAAACCACTGGAAACTGCGGGCCCCAACCTCCCGCGGGGAAGCCCTCCCCCGCCTCGGACTCCTTTACGCCGATTTCTTGGGTTCCCTCTCACAGACCGGCCCGGGCCTCCGTTTCTGTGACGGCTGCTGCGTCTACGTTTTGGGGTAACGTAAACTTTTTACTTAAATGTAACACTTAACCGGTAGAGCAGTGCACCAGCTGGGAGAGGGCCCTGTTCCTGCCCCCGCGCTCCTCCCGGGGGCTCCTCTCCTGCCACCTAACCTCCCTGGAGGGCGCCATCTACTCGGTCGGCTCCAAACCCACACCCCGGCAGCTGTCAAGCTGGGGGACGGACCACACGTTCACCTCCCAGCCCTCCCAAGACCCCGACGGACCCCCCACACACACACACTTAAAAAGGAACAAAAGAACTACACCTAAGAATCTCAGAAAGAATGAAATCATCAGAGATTCTGCAAACCCTAAAAGAAAGTGCACACTGGCCATGAACATCGATGACTGTGAAACCACGGGTGAACGGCCCGCAGGGGAATTTACGATGGAGGGGTCAGGCCGACAACACCGGCACCCAATAATCCGTCACAGCATCTTGCAGTGGGGCAACCAGACATCCCGAGCCCACTGGCATCACACAGTAGGAAGGACCCAGCACCACCCATCAAGCACGCACACCCAAAATACAAAGCCTGAATCTGCTGCAGCCCAACTGCCAGACAACAGGAGTCGGAGGGATGGAGGAACATTCAATGACGCCACAGGGGCAAAAATCAGGGAAACCCTAAGACAGGCGACCTGCTTTCTCCAGCCTACGAAGCACATGCAACGTGTGGTCCTCCCTGGGGTCCTGATCTGAATGAACCAACTGCAAAAGACACTGGGGACAAGTGGGGAAAACCGAACGTGGGCTGGGTATTAGGTGACACTAAGGAACCGCCGTTAATTTTGCTGGGTGTGATGAAAGCAATGTTTATCTTCTAAAAGGTATGTATGTCTCAGATATACACACAGAACTGTTTACGGGTAAAATGATACAGTATCTGAGGTTTGCTTTAAAATACTTTTTTTTTATATATAAAAATAAAAAGGTTGTGCCAGAATAGATGAAAAGGCAGAAAGCTGAAAGGTAACAGTTGCTAAGGCTGGTGAATACGGGTGCCTGTGGTCAGCTGACTAATGGTCCTGCCAAAGACGTAACCATCCTAGTAACTGCTACTTTAATCTAACAAAAGAGATCATGTTGCAGAGATGTGGTTCCACTAAGGACGCTGAGATGGGGAGATGATCCTGGATGACCCGCTGGGCTCAATGTAATCACAAGGGTCTGGACCAGTGACAGGCAGGAGGGCCTGCATCAGAGAAAATGACAGGGTGGAAGCAGAGGTCAATGTGATGCACAATGAAAGTGGAGGGGCCATGAGCCAGGAAATGCAGGCACCTCTAGGAGCCAGCGAAGAAGGGAGGAAGATTCTCCCTGAGCCTCCAGAAGGAACACAGACTCAGCTCCAGAACTAGGGAATAAATTCATGCTGCTCTAAGCCATTAAGTTTGTGGTAATCTGTTATAGCAGCAACAGGAAGCTAATGTAGGGTTTAAAAATCTAAAGTTTTTTAAGAAAGTAAAAGACACTGCACCAATGAAGAGATGAGGCTGCTGGCATGTAGCAGTCTGCACACTCCTGCAGGACAGGGGGCAGGTGGCAGCACGGCCAACCGAAGCAGCAGAGCAGAGGCCCCAGCTGCACATTAGAAGGGGTTGCAGGAGAAGGACCAGGAGAGGCTCTGGGCTCTGAGCTAAAATGAAGGCAGAGTGACAGTCAGGTCCACACTCAGGTGGGCTTTACCAGCTGCCCCACCTCCCTGCCAGCCATTCCACCCTGTGGGCAAAACTCCCCGGACCCTCTGAGACTCAAGAGTGTGGGAGGGTCTCGCTGCCCAGGTGAGTGACCACCCCTGAGCTGAGCCCTCTTCAGCCCAACACAGGGAGAAGAGTGAGGTCTCTGCCTGACAGCCAGCTGTGCACTCACAAAACTGGAAGCAGAACCGACCTGGTGATCTCGGCCCACCCAGGCCCATGGAGTTTAGAGTGAGACTTGTCAGGAGACAGAGAGACGCAAACAGACAGACACAGGGAGGGAGGGAGGCAAATTGATAAGGCACCAGATCAGCTCAGCTGCACCAAGCACAACTGTCAGACACAGCCTCACAGCTCTTCTCTGGGAAACACGGATGGACCAGAGGGCCCCTGCGCACGCAAGGACACCTGCTGCTCAGCTGGAGACCGAATGTGGCGGCCAAGACAGAATCCAGGCAGCGGTTGCATCCAACTTTCAATGAGCTGTAATTCTAACTCCTGGATTGGAGTCTCCGTATAAAACAGGACAGGACGTGAGAGGCTCAGAACACAGGAAAGAATTCACAGAATATGAAGAAGACACAGTAATCAGGTCAGGAGGCCATGTAACAGCTGACCTCATAAAAATATAAAAGACAAGGACGGGAGGGAATTTTTTTAAAAATATAGGACTTCTTTTAAAAAGACACAAACACCAGCCATAAACAGGTATTTCTGACAAAAACTCACCAAAAAACACCTCTCTGATAAGACACCAAAGTGAGGACAAGCTATAGATTAGAAGACAATCCATACACACAATCCAAAGGCAGGAGCCAGAAAGCATGAAATGCCCCTTTAACAGGAAGTCAGAGTCTACAGAAACCTAGGGATGGGGAGGCACACAGAGAGAAGGAAACACAGATGGGCAGTAACTACATGCAAAGGTATTCAACCTCACTGGCAATCAAGGAAATACAAATTAAAATAAAACTTTTTCAGTCTTGAGGTAAGCAAAAATTAAAACACCCAATACTGTCAAGTATCAGCAGAAATGTGGGGAAACAGGCACCTCCTCCCAGAGTGTGAGACTGAGAAGGGCTTTACCTCTTCAGAGCCACGAGGCCGCACTAGTCATACTGAAACACACACGCCCCATGAAATTCAGCAGAAATCTGCTTCTGGGGCACATGCACGTATGCACACAGAACTCCAAGAATGTCCTACCGGCCGTCTGCAACAGGAAAAACGGTGGAGGGAGGGAGGACAGAAGAAACGAACCAAGCCCACTTCTCTGATGGGACAAAAGAAACGTGCTTGGCCTCTACCTTCACATGGATGGGCCTCAAACCTGCCCAAGTGAGCAGAGAGGTGTAGAAAAGTTCCATGTAGAAAAAGCATTGTCTAAAAAGAAGAGGTTATTCAACTTGCAATGCCTACGTGATTTACTGCCTACTTGTGTGAAAATGGACCAGCTGTGCGCGCCATCTTGAGGGGTCACCCTGAGGAGGGTGGGGAGGGAATGTTACTGGGGACTAAAAAGGAAAGCAAAGCAGACGTGGCAGACACTGAGCACTGTTCATTTGGAGTGATGGGGATGTTTAATCACTTCTTGTACTTTTCTGCAATTATGGGATTTGTCAAAATAAAAATTTTAAAAAGAAAGATTTCCAGAATTGAGATGTCACCAAAAACTGAAGGGCCCACGGACTGCCAAACAGCAAGAAAAAAGACTCCCAGAGGAACACGCCCTCTGCTGGGGCCCACAAATCATGGAGGCCTTAGGGATACAGAGAAGAATGCAAAACTGAGGCTGGTGAGGAACAGGAGAGATGGCAGAAGACAGGCTGTGGAGACAAGAGGTGGGGCTGGGAGATGAGATGCCGGTATCACTGCGACCTAATGCTCAGGGCAAGGTGGCAGGACTGAGGGCCCAGTCTGGGGTACCAGTGAGCCCTTCCACTTCCCCTGTAACCCCCTCACCTGAACTCCCACTTTCCAAATACCATCTGCTATGAGCTGCAAAGATGTTTCACCCACATTCTTGTAAACATTTTTAGATGTACTGCTTTGTACACACATATGAACATTTGCCCAGGCATTCTAAAGCACTTTATGAGCAATCCGCTGGCACACAGGAGGGCTTAACGGAGGGTACAGGGGTGCCAAGCTGGGTCTTGGCTGCTTGCTGACAAGATCTCATCTGCCTGCTCCTGCATTACCTGAATTCTCTGACAATTTGCCCCTTCATGGAACCTGGGTACATTCAGATGGACTCTGGCATCTCCACAATTTCCTTATTTATTAAGGTTTTAGGGCAAACTTTGCAGAGAAGAAAAACATAACTAGATCGTGCTCATCCTAGAGACAATCAAGGATAGGGGCAGAGTATTCAACTACTGGTGTTCTCTGTGAATGTTTACTGTGTACAAATCTTTGGTGGTTAGAGGGCCTTGAGAGTTTTCACATTTGGGGAGGCTGGCGGGGGGTTTACATGGGCTGGGATATTATTATTCCCCCATTCATCAACATAATGGGACCTGTGCTCCAACTAGCTGAAACTTCACTATCCAACCTGTTTCTAAGATCAGACTGTTCAGGTAACAAGGGATGACAGCATTTGACGTTTTTCACCAGATGAATGCTTTATTTCAATGCTTAATTCGGAGGGGACAATAGAGGGATAAGGGGCACTCACTTGTGTTCCTGAAGACCTCACTTAACACAAAATTCACATAATCAGCTCTTGAGTTTCCAGGGAGAGATCCAAAGTGAGTGCGGGGATGGGGCCAGGAATATGTGCTTAGAAATCACAACTCTTCAGACACTGCAGGGCGATGTTATTTTAATTCTCCATTTTTATTCTCTTGCGATTTCTTGGCTAGTAATTCTCAGAAACCCTCACATAAACTGACAGCAGAGTACAGCACAGTGGTTTTCAGAACTTCATGTCAGTTCACTACAGCTAACTTCTGATCCCCAGCGACTGATCAGGGCTCATCCTTCAGCCTAGTCTAGCTTCCCTATTAACTGTTACAGAATCTAAAACCAATTGCACCCTGTAACAGCAGCTAACACCACAGCCGCCCAGGTTCTGACGCCTGACAGCCACCTCCCTGCATCCTGAGGTTCAGGCCTTTCTGTCTCCCTGAGACAGCAGCGCTGCCATGGGTGGTGGCAGTTACTACGATGGACTTCACCAGTCAGCTTTCAAACTGTGGGAGGGGTCCTTTTATTTTTTAATTTAGTAGGAGGCATAAAGTTGAACAGAGATGTTAATATTTTTATATCACAGTATCTCACATGTGCATGATTCATTGTTTTAACTTAGAAACAAAAACCCTAAATATAGTAATGAAACTATTCTTTGTCTTTCATAGCAGAGAATCATTACAGACTATGTAAATTTGATGAATTAGGATAAAAATCCCTAATTTAGAAATAACCCTAAGAAACTGAAGAAGTTAAAAATGGCTACTTCTGAGCCATGGAAAGAAGAAAAATGGTAACATGATAAAACATAGATGAGCCTTGAAAACTTGCTACAGTGACAGTCGCCAGACACCAGAGGCCATGTATTGTCTGATTCCCTTTATATGAAATGTCGAGAAAGAAAGCAGATTAGTGCTTGCCGGGGGCTGGGGGCTGAGGAAACGGGGGTAACTACTAATGGGTATGGGGCTTCTTTTTGGCTTGATGAAAATGTTCTAGAATTAAATACTGGTGATGGCTGCACAGCTCTGTGAATATACTGAAGGTCACCCAACTATATGCTTTAAAAGGTTGAACTTTATGGTATCTGAGTTATACTTTAATAAAGCTGCTACAAAAAATGTTTTTTTCTAAGTGGCTGCCTCTAGCAGGGGGTGTGGCAGGAGGGAGGAGGGAGACTACACCTCTCCAACACCATTAGCTCTGCTGCCCTACTTCTCTCTGGAGCCACCGTCATGGCCTTACAGTCACAAAGTCCTCCTGCTTTGACTGACTCCCTTATACCTCACACCTTGCTTCTGGGTGCTGGTCAGATTGAAGCCTGAATCTGCTTCCCACCTCCCTCTTCTTTCCACTCCCCTGCCAGGGGCATCTTTCCAGCCCCATTCCAGACCCTGATGTCTCCTGCTCCCGAGACTTCTGAGGCTCTTTATTACCACCAGGATGGTGCCCTGGCTCTACAGCAGGCATTCAGGACATGGTTGAGTCAGGCCCGGCCTCCTTGGCCTAAAATCTCACTCCAGTCAGCCTTCACACAGATGCTGGTCATGCAGTGTGTCCCTGTGGTGCCGCAGGAACTGATTTCCTGCTCGCCAGGCTGGTGTGTCCCAGCTACCTCCCTGCTCAGGAGTGTCCCGTCTCCCAGGCGCCTCCCCCTCCACAGCAGAGGGGCCCCAGCTGTTTGGGCACACAACCTCCATACAGACCTGCCCACCTCCCAGGGCACCAGGTGTGCTCGCTACTTCCAGGCTCAGCGCCTCCCTAAGCATCTCTGGCTCTTTGGGGCCTGACCACGTGTGTAGCACCAGGCAGCTCGTGAGGCCTCAGGAGCCGACTGACCAACCCTGCAGAGGGGCCTGGGAGCTCCTTGGGATGGGGGTACCCACCCCCGGCAAGCACAGAGCTTAATGGACAGCATCCCTGCATCAACCTGCATCCGGCACTGAATACGTGTGCGAAGGTGGGAGAGGAGGGGCTGCTAGCCAAAGGGGGTGTCCCTTACCTACCAAACAGCCCATAGCACAGCTGGGGCTCAGGACTCTGAACAGGCTGGTTGACAATAAGGCTCCCAGTCATGGAAAACTGAATTCCCCCTACCCACGCTCAAGAATCAATCAAATTCTGGCTGATTCCTTCTCTACCTAAACCCTAGCCATGGTAAACTGAGGAACCATGTTGACTGGGATGGCTGGGGATACCCTGAACACCTTAGGAAACAGGGTAACCCCTCAGGAAAAAGCAGAAGCCCCATCTCACCTGGGCCTGGGCTGTCGGGAACCCGGGGGCCCTCCTCCTCTCCTCAGGGGTCTCCTCCATGCGCCAGGCAGCATCCTGAGGACACAGAGCTGGGGGAGGAAAGTGAAGTCACAGAGGCAGCTCTCCCTGCTGAAGTGTGCCCACAGAAATCCTACCTCTGGATCCTGGCCCGCCCCTTCGGGCAAGGGAAAAGACCCACCTCCTCATGGTACAGATGAAGGACATGGGGCCAGAGAAGTTAAAGAATGTGACAACACAGAAACCATGGACCATCTCCCTCTGCTCCAAGGCACTGTCTCAGAGAAGCAGTGTCTGTTTACAGCCTTTCTGGGCCTGGGCCCTAAATGGCCACACATTCATTCTCATACATCCTGTCCTGGAAATGTCACCACTCTGAAATCCCTCGTGGAATCTTCTGATCCTTTCCTGCTTCAGCTCTGCACAGAGACAGATCTGGACCACCGTCCCTGTCCTAAGACCTGGCTCCTGAGCTCTGAGCCCCAGTAATGGCAGGTTACTGCTGGGAGAGGCCATGACATGGCAGCCAACGTGGCTGATGAGGATATGGGTTCTGGACTCACCCCAGGAAGCCCACGGGTCAACAGCCGCCATCCCCCAGGACTGGTCCGTAAGGAAACCTGCACCAGAGGATCAGGTTAGGACAAGGAAAAGAAAGAATTGTGATATCAATTCTAGTGACTGAAGGCAACAAAACGGAAGAGGAGACCTGTCTCACTAATGGGCATAACAGAATTCCATAAACAGAGCCCAGGGACATGTAAAAAAAAAATCCAACATAAGCTAAATTTATAGTGGAAATGCACAGGTGGGTCACTTGCAGGAAATTTATTGATATGACAGAATAGATCCCTTTAAATGGCTGGAAAAGTAGCTGATAAAATTAACATCACCTAATTTTGAAAAATATGTTCTTAAATTATAAACCAATACTATATAAATAATAAACAATAATAAAAGTAAAAAAACATGAAAATAGTAGAGAATTTTTAGTTGTAGGTATGACTGTTTTCCAAAAAATCCCACAAATCACCAGAAACATCTCTTAGAACTAATGTCTCAGGAAATGACTATAAAATACACAAAAATTACACTTGTCTTTTATATGAACAGACAATTTTTTAAAAATCTCACTCAGTTCTAATTCTGTACCAAGTCAGAGAGATCCCTTCCAATCCCCAAAAGCCCTCAGCCCAACCTCCCTTCAGCTCTGACCCCTGGCTACAGCAGGGCATTGCTGGGGAGGCCCAGAAGAAACAGGGATTTAGACTCACCCCAGGAGGCCCAAGGGTTGATGGCAGCCATCCTGCAGGATTAATCCACCAGGCACTTGCCCAGGAGCAGTGGATCTGGGTGATTACAGAAAGCAGCTCCAATACCCACCTAGTCACAAAAGTGGAAAAAGACAAAAGTGGTTTTCTCACAGACGATCCTGTGGGAATAAAGAGAACACAACTACAGAAGCAACAAAAGACTCCTAGGGAGCATTATAAGAAAATAGAATGTACGTGTCAAAACATAACAGAATTCCTGAAAAGAAATGAAGGGTGACTTGAATAAGCTGAAAAAGGGAACAGTCCAGGAGGAGACAGCGGAAATTTGTCTCTGGTTCCCAAGAGAGGTAACTTTCTGTTGACTTAACAAAAATTAATGTAAAATCTACCTACAACCTTCGTATGTAAATGGTTGCCTGGAGCTGAGAGGGAGAGAGGAACGGGAAGTGGCCGCTTAATAGGTTCACGGTTGGATTTTTTTTTTTTTTTTTTTTTTGCGAGGGGGCGATGAAAATGTTCTGGAGTTATATAGTGGTGAGGACCGCATAACGTTCTCAACGTACAACAAAACCACTGATTTGTACGCTAATATGGTTAATTTCATGTCACATAAATCTTAGCTTAAAAACCAAAAAAAAACCACCTGAAAGACCTGCCAGGCCCAAGCCTCTTTCTCCTGGTGCAGAGGCCAACGGAAAGCCGAATTTGGAGCCCAAACCCCGTCCTCCTCCCATTCCCCAGGTTCTAGGTCTTTATGCAACCTCTGAGTGTACCAACGCCAACTGGCAGGGCTTCGCGACTTCCTGGGAGCGTCTACAAAGCACTGGGACACCCACTGGGCTCCGGGAGACCCGAGATCTGCGCCCAAACGCCGAGGCGGAACACTGAGTATTCTGCACCGCTGTCTGCAACTGGACAAAGTCCTCCGGTCACGGCACGTCTGCAGGCGCCCCGGGCTATCCCCAGCCCACTTCTGACTTCCCTCCGGGCCAGAGGAGGACGGGCTCGCAGGAGAAATGGAAAGGTGGATTCCCGGAGAGGCCTCGGAGGGGTCCTCACCTCAAGCCTCCCGGCCTCCCGCCCCAGATTTCCTCCGCACCCCGGCTCGGAAGTGATGCTCACCGCCCGTCCTGCGAGCCACAGGCCTCCCACCTCGAGGGCCGGCGCCGCCGCTCTTCGAGGACGACTGAGCAAGCTCGCTCGCGCTTCACGGGGAGCGCTCGGCCCGGCCCGGCCGTACGCTCGCAGTTCCCGCCCGGGGGACAAAAGCCCGACAAGCAGGGTTCACCGGGGCCCGCCTAGCTGGTCCGGCGCGGCCTCCAGACCGAAGGCGGGCCGAGGACCCGCCCTGGCGCCGCGCCCGCCGCGAGCGTAGGCGCCGCCTCTCCCGACCCTCCCGGCCGGCGGCAGCGGCGAACGCAGCAGCAGCAGCAGCCAGACCGTCCGGGCGACCGCCTCACCTCGGCCGCGGACAATGGCGGCCGCTCCCCCGGCGTCGGCCGGGACGCGCGCCGCGCGGGCTGCTGGGAGTGGTAGTTCCAGGCAGCGCGCTTCCGGTGGGGCCGAAAGTGCCTCCACGGTAAGTTGCTGGGGCTGCGCCGCCTCCAACGCGCCCTCCGACGCGCTGACCCGGGTCGCCGTGTTCGAAGCCGCGGCAGGGCGGGCGGCTCTGTCCCAGCGGCGGACCGCGCTCCCCCGCCGCCGCTGGCCGACGTGGGGCGCCTGGGTGATCGCGGCTCGCGAGCATCAGCCCGCCGTCCGTAAGATGGCGGCTCGCGTCGCCGCGCTGAGCAGGAGGAACGTGGGGGAGTCCGAGCGCTCTCCGTCGCTTAACAGTTGCGAGATTGTAAGGAAGTGGCTGTTATGATGCCCTGTTTTCGGATGAGGAGCCTGACTTTGAGCTTCCCCTCACGTATGAAGCCACGTGGCTTGTTACCGAGTCGAACTGAGTCCTGGACCGAGGCCTCTCTCCCACCCCTGCCCAGGCCCTGGCTTCCCGCGCCCCCGCCGCCTTCTCCTTGCTCCGTGCTCGCCGTGCCCGTTCACTTCACCTTAGTTGCGACTGTCAGCTGAGGGAACAGCACGGTGGTCACAGAGTGTCCGACTGCAGGGAGCCGTCACTGCTCCGGCCCTGAGCGAGGTGGGCCGAGCAGACCTGGGCTCCGGCCTCGCCAGAGCTCTCCGGCTTCCGTAGAGAGCAGACCGAGCCCGGGAGGGAAAGGCCGGGGTGACCCATGAACCAACGCAGTAGCCAAGGGGGTGGTGATCAGCCGTCAGATTGTGGACATGTTAGTATTTTAATTAAAAGTAGAGCCAACAGACAGTGTATTCAAGGTTCTGCGTCATGGGCTGCAGTCCAGCCTGTAATACCCAGAAAAGGGGGGGGGGGGGGCATAGAGGAGGCCTCTCCGTGCGGAGCTGCTCACCCAGGGTGGCTGGGAACGGTTACAGGTGTGTAGTGATTGGCTTCCCTCCTACCCAGGCCCTCTCCTACTTCAGCTACCCCAGCTTGCTGTATGGTACCTTATGCTCTGTGCTACGAGGTGGCAAAGGCTGGGCTGGACAGCCGTCTTGGATGTCCCTATTAGGGGATCTGAGCTGTTACTGAGCTTTCTGAGTGGGAAAAGACCAGAGGAGTAGGAGAATCTAGGTTCTCTGTGGACATGCCCTTCCTCTGGGAGACGCCCAAAGTGTGGCCACCCCATGCCGCATGAAGGGCTCCAGCTGGTTCCACTTCCTCATAGTCAGATGAGAATGAAAGGTAAAGGGAGAGGGAGTCCAGGAGGCGTTAACTGGAACACCTAGGGCATTTTATGAACTCGTTTGTAGGGTCACCAATAGTAAAATAACTAGCACAAATTAGCTAGCTCACAGTTACCTTACGCTCTCAAATCCTAGAATTAATTCGTCTCCTCCAGCCAAGAGTCCAAGAGTCACTAAGGTCAACAGTCGATGGGAGTGGGTTCCCCACGTGAAAGTCCCGATGCTTGTCTACTGTTGATAACCACGCAGAAGCCCCGCCTTCCACGGCTCTTTGCCACCAGCTCAGTATTCAGCCTCCAATTTCTCACATCCCTGTAATTTAATGTTAGAAGTCTGCTCATTTTGCTTTTAAGAAAAATATGTAGAACAATAAACTTGTAAGAAACTCAGTGAAACCCTGTGAACACACTAAGCTGAAAAAGAAAAAAAATCAACCCACAGGTTGAAACCCCTGTGTTCCCCCTCTCCAACAGAAACCGCAGGTTCCTCCAGAGGCAGCCACTATCCTGAATGAGATGTGGGTCGCTCCACGTGTTTCCTGAAACTACAAGGCGTCTGTATTCCAGAGCAATACAAAGCATGTTTTGCATTCACAGAGATGCTATCGATACCATGAGATTTCATTTGCAACTTACATTGTTTGCTCCGTGTATTTATCCTTTTTGGTATGTGAAGCTGTATTTCATTTATTTTCACTGCTGTATAGTTTCCCATTGAATGAGTTTACCACAATGTTTATCCTCTCTACTTCTGTGTGTGTGTGTGCGGTGAGGTAATTGGGTTTACTTGTTTACTTATTCAAGGAAGTACTGGAGATTGAACCTAGGACCTCATGCATGCTAAAGCATGCATTCTACCACCTGAGCTATACCCTCCCCACATCGTCTCTACTTTTGATAGCCACTTGGATTCATTCAAAAATACTCATTAAAGCAAAAAACTGGGAATAAAGTAGTGGAAAAAAAATCGAGCTTACGTTCTAGAGGGGAATAAGCAGTAAAGAAGTAACTGTAACATGTAGAACATGTAACATATCTGATGGGATAACTGCTAAAAGCCAAGGAGGGAAAGGTGACAGGGGAGGCTGGAGGATCAGGGAAGGCCTTACTGAGAAGCAAAGATCTGAACACAGGGAGGAAGCCAGCCATTCAGACATCTGCTTGCACCTTTGCAAGCAAAGGGCTTCCAGTTTTTGCTCCTATAAATGATGTTGCTATGAACATTCACGTATAGGTCTCCTTATAGTTTCTCCTTGTGGGTTTCTCTGGTGTGAGTATGTCCACAACTGGTAGAAATGTCACCCAGTTTCCAAAAGGATTGCGTCTTTTTATAGTTCCACTAGTAACATCTAGGAGTTCCACCTGCTCCACATCCTCACCAATGCTTGGTAGTGTCAGATTTTAAAATGTTTGCCAAATGCATGGTACAGAGTGGTATTTCATTGTGACATGTGTGCGCTTACTAATGAGACTCAGCATTTTTTCATGGTTTTTAGCCATTTGTGTTTTCTCTGAATTACCTTCTCATTTCTCATTTCATTCCTGTATTTTTCTCTTGGTTTGTCTTTTTCTTGCTGGTTTGTAAAAGTTCTTCACATAAATTTAACATTGATCTTTTATTAGTAATATATCCCTTCTAAGTCGTAACTTATCTTTTACTTTGTTTATGGTGTCTTTTGAAGAAAAGAAGGATTTTTTTAATATCTTTTGTTTCCATTGTGTTTTGTCTTCATTTCAAAATCTCAGCTACATTTCAGTCCTAAAAATAGATCCTGTATTTTCTCCTAAAAGACTTCCTAATCAGCTTAATTGCTGTATAACTGACACATGATAAACTGCACATATTTAAAGTGTATAATTTTGTAAATTTTGATATGTTTAAACCTGTAAAACCATCACCACAATCAAGAGAATGAATCTAACCATCATCCCCAGTTTTTTCACGTCCCTTTAAGTTCCTCCCTCCCATCTCTCCACACATGGGACGATACATTGCATACTCTTTATCTGGGGGGATCTGGTTTCTTTTACTCAGCATAATTATTTTGAGATTCATCCATGTTGTTGCATGTATCAATGGGACATTCCATTTTATTGCTCAGTAATACTCCATTTTATGAATCTACCACAATTTGTTTACCCAGTCACCCGTTGTTGGACATTTGAGTTGTTTCCAGTTCAGGGCTGTTATAAATAAAGCGGATATGACATTAGCATAGGGTACAAGTCTTTGTATGGGCATCTATTTCCTTCTGGGTAAATGTCTAGGAGCAGAATGGCTGAGTCACATGGTAGGTGTAAGTTCAGTATTTTAAGAAACTGTCAAAAAAAAAAAAAAGAAAAAAAGAAACTGTTCTAATCTGTGATAAAAAAAAAAAAGAAACTGTCATTTTATTTTTCAAAGTGGTTGTACCATTTTACATTCCCACCCACACGTATGAGCGTTCCAACTCCTCCACATCCTCACCAATGTTTGGTGTGGTCAGTCTCTTTGACTTCTGCAACTCCAGCAGATGTGTATTGGTACCTCACTGTGGTTTGAATTTATATCCTAATTACTACTGATGTTGAACATCTTTTCTTGTGCTTCTTTGTCATTTGTATATTTTCTTTCATGAAAATATTTTTCCTGTTTTTCAAAAATTGGGTTTTTTTTTTATTGTTGATCCATTTTTTTACTTAATTTTTGTAGCCGGTGTGAGGTAAGGGTCACAGTTTTGGTTTTTTTTTGTTTTTGTTTGAAATAACTATCCTCTTGTTCCAGTACTATTGGTTGAAAAGGCTATCCATTTCCCACTTCGCTGCCTGTATGCCTTTGTGAAAAATCAGCTATCCACAGATGTGTGGGCTTCTCTGTGGACTGTATATTCTGTTCCGTTGACATATTTGTCTATCTCTATACCAATACCATGAGGCTTTGATTATGCACTTTATAATAATTCTTGAAATCAGATAGTGCTAACTCTTCAACTTTCTTCAGTTCAGAGTTGTCTTTATTATTTTAGGTTCCTTGCAGTTCCATGATTCCCTGTCTACAAAAGTCCTGCTGGGATTTTGATTGGGAGTGCACTGAATATATAGATCAATTTGACAAAACTGATATCTTAACAATATTGACTCCTCTGACATATAAATAAGTATATTTCTCGATTTGTTTAGGTGTTCTTTAATTTCTTTCAGCAATATTTTGTTTTTAGTGTAGAGATTCTTCACATCTTTTGTCATATTTATCCATAAGTATTTCATATTTTTTGATGCTGTGGTGAATGGTATTTTTAATATTTTCAATTTCCAGCTGTTCATTACTAGCATATAAAAATCCAATCGATTTTTGTAGGTTGATCTTGTATTCTGCAATCTTACTAAACTCACTTGTTAGTTCTAATAGCTTTTTTTTTTTTTGGTTGATTCCATCAGATTTTACTTCTTCCTTTCCAATATAAATTCCTTTAATTCAATTTCTTTGCCAATTGCCTTAGCTAAAACCTCCCTTACGATGTTGAACAGAAGTGATGAAATCAGGCATCCTTGCCTTGTTCTCATGTTAGGGGTAAAGCATTCAGGTTTTTTGCCATTGGGTGTGATATTACCTGTGGGTTTTTGCAGATGCCTTTTATCAGGTTGAGAACGTTTCCTTCTACTCCAAGTTTGATGAAAGTTGTATTTTTTTTTTAAATCAGGAATGGATGTTGGATTTTGTCAGGTTTTTTTCTCCATGTATTAAGATAATCATACTTTTTCCTTTTTAGCTTGTTAATCCAGTGAATCATATTTATTGATTTTTGTTACACCCAACTCTGCAGTCTTGAGATAAACCCCACTTGATCATGATGTTTTTAAAATTATTTTTATTATGTTATTATCATTTTATTGGATTCAATTTCCTGAAATTTTGTTTATAAAATGTTTGTAACATATACATTTGATAAAGGACTAGTATCTAAGATCTATATACAACTCCTACAACTCAATAATAGAAAAGACAAATAACCCAACAAAAAAATGGGTAAAAGGCTTGAATAATTCACAAAAGAAGACAGGTGGCCAAAAAGCACATGGAAAAGTGTTCAGTGTCATTAGTCATCACACCACAATGAGCTATAACTAGAATGGCCAAAATGGAAGAGATGGACAATACCAAATGCTGAGGATGCGGGGAAGCAGGATTCTCACGTATGGCTGATATTCGCATGAAGTATTACAACTGCTCATAGGTAATCAGTTTCAACACGTGGGTGACGTTCTTCCAGGGAGTTCCCCTAGAAGGGCGTTATGGTTTCACAGAGTTGGGATTATCCGTGTTATTATGAGCCTAATTTTGTCTTCCAGTAATAGGCTGTTTAATTCTTGCACCATAACTACGTAAACAATCTCCTACTGGTGAGCACTCCTTACTTTGCTGTTGTGACTCACGCTATAATGAAGGTCCCACACCCACGTGCTTTCATACCTGGGCAGTTACTTCCATGAGTGAATTGCCAAGGCGAGGCTGCTGAGTCGACTCACGGGCGTTCTCTACACTGGGACTCTTCTAACCTGACCGCCCTATAGAGAAGGTGCAGCCATATAACCACCCACGTGTGCTGAGTACTGGGGTCCATGTCCCCACTAGTTTTGCCTACGTCCAACGGTCTTTTATAATCTTTGCCAGTCTTTACCTGTCAGCTGCCCTCCCGGGACTGCATTTCCTGCAGTCTAAAAAGAACTTCCTGACTAGGATTTCTGTATCAAATGAGGTTACTCAGACTGAGTGCTTCGGACACCACCTACCTCATAACATGTGCCGAAGTGTATATTTTTACCATTTTTGCTTAAAACTCTTGTACTGATGAGTTCATACACTTGTCCATGTTTTCACTGACCACTTGTCCTCTCATCCGTTGCCTGCTCATGTGTAAGGACGGGGAGCCACCCAGCCTTGGTCCTCCCTGAATGGGATGGGAATGGCCCTAGATCGGGGATTGGCAGAGCCTTTTCTGGTAAGTTCTTTTGGCTTTTCAGGCCATGCAATCTCTTCCACAACTACTAGCTCTACCTTATAAAGCAGCCGTAGACAATAAGGAAACGACTGAGTACATGATATGTTCTAATAAACCTTTATTTACAAAAACACATGGGCCAGATTTGGACTGTGGGCCCTAGTCTGCCAATCTCGGCTCTAGTGTCGCCATTAAGCCTGATATCACCATATTATAAAAACACTTTTTTCCCCTGAAATAATAAATACTAAACTTTATCAATTTTTTCATTGATGATTGAGATGACTTGTTTTTCTCCACTGGTTGATTAAAATGGAGCACTATAGTTGTACACTTCCCAAAACAAAGAACCCTGTTTCCTGGAAGGACTGTTCCTAAATCCACGCGTCCTCACTGTAATGTCTGAGCTGGAACTTTTGCGTTAATATTCCTGAGAGATATTGGCCTTTAATTTTTCTTTCTTTGAGCTTTGAGTGACTAGTTACCTCACAAAAGAGGTAAAATTTAGCTTTCTGCATGTTCTGGGACAGTTGTTGATCAAAGAGTTTTCTCTGTCTTGAACAAGTAAATAATTTGCTGGTGAAACAGCTTGGGTTTAAAATTTTGTGGAGTAATTCTTTTGAGAACTTTTTCAATTTAAGCTGAAATATTTATTAGGTTTTCTGTGTTTTTCTCAGTCAGTACTATGTTTTCCTAGAAAACTGTCTTTTTCATCTAAGTTATTCAAGTGTATTAACACAAAGATGTACAAACTTTCTGATATAATTTTCTGTGTTGATTTCCCTTTTCATTCCCAAAGTTGCAAATCTGTGTTATTTTTCTTAGATTGGAATTTATACAGTTTGCTTTTCTCAGAGCCACCTTTTACCAGGTATTTTCTGCCTTTATCTTTATTATGTCTTTGATTTTGCTTTGATTAGAAATATTCTCTTAATTGTTCTTCAGCTTGTGGGTTGCCCACCCGGAGGGTATGAGGCCCGACTATATTGTGAGCAAACCCAAGAAATATTTTCTTTTTCTCATTTCGTGTGTTGGCCACTAACTGTCCACTTCTTCTTGCTTTTGCTACTTTGGTGCACCCATTTCTAATGACTCAGACTGAGGTTGGATCTACGTCTTTCTCTTCTTTGTCTTTTTATTTATTGTAAAATTGTAGCAATTTTTAGAGAAACATAAAAAGTCACACAGTATTCTAAGACTCTTATTAAATTAGCTATGTTCCAAAGAGAAGAAAAGAAATGAAAAGGAAACAAAACAGTGTAAAAATGTATATAAATAATTAAAACTTAGCTAGGTTCACTTCTGTGTTTCCTTCTAAGCCCTTTCCAGGTGCACACACAGGGTCACACAGCCACGTTTCTGCACCTCTCAGTGCATTATGGGTGTTCTCCACATTTCCACACAGTGCTCATAATTACAGCTCAGGGTGGCTTCCTGAAACAAACTAGAAGTAGCCTAGCCTTCCAGCATTGGGGGAACAAAGAAGTAAAAAAATAAGAGCATGCTGGCTCTTTGAAGTACTTCATTCAGTCACTTAGTCAAATGTCATCAATTATTGTGACTTCTCGCAACAGCCTTTCCCACACCGGTTGATTGCATTACCTAGGATTATTGAGGGGAGTTTTGATCTTACTAAGTATTTCTCACTGGCAATTTCCCCAGCTATCAAATGCCTCCCAGGCTCAGCCCTTCTCTGGGAATGGTTGAAAAAGACAAAATCTACATGTACTTGTATAGCTTTTCTGAATTAAAATGAAAGATGCAGTTGCCCCCCTGCACCCTGTATGAGTTCTTCGGTGCCCAGTGAGTTTAGAGCCTTGATGATGGAAAGCGTTCCCACACGGCTGACGTTTACATGGCTTCTCTCCAGCGTGTGTTCTCTTATGTGAGTGAAGGCTAAGTGAAAACCGAAAGGGTCTGCACCTTCATCATGTTTGTAGGGCCTCCCTCCAGTACGGGTTCTCTCATGAACTGTAAGGTGAGCGCTGTGGCTGAAGGCTCGTCCACGCTTGTTGCATCTCCGGTGCACACAAAGATTAGACCTTCCACTGAAGGACATTCCATGTTCATCACCTTTAGAGGGCTTCTCTCCAGTATGAGTTCTCTGATGTACATACAGAAGGTAAGAACTTGGGCTAAAAGATTTTCCACATTTATTACAATCGTAAGGTTTCTCACTGGTGTGAATTCTCTGGTGCAAAACGAGGTGAAATCTTTGCCAGGAAGACTTCCCACATTCACTGTATTCATAGGCTTTTTCTCTACTGTGAGTTGTCAGATGGTGAGAAAGAGATGAAAGCTTCTTGAAGGCATTTCCACTATATTCACAGGATTTTCCCCCACTGAGCCCACATGACCTGAGAGATGTGACCTCTGGGTTAAAAAATCCCCACTTTCCTTACATCCATAAAATTTCTCTCCTGTGTCAATTATCTCACGTGTAGAAACGTATATGCCCTGGTTGGTATGTTTACTGCACTCATTCAACCTGCACGTTTTCCCAAGACTTCCACATGGATTGCCTTTACAAGATTTCTCTTCTAAGGCTTCCTGATGATTCAGTAAAAAAAAGTTACGCTGTAAGCTTTGAATGTCTGAGTCAATCTGATGGAACTGTTTGATAAGAAATCTCTGTGAAGGAACAAAGTCTGAATCGAAGCTGCGTTTTCTGGCAACTTGTGTGTGTTCCCAGGCCCCGTCCAGGGTCACTGTTTGCCCTTGTTTATATTCCACTGGCCCCACACCACCACTGCGTGTCTTCTGCTTTTCTGACTCATCCTCAGACTCCCAGTCACAGGCTGCGGTGGGACGCCAGGAATCACCCCCTGTGGACCTTTCCAGGTTCACGCTGCTGGGTAATTCCTCACCAGAAGTGGCCTCTATTGATGGTGACTCTTGGCTTTTAGGTATGTTCTTCCACGCTGGAAGGAAATGAAAAATGGTGCTTGGACAAAAACTCCTTCAGTGGGAATGATGAGATAAAAGCCACAAGGTGTGCACAACACACGTAGATGTTTTTCAGTATCAACTAAGGGACGAAGAAGAGAGGCCGCAAAATGTATGCACAGAACAAGAGGCGTCCACAGGGAGGCTGATCAGCTAAGAGTCACCAGCAACACAGGGGAGAAGACAGCATTAGGGGAAGATCATGGAAGCAGCAGGCATTCCCACATAAACCATTCAGGACAGCCACCCTTCTTGAATGCTTAGATATCTCCAAATTCTGGTCCATCTCCGTGCTTTGGGTGGTGTGGCCATTTTAACAACATTGATTCTTCCAGTCCAAAAGCATGGGGTATCTTTCCATTTCTTTCAGTCTTCTTTCATTTCCCTAATCAATGCTTTGTAGTTCTCCATGTATAAGTCTTTCACCTCCTTGGTCAGATTTATTCCTAAGTATTTTATTGTTTTTGATGTGATTTTAAAAGGGATCATTTCTTTACTTTATTTTCCTGCTGTTTCATTGTTAATGTAAAGAAATGCAGCAGATTTCTCTATCCATCTCTGTGCTTAGTGTCCATCCCTCCTGTTTCTGACATCATACTAAGCTTCCTAACAAACCAGTATCACAAGAGAACACCCCCTCAGACCCAGTCCTCCCAACCGCTGCGAACCCGGTCAGACCACCCCAGCTGCCCTGCTCCTTTTTCTTCCAGGCTTCTCTAGCCCTCGCTGTATATGACCATTTCCCCCATTTTTATACACAGTTCCTTTCTACTTGAAGACCTGCCTTTGGTCCTCAAGGTCGTAGGTGACAGCAGCCCCTCCCCTTCTTGTCACCGATCAGGTCACAACTCCCAGGTCACCTCCTCTGAGAGACCCTCTCCGACCTCCCCACCAATATGGGCTCCTTCTCACTTTCCATCCCATTGTCCTGTTTTTTCTGCAGCGCAGCGCCGTTCAGTGCTATTTAACACACCGTGTTCTTCTGGCCCTTTACTGCCTGTCCTCCCCCAGACACCACACGGCAGAGGCTTTAGGCTCCACGGGGGCGGGGACCTCGTCAGCCTGTTCGTACTGTGTCCCCAGTGCCCAGCACGGCGCCCGGAGCACCGCGGGTGCCGAGGCACGTCCGTGGGATGTGCAGGCAGGCGATGTGGTTGTGCTCCCCAGCAGCCTGCCTCCTGGGAGGGGAGGCCTGACCGGGGGAGGAGGCTGTGGAATTGAAGGGCAAAGGAGGGGACCTAGAAACTCATGGAGCAGGTTTCTTAGCTGGACCCTTAACTGCAAATGCACAGACCTGGCACAGAACAGCTGCTGGGGTCCTGAGCAGGCGTTTCAGAAGTTACGCAGGGTTGGGAAACACCCGAGTTCTGCCCCAGCACCCTAGGCATTCAGCTGAAATCTGATAAAGCTGCACCCCAGAAGGAAAGACGACGCCTGAGAATAAGGACTACAATCTAGGACTGAGGCAACACCGAAGTAACGCCACCTCATCAATCCTAAAACCAGCCTCAGCAGAGTGAGGGCTCCCTGCAGTAGCGCAACCCCTGCCGGAACAGAACCCACACCCTGCAGCGGGAGGTAACAGCCACGGTCTCCACCACATCTCATCCACAGTGTCCAGGACACAAAAATAACGAGGCACGTACGAGTCAGGAAAACGCAACACATGATCAAGAAAAAAAGGCAACCAAACAGACGTACCCACGTTAGCAGGAAAAGATCTTAAAATGCCTATTATAAACATGGTAAAGAGTATCATGGATAACCTACAATGGGAAACAATCTGAAGAAGAATATGTAGAAATAGAATATATATACATACCTGAATCACTTTGCTGTACCCCTGAAACTAACACAACATTGTAAATCAAGTATATTCAATTTTAAAAAAAGAATTTCATGGAAAAACTGAAAAAAGAACCAAATAAAAATTCTAGAAATAAATAAAAATGTAGTGTCTGAAGTAAAGCATGAATGGACTTCACAGCAGACCGGACACAGTAGAAGAGAGAATTGTGAGTTCAAGGCAGGTAAGTGGAATCTTTATGAAGATACAAAGGGAGAGAAAAGAACGTACAAGCAGAGCATCTGACAAAGGGACTCGCGTGCGGCTGGAGCGGCAGCAGAGGGCAAGTCTGAAGAGGTGGTGGGAGAGAGTGTCCTAGACTGACTCAAGGCAACATCCCACAGATCCAAAAAGCTCAGCAAACTCCAGTCATTTCAAAGAAGACCTCACCTAAGACAGCATAATGTGTTGAAAACCAAATACAAAGCAAAACTCTTGAAAGTAATGAGAAGAGAACAGATTGCATTCATGGGACAATTAGGAAGACAGCTGACTCCACACAGGAAACCACAGAAGCAAGAAAACAAGAGACAAGCGTCTTTCATCCTGAGAGGAAAAACCTAAAATTCTATATCCAGGGAAAAAAGTCCTTCCAAAAAGGAGGATAACGAAGGACGTTTTTAGGTGCACACACACACAGTGAGGAGGTTTTTCACCACCTGAGCACACCACAAGAAACATCACAGCAGTGTTTTTACGTGGTTTATTCCCTATTCTCTACAGTCACGTGAAATGACATAACATGAAAGCCAGAAGGTAACTAAGATCACCCTGATGACTGAACCTGGTGACACAGCAGGTCCCTGAAGCTGGAGGCCGTGTACAAACTGGAGGAAAAGCTGTGAGCCGATGTTTCGTCTTCTGGCCCTCTCTCTTTTCACTGCTGCGTTCAGCTGACATTCCTTACTATTGCTGGCTTCTGTCAACTGCCTGCATGACCTGAGTTTTCAAGGGTTACAGTCTAACTGGGGAAGCCTCTCCCCTCCCACCACGATGCCTCCTATCAGCACCACCCCGTAACAGCGCACTACAGGCATGTACATGTATTTCCTGGCAAATGTTCTACCCCTAAGGTCTGACAGTCATAACAGTAACTTTTCTTTTTTTTAATTTAAATTTTAATTTTTGGGGGGGGGTGGAGGTCATTAGGCTTTATTTTTTATTGGAGGTACGGGGGATTGAACCCAGGACTTCATGTGTGCTAAGCACGAACTTCGCCACCAAGCTCTACCCTCCCCCTTATAACATTAACTTTTAAATTTTATTATCTTTCAAAGATATTCTTCCAGTTCTTCAATCAATTATCATCGATGTTAATTTTTTAATCTACTGCTAATTTCTATTGCTAATACTCTTTGGTGACAGTAAGGCAAACTCAAAACTCAAGAATAAGGTAACCCTCTGAGAGTTAATCTAGTAAAATCAACAATGACTGAGGCTCCTCGCCTGTATAAGTAAGTAAGTGTCAATTACTGAAGACGTCTGCCTCAAACTTGACCTGGGCGGCCTGGGCAGCCTGATCGTGGGGAGAAGTTACTGACATGCGATGTTTAGTAAGAAAGCTAAACCTAATCAGTATAAGAAAGATCATAAGAACAGAAGAAGTAACTTAGGTGGTGGGATTTGCAAAGAACTGAAACCTGGCATGTTACATCTGTTAGATATGTAACTTGGCGTATTACAAATATTTACCAAGTTAAGTAATTTGAACTGAGAATAGAGAAGCCAGACATGGTGATAATGTATTCCTTTCCTAACAGATGTTTACTGTTCAAAGGCAACAATCTACAGAGAAAACCTTATGATTCTGACGTTTGAACCCACATTTTTTAGCTCGTCATAACATACTCCAACGTTATGGTAAGTACAGCTAGGAAAGCCATTCTAAGCGACAGTCTCTGGGGGAAAGATACACGTGAAAACTAATTTTCCATTTTTTAACTGTAACTTTTTAATTGAGCCCATAACAAAGACTTACCAAAACAGAACCAAAAAAGAGAAAGGTCACAAGCAGCGTGGGTTTGAAGTTTAAAGCACCAAACCCGGAGACGTAAGAACTGAAACTCCAGTTCTGATTTCTTTAGTCTGTTCCCTGTAAATCCTCTCTGCTCTCAAGAACAGTTCATGAACTGCACCTGCCTTCCAGGGAGAACTGAAACACACATGGGAGCCTCCCCAAGGCCAGAACCACTGAAGGATGGAGCCAAGACTTTAAATGATGACAGACTTTATCCAAAAGTCCCTCTGGGGAAAGCATGTTTTTTAGACAGACGGGAAGCAATTAGAGACAGAAACCTGCAGCTGCAGAAAGGAATTAATAGCAACCCCAAAACTAACTAACTCGGGAGGAGGATGTAGCTCAGTGGTAGAGCATGTGCTTAGCACGCACAAGGTCCTGGATTCAATCCCCAGTACCTCCGTTAAAATTTTTTTTAATTAAAGTAAATAAATACACTTAATTACCTCGCCCCCCCCCAAAGAAATCATTTTTAAAAATGCAAAAACTTTTTTAAAATCTAAAAAACCACCTAATTAATTAGGAAAAGCATTGTACAAAAGTACTTTTAAATTCCTTTACAATGCTGGTGACTGGATACAGCAAGGATGACAACAGTGCACCACGGGGCTTGTACAATATGCAGAAGTGACCTACGTGACTGCAGCGAAAATCACACTGATGCCAATGTAAGTTCTCACACTGAACACTAAGTGGCACAGGGTTAACTCCGGGTAGACTATGATCAGCTAGAATTTGTACTGTCACCCTTAGAGCAAATAAGACATAAGAGTACACAGCACTTATAAAGCTAAAAACAGATAAAGGAGATGAAATAATTACCCAATGAATCCAAAAGAGGGCAGAATGGAAAAACAAAGTAAAAGACCAGATGAGACAGAGTAACAAGCGGTAGACCTCAACCCAAACCTACCAGTAATTATATAATAAATACAAATTTACTGAACAGTCAGATTAAAGAATAAGACGGCAAAATGGATTACAAACAAAACCCAGTTAAATGCTGCTCACAAGAGACTCACTTTAACATTTCAACAGGTGAGTTGAAAGTAGAAAGAAGACATGTCATGCAGTGCCTGACTACAAGAAAGCCAGCTGGTTATGTGATATTCAAGCAAAGTGAACTTCAAGGTCTATGACATAGATCATATGCTGTGTCATAAAAACATTTCTCAATTTCCAGAGGAAAGGACATTTCACAGTGAAGAGAAGGCACGCTCAACAGGAGGGCCCGACAATCTGACAGGTCATTAAGCCCGGGAACACAGCTTCAGAATACACGAAGCAAAACCTGATAAAAAATGTTCAGGGGTACGAAATACTAAGTATAAACTAGAGAAGCAACAGGATATATAGCACAGCACAGGGAAACATAGCCATTGTTTTCTAATAACTTTAAATGGAGTATAATCCATAAAAATACTGAATCACTATGTTATATACGAATCTAACATAATATTGTAAATCAACTATACCTCAATAAAAAAGAGAGTTATGCCATCTTCAGAAAAAAATTTTTTTTAAGTTTTCATCACAAGGAACAAAAAATTATAGCTATGTGGTGATAGATTTTAACTCAACTTAATGTGGTGATCATTTCACAACATACATGTATATCAAACATACTGTAGTATATATACGTTAATGTAATACAATTTTGTATGTCAATTATATCTCAATAAAATTGGAAAAAATTGTTTAGAATTTTACATATATACAAATGCAGCCACAGCTGGAGATTTAGCACTCCTCTGTCAGTAGCCGAGAGAACAAGCAGATGAGGAAAATCCAGAATTAAGTATGCAACACACCTAACTTAACTGACATTTATCAACTGTGCCCAGCAAGAGCAGAATACACATTCACTACAATAGATCGTACACTGTGTCATAAAAACATTGCTCAATACATTAAAAGGAATGAATTCATACAGAATAGGTTCTTTGACCACGATGGAATTCATCTAGCCGTCAACAACAAAAGACTCGTATTTAGAAATTACAGTGAATATTTCACAAATCAAAGAAGGAATCAGTTTCAGATATTCAAAGAACAGGCCAGTAATGAAAATGTAACACATGAAAATGTGCAGGATGCAGTTAAAATAAGGCTTAAAAGAAAATGTGTAGCTATAAATGCAAACATTGGAAGGATTAAAATCAACGACCTAAGCCCCCGCCTCAAGAAACCAGGACAAAGGAAAGCAAATTAAATGAAGACAAAGGAGGGAAATAATCCAGTGGGGAAACCAATGGAACAAAGGAGAAAAAATACAGTCACGACAATATATTCACATATTTAACAAAGTACAACACCCATCCACGACAAAACTCAGCAGACAAGGAACAGTCCTCAGTCAGGCACAGGGCATGGGATCATATTTAAGGGTGAAATGCTGACTGCTGTTCCTTAATATCAGTAACCAAGCAAGGACGTCCACTCTCACTTTTATTCAATATTGTGCTGAATAATCTACAGTGACAGATACCAGAGCGATGGCTGCCACCTCTGCACACACTAACTGGAAAGGGACTCAAAAGGAAAGTACAGGGAGATGGAAACACTCCACGCGTGGATTAGAGGGTGTGTTACACAAGTACACAGTTGTAAACCTTTATTGGACTGAACTCTTAAGGACAGCATGTCTCACTGTACGTTAACTACACACCAATATTTTATTTTATTTAAGTACCAGCGGTCCTGGCCAGTATAGCTAGAATTAAAAAAGAAAAACATAAAGACTGGAAAAGCAGCAATAAAGCGATCTTTATTTGCAGATGACATACTTGTGTAAGAAATCCAAGGAGACTGACAAATTACTAGAACAAGTGATTTCAGCAGGTTCACAGTGATGAAATAAAATTTGCATCTTAAGGCAGGAAAGAAAATGTAAACATAAAATTCACTCTCTGTGTCTGTTTGGGCCCCTCCCTCATGAGCAGAGTGCACCTGCATCACACACTACCCAGAACTTCTTAAAGACAAGAACGTCTGTTCAACCACAAGTATCAATTTTTCCCCTTTCTTCTGACACTAACAATGTGACTTCTTAAAAGAATGGCGTTCTTTTTCAGCTCTGTAGGAGACATAGTGACTAACTGCTCACTTTGTTCATGCTTACCTGACTATATATCGTTGGTGAATTTTATATAAAACATAAGCATTTTGATGTACCATCCTTTGTTTTGAAAATGTATATGACTGTACTTTCAGCTTCTAACAGGCAAAACAGCTCTCAGAGCTTCTGAGAGTCTGTCTCCTGGGTTATAATCCTCAGTTTGGCTTGAATAAAATTTCCTTTTATCTTCTAAACTTGATTGTTAATTAAATTTTCATCAACAATAGAATAGGTCAATTTTAAAATAAACTATATTTGTATACACTAGCAACAGACAATTAGAAAGTAAAATTAAGGAACAATAGTAATTACATCTGAAACTAATATAATATTGTAAATCAGCTATACTTTAAAAAATAATAAAATTAAAATTTGTTCCAGATGAAATAAAAAACAGCATTATAGAAAATTTTTAAAAAGGAACAATAGTATTCACAGTAGCACCAGAAATATCAAATGGAAAGCAATAAAGTTAATGAAAGATGTCCAAGACCTGTATACTTTAAAGGTGCAAAATACTGCTGAGAAAAAATAAAGTACCTAAACGATTAAACCATGATCAAGGAATTAAGGTGTAAATTGTTCCCAACTGATCTGGAAGGCACTGCAAATCAAATTTTGTGGAATTTAACAGCTTGATATTTTCCAATTGACAAGCTGATTCTAAAATTTGTGTGAAAGTGCCAAAGACCTGGACAGCTAAGGCAGTTATCAAGTTAGACGCTGACTTTCACTACCTCATTTCAAGATTTACTGTGAAGCTACAATAATTAAGACGAGTAATGTTGGCCCTAGGCTAGAAAAACAGATCAAGGGAAGAGAAGAGAGCAAAGAAATAGACTCCCCCGACACACATTCAGTTGATTTTTACCAATGCAATGGAGGGAAGTTTTTTCATTACATGGTGCTGGAACAACTGGATTAACAATAAGAAAAAATAAATACCGTGTCTACAGCCTCACACTTACATAAAAGTTAATTCAAGGTGGACATTAAGTCTTAATGTAAAAACAAAAACTATGAAACTACCAGAAGAAAACAGGACAATACATCTGGAGTCTTGGAACAGTCAAAGATTTCTTAGGACATTTTAAAAACTGCCCCCCCCAAAAAACTAACCATAAAAGAAAAGATTAATAAAATCAGACCTTGTTAATCTACGATCCAGCAAGTCCACCCCTAGATATTTTCCCAAGAGAAATACAGAGATCCACTAAAATCACTGTATAGGAATGTTCAGAGCAGCATTACTCATAATGGCCCCAAACTAGAGACAACCCAAATGTTCATCAACAGGAAATGAAACAAACTATGGTTCATTCAAAAAATGGAGTATTACTCAACAGTAACAAAGAAATGAACTAACGATGCATACAATCTCACGGATGAATCTCAAAAATCTCAGGGTAAGCCTCACACAAAAGAAGTAATGTATGATTCTCTTTATATGAAGTTCTACGAGACGCACAAGTAATCTGTGGTGGAAAAAATCTGAACAGTGGCTGCCTTTATTAAGTCGAAAGAGGTCACAAGGGACTTTGTGAGGTACTGAAAGTGTCCTCAAGCTCGATTTGGATGATGATTGCACATATGTATACATTTGTCAAAAATTACCAATTATATACTTAAAATTTGTGTCTTTGAAAAAGTACCATTAGCAGGTGCAGTTCAGTGGTAGAGCGTGTGCTTAGCACGCATGAGGTCCTGAGTTCAATCCCCAGTACCTCCATTAACTAATAAATGAATAAGCCTAATTACCTCCCCCCTAAAAAAGACCCGATGAAATAAAATTCGTATATAAAAAGGTATCATTAGCAAAAATATATAAAAAAGGCCTATTGTCTTCAACGTAACAGCAATGAGAGGAGGGTTGACTTCTCAACAGAAACCATGGCGTCCAGAAGACAACAGCAGGGTGTCTTTAAAGAGCCAGAAAATAAAAAACCTACCTGCCTACAATGCTCTGCTTAAGGTATCTTTCCAGGATGAAGACAAAATAAAGGCACTTTCAGGGAAACAGAGTGGGGAATTTTGTCACTTGAAATGATAAACGGAGCTCTTCAGGCGAAAGGAAAACGATCCTGGGTGGAATCTCGGAACTACAAAGTGGGTGGAGAGTGCGAGAGAGAGCAGATGTGAAGGGAAACAGACACACTGAATGTAAAGACCCTTCGCCACCTCACCTGGGCAGGAATCTTGGGAGAGTCCTCTGTCCACTATCCATGGCTCCACTAGAAGTTCCAGTGGGGCAAGGAGAGCTGGGTTGGGTATCCAAGGCCCTGTCCAAGTGAGAGATCAGGCCGTGAGGGTCTGGAATAGGAGGAACCCTCCTAGGGTTCACAGACCTCACACAGCTACTCTGCCAAGACCCCTGCCAGGTGTAAGTCAACACAGGGACCAGATGCCCTAAGGTCTCCAGCATCCCATCGTGGTATAGGGTCCTCTGGCCAGGGCCCTGCAGCACCCATACCTCCTGGATGACGTCCACAGCCATGTTATCCAAGGTTACTTGCCCCTTATTTGCCACCCACGTCTGCTGGGCGGAGACCCTCATCTCTGCAAAGCTCCCAGAAGGGCAGGGAGGTACATGAGGACGTGAGGATGGACCCAGGTGTGCAGAGAGATGGCCTGCGACGATTCTGGGTCTGAGGGCTGCGCTCGAGGCTTCCTGGGGGCTCCGGGAGAGGGGGTCTGAATAAGCCATTTTCGAGGGGAGCTCCCATGATACTGGAATGTTTACCCCCTAAGAATCTCACCCATTTCCTGATAAACTAGGGATATTCCACAAGATCAAAATGTACAGGCCCCCTTTAGGATTTCCCTTCTGGTCCCCTTCCCTTTTTTTTTTTTTTTTTCTTTTCTTTTTTGTTTGTTTGTTTTGGGGGAGGTAATTAGGTTTACTTATTTTTTTTAAGGGCAGCACTAAGGATTGAACCCAGGACTTTGCGCATGCTAAGCGCACGCTCTACCACTGGGCTGTACCCTCCGCTTTGGTCCCCTTCCTTTTTATACCACTAGATATAAAAAGATGACGATGTCGTCTGCTGGTAATAACGTTTAACATTTGCCCAGGGCGCTCCAGCCCGGGCGCAGTGCTACCAGCACTGGCTCTAACGCAAACGCACCTGACCCTCGAGACAGCCTGAGAAAAAGCAGCCGCTCCTCCTGGAGTCTCTTTGTTTGTCTTTTCAAAGGAGTAGCCTGAGCGAGACGCGTCCAGCTTTCGGAATCATGGCGACGCCGGTTTCCTAAGAACTAACGGAAACGAAGTCCCTCTTTGAGACACATCGGTCCAGGGGATGGCAATGTGCGGTAGCCGAAGCCTTCGGGTCAGGGGTCTTCTCGCTGGGGCCTTGTGACTCGGTCCTTAGCGGTGTTAGGGCTGCACCTGAGGCACTTAAGGGCTGCGGGGTCAGTTTTCTGCCTCTTGTTCATCGCTCCTTGGCCAGAGGACGCGCTGAGGGTCCCACCTTGGGGGAGTCCCTGCCGCCCAGCCTGGGAACCAGGCCAGCCCGTCTCGAGGTAGGGGCCCGGCAAGTTGGGGGAGTCCCTGCCGCCCAGCCTGGGACCAACCCAGCCCGTCTCGAGGGAGCGGCGCGGCGACTCACCGCGGGTCGGGCTGCCTGGACCCCCGCGGCCCCCACCTCTTCTGACTCCGGAGTCTCGACCGAGTCAGAGGTGGAAGAAGCGAGTCAGAGACGTGGGGAGCAGTGAGGCCCAACCCTGGCCTTTCTGGGGCCCTATCAGTTCCCGACGGCGACCGGCCCAGACCCCACCAGCCGACCCCGCAGCCCTCCAGAGCCCAGGCTGCGGACGCCAGAGAGCCCCGGAGCAGCGCGCCCTCGGCGGGAACTACCACGACCAGAAGCCCCCGCGGCGCGGCGGCGCGACCAACGCGAGGGCGCGACGGGAGAGTCCGCAGCGTCGAAGCGCCGCCGTGCTGGGGATTCTGGGACTAGTAGTCCTGCGGCCCAAGCCCTGGACCTGGGCGTCCAGAGAGCTCGACTACATTTCCCAGAAAGCGCGGCGGCGCGGGGGGATGCCCAATGGGTGTGCGCGGCCAGGCCTTGGCTGGGCATGGGGTCCTCTGGGACTCATAGTCAAGGCTCTAAAGGCCAGGCCTAGGCCGCCCTGAGACCACACAGAAATGACCGTTGGGCGGGCATCCACAGAGTCCAGGAGGCCTAGGTAAGAGCGTTCTGGGCGTTCTAGGGACTCATAGTCAAACTACCCTTGTCCGCCAGGCGGCGCCTGTGTGCACCTAGAGCTTCGTACTACACCTCCCAGAGAGCTCCACGGCACAGTGGGCGGGCCCGCTCTGCGTCCTTTGGGAGCGGTGTGTTCTGGGATTTATAGTCCATTGTCTTCAGGCCAGAGCCTCTGGGAGCAAGGCATTCTGGGAGTTGTAGTCCATTGTCTCCAGGCTTGTCTCCACGCATCTGGAGCCCACTGAGAGATTTCTAGGGACTGCTGTGAATGCTTACCTTGCATCCCCTGGGTTTGGGGGTCCAGCGATGGGAGCCTGACTCCCACTTGAGAAGAAAAAGGCCAGGTTGCAGGAGAGGAGAGGAGGTGAGGGCACTGGCCAGGGTCCAGAGGAAGGACAGGAACCGGGTCTTGTCGTTGAGGCTGGCCAGGGTGGACAAGTAACTGACCTGGGCAGGAGGGGGCCAAGGCATAAAGGAGGGGCCGTGAGAACAGGGAAGGGGCCTTCGGTGGGAGCTCGGGTGTGGGCTGACCGTGGGTTTAAACGAGGGGAGGTGGGCACTGTCACCATCTCGTCCTGCTGGCCTGCATCCCATGAGCGCTCTCCGTCCTGGGCATAAGGGGGTGGTGTCACCCTACTAGGAGCAGCGCCTGGAGCACAGTCCTCACTCAAGGAACATCAGCAGCTGAGCCTGAAGCCCCTTCTGTCTTAAGTGGGGGCCTGTTGCGGTCCAGGCGCTGATGCAGGAGTCCAGAGTCTGTATGTGCAATGTCTTCCAGGTCCGAACTTTGAGTAAGGAGGTCCTAGCCCACTGGGGGCACCCCGGGATCGTCTAGATAACTGCAAAACGCTGATGCCTGAACCGGCTCCAGCTATCTGCTGTTCCACCGCCAGAGGGTAGTAATAACATAGGTTATAAATAGGTTCCACAGTTAAGGGGAAGGCGTTCTTGGCCTGATTGGTTTATGGAGACGGATATGGGCGACTAAATCCCACAAAGGTAGGGCTACTGTACTAGGGAAGAACAAATCTGACTCCATATGAGTTCTGTTTCTTCAACCTTAATCCTGAGCTGTTTCCTGTGCTTAGTCATGCTGGCTCTACACCTTTTGTAAAAGAATGTTGCCTATAGTTTGAAATATGTAGGAGAACCCATTCTAAAGGTTCTGGTCTTTAAAGATATAAGACTGCCCCATTCATATAGGAACAAAAAGTTGCAGAACAGAGAATAACATTTGTCTTGTTGTAGGTTTACAGGGACACCATGACCTGACCCAAGTGGACAGCTGCAACAAAGGATTCCGACCTCAAGAAGTTTGCAACAACCAACTACACTCCCCTCCCCATTTTCAGTATAAAAGGTGCCTGAATTCTGACTTGGGGAAGATGGTTCTTTTGGACGTTAATTCCCCCATCTCGGTCTGCTGGCTTTCTGAATACAGTCATTATTCCTTACCCCAACACCTAGTCTCCCGATTTATTGTCATGTCATGTGGCAATCAGAACAAATTTGGACTCAGTAACACTGCCAGATTCAGCCAATAAAAATCAGGATGCCCAGTTCAATTAGAATTTCAGGTAAACAATGAATACTATTTTCATGTATGTCCTATTCAATATTTTTGACAAATTTTTTAAAAATTAGTCATTTCTTACATGAAATCCAAATTGAACTGGGTATCCTGCATTTTATCTGGCAACCAATCCTACAAATATGGGAAAACAAAAGTTTCTTGAGGGGTGTTGAAGAAATGGAGTTTCTAATGCTTTAAATGTGCTTGAATATTTTTAAAAAGGTTTTTGCAGGGGGGAGGTAATTAACTTTGTTTATTTAGTTTTTTGATGGCGGTATTGGGGATTGAACCCAGGACCTTGTGCATGCTAGGCCTGCACTTTACCACTGAGCTACACTCTCCCCTAGCACATATTTTTACTAAAAAATTACTCATCTGAAATTAATATTTAACTAAGTGTTGTCCTGTAATTTTATTTCCTAAATGTAGGAACCCTAATGTGACACATACCAAAAATGACTCATACTAAATATACTTCTATTTAAAAGTTCTGAAAATATAATAAATATGGGATGCACTTATACCAAAAAAAGTATTGACTGTTTATCTGGAATTTAAATTTAAGTGAGTAGACTGTGTTTTTATTTACTAAATCTGGCAACCCTACTATGGGACATAGTTACACTGAAAATTACTTACACAAGTATATTTGTAAAGTTTTTGTGTTTATCATCTTTTGAATGTTGGGGATTTTTTATATCAGGCAACAAAATTTGTTTTTCCTGTGCCTATTTCATATTTATTTTTCAAGTAATGTTTACATGGTCCCAGAACAGACGAGGCAATCCTTTTCCTCCCTTTTTCATATATGGTAGCACCTCTTTGTTATTCTTGGGTTTTGATCACTTTTTAAAATTTGAAGTATAGTTGATTTACAATATCACATTAGTTTCAGGTGTACAACATAGTGATGAGTATTTTTATAGATTATACTCCATTTAGATTTATTACAACATAATGGCTGTATTTCCCTGTGCTGTACAATCGATCCTTGTTGCTCATCTATTTAAAGTTCTTCAAATACACTCAATGAGAAACATACTAATCCTAAAAAACAATTCATTGTTATCTGAAATTCAGCTCTTCTCGGGGTCTCTTGTATTTTTTCAGTTGGTAAATCTGGCAATCCTATTCTGGCCCTCTTCTCTCACTCCCTGCACATCTGGCTCACCCTGTGCCTTCCTCCACCTGCGTCCCCTGCAACACCTCAGTGCCCGCCCAGCAGGACCCTTCCCAGCCCCCTTGTCCAGCCTCCAGCCTTTGTCACAGAGCAGCTGCCTGCTGGGTCCTGGGTGCTGCTGGAGGATCAGGGCCCCTAGGGTTGGAGGAGGGGTGGGCACTGCTAGGCTTCAAGGCTCCTGAAATGATTATTCTTAAGGAAGAAATGTATCCAGAGGGCTATATAAACATTGGACCATATTTAAATGTATCTATGGAACAAATTAGCAAAAACGCAGCATAACTGCAGTCTTGCTCTCCATGATATAATTATAGAATTCCTTGAAAGCCACACTGATTTGTAATGTAACTGCTCAGGGTGGGTCCTGCCACAGCCACGGGGAGGGACACCTGTGGCTGGAGGAAGCCAAGACTGGACTTAGAAGGACCCAGCCAATGGTGACAACGTGGTCTCGGGGTGGGGAGGGAAGGCAGCTCAGATGTAGCCTGCAGTTTATCTTAGTTGACTGGCAGAGTGTTTTAAAAATCTTTGAATTCCCTGCCAGCTTCTATTTCTCATTTTGGGGTTTTTTGGGGGGGGTAATTAGGTTTATTTATTTAATGGAGGTACTGGGGATTGAACCCAGGACCTTGTGTATGCCAAGCTCATGCTCTACCACTGATGTATACCCTCCTCCCCTGCCAGCTTTTACAAATCAAGAGATTTCACACACAAATCCAAATCTTTGGTTTCTTTTGAGAAATCCAGACCTGTCCCCATGGCACCTCATGGCTGGGGTCATGAGCAGCAACCCTTTTAGAAAGAGTCCAGGCCCTACAGGCATTTAAGCCTGTGAAAGTTGGTTGGGGAAAAACAAGGATTCAAAGGCCAGAGGCAGGTGGCAGAGGGGCAAGTCCAAAGGGAAGCGGGCAGGGACCTGAGCCAACTTCAGGGCAGGCAAGTCTGGTTCCACACCACCGTCAGCTCATCACCGGGAGTCTTCTCAGAACTTTGAGGGAAAAGAATTCACCATGAGAATTGTGTCCATATCTTTTGATCCAGTAAAGGGTACACATTTTGTGGAAGAAAAGTTAACAGAAAAAAATTGTCTTTTTTTGCACTTGGATTTGCAGGTGAGGGAACTGGTAATTGATGTTTTATATACATTTTAAAGCTTTCTGGGAGGGGTGAGGATATAGCTCAGTGGTAGAGTGTGTGCTTAGCGTGCACAAGGTCCTGGATTCAATCCCCAGTACCTCCATTAAATAACAAACAAATAAACCTAACCCCCGCCCCAAAAAAGCTTTCTTACTGCAGTAGAAAGAAGGGTAGTTTCAGTACAGCAATCACAAATGTGGGCCTTTATACTTTCCGAATGTGCTGGACACCCTTAAAGAAAAGCTAATGAGCTTGCCTTTGCTTTGTTTACATCAGTGTGTTCTGACTTTGGGGATCCATCATATCTTGTCGTAACAACCACTGTTACAGCGCTTATGAGATTTAAAGTCTTTCACTCATGTGTGAATCACCCAAATCTTTTCAAGAGTCTCTATATGTGTAAAGAAAATGTAATCAGCTAGGTTTTTTCCTGACATGAGAATTCTTACTATCTTCTCTCTCGTTTTCAGAGTCAGAGATTTTTCAAAGAAATAGTTGTTTTGGGCAAAGAAAACATGCCCTTGTCTTGAAACTTTTTCTCAGCTTCAAATCCAGCAGGCAAGCCCTGACTGATCTGAATCAATCAGTCCTTTCTTCAAAGGGCAAACACACGTGGCTCAGTGTTGGTCAGATTCTTCCTGCTCACTGCTCCATGGATGTTCCACGTGCATTTGTGAAAATAAGCCCAGCTCAGGTGGGGAATGGTGAATGCCCTCACCTCGTCCACTGTTGGCTGCTGTACCATGGACCTTCTGCCGGGTGGGCCTTGGTCAGTGTTGGCCAAATGTCGAATTCAGTCGCCTGCAGGCACATCAGCTTTGAATGATGTGCTACTTCTCAAACACACAGTTTTGACAAGTATGCAGCGAAGTATCAAGTGCCTAGGTCTAGCGGTGACATTCTATAACCACGTGCTAAACACTGGCAACTGTCCAAAGCTGGTCAGTGTGGCAAAGTCTGAACTGCTCTTGTGTTTGGAATCTTAGTGAATGTTTTTGTTTCAGCTTTCCCTGTAATTGTTTTATTTTTGTTGACCCCCCTGGTTTGTTTTACAATAAAACTTACAGTAAAATTTCCAGTATTGTTACCAAACTGGGTCCACTAGCCCTGTGTGCAGCAAAGCAAATCTACTGACATGTGGGTTGTGGTGAAGGAAAGTACATCATACATCGCAGAGCCCCAGCCAAGGAGAACCAGCAGCTCATGCTCAAAAGACCCGAACTCCAGGAGGGCTTTCAGAGAAGGGTTTTCAAAGGCAACATTAAGGGTGAGGATGGCGGCTACTGGACTTTCTTCTAACTGGTTGGTGATGGGGTAACAGTGTGATGTTTCAGGTGCTAACATCATCAGCATTCTGGTTTCAGCTGGCCTGAAGTCTACGCGCTTGCGGTCAGCAGTTTCCCTCTAACGGAGTTTGGTTTTTGTAAACAGCAGCAGCAGCCTGGGAATGTCCGCCAGACATTGTTACCTACGTCCTTCACGCAGGAACTGAAGGTCCTGTGACTGCTACATGGCTCATCTATCCTTTAAGTGATTACCACTTCCCCTGCCGGGCTGCTGTTCTTTGTCTCTGCATGTCATCGCTGCTCTGATCATTAACCCTCAAGCCAGACTTTTGGAAACTCAGGGGAGGTTCAGGGGACTTAAGTTTTTCCCCTTAAGCAAGAGGTAAGGAACACCAGGGGTCTGCTGATGCTCGGTTTCACTCCTGACCCCATGGCCCCCCTGTCTGAATTAGTCCCCCAGGCAGTCATCTGCTGCAGAAGCGCGGGGAAGGCGGTCAAAGCTCCTAACGCAGCGGCTGCGCAGGGAACATTTACGAGGTGACACCAGTACGGGCGTCAAGACGGGAACCCCTGTCCCAGAAAACCCGACGGGCGGGGACCGACGAGCGCGGCAGCCGCGCGTGGCCCTCTGGGAGATGGAGTTTGGCGCCCTCTGCGCAGGCGCAGTCCCGACTAGTCACGGGCTCAGCCTTCGCCCTGCGATCCACGAAGATGCGGCGTGGGAGGGTCCCGGGGTCGGATACCAGGCTGAGTTCGGAGGGTCTGCGAGACCTAACTCGGAATCCGAATCCCTCTGCCTCGGCCCAGGGCGGGGTCGGGGCGAGCGCGGAGGCACCGGAAGTGTGCGTGCCGCTTTCTGGGAGATGTAGTTTAGCGCGCCTGCGCAGGCGCAATTCGCTGCGTGGCGACCGCGGCCTTTGTCCTGCAGTCCGCCGGGTAAGTGAGATTGGGGGTGTTCGGCTCTGGGGAGGCCGAGCTAGGCATGGGTCCAGGGCCTTCTCTGGGGCCCTGGCCGGGGTGTGTACCCAACCGCGCACGTCTAGGTCGAGTCCTTTTTGCTGCTTTGGTCCCGGGGTTTGGGTCAGTGGGGGCGGGGCCGAGTGGGCGGGACCGCTTGGGAAGGAGGGTCCCAGCGTCTTAGAGGAGGTGTTGGGGCCGGGGTTGAGTCCTGGCTTTGGCCAAAGAGATGGGGTCTCGGGCTTGGAGCCACAGTCAGAGAGACTAGCTGCCTCGACCTTTCAGAGCCTGGAGCCAGCCTGACCTGCATCCCTCCCCCGTTTTGGTGAGATGTCCAGAGTTTCGGGGGTGGGGAAGGCCAAGGCCCCAGCACCGTGTCAGCTCTGGAGCCTCACCTTCCTGAAAGTGAGGGAAACCCAAAGCACAACATTTTAATCCTAGCCACCTGGGACCCATTATATTAAACTCTTATTGAGCAGCAACTGCATTCCAGGCACCATGCAGGCTCCTTCATTAATTCAACAAGCAAGTATTTAGATGGCTGCCAAGGTGCCCCATCATATCCAAGAGCGCCCAACATTGTCTGTGCCCCGGACGCCAGGAGAGTCAGGGCGATGACGACAAAGCCATAAAACGTCGCTGAACAAGATAACTCCCACCCAGGAAACTAGTAAAGACAACGGGGCACAAGCTGGATGGGGCAGAATCAGGGGTGCAGAGGCAGGGCCACCAAGGGCCCGTACAGAGAGAAGGGGAACACGGCCTACCTTTGGCCTGAGTTTCACTTTGGCAGTCAGCCAGGGATGAGCTTGTAAATGGTGGGGAACACAGGGGAGCTTGAGTAGGTGCTCATTTGATGCCCGCTGAAGCACTGCTTCCCTCCCAGGAACTGTGGCCTTCCTGTGTATTCTGCTGCCCGCCGGGCTCCATTTTCAGTCCTTTTCCCATTTTAACTCCTAAAATCTCTGTGGGTCACACCCTCTTTTTGTGGGAGAGGGAAACTGAGGCACACTCAACAGTGCCCTGAACCCCAGAACTGTCTGGCTTTCTGTCACAGTAACAGAGAGACTTACCACCCTGGAAATCACCTGTGCAACCGCTACCCACCCTCATTTTCCCTGTATGTGGAATGGGGTAAGGGAAATTCAAGATCATCCTTCACCAGTGCTTGGAATAGCACCTGGGCACACAGCAGGAGCTTGGAAAATGCCAAGCTAAGGGTCCACTGCTGTCGGGTTTGGCTTCGGTGCTGGTCCAGGCTCCAGCAGCTGCAGCGCCTTCCACCTGCGCATAGGGCTTCCAGGGCCCGGCGTTCCTGATCACTGCAGCTGCCTGCTCAGTCTCTCACATTCCCTTTCCCCCCAGAACTTCCTGCAGAGGAGCTGGCTGTTCCTGCAAGAGGCCAGAGTAGGAGGGAATGACCGCTGGGCTCCTCACTGCTGTGGACCCGGTGAGTACACTGCCACCCTCACACTTGGGCTTCCCAGACTCCAGCCTGGGCTCCCCACCAAGCTCATTCTGCCCTCAGGGCCTTGGCCCTCACTCTGCTCCCTGCCAGCAATATGCTTTAGTCAGCTCCACGTCTTCTTCCAGATCTCACCTCACCACCTCCCAGAAGACCTCCCGGATTCTCCCCTGCCCAGTGCCAGCCTGGCAGACATCACTCATCCATCTCACTGATGCATCTGGCACTTTCCCGACATAGGGTTCTGGGTCTGTTCTCCCAGCTCGCTCTCTCCATCCAGTCCCTTGGCAGACGTACTGAGCACCTGCCATGAGCAGGCACCATTCCAGGTGCTGCAGGGGCCAGAACAAACAAAATGAACAGAGATCGCCACCCCATGGGGCTCAGAGACCACATGAGGAATGTAAATGTGCCAAATGTTGGGGAGGGAAAGAAGGTGGGCTGGGGGACCAGGCATTAACCCGTACAGCTCGGGAGGTCCCCCTGAGGAAGTGGCGACCCCCAAGCAGAGACCTGCAGCAACACAGAGGGTGAGGTCGAGGCCCACAGGAAGAATGTTCCAGGTGGAGGGAACAGCACGAGCCAAGGCATGGAAGTGGGACCCTGCTGGGCACTTATGAAGAGCCTGCAGAGGAGGGGCTGGAAGATGGAGAACGGGGTTTTTCTACGCCAGCCGCAGGGGCGCGTGGCCTTTGGTAAGCAGTTCTGGCTGGTTTCGCCATGTGCAGAGGCCCTGCATACAGTAGGTGCTGAGTGAAGGGGGAACGATGAACGTTCCCAACTCTGGTCAGTGCTGGCCTCGCTTCACCCTGTTCGTCCCCAGTCCATCCCATACGGTGGGAACAAGGAGGAAGCCACAGCCCAGAACAAGTTGTGCAAGCGGGAGTGGCCGGGCCGGCCTGAGCTTGACCGCCTGCCCCTCTGAGGCCCCCAAGGCCCAGCCCACGTGGCCCTTCCTCCGGAAGCACGCTGCCAGGTTCTCCCGAGCGCCGACCCTCCTGAGACTTTCATGTTGCCTTGCCCGGACCCTTCTCCCAGCACCCAAGCACCACGGGGAAGGGGAGGTCTTGTATCCATGGTCTGGTTGCGGCTCTAGGGGACCCCAGCGGACGGTCCAGCTGAGGCGCCGGAGGTTCCCCACCCCCAAGGGCAACCCCTTTCTCCGTCGATGTGCTGTGATATCTTAGGAGTCCTGTCCAAGGAGGAGCCAGAGAGGGTGCGAGTTTCCTGCCCACCCACAAGGCCCAGAAGTCTCCCAACCCCCGGGTCGTCTGTCAAGGAGGTGGCTCAGGCCTGGCCAGCAGGTGGCTCTGGACCACCAGTTCAAATCCCAGCTCAGCCATTCTCCCCCCCGGGGACTTTGGGTGACTTCCTTGGCGTCCTCCTCTGGTGAGCAGGGGTTGGTTTGTTATCCATGGCCCAGGCTTACTCAGTGAGCGATCCACATCATCTCTCAGCACCGTCTGTTTGCTCTGAATTTTTAAGATTCACAAATTTAAAGTTCTTAATGTGTCAAAACGCTGGTATCTTCCATGGTGATTTCTGGGTTGATAAGTTGGCGGACTTATTTCTTTAAGGCCACATAGTCCCGGAATGTCAGTCTCATTATAAACATGTCGAGCAACACCTAGAAAGTCCCCCTTGCTCCCCAGCGCCCGGCCCAGGCTTCCCTCTCAAGCTGCCGCTGGTGTCACTTCCACACACCTCCGGTTCCTGTGCTTACGGGTATGTTTTCAGACAGATAGGAATTCAAGTTCTGTTTTACGTAAACAGTTCTGTGCTGGCAATGTCCGACCATTTGAGATTTTTCCATCCGGAAGGTTGCGCCCCAGCTGTGCGTCACAGTGCTGTGCTCTGCGGCGGGGTGAACCTGACTTTGGCTGCTCCCCTACCAGGGGTGTCTGGGCTGTCAGCGGCTTCCTGTTAGGTGTAGATGAGGCAGCATGGGACAGGGCTCTGCAGGGAGAGGGATGGAGGGGAGTGGAATTGCTGGAATAACGAACGGACGCGCTTAGAAACCCTGCCGGTGGTAACAGTAGCCCACGCCCGGGTACACACCACCCTTCCTCTTCTCCGAGGGTCCGGCTCCCCGTCCCGTTGTCTGCCTTTCACGTACTGAGCTTCACTTACTGAGCTGTCAGCCCCTCACCTGCACAGCCACGAATGCTCTTCTTTCCACTTATGCTGCATATGCTCATTTTGCTGTCCTGGCTTGTAGTAGCTTTGTCACTAGAAGTCACGCACTTTGCTCAGTGTATGATTTTCCTGTTGATTCTGTAACAAACCCCAACAAACTCAGTGGCTTAAAACCACACAGATGTATTATTTTATACTTCTAGAGGTCAGAAGCCAGAAAGGCATCTCATGGGGCTAAAATCCAGGTGGCAGCAGGACTGTGTGCCTCCTGGCAGCTCTAGGGGAGAATCCACGTCCGGGCCTTTTCCAGCTCCTAGAAGCCTCCCACGTCCCTTGGCTCCTGGCCCTCTCCCATCGTCCAAGCCAGCTTGGCCATTTCAGTCTTCCTCTCATCCCGCCACTGTGAGGCTGACTTTCTGTCTTGTCCCCATTGAAAGGCTCTTGCGGTTATACTGCTTTCACCAGGATATTCCAGGAGAATCTTCTAAGATCTGCTGACTAGCAGCCTTCATCGCACCGGCCACCGTAATTTCCCCGTCGCTATCCAGGGTTGGTGGTGACACTGTCGTGCCCACCACACTCATTTTTCTTCTTTCTAACTTCTAGTGTCTTATATTTTGTGTGAAGACTTCCTCTACCCCCAGTTTATTAAGGGCTTATACTTCTCCAAATTTTCCCCTTTTGACATTTAAGATTTCTGGGATCTTTCTGTATTTACAGTGTGAGGCAGGTATCTACTGATTTTCTCCCAGACAGAGGGCCCGTGCCCTGTTGTGCCTGTTGCTTTGAAATGCGCCCACCACCACACATACTTTCCACTTACACGTGGAGCTTCGTGTGCTTGGATTTAATTTACATGGTGAACAGATTCTTATTAAAATCGCCCAGGTCCAATCCTTAGACCTGCTGCTTACTAGCTTTATAACTGGGCAAGACTCTTAAGTGCTCCCAGTCTCTGTAAAACGGGCTCGCAGCAGCAGGGACCCTCTCCCAAGATTCCTGATTAGATTGGATGGGATGAAATCTTGGCCCAGGGCCCAGCACGGGCACTGTGGGTGAGGGTTTCATTGAGTCATTTTTTTAATCTTTCATAACTCTTACAGAATATATTTCAGGTTGTGGTGAACGGTGAGGATTTAGGTAGGTTCGCCCCTTGTCAGGCTCACCAGTTATCATCAGTGTGTTTTCTGGGCAGTCTTTCTCTTCCTTACTAATTTGGGCTTCTTCCTTCCTGTGTTAGGACCTAGTTTTAGGCTGAGCTAGTCCATGAAGCTCCCATTTCCCTGCCTGCTGCACGTGGTTTTAGTCTTCATCATTATCATGTATATACTTCCAAGTCTGGTGAAGTGTATCCAGACCCATAATAATCCTTAACCATGCTATCCCAGTGCTTAGCCCCTGACACGTGACCTGTACACATAAGCCATTATCATTGTTACTCCTAGTTGGGAGGACGCAGAGGCCACCATCCCCTCCCTACCAAATCCAGACACAAACCCAGGTGCCAGTGGAGACAGGGCAGGTCACGCAGATGGAGGAGGCACATCTGGCGTACACAGTAGATAGAAACTGTCTTCCCTTCCCTGAAGAAATGGGCTCTCTCCTGCCTGACATCTGTCACTCATAATTTGACTGGCCTCTGTCTTACTGATTCATAGGAGCTTTTTACATATTAAGGAAAGAAATTAGTACCCCACGTACGTCACATGTTGCGCATACATTTCCCAGTTCTTAAGATTGATGGTAGTTTTTACAGTGCATACGTTTTAATTTAGTTGAGTATCTCAATTCAACTCAGTTTTTTGGAGAGGAGTGTCCTAGTCGAAATCTAAGATGTTATGTTATCCAACACGATCAGCCTGAGGAAAGGGAGAGCATCTGTGTAGGCCTGACCTGCTCCCATGAGGGCTTTAAGAGCAGAGCGTTTTCCCTGGCTGGTTGTAGAAGTGGGAGGGACACATTCCGTCTTTGCTGGGAGAAAGCAGGTATCCATGTTGTAAACTGTCAACAGAGAGGGGTGGCTTCCAGGAGCTAAGAGTGACCTCTGGCCAACAGCCAGCCAGAAATTGGGGACCTCAGCCCTACAACTGCAGGGGGCTGATTTCTGTCAACAACAAGAATGGGTGTGGAAGTGGATTTTTATCTCTTATTTCAGAATAGAGAATTCAGCCATGCTGTATTGGAGTTCTGATACAGGATTCTGAGATAGTAAATGGGTGTTGTTTTAAGAGACTAATTCTGGGGTAACACGTTATAATCAACAGATAACTAATGTGGGCAGAGGGGAGCAGCTGGGTTTTGTGTCATGATCAGAAAGGTCATCGCCACCTGAGATTTTTTTTCTAATCTCTCCTTTCCTGAGGCTTTGTTTCATTATGTACACATCTTGGACCCGTCAGGGTGTTATTTTGGGCAAAGGCTGCAGCAGGAATCCAACCTGACAGTTTTGCAGGTGCCCCTTCCCCACTGCCTGGCACGGCTACCACTCTGAGGGGCCCCCAACGCAGGTAACTCCTGGTGACTGCACTATGCTCCCCCTCACTGTGGACTCCTCAGCAGCATTTCTTATTTGAGAGACTTTCCCCCAGCAGGGCCCCAGGCCCCCCAGGAAAACCTGCCCCCAGTCCCCAGACCCTCCCATCCACTGGCCAATGTTCCCGTTCACCAGCCGCCAGCCTGGGGACACTGAGGACACTTGTGTGTGATGTTTCAGGAGCAAGTGACTTTTGAGGACGTGGCCGTGGACTTCACCTGGGAGGAGTGGGGGCAGCTGGAGCCAGCCCAGAGGACCCTGTACCGAGATGTGATGCTGGAGACCTTCGGGCTCCTGGTCTCTGTGGGTGAGGTCTGACCCCTGGACTGACTGTGATTCTCCTGGGATAAAAGTGGAAGTGGATCTAGGCCTGAAAAGCAGATACCTGGGATGTGTCTTGGGCTTCAGTGACCTGACTGTTTTAGGGTAGAGAACATCTGTTAGGATGTTTTGGTTACAAATTACAGGTCCTACTAGCAATGCCAGAAGCAGAAAGTCATGGGGTAAGAGGGACACACTAGGTCCCATGACCACAGAGTCCCAGGGCAGACCTGGGTCTTCCTAGGGTGCTGTGGGGACCCCCTCCACCCTGTACCTCTTCCTGCCTCCATTTGCAGATGGGCCCCTCTGACCGTGACAAAACAGCAGCCAGGGTGTGTCTCCTGGGTCTAACAACTGTAGAAAAGTCAGGGTCTTTGTCCCGGGCACCTATCAAAGGCCCAGGCTTGTCTTGGTCCCCTTGACACTGGTCATGGTTGCCAGAAGGCAGTGGAAGAAGCAGAGCTCTGTTTGGCCCCCTGGGGCCACGGATGGGCTCTGGGACCAGGCGGGGAGGAGGACCCTAAGGAAGGTCACGGGCCTTTACCACAACTCTGGCCTCTCAGGGAACCTTCCGTCAGGTGGACGGAAGGTTGGGGAGGGTCCTAGGAAACAAATGCTTACTCTGGGTCTCCCCCGCAGGGCACTGGCTCCCAAAGCTGGACGTCATCTCCTTGCCAGAGCAGGAGGTGGAGCTGTGGACGGTGGACAAGGGAGTCCCCCAAGGTGTGTGCCCAGGTGAGATGCAGGCCCTGCAGGTCTGGGAGGAGCCATTTGCCCACCGACCCCCGGGTTCTCTCTCTGTCCCTGCCCTCGGATTCTTCAGAGCAAACTGACTACTCAGTCTCTCAGGGAATTTTCACCAGGCCCCTGTTTGCTGTGATTGAGACCAAGTTCCCATCTTCACTGATTTTGCATTCTTGGTGAGGGAAAGGGCACTCAATAAATAGCTAACGAGAACACTGTGACCATGAAACAGTCTGGGAGAACAGAACTCCAGGTAGAGAAACAGCAAGGACAAGGACATCAAGGTGGTGCAACAGGCAGCTAGTGCTGTGTAACAGACACTCCAGCCTCAGTAGTTTAAACTGAAGAATCACTATGACTCTTGCATCTGTGGGCTGGTGGATCCTGGCTGGGCTCTTCTGTGTGACGGGGACTCCCTGATTGGTGCTGTGACAAATTACCACAAACTTAGTGGCTTAAAACAACATGAGTCATCTCACAGTTCAAGTGGCCATAAGTCCAAAGTGGGTCTCCCTGGGCCACAGTCACAGTGTCAGCAGAGCAATGCTTCCTCTGCAGGGTGTGGGAAAATCCATTTCCTTTCCTTTCCTTTCATCATCCAGCTTCCAGAGGCTTCCCACACTCCTGGACACATGGCTGGTCTGTCTTCAGAGTCAGCAGTGGCTGGTCAGGCCCTGTCACATCACGTCCCTCTGACTCTGACCCTCCTCCCTCCCTCAAACTGAACAACTCTTGTGGTTACACGGGGCCCACCCCCACAAGCCAGGGTAACGGCAAATGACTAGCTAATGTCAAAAGATAGCAGCCTCATTCCTCCTTGACATTTAAGGTACCCCCATAAGCAGAGGTTCCTGGGATTAGGATGTGGACACGTTTGGGAGCCACTGTTTGGCTAACCACGTCTGCTATGACCCTTTTTCCCCCTTTACTTTTCATTGGAGTGTAACATAAATGGGAAGGGTGCCCACATCACACTTCAAGGCTAGTCTGGTGTCAGGGTGGGGACGTTGTGCACTGAAGCCGCAGTTGTGCAAAGAGGGCTGGGAAAACAGAGCCCAAAGGAAGGAGGAGAAGGGAAGGGGGTCTGTGTCTCTGGCACCTCCACTAACTTTGCTCGGGGCTGGGGGTCCCCTGGGCCTGGGGCATCTGTCGAGTCACCCTGGAGGCTTGCTCTCTCCTCAGCATCCTCCCTACCCTCATTCTCTGTGCTCCCCTCCCTCTCCTGTTCCTTCCCTGGTTTGCAAAGACCTATGTTTTAATGGGCAAAGCCACCTGTGCCTCAGTCCTTCCAAAACCCTCCATTTTACTCTTCCATCTGCCCACCTACCATGGACTCTTCCCCCAGAACCGGGACTAAGGGACATTTCTACTGTTCTGTTTCTTTTAGACTTGGAAACTAGACCCCAAACCAAACTGTTCACTGCAAAGCAAGACATAACTGAAGACATACCTAGCAATTCTGCAGTAGCAAGGTTCCTGTGGGAAAGTCTCTGGTGCTCTAAGGGTGACAGTGCTGAGGGCCACTGGGCGCAGAGTTGTGAGAGGCCAGGGGGCTGTGCGGTGCAGGTGGCCTTCGTGTCTGTGAAGACGCCCACTCAGGAGCAGCAGCAGGGAAATGGGTCTGGGGAAAACTTGAGTCTGAGCCCCAATTTCCCAACTCAAGCAATGACTCCTGAAAGGCAAGGCCGCCCCACATGGGGAACACATGGAAGGATGGAGAATCCAGACTCAAATGCTCAACAGAAAATCTGTGCAAAAGAGAAACCCTACAGATGTCAGGACTGTGGAAAGGCCTTTAGTCACAGCTCGGGACTCATCGAACACCACCGAACACACACAGGGGAGAGGCCTTTCGAATGTCATGAATGCGGAAAAGGCTTCCGAAACAGCTCGGCACTCACCAAACACCAGAGAATCCACACTGGTGAGAAGCCTTACAGATGCACTCAGTGTGGGAGGACCTTCAACCAAATTGCCCCGCTGATCCAGCACCAGAGAACTCACACTGGCGAGAAGCCCTATGAGTGCAGTGAATGTGGGAAATCCTTTAGCTTCAGGTCATCCTTCAGCCAGCATGAGCGGACTCACACAGGCGAGAAGCCCTATGCGTGCAGTCACTGCGGGAAGTCATTCCGGCAAAGTATCCACCTCACCCAGCACCTGCGAATCCACACCGGGGAGAAACCCTACCAGTGTGGAGAGTGTGGCAAGGCCTTCAGCCACAGCTCATCCCTGACCAAACACCAGCGAATCCACACAGGGGAGAAGCCCTACGAGTGCCAGGCGTGTGGGAAAGCCTTCACCCAGATCACACCGCTGATTCAGCATCAGAGGACGCACACAGGTGAGCGGCCCTACGAGTGCAGTGAGTGCGGGAAGGCCTTCAGCCAGAGCACACTCCTGACGGAGCACCGGAGGATCCACACGGGGGAGAAGCCCTATGGGTGCAACGAGTGTGGGAAATCCTTCAGCCACAGCTCCTCGCTCAGCCAGCACGAACGGACACACACGGGCGAGAAGCCCTATGCGTGCATTCAGTGTGGGAAGGCCTTCCGACAGAGCACACACCTCACTCAGCATCAGAGGGTCCACACGGGGGAGAAGCCCTACGAGTGCAGCGACTGCGGCAAGGCTTTCAGCCACAGCTCGTCCCTGACTAAGCACCAGCGGATCCACACCGGGGAGAAGCCCTATGAATGTAACGAATGTGGCAGAGCCTTCAGCCAGCTGGCTCCACTCATTCAACACCAGAGGATCCACACTGGGGAGAAGCCCTATGAGTGTAACGAGTGTGGCAGAGCCTTCAGCCAGAGCTCCCTCCTCGTAGAACACCAGAGGATCCACACCAAGGAAAAGCCCTATGGGTGCAATGAGTGTGGGAAATCCTTCAGCCACAGCTCCTCGCTCAGCCAGCATGAGAGGACGCACACTGGGGAGAAGCCCTACGAGTGCCGGGACTGTGGGAAAGCCTTCAGGCAGAGCACACACCTCACTCAGCACCGAAGGATCCACACGGGAGAGAAGCCGTATGAGTGCAGGGACTGTGGGAAAGCCTTCACACACAGCTCCTCCCTTACCAAGCACCAGAGAACTCACACAGGGTAGACCCACCTTGTGTGCCTGGACACAGGAGAGCCTTAAGCCAAATGCATCCCTTACTAGATCTGACCCAGCCGTACTTCTGAGAAACAGCACAGACATATTATACACAAACTTTCATGCACAACACATTCCTCAGACCCCCTCAGAGAGTTCACACTGATGGAAGTGATTGTAGGAATACAGCGCTCTGGGTCCTCAAGCCCTGGATATCAGATCATCCAGACATTAGGCGAGTGTGGAGTTAACCACTGTTGAGGACCTTCAGCCATGAGTGCCCACTACTGCTTCATTATAGAGCCTACAAAAGAGAGAGCTGGAAAATAATGCAGTGGATCTGGGGATGGCTTCTGTCTAAGGATTCACCATATTCCAAACCAGATATTTTCAAAATGGTGAGAAATCCACCAGATAGATTTCATATAAAGGAATCGAATGAAGTCAGAATTGATCATTATTGTATATTACATTCTTGGGGAGAGGGTGCTTCTGAATGGTGCAAATTGACTCTGATATTCCCTAAAAACAATATGGCAGAGTGTTCCAGACATGAGACTGGCATATTTATGGAATCACCATGAATATTCAACTTTCTCAGTATAAAGTTTTCTGATCAAGGTGCATGGCCACCAGCCTCAAAGATGTGAATTCCATATGACAGAGTATGTATGTGGTATAAACAGATTTTAAAGTAGTTATCTGCATTATGTTGCAATAAGTTGATCTTTATATGCAATGGAATTGAAAAGATTTGTGTAGGAAGACTTGAAATGTAAAGCCACTTCCAAGGAGTCTTGCAGATTCTGAGATGGCTTTTGCTTCTCTGATCTTGCTATAAATTTTCCTACAGGTTTCACAGGCATTAGAAATGCAGGTGTTGGTGTTTCACAAAAAGAGGAAGATTTTTCCTTTGTTAAGCCACCATCTTATGAGCAATAATAGCACCTCTATGTTGGAAATTTATGTTTTGCAATATTTTATCTCTTGAGAAATATATAAGTTAATCTTTGGAACTGTCTTTTCATTGATTCTTCATCCTGATGTTCAGTGAGCTTTTGTTTTTATATAATTTAACTTGAAGGCAGTCTGTAGCATTTCACTGAACCCTGAATCCACTAATAACAGGTACCCTGACAGCCACTATCCTTAAACAGTGACTTCTCACTCTCATTAGAACCCATATTTAAATTGCATTGGCTGAATTTGGTCACAACCATCAGTTTGGGTTATATCAGTTTGGTTTTTTAATCATAATGTGGGACATGTTTCCAGTTAACTTGAGATTTCTCCTTTGGGGGAACCATGTTGCAGATAGTCTTCCCATACTGTTCCTCAGTATGCTTGTAGAATGCCTCCTCTTTTTTGGAATTAACTTAAGTCATTTAAAACCACTTAAGAAAATCGGTAAATAGTGCATAGCAGCACACTCCAACAGAAACAGCACAAGTCACATTGGTAAATTTAAATATATAGTAAGAGTTCCATTGAAACAGCAAGAAGAAATAGGTAAAATTAATCTACTGCTTGTCCCTCTATATCCCAAATGTTACCACTTTGACATGTTGTTAATATTAAAAAATCACTGAGATTTTTGCTTTCTTTTGGCATACTTTGTATTTGAAATCCAGTGTGTATTTTATATTTGCAGTCCATCTCAATTTGCTGTAGCCACATTTCAAGTGCTCACTTGCCACGTGTAGCCAGGCAAGGTCTGTACTGGATGGGGCAGCTCTATAGCCTTGGTCCTTTGGTCAGTTGTTTTGTCCTCCCTCCTTTGACTACATGTATCCTCTTCCCTTTCCCTGCACATCTGTCCTTGTGTAGCTTCTCGTCCTTAGGAAATCAGATGTGCTAGGGAGATCAGCAACAAAGTCAATCAGAATAGAGAGAAGACAAGGTGAAGAATGGCCAGAGATGATAATAACACCCGCATTATTATGTGTGTGTGGATTGGGAGGTGGCGGGCTCACATTAGAGGCCTCCACACTTATGATTTGTTGGCCTTTTCAGAGAAGCTTGCCCTGATGCCCTGGTGAACACCTGTTTTATAACTTATTTCTGTCCTTAGTTATTTTGGTGCTCACGTTGTCCCAGGTATGGCCAGTCCCTTCAGGAAAGCTCCTGCCATGCATGTGACATGCCTCCATCATTTCTTGAACATTTCCTTTCTTTTTAGTATAAGATGTTATAAGCGCATCTTGTTTCTACCCTGAAGTCAGCCATATTTCTCCAGTTCCAAAGAATTGGGGCGGGTGGGGTTTGCTATTTGAGACCAAATCTGAGTGTCAGGTTTGCTCACTGCTACTATGGTGTCTTCTGATGAACCAGGAAATAAAGGTGCACATATAAACACACATAGGTACACACGAAAAGGCATATGGTTGCATATAGGTCTACAGAAATACCTCCAGTTCCAGCCTATGTCTCCCTCACATTTTATGTCCCTTCTTCAACAATGAGAATGCTGATACTCCCCCAAATAAACACATTTACTAATTTGTTTAATTCTAAAATCGTTTCAGAGTTGCTTTTTCAATCCGTTACAAAAAAACTACCAAAAGATTTTACGATTTTTTTTTCTTTTTTTCCTCTACCATCACCAACCTGTCCAAGACACGGTAAAGCACATAAATGGATGACTTACTCTACAGAGAGACACGTATCACCCAGTTTCCCCACCTGTTAATCTCAGGGGAAGCTGGGTTGGCTCAGGCATTAGGGGCAGTGGGTCGGCTGAGGGTCTCAACTCCCTCCAGAGGTGTAGGAACATGGACCACTGAGAGGAAACTTTTTAAGAAACTGGGGAGGATTAGGTTTGTCTGTCTCAGGGTCTCCCTCCCAGAGTGGTTTCCACTCCCAGAAACCGGAACCTCCTGCTGCAGGAGCCCCGCACCTTCCCCCACACTTCCAGGAAGCCATCTTCTGACGGAAGAGTTTCCCTGGGAGCTGCCCCAGTTGTGTGAGCTCTCAGGAGTCCGGCTGTAAGGAGATACCGTTTGTCAGTCAGAGGCTGGAGCTGGAGAGCTGGTCATTTCACTGAGACCTCTGGAAATGTCCTTTCTGTAAACTCAGGTGCTTGCGGGGTGAGAGAGGTCTGGGTTACATTATGTTCTGATGCTCCAGTTTCATGGATTTGCCACGAAGTAAATGAAGCAGAAACTCCAAGGTCCTTCACTCTCCTTCTGAGGCCCCTTCTGAGGCCCAATAGCTAACTTTATCTTAGTAATTTTGAATTCTTCAGGGAGAGGGACTCCTCAGTTGTGTGAGCTTCAGGCCCAATGAATCTGGACTGACCCTGGTTCCACCCACCCAACTCCTAGGACATCTGCACAGGCATGGGGAAGACCCAGCCCCGCACTTCCAAGGGCAGTGGTGGATCTCTAACACTGCCGTGAATGAAAACTATCTGAAGGTGGACAGCGTTACACCTGAGACTGCTCTGATCGTACCAAGTGGGGTTCGAATCTATACGCCAAGGCATTGGGCGAGGGGCAAGTGGGGCAAGAGGTCTGAAGGCCTCACCTTGAGGAACAGGGACCAGGATGCACGAGGGTGACCTGCGCTCAAACTTCCTGAAGTGGTTCCACTGCATAAGCCTATATTCCCTAGTGCAGAAGCTCCTGTCCCAGGAGCCTCCCAGGAGTGAGGGAACAGCTTGAGCCCTGACTTTTCCCTGCCTTTCTCTACATCAGAAACACACAGTCCATCTTGTGATGCCAGCTGCCTGAATAAAGTCCACAGTCTCTTCCCACAACCCACCAGGCAACTCACTCACTCAAGATACGGAAGAGACACACACACTTACACTGAGGATGCTCAGATTTTATATGCACACTGAACGAATACATACCAAAATCTTGTACATGGAAAAATGACCAGAAGGACACATGTATATATACTGAGATATCAAAAGTAAAACTTCCCATGAGCTGAAAACATGAGTATTTTTTCTCCTTCATGTTTTAAGTTTTCCATGATTGAGAAAATATTTTTCAAAATGATGAAAAATTAATTTTATTATAAAGCCCTATAAATAATTTTCAAGGGAATTCAAAAAGCAAAATAAATGCAGCCATAATTCCATGACCCTAACAAAACTATTCTCATTTTTACACTTTCTCTATTTGACCACAGCCACCGTATTTTAGTTACAATATAACGAATACTTGTATTCTGCTTCTTGTGCTAAAGTTAGAAATCATTCTTCCATGTTGCTACACAGTCTTCTTAATTATCATTATGCCTTATCTTTCCTTTGAATGGCTCTATCAAAATTTAAGTCATTGTTCCTCTGTAATTGAGTATTTAACTCCATGCAAATGGTCATCCTAGTCACTTGTGTATATTTTACTTTTAACATCCCACCTAGGTCCAGAAAGGATTTCAACATCTCAAATGTATGCAGCTTTCCCCTTTTTCCACATTTATGCCCTTGGGCAGTCCCCAATCCCGGAAACCCCCTCCCCACACAGATACGCACACATACAGCCCAGCCTAGCCACATGACCCACTGCAGTCTACGGGACATTATCACACGGGATGCAAACAAAGGCTTGAGAAACACCAGTCCTGCAGCCTGACCCTCCTGGAACACTCCTTCCACGAACCCAGCCACCCGCCACATGAAGACACGACGTGAAGGAGCACCTGAGCTGCTGGCTTTAGCCGAGCCCACGCCAATGGCCAGTTGGGTAAGTGAGGCCACCCCGGACAATCCAGCTGGGGTCGAGCCTCCAGGGGACCACGGCTGTGTGCACAGCACAGGTGCCATCAAATGGAGCAGAAGGGTGGCCCCGGCTAACCCCTGTCAGTCCACAGGATGGTGATGACTAATACTGCTGCTGCTGAAGCAACTATGTTTAAGGAGTGGTTTGGTACATAGCAGGAGTTGGTTAAAATCACCAGATTTCTGCCTCCTGCTCTGACATCTGGGGAAGGTGGGCATCAAAAGTGTGGGATGGGTGGTGGGAGGATGAGTGAGGTCAAAGTTGAGATCTCTGCTGAGGCTAGTGGGGACCAAGACAGGGACCCTGGCAACCGTGTTCAAGGTCAAATACATTTAAAATACACTCAAGTTCAAATACGTTTAAAACAGCGTTCCACCTGAAAGCCCATGTGGGAATCAGAACCCCCCAAACCAACAGTTTTGGGGAAGGATGAGGGGTAAGCGTGAGGCCATGGGAGGCAGGTCTCGCCCCAGAGTCTCCGTTAGACCTTTAGGCTCTCCTCTGCCAGGTCCCCCAGCCCCGCTCCCCCAGGGACACAGGCACCTTCAGCTTCAGAATGGGGATCCTACCCACCACCTTGCAGGTTCTGCCAAAGGACCCCAGGTCTCCCTGGCCCCAGCCCCAGGTGTCCTGGCCTTAGCACCCCAGACCTTCTCCGTGGCAGGGCCAGTCCTGGTCATCACAGGAGGCTGCACACACCCTCCCAGGCCTCTTTCCTCTAGATGCCAGGATGGACCCTGAAGTTGTCCCTGGACACTGTCAAACGTCCCCTGGAGCGGGTAAAGCCACCCCCCCCCCCGCACCGAGAACCAGTGCTTTGGACCCCAAGGTCTCCTCCAACTCTGCCCATCACCAGGGCTCTAGGCCGGCACCTAAGGGCACCAGAACCAGGACAGGAGAGACAGATAATGTCCCCAACAAAGGCCACAAAGGAGATAAAGTGGGTGGCCCTGTGGTAACATTGCCACAGGGCCCAGGAGGCCTGGGCAAGGCCAGGAGTCCTGGCTGGTGGGAGGTGGGAGGGTGGGAGGGGTGGGCAGCAGAGTCAGCAGGAAGGAGAGGAGGGCAGCTGGCAGCCAAGGGCACCCTCAGAGGGAGCTAAGGATACTCTGGACACAGCCAGAGGGACAGGGAGGAAGCCGCGGAGTCACCACAAACTGGGCTGGGAGGGCCTGCAGCCAAGGGTCACGTGGTCAGCACCTCAGTCTGAGCCCCTCCCCTGATCTCAGAGAATTCAGCTTTCCCCGCCCCGACCAGGCTCACCACTTGGCTTCTCAGGGAGGCACCCGCCTGTGTGCTCAGCCCCGGAACCTCAGCCCACCCAACTCCTCGTCCCTTGGGCCCCCTGATGATGGAGGGAGGGGAGGCTGAAAAGCCAGAGTGGATCAGGCCCCAAGAGCTGCTGGACAAGGGGTCCCCACCACCGTCGGCTCAACCTCTGCAGGCTTGGCCTCTTTGGTCTGCTCCCCAATCCCTGTTCCAGAAGGGGGTCTGGAGCAGAGCGGCTGGAGAGAAGGAAAGGCATCGTGCAGGAGATGAGACTCCAAAGCTGGGCACCTCAAACCTGTCAGGGAGGCCCCAGCAGGGTCACCGCAGGTCCCAGGGCTCCACGGCCCGCACACCGGTCCTCCATTCACAGAGCAGAGCAGAGCAGCCAAGAGGAGAGCAAAGCAGCTCAAGCTCAGCGGTAGCTCCAGATACTCACAGAAAACACACAAAGGAGACAACACACCTCATCACCCATCAGGTTGGTGGAAATCGTAAAAAGCAACAATGCACAGTGCTGTCGCGGACGTGGGAATGAGGGTACCTCTGTACACGGGCTCTACACACATGCTACAAAATTTTGGAAAACTACATGGAAACGCCCTTTGTCCAATGGTCCTGAGGGACCCACCCTACCCAGACAGCATCCACCACATCCTGCAGATTTACAGGAAGAGGCAGAAACCTTAGCATTGGTGAACTCTCTCGCCAGGACAAGGAAGGGGGGATCCTGTGGAAGGCCATGGAGGTGACGAGGACACGGCCTGGACACTCCAGCCACTGCCTGGAGGGCCCGGGGGGGTTGAGAGGCTGCGCCATGCAAACAGCCAGGGGAACAGCTGCCAACGTCCACACAGGCCTGTGGGTAAGGCGTGTGCACACACGTGTGCGATGTCCAGGAGGACGCAGTCTGACGTGCAGAGGGGACGAGGGGGAGCTGAGGCTATAACTTCTTTACACCTCGATGCTTTTCACCATTTGCGATAAGCACATACAGTCTGCATCATCTCTGAAGAGGAATTTTATTAAAAATAGTCCTTGTGACGCTCACAGAGACCATGGGGAGAAGTCGGAATGACAGCACAGAATGACTTCTGTGCTCAGCTACCTGGCCTCCCTCGGGCTCCCACGAGAACCTGCACGGCGTCCCCCTCCTGTCCCCTCCCAACTACAGACCCTGGCCCACACACCCCCAAGGGATGCCTGGTCAATCACGGGTCTAGGGGGCACCTGGCTCTCTCTGGGTTCCAGATCTTCGCTGGCCCTTCCCGGCCCACCTGGTAATGGCAGACAGGAAAGGCTCACTGTGCTTCCCCATGACACACCCCCTTGCTCGAGGCTGTGGATGACCCCAGGGGAGAATTCAGTGGGTGGACGTGGACCCAGACTTCTGAACAGAGCCCAAGGCTTCAGAGCCCATCACCACCAGTCCCCAGGCCTTGCCCTCAGACATGGTGGAGACTCTGCCCATCCAGCCCCTGCGCTCCCCTTCTACCCATATGAGGGGGCAGAAATCTGCCCAGAACATTTAGTTAGTTTTTAAGGGGCTGCTTCCTCCTGCTTCCTTACATCTGGAAGGCAGATGTGAGGGCAGGAGCCCAAGCAGCCTTCCTGGCCCATGAGGCAACCATGAGTGTAAGGCTCCTGGGGGTTCAGGGGGCCAGAACCCTGCTGACTGAGGAGCTGCCCTACCAGCTCAGAATGGCTTACTTCTGTGCCCTTATATGCGAGGGAACAGAACTCTCTCAGGTGAGCCACTGGCTAGGGTCTGAACACCATGCTGTCAATGTCACTCCACTCCCACAGCCCTCCAGGGCTGATCCACTCCCACTTCCTCAAAGGCATGTTCTCCTCTGACAAGATGAGTACACCTCCTGGTGGCTCTACCAGGGCCTTGGTGAGGTCCTCTACCAGGGACGCCACCTTCTTGCAGCTCCTGTGGTACTGCGCCACCACCCTGGGCCAGACCTTGTCGGGTAGGACACTCAGGAACTGCTCCAGCATCTGCTCCTTGTAGCGTGCCTCAGGCTGCAGTCACTCGCAATACAGCTCCTGAAGCTGGGCCAGGACCTGGTGGGGCCCATCCACCTCCTGGAAGCCGAAGTTCCAGAGATGCAGGCAGGAGGACAGTAGCAGTGCTTCCAGGGATGGTCTTGGACCCCTCACACTGGTCCCCAGCTGCTGAACCCAGTGTGGGAAACTCCGGGAGAGCTGGGGTATTCCTGGGGATGGCAAACGCCTCTTCAAAGGCAGCATCTTTCCAAACCTGCACTGAGAAATGTGACTGTGTCTAGCCAGGATGAGTGCACAGGACTGTGGCTCTGAGGGTGACAGACACACCAAGGATGACAGGATGTTCTGGGGTCTCAGCCAGAGTCAGAGAGACAAAGAGGTACCCACACAGTGAGAAGCAGGTTGTGGGGCACCCATGCCAAAGGAGAATAAACAGGAGCCTTGGAGCACATCAGCCCCACAACCCACATACCCAGAGTCCATGCACAATTATTTCCAAGCAATCGCTTGTTAAATATCAAGAGTTTTGTACTCATGTAGATAAAAACTAACATAAACATGGGAGGTGGCAACTTATTTTTTAAGACTGATGTTATCAGGATTATAAAAAATTAGTCACGGATAGAAGAAAAATTACAAGACATCTCATAAAGAAGTAAAAATCTTAAAATGTTAGTAAACTCACTCCAGCAATGTATGTTATATACTCAAAACATGTAACATCCCAGTAGACTTGGATTTATCCCAGAAACGTTTGACACTAAAAAATATATTATGGGGACTTCAGTTTCCAGTCATGTGGAAGGACTGAGTGTCAGGAGTGCTCCTCCTACTAAAACAACTGAAAATCTGAAGTAGGTCAGTGGAGAATCTACACCCAATTCTGGAAATGGCACAGACCTGAAGACCTGGCCTGGCCCGCCCACAGAGCCAGGTAGGAGGTGTAAAAAGTCGGCCAAAAGCCAGGGATTATAGGGGAATATAATATAAGTGAAGTGAATGGGAGTTCAGGTCCTGGCCAGCCCTCTCCCCACCCCAAGCTGGTCCAGAAGGGTGGAGACAAATCTCCTTCATACAGGGCAGAGCCCAGCTCAAGCTTGGCTCCCACCTGCAGGCCAAGCCTTGCCCCATGTCCCTCTCTGCCACGTTTGCAAACCAGATGTCTCAGGGTATTCACAGGGTCTCCTGGCCACACCTAGAGATTACTCACACAGTATAAATGGCGCGTGAGGGCAGCGGGTAGTGCCTTTAGAATAAAAAAAAAACATGGAGCATGGGAGCAGCCTCAGTATTTCAGCTGCCTTCCTCGGTCCTGGCCAAGAACACACGGTGGATCCACTCGCGAGGAGAGACAGACAACCAAGAGACATCTTGCACAACCCACTTACGCTCCCTCAAAGCCTCAAGACCAGGAACTCAAGGAAGTCACAGACCCGAGGAGCAGGTGGAAGAAGAGCGACAATGTGTAACCCAGGGCCCTGGGCTGGCTGGGGAGAAGACACGTCTACAAGAAGTTATTGGGGCGACTAGGGAAACGGGTACTGAGTCGAGGATGGTGGGGCCGCTCAGCTTGGCCTCCGACGAGTCAGCTAGGAGACGGGCATATATGATAGGGGTTGGCGGGGGGGAGTAAGGGAGTAACAAGTGTGCAAAACATAAAACACCAACAGGTATGTCTGAATACCGGGTATGTATAAGTAATATTAGCTTTCCTATAAATTAGAAAGTTTTTTTAAAAAGACCTAAAAAAACCAATCCTCAGTGGTGCCGAGGGCCCCTGGCCGGCCGCCCCACTCTCGCCCTTGTCCCACAGGGTTTCCCTCGCCCACCTAAGGGGTCCCAGAGCAAGAGCAGGCACCTCACGAGGCACCTCAGGCAAACCGAACCCTCGCCGGCGTGACTGGGGGGAGAAGCAGGGCGACCCGAGGGCAAAGACAACTTGCTCCCGAACTCAGCCCCTCGAGGGCACCCCCAGCCCTCAAGCCCCTCCCCAGGCGCACGCCGAGGGGCTCGCAGCCCCAGGGTACCCTCAACGCCTCCCGTCGGCGACACCGAGAAGGGCGGCCTGGCCCCCCGACCACCGGGGTCGCTCCCTGCCCCGCCCCTCCCCTCCAGACCCACACCCTCCGCCCTCCCGGTCCCCCCTGGTCACCTCAGAGCGCAGCTACGCGCGCACACCGGCCGGACCGCCACCACCCGCGGCTCGTGAAAGGGACGTCGCAGGCGCGGCTGACAGACCCTCCTCCGGCTCCAAGGGGCCAGGCTGCACTCCCAGAAGGCACCGGGCCGCCCGCGGGGGTGGGGGCGGGGCGAGGACGAGACAGTAGGGCGGGCAGCCAATCAGAGGCCGAGCTGGCCTCCCCTGCCGTTTCCCCCCCTTGCGTCGGCGCCGTCCTTATGCCATGGCAACGGCGTAAACAAGAGGAGACTGGAGAGACCTAGAGGAACAGAGGAGGCACGGACGCAGAGACAGGGAGGGAAAGGTGAGGACCACAGACGTGCACACCCAAGGATGGAGACACCAGGAGGCCAGAGCCCCAGAGACAGCGAGATACAGAGGAGAACAGAGACAAGGAGACCGACAGATGGCGACACAGCGAAAGGGAGGAACCCAGACTCAAAGAAGAGGAGATCCCGAGGCTGGGAGACTCCGACGTGGAGACAGACCCAAGACAGGGACAGACAGAATTTGGTTGGCCTAAAATGGGGAAGACAGAAACTCTGAGAAAAGAAGGCCTGGAGATGGAGACAGCGAAGGAGAGAGGCAGAAACAGGGAGACAACAGAGCCAGACTCATAGCCTTAGAAATAGACGTGGGAAGGGGAGGGTATAGCTCAGCGGTAGAGTATATATATATGCCTAGCACACACGAGGTCATGGGTTCAATCCCCAGTACCTCCATCAAAATAACTAATAAATAAACCTAATTAACTACCCCCTGAAAGAAACAAACAAGCAAACGAAAACCCACCAACAAAATAAATAAATATAAAAAAAAAAAAATAGACGTGGGAACACCCAGAAACAGGGATGTGGGGGCAATAAAAGGAGGTTCTTCATATCCGGGGAACTGATAGAATTCGAAGACCACCCATACTGTGGGCCTCAGGAGCCGCAGAAATGGAGGAAAATGTGAGAGAGGCAACTGGGGTAAGTGATGTGCCCCGAAGCCCAAAATGGCTGTCGCAGCTCCAGTTCACAGAGCCAGGATGCTGCTTCCCATTCCAGACTTTTCTAGATGGCAGTTTATGAGGCTGTCATTTTGAGGGAGCTGATTTTTTTAATGTTTCTCTGAACAGTTTTATTTTACATATTTATTTACAACAACACTGCCATTTTGGGGCATTCACTTCCATGAATTTTAACTTGTATAACCGACAACACAAACAGAAGAAATAATAGATCCACTGTACAAAAAACTCCCTCCTGCTGCCCTTCTCCCCCGCCCATAACCCTGGCAAACACTGATCTGGTTTCCCCGCCTACAGTTTTGCATTTTCCAGAATGTCATATAAATAGAATCATACAGTATGTAGATTCAAAAGTCCTTGGAACAAAAACCCTTGAGACATTGTGTCTGAGTCAGAAACTGGGAGAATTCTTCTGCCATGTCGCTGAACTTACTGGAAAGAAACTCTAGAAATATAACAGGGCATGAGATTGGCATGTTTTGAGATTGGCATGTTTTAACCAAACGTAATTCCTCTGAGATCCATTCAAGTATCAACAGTTCATGGATAAAGAAGCTGTGATGTATTTATATAGTGGAGTACTACTCAGCCATAAAAAGAATAGAATTGTGCCATTTGCAGCAACATGGATGGCCCTGGAGATCATCATTCTAAGTGAAGTAAGCCAGGAAGAGAAAGAAAAATACCATATGATATCCTCTCAATGTATGCCATCACTCTGGGGTACCAGGCCCAGCAGCCAACCTGCCAAGACCTCATCGACCTCATCATCTCAGTGCCTGGAGCCCCACCTCCACTCGGGACAGACACCCACACACATCCCAGCTGCCATCATCCACATCCAGAGAGTCTGGCCCTCTCCCAGGCAGCTCCTTCAGCTCTTCCCACCTCAGGGGGCCTCCAGCCAATCACATACACTACAGTCTGGGAAGCAGTGCCAGCTGTGAACTCCTGGTGACAGGGGCCGAGAGCCTACAATGGTTGAGAAGGCTGCCGACGTCCCTTCTCCTTCAGCCTCCAGAGTCAGAGAAGAGCAACCTCTACGTCCTCATCATCAACAAAATGAACAATAAAAACAATAATAAGAGCAGTGGTAACAGTGGGAGGTGCAGTAATACCAGTGGGGCGGGGAGCAGAAGCAGCAGACCCACACCGAGCCTGCTCTGTCCTGGGGCCTCTGTGCCCCTCACTGCTCTTCCTCCTAATGAGCATGGGATTATCCACACTTTGTAAGTGAGGAACTAAGGCACATAGAGATTCAACAAGTCACCTACGACCCCACAGCTATGGAGACAGAATCCCATGAGAAACCCAAGTCTGACGAAAGTCAAAACGTGTACTCCTACCCATGGCGCTAACACTCACCTGGTCTGGCCCAGAATTCTCATGCAATTTCATACCATTTTTCTTTATTTGGGGTTAGGATTCCCACATAGGCCTTCTGAGCAGCCAAGGGATTGCCAGTTAAATGAGTGTCCACTGACTGTCAGGGACAGCGTTTTCTTTCGTAAATAAAAGGCCCAAAGTGCGCACCGGCACATATACAGAAAATACTGAAGATATTCTGATATATAATTTAGACTAGAAGCCCTGTGACGTCAGAAGTTCTCTCCTGTTTAGCCAGCTTGTCAGGAGCCTGTACACACTTGTGTGTCTGGCTTCCCTCCACCTTATGAGAATTTTCAGTCTTGCAATAAACAGTGACGATTACAGGTGACACTGGCTACAGGAAAGGAATCAGGTAACACTCACTATCCAGCAACAGGAGCAGGACTACATCACCCTCTTTTGCTCCCACAGCTGTGTCATTCATTGTTACCCCAGCAACAGTCTCTTCTGTGAACGTTCTGGTTTCCTCAGATGGAAGAATCTCACTAGTCATGTAATTCCCCCTCCTGATACTAGTTATTTTATCAGACCTAAGACACAACGGATGGTAAGATGCACATTTTGTGTGCCACTGAGAAAACAAAAGGCTGCCAACTGAACTACAGGCTGCCATTGATTAACCTGATTTCCAAGATGTTAAAATGTGAAAAGAAAATTTAAAAATTTTTTTAAATATGAAAAGAACGTGTATATTGAAATAAATGAATGAGTTGAGTCCTGAGGGTTCTATGTCAGGACTAACTTCCAGGCACACACTTTTTCTAGAAATGGGACAAAAACCTGACTGTGGATTATTTGCAACCAGACAAATGCTCTATCAGGGGCTTCTCTCCAAAACCAATTCTGTGATGCCCTGGAGTCACGCTGTTGATGAAGTGGCCGCTAGATGTGCGGTGACGGGGATCGAAGTGCAGTGAGTGCCGTACGTTCCAACTACTGGTATTTGGGATACAGGTGGTAGAATAAAATGTTACTGACATGAATTTCACCTGTTTCTTATTACTTTTTAAAAACATATGGCCACGAAAGAGTTTGAAATGACTTATGTGTCTCATATGATATTTCTATCAGACAGAACTACTCTGGAAGACCAGATCTCCAGTTGGAAGCTTTCCCCCATAAATGTATGATTGCTGTCCATTTTTTATGAGTTTTCCTTAACATTAAGGTTAGCAGCACCTTAAGGGACTTTCCCGTGTTATCACTCTGTATTGGCCAAATCAAAAATACATTCCTTTTACCCAAGAGCGTCGGCAAGAGTTTTTACCAAGACCTCGAACTCATCATGTTAACCAAATCTTCCAACGCAAAGAAAAGCAACAGTTCCAGTGTAAACGTTTCCCACATTAATTCCATTCCTAGGTTTTGATTTGCACATCATATAACAACAAAGGAATGCCATGAGAAGTAAGTCTACCCCCGCCATCTTGGTCTCCTCCCTCAAAGGTGTCATTGCCCTCAAAAGGTTTCACTGTGATATGTCAGAGTCTCATGTATGTATTTTTAGCACAATCCTTGAAGGTTTTTTAACACATTTGTTACATTTCTAGAATTTCTTTCCAGTAAGTTCAGGCAGAAGAATTCTCCCAGTTTCTGACACAGACACAATGTCTCGAGGGTTTCTGTTCCGAGGAGTAAAGGATGAGTTGCATTATTTTCAAAGAGCCGCTCGTCAATATGAAGTCTCTGGCATTGCATAAGTAAAGAGAATTGGACAGAGCCATCTTCACATTCACTGACTTTACTCGAGTGTCTGTCCAGTGTGCCAACTCTGGTGTCTAATAAGAGCACAGCTGCCCTGGAACTGACATTTGACCCACTGGTACAGGGGCTCTTGAGAATGTATCTTCTGGTGTTTGGTCAGACAGGAGCTGTCCCTGAAAGCTTTGCCACACTGACTACACTCATAGGGCTTCTCGCCTGTATGGATCCTCTGGTGCCGGATGAGGCAAGCAGTCTCAGTGAAAGTTTCCCCACATTCTTTACACTTGCCGGGTTTCTCCCCGGAATGGACTTTTTGATGCACCATGAGGCGACCATTGCAGTTGAAGGATTTTCCACAATTCATACACTAACACAGTTTCCCTCCAATGTGAATTCTCCCACATTTAGTCAGGTATGAGCCACAGCTTCCCACACTTGGCACGTACAAAGGGTTTCTCTCCTGTGTGAATCCTCAATGGACAATAAGGTGGGAGACATTGGGGAAGGATTTCTCATATTCATTATGTCTGGACGACTTTTCTCTAGCTTGAGTTCTGTGGTGCAAAACAAGGAAGAGTGGTGGCTGAAGGACTTCCTGCACTGGCCGCCTTCATGCATCTTCTCCCGTGTGGGTCCTCTTGTGCTTGATAGAGGCAGAGCCAGCACTGAAGGCTTTCCCACATTTACTGCATTTCTAGGGCTTCTCTGCTCTATGGAGGTCGTAGTTCTTGGGGAAGGGTTTTTCCACAGTCACTACAGGTAAAAAGCCTCTCTCCAGTATGAGTCCTCTGGTGCCAGGGAAGTGAGATTTCCATCTGAAGGATCGCCCACATTCATTGCAGTCAATGTATTCATCTCCAGATGAATTCTCTTCTGCTCAACAGTGCATATGCCCTGATCAGACACCTCCTCTCACCCCTCCCCTTGTGTGGCTGCCTTTCTCTGAGTTAGACCCTGTTCACTCGGGGTGCAGAATGGCTGTCAGAATTTACACTTTCAGTTCATCTGGTGGGCTTGTCTCCTGTTCTCCACCAAGGTGGCCAGGTTGTCCAACCTGGCTGACGGCTGTTCTGTGGTCATCTTCATCAAGCATGGGACCTTCATGGCTTTTCCAACAATTGGATATATAACTGGAATGCTTAAATGTCTGAGTCGTGTTCAAAGAAAGCTTTTGTCTGGGACCTTTTTGAGATGGGTGAGGACTGAGGAGAGGGTCGTCCTCTCTCCATGTTCATGATGACTACAGCCTCTCATCAGACCCTCTTGTTGTCCTGGGTAGATGCCTTTCGCCTCAGATGAGCCCCTGGGTTTTTATGGAGCATTTTTACCTCGTCCTCACACTCCCAGATTTCTCCTAATGCATATAAACAGGAATCATCCCCCACATATCTTCCATTTTCTTGAAACCGGATGGTTCTTCCCCCAAAACAACCTGCGTTGCTGCTTCCATTTGGACTTTTGTTTCCCAGGCTGGGGCAGGGAGAAATATTTGAATCCTTAGAGAAAAAAAAAAAAGAGTTAAAATGGCATTATGTTAAAAACTGGCTAGACGCTTAGCTGCTAAAACTGACTCTGTGTCCACCCTATGACGGCAATTCCACCTGCAGGTGTATGACTGAGAGCACTGAATGAGGAGCGTCCTAGCGCTCCCCAGCACATGGCAGGCACACTAAGGCCAATCATTATGAACCCGCCTGCTGCCATGTGCCCACCTTCCCAACTGTCCCACCCACTAGCATCCAACCCCACCTACAGCTCAGTTCTTAGTGGAGTGAACATGCAGCTCCCCCTGCCCCCGGATCCATGCGCAGACCTGAGTCACTACAGACGTCACTGAGAGTGTGTGTAGGGTGAGAGATGCAGTGCAGGTCGGCAGCCTCACAGTCCTAGTTGGACCCTGGCTCCACCACTTCGTCAGAGAATGAGAGAGAGAGAGCCCGCGATACACCCACAGGTTCTCCATGACCACCGCTGCAACAGGGCTCTCGGGTTCACAGTTCTTGGGGAACATCTCATCCAGGTATCCATCCCCTCTCTGGGTTCCCCTCCAGGACTCCTGGCTAGACCAGACCTACAAACAGCGCGGCAGAGCCTCTAACCCAGACCCTCAAGCCCTCCTCACACTCATGGCCCTTGTCACAAACCACAGTCCCTCCACGTCTGCCCACGAACCACTGTCCTCTTTTCATGTCACACCAGGGCCTCACATCTGTGCACCCGAGCTCACTCTGACCTCTGGGCTTCTTCCTCACACTCAGTCTTCCCCTGAGGCCACGGGTACCCAGCAAACGGGTACAACGTATCTCAGGCTGTGGAGTTAGAACTCCAGACAAGGTACTGAGGTTTTTCTTTTAATTGAAATTTTTATTAAAATAATTGTAGATTCTCATACAATTAAAAGTAATAACAGAATGATGCCTTGTATGCTTTGCCTAGTTCCTCACACTGGTTACAATCTGCAAAACTATGGTAAAATAACACAGCCAAGATACTTTCATGCAATCCACTGATCCTCTTCACATTCCTCAATTTCAGCTGTGCTCATTTGTCTGTGCCTGCACTAAGCTCTACACAACTCTACCACCTCTACGGGTTCTTGTGTGTACAACGGCTAACAGCAAAAGGCGCAGCTCCAGCACCAAGAGTATCTCTGCTATGGGCTGTGCTTTAATAATGACACCCACTTCCCTCTCATCGCCTGGATAATGTTTTGACCACCTTCCTCATCTCCTGAGGGTTACTTCCTCAGGCATTAGTTAATTTTGTGTTTCCATGCCAATTTAAAAATTGTTTGTTCTAGTTCTGTGAAAAATGCCATTGGCATTTTGATAGGGATTGCAAATGATAGGTCTGTTCAAGTCACTTGCCCGTTTTTATGCTGTGTTTTCTTTCTTATTGGGACGCCGAGTTCTTTGTGTATTCTGGACACCAGTCCTCTGTGGGGTCTGTGAGCATCAATTACTATCACCTACTCTGTCGCTTGCCTTTTTCACTTGTGTAACACTGCTTTCTAACGAACACAAGTCCTTAACTTTAATGTAGCTAGGTTTATCAGTTGTCCCTGGTTTGGTTAAAAAATATTGGTCTCTGCCAAGATCACAAAGACATTCTGTTTTTCCCTCTGAACTCTATGGTTTTGCCTTTTCTTATTTAGAGCTGCAGTCCTCAAGAACCTATTTTTGTGCATAGCAGGGGTCAAGCTACGGCCCACAGGTCAAATCCAGTCCAGCACCAGTTTTTATACGGCCTGAGAGCCAAAGATGGTTTTTATTTTATTTATTTATTTTTTTTTTACAGGAGTCCAGGTTTATTGAGGGCATAGAGGTCTACAGGGGAGACCCAGGTGCTGGTGGGTAGGCCTCCCATCAGCCTGGAGGGGCAGCGGCCTAGCGGGCAGCCAGGGATGGGGTCTCCAAAACCTGGGTTCACTTGAAAGTGTGACTCTCACCTCCACCACGCCCAAAGCCTTTGGGTCCGAACATGGCAGCGTAGTAGGGGTGGTTGCAATAGGGCTTGCCTTCATGCTCAGCGTGACCCCCTGAGGTCAGCATCTTTCCACATTTCTCACACTTCAGGCAAGGCCGATGCCAGTCCTTCCCGAGGCAGGTCACCCGCTCAGCAAAGTACACCTCCTTGTCACACTTGGGGCACTTGGGCATGGTGGCGCCTGGTCTGGGTGGGCTGACTGGGCAGGAGCCGGCAGGTGTGTGGGACTCAAAGATGGTTGAAAAAAATCAAAAGAATAAGGTTCAATGACAGACGGAAATTATATGAAGTTCAAAGTTCACACATGAAATTTTACTGGAATACAACCACGCGCATTTGCTTACAAATTGCCTACAGCTGCTTTCACACTACAACAGTCGAGTTGTTACAGCAGAGACCATTGGTGTGCAAAGCCTAAAATATTTATTATCTTGCCTTTTACAGAAATTTGCTAACCCCTAATGTACAGTGTGAGATATCACCACCGGATTTTAACTATTTTTAAATTCTTACAAAACCATGAGATACGACTTCATACCTACTATGATGGTTATAATAAAAAAGACAAGTAGTAACAAATGCTGGTAAGCTTGTGGAGAGATTAGAATAGTTATACATTGTTGGTGGGAGCATAAAATGGTAGAGCTGTTGTGGATAAGTCTGGCAGTACCTCAAAAGGTTTGATGAAATAAAATTCATATTTTAAGGCAGGACAAGAAAATTTGAATAAAATTCTGTCTGTTTGGGCCTCCTCCTTCTCTCCCTAACGTGCAGTGTGCACCTGCATTTACACATTAACCAGAGCTCCTCAAACATGGGAACGTCTGCTCGGAGGTAAGGACAGTTTTACCTTCAAAGGTAAGGAAGATCATTTTCCCCCTTCTTCTGACATTAGCAATGTAATTTCTCAGAAGAATAGTGTTCTTTCCCAGCTCTGTTGGAGGGTCATGTTGACTTGCTGCTTCCTTCATAAGCGCTCACCTGGACTACGTGTCTTTGGTGAAATTTGTTAAAATATCAGTATGTCGTTTTGATCCTTTGTCTCAAAAATGTGTGCTACTCTACCTTTGACTTCTAGCAGGTGGGACGGTTCTCGGTTTCCGAGTCTGTCTCCCAGGTTATAATCCTCAGTTAGTCTCAAATAAAATTCTTTTTTTTTTCTTATTTTGATTGTTAATTGAACTTTCGTTGACAGATTAAACATAGAGTTGCCATGTAACGCAGCAATTCCACTCCAAGGTGTCTTACTCAAGAGTACTCAAGTATTCACACAAAAACTTGTACATGAACAATCAGAGCAGCCTTACGCATAAGAGTCCCCACGTGAAACAACCCAAATGTCCCTTAACTGATGGAAGGATGGTATAGCCATGTGATGAAATAGTATTCAGCCATAAAAAGGAATGAAGCACAGACACCTGTTGCAACATGGATGAGCCCTGGCAACATTATGCTGAGTTAAATGAGCGACTGGCTGCATGGGCTGGAGGATGCCACTTATGTGAAATGTGCAGGGTGGTGAAGTCCACAGAGACAGACAGCAGACTGGTGGTTGCCAGCGGCTGGAGGAAGGAGGGAATGAGGAGTGCTAATGGGTACTTGGTTCCTTTTGTGGAGTAATGAAATGGAATGGAATGGAAGAACGGCGATGGCTGACCAATCTCGTGAAAATACTAAATACACTGAATTGTACATGTGAATTTTTTTCAATTTAGAAAATTGTTTAATCTCTTTTACCATAAATGGCCACTGATTTAGTTGAACTGCTTTGGTCACCCTAAGCCTAGACATCCTAGACTTATTTATATGCTGTTGTCTTCTTGGTCACACATACTCTCAACCCATGCATCTCTGGAGGTCTGAAATGCTGCCCTTGTAAATGTGGGTTTTTTTATTTGGCAAAGGCAGCCTTCCACCTCACCCCGTCCTCTTCTCCAGGGAAGCCACTTCTCCAATAGCTGTCCAAGAAGGGATGTCACAACGGCTTTACTGCCCCTCCCTGAATTTGACGTATCCCAACTCCATTCTCTCTTGGTCCACAATGCCATGCACCCTGGCTTCCCTCCTCCCTTCTTGGCCACTTCGTCTTCATCTGGCTGCCTCCATCCCCTCTGTTTCTCCCGTGGTCGCTTGCATCTTGGGTCTCCACCCTGAGTGCTCCTCTAACAAAATACGAGGTCTACAAGGCTCTTCCTACCTGGTCCTGCCTGCTCCCCTCCCCTCCTCCTCCCTGATGCCCCCCCACTTCCCCTCCACATCAGCACATATCGCTCCAAGTGGGGCAGTCTTCCCTCCCCGCCCCTTGGAGGAATTAACTCCTTTCCTCCTGGCTCTCTGCTATTGTTTTGGTTCTTTTTCCTATTCAAGTTCAAGTTGATGTTTTGTGACTGTTTGATGAATGCCCATCTTGCTCTCTAACTAGACAGTTCCATGAGGCTGGACACACTGCCTTGCTCCCAGTTAGACTTCAAGGGGACCAACATGTTGACGTCTCAGATGCTCATCAGGTGTTTGTTGACTGAATGAGTGAACTGCAAGATGTTTTCCAAAACATGAATGATTGCTGGTGGAAGGTTAGACTCCAGATGTGATTTCTTATTTTCATGTTTTTCTGGACTTTGCAAGTCTTGGCCCTCACTGAGCAAGAATTACCTTAGAATCAGAAAAAAATAAAGACATGCACCCACAGCATGGATGCCCACTGTTCACTTGTGCTGGTTTACCTCCATCTAACTCTTAGCTCAACAAGCATTTACTGAGTACCTGCTGCAGTATTACAACAGCCAGGGAGGCCAAGAAAACAGAACAAGGTGTTTACAGTCCAGCAGGGAAGATGAACAAGCACTGGATGGTGGGGATGCCTTGGAGAGACCTAAAGCAGGGAAAGAGGACGGAGTGTCTGTGTTGGGCAGGGGCGGTTACAATTTTAAACAGAGTAGTCAGGGAAGGCCTCACTGAGAAGGTGATGTGTGACTGATGAACTGCAGGAGGTGAGGAAATGAGCTTGATGTGTTGGGGGAAGAGGATCCCCACAGAGAGAATGGGCATTGCAGGGGCCCTGACATCAGAGCGTGCCTGGTGTGTCTCAGGAAGAGCAGGGAGGCCACTGAAACTTGAACAGAGTGACCAAGGGGGAGATGGGAGGAGATGGGACATGGAGGTGACAGTTGCTATCAATTAAAACATTATGGCCAGAAGACACCAGAAACTAGCACGACACTGGAAATCAACTATACTTTAATTAAAAACAAAGCAAAACATTATGGCCAGGCCAAAAAAATTAAGAAGACAACAGAGGTAACCTGTGTTAGGGCTCACAGTATTTGCTGCTTCTTCCACCAGGCTTATGTTAATTTTTTTTGTTGTTGCCGGAACAAATTACCACAAACCTCACAGCTTAAAACAACACAGACTTATCATCTCACAGCTTCCATTCACTCAGCAGCCTTCCCCCGACTCTGCCTCCAGAAAAGCTTGTCACAGTTCCAAGGGCAGCCGCCCAGAGCTCCCAGGCGACAGCTCTCACCCAGGCAGTGTCACACGGCCTTGGAAGGGGTGCTCCCAGGTCCTCCCAGACCTCTCTGTGGCCTCTGACTCCCCATTCTCTGAGACCCACCCTCTTCTCCATAGTAACACCTTCTCATGATCCAAGTCCCAAAGAAGGAAATTACTCTTATGTCCCAAGCTGTGGGAAGCCGATTCCAGAGAAGTTGCCCCCCATTCATGCTTACAGCTGCCCTGTGACCCTGACCAAGTCACTTCTGGTTTTAAAAAGGTCCAAAGAAACCCCAAACTCACCTCCTTTTATCTCCACCTTTTTATTCCTCATCAAGTTATTTTAACAATGCATGATTTGTAATAGAAGAAAAATCATACACAGTTAATAGTTCTCTTGGAAAACCACATTTATTTCTCCATGATCAGCTTCCAACCTACATCCATATATGTGCACATCTTTGCGTGGCTGCAGCAACAGCAAACCTTGCATTTCATGCTTCTGGTTGCCAGCCATATCACAAGCAGTTTCAACACGGCCACAAAACCTTCATCGTTATGGTCTGGCAATGGCCGCGTGGAACAGGTCAGAAGTGTCCCGAATGATGAGGGGGGACAACGTAAACACACAACTCAGTGTTTTTTGTCTCAACAACTAAAGCGATGCGCCACACATCTTAGCAGCAGGCCTTCCCTGTTGGCAGGAGCCTGCTTCAGCCTCCTCTTAAGAGGGACAACACCACTGTCCACTCACAAGCAACTTCCTCTTCCAGCTGCCTCTCCTGAAATGAGTCCTCAGCATCTTGCAGGACCACAACACAGAAACACATTCAAACAGCAACCCACTGTGTGTGGCTGCTGCGGGATGGAGCACTGTGTGGGGCCTCCCAAAGGTTGCCTTTGCTGATACAGAGAAGATGGGAAGGGCTCCCGCCGAAAGTGCCCCTCAGTGGATCAAGTAAGAGTTTGCTTCCCTCCAGTAAGGCAGGAGCTTCCTGTTGAAGGGTCCCTCAGCCCGGTCACACAGGTCCTCCCCCGTTTAAGGACTCTGATGCAGGGGTGGGTGGGCCTCTGGGGAAGCATCTTCCCGACTCCCGCAGGTTTTATTCCAGTGTATGTACGACTGGGTTTGGTACAGGCTGGGTCATCCCTGAAGCCTCTGCCAAGTCTCTTACCATCCTGTATTCTCTCCGAGAATTCCCTCATGTACCAACTTAACAGTATGGCTAAGGACTGTTTCATATCCACTGATCCACTGGATAGCTCAACGGAGTCTTTTCCACTGAAAGGGAGGAGCCTGCCCTGAAGACGCTGCTCCTTCACACAGGTTTTTGACAGCAAGTTGGAAGACGAGTGTGGCCCAAGTTCATGAAGTGTCCACAGGCTGTTCTCCTGGGTGTGATCTTCGGTGCCGGACGAGGGAAGAGCTCCTTCTGAATGCCTTCCCACACTGAGGACAATGGCTGGGACCCTCCCTGCTGTGGAGTCTCTGATGCACTGCCAGGTGAGAGTTCTGCTTGAAGGACTTTCCACATTCTGGACACTGGTATGGGGTCTCCTTAGTGTGAATTCTCTGATGCTTGGTCAGACAGGAGCTGTCCCTGAAAGCTTTGCCACACTGACTACACTCATAGGGCTTCTCGCCAGTATGAGTCCTCTGGTGACGGATGAGGCCGGCAATGTTCCTGAAAAGCTTCTGACACTGGTCACAGCCATAGGGCTTCTCGCCAGTATGGATCCTCTGGTGCCTGATGAGGTAAGCACTCTCAATGAAAGTTTTCCCACATTCGGTACACTCGTAGGGTTTCTCCCCAGAATGGATTTTTTGATGCACGATGAGGTGAGAGTTCCGGTTGAAGGATTTCCCGCATTCCACACATTCGAAGGGCTTCTCTCCAGTGTGCGTCCTCTCGTGCTGAGTGAGGTAAGAGCCGTCTCGGAAGGCCTTTCCGCACCTGCTGCATTCGTAGGGCTTCTCCCCAGTGTGGATCCTGAGATGCACGGTGAGATGAGAGATGTCGGTGAAAGGTTTACCACACTCATTACATCTATACGGTTTCTCCCCTGTATGAGTCCTTTGATGCAGAATCAGGGATGAATTTCGGTTGAAGGTTTTTCCACATTCTAAGCATTCGTAAGGTTTCTCCCCAGTGTGAATTCTCTGGTGTTGCGTCAGAGCTGACCCATCGCTGAAGGCTTTCCCACATTTACTGCATTTATAGGGCTTCTCTCCTGTATGGATTCTTTGATGTACAATCAGGTTGTAGTTCTTGGAGAAGGATTTTCCACACTCACTACAGGTATAAGGTTTCTCTCCAGTGTGAGTTCGGTGATGCAAAACAAGGGAAGAGTTCCGTTTGAAGCACTTGCCACATTCAGCACATTTATACAGCTTCTCTCCAGGGCCGCTCCTCCTGTTTTCAGTAAGAGATGAACTCAGGGCAAAGATGTCCCCAAAGTCCTTACCCTCATACAGTTTCTTACCTCTTTTCATTATTTTTTGCTCACCAAGAGAGGCAAAATGGTTAAAAGGCTTCACACTTTCAATGTATTTATAGGGTTTCTCTCTAGTTTGAGTTCTTCCAAACTGAATAACTTCCATGGAATGGTTGAAGGCTTTCCCACAAGTGTCACTGTTACCTGTTCTCTTAGCTACACAGCTTTTCTGACAACTGTATAAAGCTGGGTCACAATTTAGACTTTTAACATCTGAGCCGTGTACATGGAAACCGTTGGCTGCAGAAACTCTCTGATGTCGTGGAAGGTCTGGGCTCACACTCAAATGCTCCCCAAACCCAGGATATTCACGAACTGCTTCCTGAGCTCCTGGTTCCTCCTGAGTTATAGCTGATTGCCTCAAATGCCCCTCTTGGTTCTCACAGTCCCAACTTTCACCTAGAATGGAGAAATGAGGACCCTCCCTCATGAATCCTTCCACCTCCATGTCACAGGATAGTTCTTCTGCAGGAATGTTCTGAGCTGTCATTTTCAATCTCGTGTCTCAGGCTGGAAAGTAAAGAATGAAAAAGACAGACTTAAATACATGAAGCTGTACCTGGAAGAGGAATGAAAAATGGTGATAGGCCAGGCGTGAGGGTGTGTATCTTTACCAGTTTTCTTTTTCAAATTCACATCTATACAAGGTGGGAGATAAAGTGAAAGTCAAGGGATGGAGCCAAGAACATGTTCAACAAGAGCCAAGAACACGTTCAAGAAGAGCCACATGGCATTTTCATCCTCCCAGAGAACAGGCAGGAGGAACAGTGTTGGGGGGAAATGTCACCAGAAGGATTAGCCCCTCACGTGGGAGACCAGGGCCAGGTGTCACTGCTTACACAAGAACACCATCTCAGCTGCTGTGTGCTTGTCCCCACCACCCACTGCCCCTACCAACACTCAGCACACACTCCAGGGCCTGCACTTCACAGTGGGCTTATGCAGCACTGAGTGGGCAGTTCTCACCCCACCTTTGTGGCAGAGCTCTGCCTTCACAGATGGGACACAGCACAGGTCTGGTGACCTGAAAGTTCTGAATTCCTAGATCTGTCAGTGACCTCCCTGCGGGGTTATTGTGAGAATTACATCATGTCTGAGGCTGGCTCTGAGCTGGGAAGGACAGTTCTCTAAGTGGTTGCCAATGTCTTCAACATTGTTCACCTTCCTCTAACCACCCTCCACCCCTCTGACTTGATGATATCAAGACAACTGGCTCTCAATGCTTTTTTTTCTCCAGGTAAAATGAAATTAGACCCTTACCTCAGGAAAGTTTTTTTTTTTTAATTTCAAATAGATAAAGACCTTAACATAAATTCAAAGTTTAAATTATGTAGGGTACCTTCATGAATGGGGGAGTCCTTGATCAAAATGGCTTAATAAGCAAAAGCCATACAAAGATCAACAACTTGATACCAACATAAAAAAATTCCAAACAACAAGACACAATAAGAGTCAAAACACACGTGGCAGCTGGAGAGATGATACTATAAAGTATAAAAGAGACAAAGGAATAGTGCCCAAGATCTATTAAAAAATTCTCACAGAAAGCACACACACACACACACACACACACACACACAAAAGGTAAAGGATAAAAGAGGCATTTCATGGAGAGGAAATAAAAATGTCCTGAAAACATAAATATTTGCTCATTCCCATCATCATGTAGGCAATTACAAACCTGCTACTTTAAGAACACAAAATACGCACATTTCATGTGAGTAAAAGTAAAACAAGGTGTGGGCAGGTCTTGCAGGAAGACAGCTGGGGGGTGCGTACAGTGGTCAGTCTGCTCAGCTAGAGGCGTAGTGGAGACATGAAACGGGCACCTTCCACCACCTCCCAGTTCCACTTGGCGGCATCTCAGACTCAGAAAGCACGAGTCCGGGGAATACCTAGAGAGCAAGCTATGCCTAAGGAGGTGGTCGCTCTTAAAGGCCAGCAGGAAGCAGACAGACCACCAGTGGGGATGAACAGCACCACTAGGTAACAAAAACAGAAACCTGATGATAATGGAAGGGTACTTTCAAAATGATGAGGGAAAAACGGTCAGTCACATTATTGTCCAAGAGTGAAGGTAAGATAAAGACAGATTCAGAAAAGCAGAAGCAAAGTTTATCGCCAAGGACACTGGCCAGAAGAATAGAAAGACTGTTCTTCAGGAAAAAAAACCTAGAAGGAAGGAATGGAGAGACTGTGTATGTAAATCAAACCCAGTGATGACCACATAAAATGCAGCAATAACAATGCCTCGGGGCGTAACAACAGGATGGACTAAAATACTGAGTGGCAGTGAGGCGAATAAAGGGGACAAAATTAAGTGTCCTGGCATTCTCACACGTTATTCACGATTCATGTCAGACGTGGTCAAGTCAGGAAAAAAAGAATAAATGTTGTGTAAAACTTCCAAACCATTTGACAACATTGCAAAATGACTATAACTCAATAAAAAAAAAAAAAGTTTGAAAAAAAAAACAAACTTCCAAGCCCACAGAGCAGTGGTTCTCAACCAGAGATGGTCCTACTCCCCGGGGACACCTGGTAATGTCTGGGAACATTTTCAGTTGTCATGACGGGGGGGCAGAGGCTACTGGGATCTAGGGATGCCGCTAAACACTCTTTAAAACCCTGGACAGCCCCTCACAGCACAGAATGACCCAGCCCAAATGTCAGCAGTGCTGAAGTGGAAAAACCCTGTTGCAGGAGAAAAGATCAATAAAGGGAAAAAAAAAACACCATCAGATCAATCCAGAAGAAGCTGATAAGGGGGGAAAGCCCAGAAATGACCGGTTACAACAGAAAGTATGAAATAGGACACCACCAGTAACAATAAATGTAAGTGGCCTTAAAGGGCAAGATCAAGACATTCTGTCAGATGGCATTAAAAATGTGTTTGTAACAGACACACCAAAGCAGAAGGACACAGAAGACAAAAGCAAATGCTTGGAACAGACAAATGCTAACCAACCAAGACTGCACGGTCCTTGGCTAAGCATACTTTGCTATTCAAGTTGATGGAGGGGCAATATAACAATGGCAAAGATGTCTACATTAACAGCATGCCTCCAATACAGAACAAAGCCAGCAAATCCAACCATATGGGCGGTGGGTGGGGGCTGAATGAACCTCTCTCAGAAATGGAAATTCAGAAAACTGAACAGAGATAAGCATGAGAGACTGTAACTAACCAGCCTGGTCCCACAGCTGGACGAAGAGCCACCACCAACCAGAACCGAAGGCTTTCTAAGCACAAGTGGAAAATTTGCTACCTGATCGTAAATGGTCCAAAGAACAAGTTCAACAAAGGCCAGGCCACAATCTGTTGACAATAAATGTGGTCAAATTAAAAACCAGTAACAGAAAGAAAACAAAATAAAAAAAAAAAAAAACTTGAAAAAAACAAAAACCTGTTTCTTATTAATTCACAGATCAAAGAGATATCTTGATGAAAGCTAGAAAACATCTACTTGGGAAACACAAAGAACTGAACAATGGAAATGGTACACTTCAAAACGTGTGGCAAAAGAGGATGCAGCTAATGCAGCTCCTAGGCAGAAAATGTTGGTCTTTGGTACTTAGGTTTTACAGAGAAGACCAAAGACTGTTAGTTCACTGTTCCACTTAAGACTTAAGGGAAAGAGCTGCAGAGTAAACCAACAGGAGGTGGGAGGGAGGTGGCAGTAAGAGCAGAAATCACAAAAACTGAAAACAAGGGAACAGCCAAGAAGATCGAGAAAAACAAAAGCCTATTACTTAAAAAGACCAATGAAATAGATATACCATTGACAAGAGTAATCATAAAAAAAGAACAAGAAGGCACACATAAGTGATCTTCATCATGAAAACGAGACTTTAGAAATAGAAGAAAGTTACCAAAACGGCAACGCTGGATTTATCCTAGGAAAGCAAGGACTATGAAACATTAGAACACCTACTGATACAGTTCCCCACATTTTCAGGTAAAAAGAGAAGACAGCCCCCTACACCCCATCTCAATAAATTCACAAAGTAATTCGAAGAAATCTCACCCAGACTCATGATCAAAATGCTCCCGGATTAAAGCAGTAGACCCCTTCACCTTATGTGGAAATTCTTAACACACAGGAACATGGGGAATTAAGGTAAACGTCATATCTGAGAAAACATGAGAACTGCTCACTCTGAAGCCCAGACCAAGATCCAGATGCCTGCTAGGTCCACAGCACTCAACAGCGATGCAGAGGGGCCAGCTGGTCAGGAGCTCACGTCCCCAGCTGTCCCTCCTGGACACTCCTACTTGCAGGCCTCTTGAGGCTGCCCTGTCGCCATGCTGCACATTGCCCATCCTGAGCCTTCTGAGTAGACTGGGCCTGGGTGGCCTGTAGTTGTCCTGTGAACACAAGATGGAGAGCACCTCCCCACAGGTCTATAGCGGGCAGGATGCATGTGTGCACTTAAAGGAGGCAAGTAAGACATACACAGGGTGATACCACTTAGAGAAATGTTTAGACACACAAAATATTTTGGAAGTAAAAATATTAAAATGCCCTGGCAACACACCTAACAAAGCTGTGATCGTGACTGTCTTGGGGGTGTGGGAGGGAGCAGGAGTAAAGGAATTATCCATTTCATCTATAACAGAAATAAGAATTTGAAACAAGACTTTATTGAAATAAGACTTACACTTTCTTAAAGACATTTAAGAACGTAAAAAGACAAACTACCAAATGGGAGAAAATATTTACAAAGCAAATATCTGATAAAGGACTTGTAGAAGATATAAAAAAAACCCTTACCCAGTAATAACAGGACAATCCAAATTTTAAAAATAGGCAAAAGATCTCAATAGACATTTCTCCAAAGAAGACATACAGATGGCCAATAAGCACATGAAAAAATGATCAACCTCATTAGCCATGAGGGAAACTAGTCAAAAACACAGTGAGATACCACTTCACACCCAGTAGTGTGGCGAATATCAAAAACAGGACAGTAACACATGCTGTGAGTATGTGGAGGAACTGGAACCCTCACACACCACTGGGGGAATGTAAAACGGTGCAGGGAATTTAAAGCTGTTTCGCTTTGCAAAACAGTCTGACGGTTTCTCAGAAAGTAAGCACAGTTACCATACGACCTAGGAATTCCATTCCTAGGTAAAAACTCAATAAAAATGTAAACATGATTACACATAAACTTCTACACAAATTATGAGGGCACAGCAGCCCTATTCATGATAAAAAAAATGGAAACTTCCTAAATAAATGTCTATCAGCCGACGAATGGATAAACCAAATGTGGACATACACACAATGGGATATTCTTCAGCCTTAAGAAAGAATGAAGTACTGATAAATGCTTCAACAACACAGATGAGTCTTAAAAACATTATGCTCAGTGAAGGAACTCAGACACAGAAGATTCCATATTGTCTGATCCTATTTGTATGCAGCATCCAGAACAGGCAATTCCGTACATACTGAAAGTCAACTCTTGGTTGCCAGGAGCTGGGAGAACGGAGTATGGAGAGTGATTGCTAATGGGTAGGCGGTTTCCTCTTGGACTGATGAAAATGTTCTGGAATTACACAGTGGTGATGGTTACACAACTTTGTGAATATACTGAAAACCCTGAGTTGTGCAGTTTAAATGAATGAATCATATGGTATATGAATTACATCTCAATAAAGCTGTGACAAGTGAATTTATACCTATAAGGGGACAAGTTTCCCCCAGCCTGACCTGCAGCTCAACCTTGGCAGTACTTTCCCTGGGGGCATCTGGAAATCTGTGGAGGTGTCAGGTTATCACAAAGACGGAAGCAGTGGGAACTGCCAGTTTCTGATGGGGCTGAGCCAGGGACAGAGATCTGCCACCATGCTGGGGATGACCCCACATGCTGCTTGACTATCCTGTGGGCCACGTCCTTGCAGGTGTCAGCCTGGGGTACCGTGGTACACAGCAATACCACATGGGCTACAAGACATTAGGGAAAAGCAGTTTTTGTTTAGGAGAGGGAAGCCGAAAGGAAATCCAAATACAGCCCTGAATTCATGACCTCATTCCTATTTACCACCTTCTCCTTGATGAAAACTGGCCCTTCCAACTTTGCCCTCAATCAGTGAGGGCCTGAGTGCCATAGTGAGGTTACCGCAAAAAGAACAAATAATCACAAGTATACAGGCAGACGTTAGGACAGACTTAGGGAAATAGTATTAAATAAGGGTATTTAATGCAGGAATTGCGCTCAATTTCATTAATTAAGGTTATTCTAAAAATCTCACAGTATGTATGCCCTCATACATATCTGTATATTGCTATTTTCAGCAGTACAATAATACAAAAACTATGTTGTCAAAAAATTCATCTCAATGTTGTCCACAAATTACGGGGGTTCTCTGTTTCCACGCCCCCCTCCTCTGACCCTGTCCTCAGATATCCACAATACCACTTCTCTGAAGCCCCAGTGTTAATTTCTCCTCCCCATGGCCAGAGAAGGTGGTCTCTAAGGCTTTCTACACACTGAATGTAACCCCAGTATATGCTGAGACTTCAGGTCTGTCTGGAGAACTGCCTTCTATGCTAAATTGTCCTGATGCTGTTCCAAGTCATAACAGAGGGGGTGACTGACCCTTCACCTGTCACCCCAGATCATCCTAGGCTGCCTAGACTGCCTTAAATGCATAAGTGCTTAGAACCTGCTTCCACTAAGGTATTGTATTTCTTCCTTTCCTATTAAATACACCTGGTCTGGACCCACTTCCACAACACTCATATTGCAGCAGTGTCCAGCCATACCTCACCTCATTCAGTTTCACTAAAGACAAGGAAGGCCATCCTATTTCTCTTACTCCAAGCCTACGGCCTCCAGCATCAGACTACTCCCTATGTCTTCCAGGTAGCTGTGCCAGGCATTTAAATATAGAAATAAAATTTTTAATTCAAATGCTTTTCCTTTTATTGATTCCTCACATGCACATAAAACTTTATAATCTTTAAAATTATATTAATATTTGATATAATCTATAAAATTTTCAGTATGGTAAGAGGCACACTGCAACTATTGATCATAAAGAGTGAGCAATACAAAAAAATTAACTCAAACTGCATCACAAGCCTAAATATAAGAGCTAAAACTACACAACTCTTAAAAGAAAAACATAGACAGAAATCTTCAGAAAATTGAATCCAACACCAAAAGTACAACTGACAAAGCAGATGAACTGGATTAATAAAAATTAAAACCTCTTGGGGGAGGTGCCAAGCTGGGGGAGTAAAGAGACTCACAGATCGTCCTCTCCTACAAATACACCAAGAATTACATCTACAAACCCACTGAATTGCACAGAACACTACTGAATTCTGGCAGTGTCTCTCTCTTCGAAATATAGAATTCTTACAAAATCTGATAAACAAGTTTATACTGTATAGCACAGGGAACTATATTCAATATCTTGTAGGAACAAATGGTGAAAAAGAATATGAAAATGAATATATGTATGTTTATGTATGACTGAAGCATTATGCTGTACACCAGAAACTGGCACAACACTGCAAACTGACTATTCTTCAATTTAAAAATATACATATACATATACACACATAAAAAATATATATACATATATAACACACAAAAAATTAAAACCTTTCGTGCTTCAAAGACTGTTACTAAGAAAGGAAAAAGACAACTCACAGGACAGGATAAAATACCTGCCAGTCATCTATCTGATAAGGCACTGGTATCCAGAATAAACAACTCTTAGAATTCAATAATAAAAAGACCAATAACCCACTTCATAAATGGGAAAAGGATCTGAGTAGACAGTTCTCCAAAGATATACAAATGGCCAATAAGCACATGAAAAGATGCTCAATATTATTAACCATAAGGAAAATGCATATCAAAACCACATTGAGATACCACGTCCCTATGATGTCAGTTCCATTCCTAGGTTATCCAAGAGAAATGAAAACATATGTCCAAACAAAACAAAATAAAACCTCGTACATGAATGTTCATTTGTAACACATCCAAAATGGAAGCAACTCAAATGTCCATCAACTGATGAATGGATAAACAAAATGCAATATATCCATACAATGGAATATTATCCATCCGTAGAAATGAACCAAGTACTGATACAGGCTACAATGTGGATGAATCTTGAAAACATTATTAAGTGAAAGAAACCAAAACAAAGGACTACACTTATATGAAATGTCTACAATAGGCAAATGTAGAGACAGAAAGTAAATCAGTAAAAAGATAAGCAAGAGTTGAATTTGTCAGGGTCAGAACTCCTAGTCTAGAATCCACTTGGCATGTTTCTGGTACCTTGAGACTTCATGAGAGAAGTTATAGTTTTATGGGGATGTGCCAAGCTGGTGTAGAATTCCATTCCCAGGCACTCACCTCTGAAAGGCTTTATACCCAGTGTCTATGACCCTTCAGAGGGATCCACTTACGGCCAGTGACTGGATGTTTGACATCAATGGTGGCCAGATTTCAGCAGTCTGACCCCACCTGCATGGTTCTTGCCATCTCTGTGGACCACACATGATAATGTTTACTTCTTCAAATGATACATTTGTTAACAAAAATAGTTTGCCACCAACTTTAGCCCTGTCCTAATAAAGTTACCCACCCGATTACCAACTGTGATCAACAGTCTGACTTCATTTTTGATAAATGACTGCTGACAGCTTTCAACCCCCACCTCCCCCTCCAACAGTACACTTCCCCATCTCCTTCTGCCCCACATGGAGGTGAACTAACAACAAAGCCTGAGAACTTTTTCCTTGGTGTTGGCGAGAAGCTCAAACCATGCAAGCCCCAACCAATGCAAGGCCACCCTTATGACATCTCCATTTTCTAATCACAGTAAAATCCCAGTTAGCCTCCTTTTCCTGCACTCTCAGGCTATTTTTGGATCACCTTGAGAAGCCTGCTGCACTCTCCTGAGACAATCTCATTATGGGAGTAATAAATCTTTTATCTTCTTTGGGGGTAAGTTGTGTAAAACACAAAGAGTGTGCATATGTGTGCTACAGGAAGGGAGAAAAGAAAGGTAATGCCAATATGATAAAATGTTAGTAAGTTGAGTAAATCGATGGTTTTACAAGTGTTCATTGAACTATTCCTGTACCTTTTCTGTAGGTGTAAAACTTTTCAAAGTAAGAAGTTGGGTGGTAAGGGAGAGAAATAAGCAACAAAATGAAGGAAAGTTACCTGCTGCAGGGGGAAAAAATAACAAAGGCTTGGTGTTCTAAACATATTTTTACAAGCCCAAGTCCCTAACAACCCACTGTTTTAATTGGCAAAGGATAGGGATCTTTTTGGGGTGATGTTAATTTTTATAAAGGTTCGGATTACATTTGTCAAAACTCATCCACTGATACAATGAAGATCTGCCCATTTCAGTGTAAGTCAGTTTTCCCTCAAAAGAACTTAAAAAGCAATATTGAACTCTAATTGAGGTTGTTAAGCATACTGAGGTGCTGAGGGGGAAGTGGAGTGAAATCTACCATTTACTTTGAAAGTATCCCAAAAAAGGTTACTGGATGCCTGAAAGAATAGACAAAGGGAACAAGTATATGGGATACAGAAAGTAAGCAGATGTTAACGGGTTGCTAGTGCCTCAACTTTTCCGTTTGTAGTAAAACCTTTATCATAAACTATTGGAGGAAGAGGAGCTACGGAAATGAACCTCGAAGCCAAGGAACAGGAAAGCGAAGTGGCCACTAACAGGTGGAAAAACTCGGCCATCACTGAGAACCGCAGCAAGACCTGATTTTGCAGCTTGGGGGGGGCGGGGTGACAGGTGATATGACACCTGCCGGACTCGGTGGGAAACCGCACAGTCTGCGGGCGCAACACCGCCACCTTCGCCTGAAACCCACAGACGCCCATACCGGCCCTCCCACCACCCGGCAGAAGCGCGGCAGATCCGGCGGTCCCCGCAGCGGCCCAGCCAGAACACGGTGCAAAACGGTCCCTATGGAAGGACAGGCTCGATACAAGCGTGGAACCCCCGCGCCACGCGGAAAAAATCGTTGGGACGTCCTTACCGAAAGAGGGAGCGTCCACACCCGCAGAAGGCAGGCGCACTGAACCTCCACCGAGCGTCTACACTTGCTGAGGAGCCTCCGCACCCGCCAGGGGGCGTCCCCACCCGCCGGGAGGTGTCCACACCCGCAGAAGAGAGGCATCCTCACTCTCTATCCGGCGTCTACACTCGCCGGGGGGCGTCCTCACTCTCGGGGGCCACCGCGCCCGGGACCGATCTCTGGCCTGCGAGATGGGCGCGCCCACTGCCCGCGGGAAACCCGCCGACGGACGCGCCGCTCCTGCCTCTCACCCCGGACCCAGCGGACACCGCCCCCGACCCTACACCCACCCAGCCCTTGCGGGGAAACCGCGGCACCGAAGGGCGGAGGAGCGCGCGGACTCACCTCAGGCTGGCTGGTGGCATCGGCGGCAGGGGCGGCCGCCATGTTCCGCGCAAGTGCGCGTGCGCGCGCCAGGACCCGGATGTGCGCGTCCCAGGAGGCTCCGCGGCCTCCGCGGTGTGGAGACGGGCGTTCCTACCTTTCACTTCTGCTCCAGGCTGCACCTGAGGCCGGACCCCTCGCCGGGTCCAGCCCCCTCACCCGATCCAGCCCCTTGACCGTGTCCGCTCCCCTCACGTGGTCCGGTCCCCTCACCTGGTCTGGCCCCCTGACCATGTCCAGTCCCCTGCCCGTGTCCGGCCCCCTTACCCCGTCCGGTCCCGTCACCCCGGGCGTGGGTTGCCGGAGGGTTCAGGACTCCCGTCCGCCCGCCCTGCGCCCTCCCTTCACCACCAGCCCGGAGGCTTAAGACTGTGCCATCTGGAAGAGCTAGCCCTTCTCCGCATTTATTGTTCAATTATTTAGTGATTTCAGTGTGGACTCGCTGATACTTATTTTCTCCTACGGTTCTAATCATTATTGTGCAGCCTTATTTTTATGTACTGCATAGTTTCCAGAAATAATTCTACATCTTTTTTTTTTTTTTGAGAAAAATATGTTAAAATTCAAATAAGGGCACCTCATTATCCTTTGACAGTATGGTTATTTATTTAGGAATCTAAACGGAAGCCACACATTAGTGAGACAGTTAGGTAAGGATTCTAGATAGGCAGTTAGGAATGCCAATCAGTGTATTTGTTGTGGGAAAATCAGTATATAAAAATCAGTAATAAGGACTTAAGAAAATGTGCTTTGAAAAGAAAGAAATGTTCTCAGTTTTATGTATGTGTATAAAACAAAAATAATTCCAAAAGAAGTAATTCATATATGTACAAAAATAAATACCCCTACACCCACCATCTAACATGAATGTGGGGAGAGAGAGCCTCCAGAGGAGACCCCCCCAACGTTGTGAGGCCTAGGGTACCAGATGCAGTCACTGCACAGCCTAAGTCAACGTTGAGGAGATAATTCTCAAAGAATCTCATACATACATATATATATATATATATATATATATATATATATATATATATATATATATATTTCATATTGGTGATTGTAGGGGTTTTTTTAACTTAAGTATAGTTGCTTTACAATATTGTGTTAGTTTCAGGTGTACAGCAAAGTAATTCAGTTATTTATATATTTCAGATTATTTTACAGTATAGGTTATTACAAGATACTGATAAAGTTCCCTGTTCTGTACATTAAATCTTGTTGCTTATCAATTTTATGTATAGTAGTTTGTACTTGTTAATCCCATACTCCTTATTTATCCCCTAACCTCTCCCCTTTGGTAACCATAAATTTGTTTAATATGTCTGTCAGCCTGTTTCTGTTTTGTATATAGATTCATTGTTTTTTTTTAGATTCCAGATAACGTGATGTCATATATTTGTCTTCTCTGTCTGACTTACTTCACTTAGTATAATAATTCTCTAGGTCCATCCATGTTGCTGACCAACATTTCCTATATGTCTATTTACTAGCTACCCAGTCTTTTATGGGACTGGTCACTTCATATTTTTTATCCATTTCTATGCTGGAGTCTATCTTACAAAGTGTATCAACTTCTACATAGCAGCTCCCCTGCCTCCTTTTTCCTGCCTGGCTTCTCCAGACAGTTGCAGTTCAGGGTCAGCACACAGAAGTGGAGTTAGATGTACAAAGGGTTTATTGGGGAATAACACTAGGAAAAGAAAGAAAAAGTGAAAAGGGGTGAAAGCAGGATTGGGCTGGAGGCACTGTCTGACCACCATGATACCCAGCAAGAAACTCCAGAGCAGATGGCCAGTTAGAGGAGTTTCGCGTTGGGTGCAGACATCCAGGCCCGTGGACCCTGGCCTTGCTTGCTTAGAGGAATGTGGCCAGAGGCTGCTGGGAAAGGAGTGTGACCGGAGCTCCCAAGGAGCCCACAGCTGATAGCAGGTCCTTCCTTGAAGGGGAACCTGAGTGGCAGCCAACCAAGAATCTATCCTTGGAGCTTGGCCTCTGTCGGTGCAAATACTGCTCTTAAAGAAAAAGAACCTACTCTCAGGTTACAAAGCCTCGCCTCATCAGAGTCCTGCCACCCCAGTACCATCAGTTCTAGCCCCTTGGTGTGTGATCCTCTTTCAATCTGTAGACTTCTCCATCAGGAACAGTGCCAGGGCCCACGATGCTTTTAAGGGTCTGCCAAAAGGTTATCATTTCTTTCCTTTTTTTTTGGTTATTCTTTTTTTTTTTTTTTTTTTTTTGAGGGGGGAGGTAATTACGTTTATTTATTTATTTATTTATTTATTTATTTATTTATTCTTAGAGGAGGTACTGGGGATTAAATCCAGGACCTCATGCATGCTAAGCATGTGCTCTAGCACTTGAGCTATATCCTCCCCCTCATTTCTTTTAAAATTAGAGGAGAAAAATGAATTTAATCTCATCTGGCTTATGTTCATCTTTATTCCAATGTAGTCATAAAATATAATTTTTTCTATTTGATGGAGGAAGGAGCCAACAAAGGCCTAAGTGCCTCAGGCTTGAGAAAGAAATCAGGATCTGATTCTCCTCACATCAGTTATCCGTCATGAGACTCTGCTCTTCTGTGGCACTCTCTTCTCTACCCCTTCTTCTGATCAGTGCCTCATTTTTTTTTTTTTTTCAGATTTTCTGTTGCTGATCTAATACTAGCCCAGACTGTCCCCTGTACTCCAGGTTAAAACAGTCTCCTGCCTCCTTGACACCCATCTTGAAGGCCTAATGAGCATCTTACATGCCCCAAACCCAGTGCCAGTGCTTCCCCCAATCCCGGTTCCTCTCACAGCATTGCCTGTCTTGGTCACCAGCATTTCCATTGCTCCCCGGGTGCAGGCCAAATCTTTGCTGGTATGTGGACTCTCCTAATTCACATCCTACTTGTGACTGGGCAGCAGGTCCTGCCAGCATCATTTTCAAAGCTACCCAGGATGCAGCCTACTCTCATTGCCTGCCTGGTGGCCAGTATCTCTTACGGTGAGTGTGTCAGCAGCCTCCCTGCTTCTATCCTTGCCCCCAGGTCAATTTCTCCATGGCATCCAGAGAGTTCCCTGGGCACCTCCCTCTTTGCTCAAAACTTTCAAGGGCTCTCAGCTCCCTCAGGGGGAGAGTCCACACACCTTGCGAGGTGGCAAGGTCAGCCCTGGTTGCCTTTCTAAGCTCCTTGTCTTTCTTTCCCTCTGCCTCACTCAGCACCAGCCACACTGGTCCTCTCTCTGGCGCTCACATGCATGAAGGGTCTTTTTCTTTAAGAGCAGGGCCTTTGCACGTGCTGTTACCACTTTGCCTGGATATATTCCTACCTGATTATCTGCCCACCTTAGTCCTTCTCTTTAAATCTCTATTCATAGCTGGCATGTATTAGGTGCTTAATGAATGTTCATTGACTGAAAACCAGTCAGTTGAACTGTTGGTCCCAATTTTTCACTGCCCTCCCTGAAGGAGGATTACATGTTCCTATGTGTTGCTAGTGACTTGCAAACCCTCCCTATGCGAGTGGGAAGGAGGCAAATATATCTGTGTGTGTATATATGTGTGTGTGTGTGTGTGTGTACACCTGTACACATATATGTATGCATATGTGTCTGATATACATATATGTCTATATATTTATATTTTTTCCAGGTTTGGAAATGATTCAAGAACAAAGAGTTGACCAAAAAGCAGGGCATTTCTTTTAGAACCATATTCCATCCTGAAAATAGAACGATTCACAAAGGGTGAACTACATGCCACCACATTTGGCAGAGACTAGGAGTGTGAGGCCCAGCAGGGGAACCTGGACAGGGGGTGGAACATGTGGCCCTTAAGAAACACTGATTCAGGACAGAAGTGGTCAGAATAAAAACTTGGTGGGGGGTAGTTAATTAGAACTCAACCTTCTTCCACTACACAGTGACATGGGAGAAGTCATACTCAAGAGGTCATACAAATACAGAGTGTAGACGAGTCTCAACAGAGTTCAACCCTTACAACCATGAGTGAATTCGCTCAGGAGACAAACCTTACAAACATGTGGAATGTGGGAGAGTCTTTACTGAGAACGATTGCCTTTCAGTGTATTTTAGAACTCATTCAGGAGAAAAACCATCTAAATGTGTAGGCACAGATTATCCCTTAATCAGTATAAGAGAATTTATACTTGTGAGAAACTTCCTATTTGCAGTGAATTCAGGAAAGTACTTTCAAGGAGTGACTACTTTACTCTGCATCCAAGAATCTATCAAGGAGAGAAACCCTACAATGTAATCATCCAGGGAAAGGTTCATGCTTTTCTTCTTTAATCAACATCACAGCCCGCACGTTGGAGAGACACCTTTGGTTGTAGTCATTGTGGGAACAGCTTTAAACACAGCTCAGCACTTCTGCTGCTCTATCAGAGAACTCATACTGGGAAACGCTATACATGTGACCACGTGGAAACGCCTTCAGAAGGTATTCTCACTTCCTCCAGCACAAGAGGACTCATACTAGAGAACATGAATGGGGTCAATGTTGGCAGGCTTTAACTATGACTTTCACCTTATTTGAAACCAGGAAATTCATATAGATTAGAGAAACTTATTAACCATAATCAATATGGTAAAGATGTTGGTTGGAATTCCATTTTATTTGACATCAGAGATAAACCACAAAGGAGGCAGAATCCACAAGTTATTTTTGACCCATAAATAGGTACCTGAGTGCAATACAACTTTGCACTTGTGGCTCCTGGCAGTCATAGATGACGTGGTATGAGCAGTTATGATCTACATATGCCCTTGATTTGCAATAGAAACATCATTTAATGGGACTCAAGGTCTAAGCCTGATGGACAATGCCTCATAGAAATGAATGCCATCTGTTGACTGAATAAAGATGACATGGTATATATATATACACTGGAATACTACTCAGCCATAAAAAATAAAATGCCATTTATAGCCATACGAATGGACCTGGAGATCGTCATTCTAAGTGAAGCAAGCCAGAAATAGAAAGAAAAATACCATATTATATCACTCATATGTGAAATCTTAAAAAAAAAAAAAGAGAGACACAAATGAACTTATTTTACAAAATAGAACAGACTCACAGACATAGAAAACAGACTTATGGTTACAAGGGGGAAGTAGGTGGGAAAAGATAAATTAGGAGTTTGAGATTTGCAGATACTAACTACTATATATAAAATAAACAACAAGTTTCTACTGTATAGCACAGGGAACTATGTTCAATACCTTGTAGTAACCTATAATGGAAGAGAGTATGAAAAAGAATATACGTATGTATATCTATGACTGAAATATTATGCTGTACACTAGAAATTGACACAACACTGTAGACTGACTATATTTCAATTAAAAAAGAGAAGTGATTCCCATCGGTAATAAAATGTAGATGTTATCAATGACAACAGTGTATATATTTTACATCATGTATGAATCAGAGAACTACCAAATCTGAAGTGTCATGCAGAGATCATTTATCTTTTAGTATCATGGGGATCAGTGTATGTACAATTTTATGGTAGTCACAGAAAAGAGCTGAAAAATATGCTACCTGTTTCTTTCTTACATAGCCCTGTCATGTCAAGCAAGTCAGAATTTTATACTAACTCAGCGATGTTTCACAAATGGCATTCTACCACTAACTTTAAGAGAGGTATCATAAATAGTTGTTTGCATCTTCATGTTTCTATGGGCATAGCCAGTGTCCAGGCAGGATTAAAGAAACATACCACACACAGAACTACTATAACTCATCAATGAATTCTGTAAAGTTGAAGGATACACAATTAATTCGCTGAAACTTGTAGCATTTCTGTACACTAACAATAAACTATCAGAAAGAGAATTTAAGAAAATAATCCCATTTACAATTGTATTAAAAAGAATAAAACACCTAGGAATAAATCTAAGGTTGTAAAAGATCTGTTCTGGGAAAATTATCAGACACTGAGGAAAGAAACTGAAGATGACACAAACAGATGGAAAGATGTATTATGTTCATGAATTGCATTAATTCATATTGTTAAAATAACCACACTACTCAAGGCAATATACAGATTCAGTGCAATCCCTATCAAAATACCAACGGCATTTTTCACAGGCCTAGAACAAATAATTATAAAATTCGTATGGAAACACAAAAGACCCCAAATAGCCAAACTATCTTGAGAAAGAAGAACAAAGCTGGAGGAGCAGGTTTCTTCATTTCAAACTGTACTACAAAGCTACAATAATCCAAACAGTATGATACTGGCACAAAAACAGACACATAGATCAATGGAACAGAATAGAAAGACCAGAAACGAACCCACACTTACATGGGCGATTAATCTACAACAAGGGAGGCGAGAATATACAATGGGGAGAAGATGTTCTCTTCAATACACAGTGTTGGGAAAACTGGACAGCTATGTGCAAAAGACTCAAACTTAACTACTTTCTCACACCATGCATAAAAACAAATTCAAAATGGATTAAAGACTTAAATGTAAGACCTGAAACCATAAAACATGTAAAGGAAAACATAATCAGTACACTCTATGACATTAGTTTTAGTAATATTTTTGGAGAAGATACGTCTCCTCAGGCAAGGGGAAAAAAAAGCAAAAATAAACACACAGGACTACGTCAAACTAAAAAGCTTTTGCACAGCAAAGGAAACTATCAAAAAATCGAAAAGGCTGCCAACTGAATGGAAGAAAATATTTGCAAATGATATATCCAACAAGGGTTTAATATTCAAAATATACAAAGAAATCATAAAACTCAACATCAAAAAAAAAAAACTGTTTCAAAATGGGCAAAGGATCAGAATATTTTTCCAAGAAAGACATACAGGTGGCCAACAGGCACATGAAAAGATGCTCAACGTCACTAATCATCAGGGAATGCAATGTTTTATTACTCAGCCATAAAATGAAATCTTACCATTTGCAACAACATGGATGGACCTGGAGGGTATTATGCTAAGGGAAATGTAAGACAGAGAAAGACAAATACTGTATGATTTCACTTACATGTGTAATCTAAAAATTAAAACAAATGAACAAACTTAACAAAGCAGAGTGATAGACACAGAGAAGAAGCAGGTAGTTGACAGAGAGGAGCATGAGGGGGAGGAGAGAAATAGGTGAGGGCGATTAAGAGGTACAAACTTCCAGTTGCAAAATAAATGGGTCACAGGTATGAAATGTACACTGTGGGGAATATAGTCAATAATTATGTAATATCTTTGAATGGTGACAGATGGTAAATAGACTTGTGGTGATCATTTTGAAATATATTGAAATATCAAATCACTATGTTGTATAACAGAAACTAACATAGTATTCTATTGTAAGTCAATCATACTTCAGAAACAAACAACCAAATAGACAAATCTATAGAAACAGAAATCAGATTTGTGGTTACCAGAGCGGGGAATGGGGGAACTGTATGAAAACAGTCAAAGGGCAAAAATGTTAGTTACAAGAGAAGTATCGGGAAATAATGTACAGATGGTAAATATACTTAATGCTGCTGAATGCTATATATGAAAGTTAAGAGAGTAGATCCTAAGAGTTCTCATCACAAGGGAAAAGTTTTTTTTCTATTTGTTTAATTTTGTATCTGTAAGAGATGATGGATGTTCACAAAACTTATTGTGATCATCATTTCATGATGTATGACAGTCAAATAATCATGTTGTACACATTAAACATACACAGTGTCGCGGGGAGGGTTTAGCTCAGTGGTAGAGGGTGTGCTTAGCATGCACGAGGTCCTGGGTTCAATTCCCAGTACCTCCATTAAAATAAGTAAATAAATGAATAAACCTAGTAGCTACCCCCCCAAATTTAAAAAATTTTTAAAAAGTGTTGTATGTCAGTTATATCTTAATAAAACTAGAAGGAAAATGGTTTAATTTTTTTAACATTTGCTAAGCCCTGCTCTTATTTTATTTTATTGGAGGGAGAGGTTATTTTTTTTTTAATGGAGGCACCGGCAATTGAACCTAGGACCTCATGTATGCTAAGCATGCACTCTACCAATTGAGTGATACCCTCCCCCCCTTAAAAAAAAATGTTTTTAAAGACATACCACTGCCTAGTGAAGTGTCTTTACTCCCAAGGATGATACTGGAATTTTGAGGAACCTCATTCATTCCTGCTCAAAAGGGCATATGGAGTGTTCTGGGGAAAGACCCCACACAGGGACTCTGAAGAGCTTCCTCTCCCTCTCCTTTCATGAGAATCCTTTGAAAAGTTGATTTTCCCCCTAGACCCAAGGGACAGCTCTTGCTCTTCCTTAGACTCCATGGAACATACCACCTTTCCTTTCCAGCTCTACCGTCAAGCCCTCTACCAAGACCCCATCTCCTTGCTGCTACCTGGATGTTGAGACTTGGTTCAGTTCCAGATCTCTGCTGGTAGAAGTCCAGAAACTTCCAGCATCAGCATCATCTTGGGTGAGCAGATGGCCTTCTGACTCAACTCGAGGAGAGGCTTCTGGGGCAGATGCGCTCACCCAAGCCGACTTCTATGCCGGCCGCTGTGGCTGTGCCACCCTCCTTCATCGTGGAGAGGTCAGCTTCCTCTACAGATGCAAAAATGCCAGCCACTCTCCTTCCCAGCTTTGGTCACAGTCGGGACATGGACACATCTATCAATCCTGGCCAGTGGGGTAAGAGAAAGTCTACAAGAAAGAAGGCTTCTGAAGGGCCTGATTCCTTCACTGTTGTAGGCAGGGTAGTAGCTCCCCAAAACTGCCCACATCCTAATGCCTGGAGCCTGTGAATTTGTTATCTTACAGGGCAAAGGGGGCTTTACAGATGTAATCAAGTCCAAGATCTTGACATGACAGTATCCAGGATTAACTGTGGTGGGTCCACAATCATCCTTGTTCAAGAAGAGGCAGAAGACTCAGGGTTAGAGAAGGCATCATGATGATGAAAAGGAGGTCAGAGTCAGAGAGAGATTTGAAGATGCTACACTGCAGGCTCTGGGGATGGAGGAGGAGGCCACGAGCCAAGGAGTGCAGAAGACTCTGGAAGCTGGAGAAGGTGAGGAAATGGATTCTCCCCTCGAGCCTCTAGAAGAAAAGAAGCCCTGCCAATGTGTTGATTTTAACCCAGTAAGACCCATTTTGGACTTCTGACTTCTAGAGCGGTGAGACGATAAGTTTGTGCTGTTTTAAGCCACAAAGTTTGTGGTAATTCGTTACGGTGGCAAAGGAAACAAAAACATTTCCTGACGCTGAATCTTCAGCCAAATGTATGGTTTCATGTGATGCTTAAAACTGCAACAACCACTTGAGACCATGACCATGAGGATATAAGCCTTAGGAACAACCAAGACAATACACTGAGGGCTGAGTCAAGAGATGCAGAGTCCCTGAAAGCACCCCTGGAAGCCCCTGCCTCTGGGTTTCCTGCAATGTAAGATAAAGAATGGTAGCATGTTCTGTTATTTGTGGCCAAAAAAAACTTCTTACACGACAAACTTCTTGCTCCCAACCACCTTCTGCCCCCAGTAATGCTGAGACACAATCTAGGGACTCCTGGAAGCAGCCAGCACAGGTAATCAGATATTGCAGGGTCAGGCAGCTTGTTGCTTAGCTGACTCAGTCAGGTGCTTGGAACAAACCACATACTTCAATTCAAAAAAAAAAATTGTGCAAATTTGCTGAACTACCAGATGCATCCCCTGCCACCACCACACACACAGAAAGTCCTATGGTTATTACTGTATGCTGTTGATGACTTTGAAGCCTGAATTTATGGGAAATTTTTTGAACTAGTACTTCCTGGGGGCATTTCGCCTTGTTTGAATCTAATTCGATTGTTCTTGGGAGGAATGGTAGTGAGTACCTTCCCTCACATTTTGAGGACAGTACAGAGCCAAGTCCAAGGGCCAGGCTCCCAAAGAGCCCCATGGTCACTTCACGTGCGATTGTATTGAGCCTAATGATGATTTGGGATTTATACTTGGCCTTCCCATCCTCGAACATGATACTTATCTTCATTTAAGCAATTTTACTTCTAGTTCCTCCCAGAAAGTTATCTTCCTATAAGTCCCTTGCATTTCCTAACAAATAAATCCCAGACATTTTACATCTTTATGATTCTACTGTGAATCTCCTTTTTAACATACTTGTTAGGGTTATGGAAATTCTGTGTGTGTTGATCTATGTATCTTTATTTCTTACTGTCTGGTTTATGGCAATCTTACTGATTTTTAAAATTTTTCCAGTATTTTTGAAATAGTCTAATGTTCTCTATTAATAAAAGCATTTTACATTTTCTCTTCCAACAGTTATAGCTCTTAGGTCTGTTTTTCCTACTTCAATTGTGGTAACAAGATCACATAGAAATCCTGAACTTAAGGTTGCTAAGGACAGACACTCTTTAGTTTTGGATGTGTATATCAATCCGTAGTTACTGAAGAGAGGAGTGAATAAACAAGAGAATGCCTCAAGAAGAAAGATGGGGTCAATTTTCATCAGAGAGGGAAAGGTCCATTTCCTAACGCAGAGAGAAACATTGAAATGGGTTGTTCAGGACCAGCAGGAAGCAGGCGGCTGGTTTGTCCCTGGCCTACATCCTAGTGGTCAAAGGATGAGACACCCCTCCAGTGATGATACCAAGAAGCAAAGTAGGAGCCTGGTCCTAAGTGACACTGGTGGACAGCTTAACCAGTACCAGGAACCTCCTACTTATAGACCTTCAGTTGTGTGAGGAAATGGTGTTTGTTTACAGTAGTTGGATTTTCAGTTATCTATAGCCAAACACACCTTATGGGATACAGGGTACAAAGGTATGAACTGAATTATTCCAAACCTGACTGACTGGTTCGTCTTGCATTCTGTGACTTCCCACAGTCCTCTTTGAAACAGATTGCTTTCTGGGAGCGGTGGGGCTCTGCTCCTGCTCAGAGCTCAGCTTCTTCGCCTTTCCCCCACATCCAGTTTGGATTATTTTAATTTTGACCTTATCTTTGATGCTGCAAAGAACAGGCAAAGAACAAATGTGTAGCAGTAATGAATACACCGAAAAGCCTGTTTTCTGGGAAACGTGATACTAAGAATGTACAGAATGCTGATTATGTTATTCCTGCTTCTCCAACTTGAAGTTCTCAAGCTCTGAGTTCTGAAAAGTGTCCTAGAGGCTCATGTTTTAAATACAAGAACATACATCTTTCTTCTTTTTCAGATGACTTTTAAACATGTGTTCCCCTTCACATGGAACACTTTGAGATGCTCTGTGTGATGAATTAAGAGAATAAATGGTGAGTGGAGATCAAATCACAGGTCCATGATTCAGTCGACTGAAGGCCACCAGCTGCCACAGTGATTTAGTCAATATATACTTTTATATATCTTCTTCTTAGTCAGATATTGCTTATATTAAACCAATAGTGGACTACTGATTAAAGAAAGAATAGGAAAGAATGTTAATATAGTTCAACAATTCAGTATCTCAATAAACATATTTGTTCAACTACATATGGAGTATTTTAAGAGAAGAAAAGTGCATATTAAACTTTGCAATTGAAATGAAACTTATTGTTGCTATCCAGCCATTTTCATAAATTATCGACAATGCCTTTTCTGCAGTTCTAAACTCTTAAGACCTTTTCTAATGACAAGTTTCTTTCTCTATTATGTATCTGCAAGATTTACCTGACCTGGAAGATGAGAGGACACCAGATGCTGGCCTCTGAGGAAGATATGAGAATATTTCGTCCTGGGCGTCCAAGAAAGATGACAGTGCTCTGGGTTCATGGAATAACAGAACACACCAGGTCCCAGGCAGGGACAGACTTCTCCCGTTTCCTAGACATGGGCACCTCGCTCACAGAAGAGGACACCGGGCAGAGGATCCTGTCCAGCCCACTCCAATTCCCTGACAATGACTCTGCTTAACCCAATTTTAGCCAGGTTACCCTGAACCTTCTCCCCAGTAAGGCCCATGCGTGTACTTCCTCCTGGAATCCCATCTTAGCAAGAACCCTAAGTCAGTTTATCAAGAGTTCCCTACTCTTGGTATCTGATCAAACCCCTCATCCCACTCTCTCCCCCAGGTGACATCCCATCACCCTGACTTGCATCCAGTTATAAACGTATTAGTTTGATTCAGCCAGAATCCCCTCAGACCTGATGTCTCCTCTTCCTAATTTTCTAACCAATACCTACGCCGTCCCCCTCCCACCCCAATCCTTGGTCATAAATCCCCACCTGTTCTGGTTGTATTTGAGAACTGAGTTCAGCTGCTCCGTTCCACCCTGGGGTCATCCTTCCCCTGTTGCAACAGTTTTCTGAGTAAAATCTGCTTTCACCGCTTTAACTTCCGTCCAGCTCTGGTTTACCGTGGGAACCTCCCCACCCTTGCACCTTTGGTCCACTTTACCCTGCCCTTCTCCCCACAACTTGAATGGACATTAGTCTTGATGCCTCCCCTCCCTTGTCCTGGAGGACGCTCTCTGCACACTTCCAGGCCGACTTGTTCCTCCTTCCATCCCAAGACCTGGGGCTGACTTCAGTGTTGCCTCCAGAACACTTGCTGGCTCCCCAGCCCGCCCCTTCTTCCTCTCCATTAGACGTGGACTCACCTTCAGCCCCGCTTTCTTCCCGGAACTTGGGAGGCCTTTAGCCCCGCCCCTCACACTTCCGGCCCGACCCTCCCCCTCTACGTTGGGTGTGAGCCCCAGCTCGCCCCGCCCCTCCCGCCCCTCCCCCACTTCCGGTCTGCCCCATGCGTGGTCGCCTTCCTGGCGAGGCATGGCTCCCTCCCGGTCTGCGACGTCGCCCACACACATGCTGGGGCCCCGCAGCCTGACGGCCCCGGACCGACGCCTCCACCTGCCCAGCCAGACCGCCGAGGGCTCCCTTCCGCCGCCCGGGCTTCGCCTGCAGCCCCGCGCTGGCCGGCCAAGATGGCCGCCGCCCGCGAGGTCGGGCGCGGCGCGGCGCGGGGGTGTCTGGGAGTTGTAGTTCGGGCCGGCGCGCTGACGCACTTCACCGCGGGCCGACGGGCGCCATTGTACGCCGCGCGCGGGGTGAGTGTGGCGCGAAATCCACGCCCGTCGGGGACTGTGTTCCAGGGCCGGTAGCCGGGCGCTCCCGACCGCGGCCCCTACCCTGTCAAGCGCAGGAGCCCAGAGCCAGCCTTGCCTGCCGTCCTTCCGCCGTGCGGCCGGAAGGGGCAGTAGGAGTCGGGGACTCGGGGCCCAGAGGACGCAGGGCGGGCCGACCTCCTCCGGGCGCGTGCAGGGCGGGGAGGTGGCCGCTTTCCTCTGGGTAAGGAGGGTGGGACACTGGCCCTCTGGGTGTGTTCGAGAGCAGGTGGAGAAACCCCTTCAGGGCATCTTCCGAGGTGGAGGGACGGACCTGTCATTTCCAGTTGATGGGGGCGGGTGGGGGCCTCCGCGTAGCCCTCACGCCCCTCCCACCTCCCTTATTCGACCTTCTCAGGACTCTGCCCACTGCCCCGAGACACGTCGAGGAAGAGGAAGGTATGGCCTCCGGGCTTCCGACGGCCTGGTTTCCTGTGAGTAGAGGCTTTGTGAGTTTCTGAGTCTACCCCTGAGTCTGGGAGCAGGGGGAGCCGGGTGGTGGTGGTGGGACACGTTCTCCTCTGAGATGTCCCTGGGCCACGCAGCATCTCGGGGAAGGGAGGGGAGGGGAGGAGGGCTGGCTGGGAAGGAGAGACCCTAGAGGGTGGAGAAACAGCAAGTTGCTTAGCTTTCCAAGGGGACGGTTAGAATACAGGTCAAATTAACGGGGATTCTAACTTATCCTTTAAACAGGGGTGTTGGGGGGAGGAAGGTATTGACTGGTCTAAGCAGCGTCAGGCTTAGATTTCAACAGCGACTTTGGCATTCAAGCTTAGTCACTGGGCAATATGAGAGAGAAGGATGGCTCCTTGACAGGTGGAGTAGAAGTCGAATGGGCAGCTGCCGGGGCAGGGCGGGGCTGCAGGCTGGGAGGTGATGATTCAACCCTCTCAGTTCCTTAGCAGGAGGCACACATACTGACACCAGTGTTGAAATTCCCAGGTTAAAAAGAAATGGAGAGGTTTTCAGAGAATGAAGAACCTTATTCTCTGAAATGGCCTCATGGGTTGTCCTCCTTGCTGTGACTGAATAGGGTCAAGCTTGGGTTTGCTCAGGTCCTGACAGACGCAGGAATTCATGAGACACCTGGAATGCTCTCAGCTCATCTTGCTGACTGTTCCTGCACGTGCTCAGTCAGCCTCCCCCTCCTGTCAGCATGGGTGACAGCAGGCCCTGGCTGAACAGGCACCTGTGGGTTTTAGGAACCAGTGATCTTTGAAGATGTGACCCTGGGTTTTAACCCGGAGGAGTGGGAAATGCTGGACCTCGAACAGAAGTCCCTGTACAGGGAGGTCATGCTGGAGAACTACAGGAACCTGGTCTCAGTGGGTAAGGATGGTTTCTGTGTCAATAAAGATCTGCGCTTTGCAGCACGAATGTGGTGCCTCTGAAGTGTGTGTCTGCTTGGGCTCAGCCTGCAGGGATCCGAGTTCAAGTGTCAAGGCCCTGAAGCCTGAGGGAGAGGGCTTTACCTTGTACCCACAGGAAAAGGGCAACTTCACGTGGAACTTCTGAAGTTTTACCTAGTCTATCCCAGGGGTCTATCCCAGGGAGGTGGGTCTGTCAGGGATATTTTCAGCTGCTGGAGTGGATGTTTACTGTTTTTGTAACAAGAATTCCAAAGAATGTGGTGTCAGTGTCTCACAGCTCAGGACTATCATCAGAGACCCTGATCCCTTCCACCTCTCTGTGGTTAATGTGAAGTTTCCCATTCTTAGGTTGGTAGATGCATGACTGTGATGCCAAGCACCATGTCCATGTTCCAGGCATGAGGAAAGAAGGGGAGGGGGCAGCCCTAGATAGTTCTCTTTTTACAGCTGTCACATTTACTGAGAAAGAAAAAGGCCTGAGTCCCCCAGCTGACAAACTTCCCTTTGTGTCTTGCTGGCCAGAACCGGGGCCCACTGCCTCTTTCACTGGCAGGGGAGTCCAGGAAAGCAAGCAGCTGGCAAAGGGGATGGGTGAGGTTATCAGCAAGGCCCTGGACCAGAAGTCCTGCCTAGCTGGGGAGACCATAGGGACAGCGCTGCTACAGCGGACACAGACCCCCAAGCCCTGTCTCTTTTCCCTTGGGCAGAACATCAGCTTTCCAAGCCAGATGTGGTATCTCAGTTAGAGGAGGAGGAAGAGCTGTGGTCGGTGGAGAGAGGAATTCCTCAAGACACCTCTTCAGGTGAGATCCAGGCACATGGGAGTCCTGGCAGGGAACGGGCTGACTGGTTAGTCAGGAACTAGTATCTTAGAAAAGGAGGGGGATGGGAAAGCCCCTGGCGGGGTGATGTGGTGGCAGCTGTGGACTCTGAATCAGGGCTGTACACTTGGTTGAACGCGAACCTGTTGCTGGTGCCAGATTGGCAGAAGGGGCTCCCTCACCCTGCTTCACTCATTGTCTACTGCCCTTCTCTCACAGAATCACCAGTAAGTGGTGTGTTGCTGACCAGATTTTGTAAATATGTTTACACTCGTGGGTATACGTTTATGATATGGGTGTGTTACCAGACTCAGAGTCAGGTCTGCTTTGTTCATTTTAACAAATGTAGCTTAATCCACATTTGATGTTTTCCTCTTGATGGACATTCAAGTTGCGGGAAAAAAAACTTCCTCGCATCCATTGTTTTGCACATTCAGGATGGTTTTTTGTCAGTAGGATTTCTAGACATTGAACTTGGAATCAACCAAGTTTAAGTGATAAAAAAATCTGGTAGCAAGGAACTGCTGTCTGAAATCCTCTAAAATACATCTAGCTGCGCAAGAACGGCAGCTCATTTCCTCTGCTTAAGACGCCAGTGACTTTAAGCCCTCTTTTTGGGTTTGCAGATCTGATGGGAAAAGATATGTTCAGTTTAGTTCACATTTCCCTCTTGAAGTTACATGTATTTTCATAATTTTCTGTTCATTTGTATTTTTTCCTTGTGAGTTTATGTTTTTCTCCCCTTTTTTGTGTGTGTGGGGGGATTCTGTATACTATATATTATGGATCTTGATACTGCAAATACCAGACCAACATATATCTTCTATCTTTAGTCTCCATTAAGATGTTTTATGATTTCAGGTGTTTTTCCTTTCAAATCTGTCTCCATTCCTATTCTAGGTTTAACGTCATACATAGGCAGAGCGCCCAGATACTTTCTTGTATTCTGATATTCTTTTGAATGTGTTTTCGGTTTGGTTGTTCCATTTAACTGGACTTTCCTCATGTGTAAGGTGTGGGGCCCAATTTTCCATACCTTTTTCTGTTCTGATTATTGGAAATGCCATTTTTCTCACGGACTTAACTCCCGTAGTTAGCATCGTGTGCAGGCCTTCTTGGCCCCTTAAGCTCCTTTGGTTTGTCTCTGACTAAACACCACACTGCTGTGCTTACTGTGGTGTTATAACAAACTTGGGTAAATGGTAGTTCCTCTCGTTATTAAAAAAAAAAAAAAAGACACACCTATTTAGTTCTCAACCAGTTGAGAACACTTACCATCAGCTTGTCAGGGTTTATGGAGAAAATTCTGTTAGAATGTGTATTACATTAAATTGGACTTAGAAATTCCTTGATGCAGCAGAACTGGTCTCAGATGTACAAAGGGGTCTGCTCACCTCAGTGCCCTTCAGGACTTCTAGGTGCTGTGGGGCATTCACTGTAGGTGCAGTTAACCGGCCCAGCTTAATCCGCTCTTGCAGTCTTGCATAGCTGTTGCAGAGGGATCTGTCATACTGCTAAATTCCCTTATTATTTGTAACCGTTCTGTTAGATTCTCATTAATTTTCTCAGTACAAAGTCATTTAATTGGCAAGTGTAAATGTGGGGGCAGTTATACTATTATGTTACTTCTTTTGCACAGTCATGTAATTACACTCATCATAGCTGGTACTTCCAAAACCCTGAGCTGAGTGTGAAGATTCGAGTGTCTTTGAAACTTAAAATGGGAAAGTTTCGGGGTTTTGACAAGCATGCTGGAATCTGCTGATTCAAGTCAACTTTGACCAGATAGACACAGTCGTCTCACCCTTTCTAATAACGAGAGTTAGTAGTAGCCTCAGTTTACTCCCTCCCGAGCCCTCCAAGGTGATCGTGGGAATTTTCTCATTTGAAAAGTTAACAGTGACGTAATCCTAGAAATGCCCTTGTTGTAATATGTTGCTGGCGTCTGTCAACTTACTTTTTAGAATTTCTCCGTCAGTATTCATAAATTAGGTGGGGGGGGGCTGGTGGGCTTTTTCTTCCTGTGATCTTTGGACCCTTCGATACCAGAGTGTGCTGACTTGGTAAAGAAAACTGGGTGTCCTCCCTTCCTTTGTTCTCTGTGCTCTGACGCAGGTGACTGGAACCACCTGCTTTTGCAGCCTTCAGCTGTGAAAGCTACACCTGGCCCCACCTTCGATGATGACCTGTCCATCACAGCATAGAGTCTCCATGACTCTTTGGCCCCTTTTTCTGGACTCCCATGTTTCAGCTTGATGGCTCAACATGAGTATTTTCCTTTCTGGAATTTAAGTCCTGTGTCCTGTGTGGACAGACTTTACAGCCATGCACTTCTGGATGATCTAGTAGTTTCCTAAATCTTGCTCGTGGGGGGCTGTGGGCGCCTGTGGTTCTGCATGTGTCAGGAGAGTTAGCTTGACAGGTGACAGGAGATTCAAGGGTGGTGCCCCAGAGACCACGTGCAGGTGGCTCATGAGGCCTGCAGGCCGGCCTGAGGTGAAGGCACCTAACACGTCTGCCGTGTCACAAAGAATACTTCAAGCGTTGTTTCCCTCCACTGCCTCCCCTTCTCTTAACTCAGATATTTGTATAAAAAGGGGGGAAAATACGCACTTTGGTAGTAAGCCGAACACCTAACACAACCCCTGCCTTGTAGACCCCGTAGTCTGGGAGGTGACAGCTTCCACGGACAAGCTACACAGATGAGCCCGTGTAAACGAGATAAACAGTGGTGAGTTCTGAGAAAGGACGTGGTGTAAAGCAGGGGCAGCGGGGAGGCAGTCTCGAGGAGGTGGTTAGGGGACACTGGGTGCGAGCTAAGCCGACTCCTGAAGAAGAAGTCTGCAGACATGTAAGGGTAGTGGTGAGAACGTCAGTGCAGAAACACCGCTTGGGGTGATGCAAGAAGGGAGCCAGAGCAGGCTCGGCACATTCAGGGCAAGGAGTCCCCCCCGGGCGCACAGGGCCTCTCTGTGAGGGAAGTTCGACTTCATCGAGCAGGTGTGTGGTGTGCTTTTCACAGCACGCTGGCTGTGAAGGTGGACGGGCTAGGGGGAAGCAGGTGGGGCCTGGGGAGGAGGTGGCAACACCTGGTCTGAGGGCAGTAGCGTTGCTGCCCAGCTTCTCCCCATTCGTAGGTGGGTTCCGTGAGGCTATTTGAGTAATTGACCCAAGAACGCAAAGGAAAGGAGTCTGCCAAGAACTGCCCAGAGGTGAAGGCTTCCAGGGATGTCCCGTGACTGTTCTTTGTAATGTATTTACTATATACATTCTTTTTTTTTTGTCCCAGTAATTCATTCTTCAAATACAATAAAGAAGAGATACTACTACTTCTGAATTTCTGGCATTAGTCAGTGACATGGGAAGTCTGGTAAAGGCATAGACTTTTGAAGGGTGCAAACAGGTTTTCTTTGTTTTTTATCTTTATGTGGAAATAATTTTAAGCAGTTACACGAACAGTACAAAGAACTACCTAGGAGCTTTCACTTAGATTCTTGACTGATTCTGCTAATGAAGTAGGAATGAGGGGAGTTAGAAACACCCAAGGAGAGGTCCGTGCAGCCAGTTGAATGCACCTGTCTGACATAAATCACGGGGACCACAGGTGTTTGGAACAGCTGCATTACTCTTAGATAAAACAGCTGTCTCTGCTGTGGTCTTTTTCTCCGGCATGCGTGTAGCTGAGCCCCTACTTAGTGCAGAGAACTGGGACTGAAAGAAAGTTAGGCCTCTGGTGCAGCTCAGCTGGCAGGTGTCTCCAGCTTTCCATGACAGCAAAAATGGCACGTAGGCATTGGTTTAAATAGAAGGGAAACTGGGCAAATGCTTAAGAAATGGTATTCATCTTCAAGCAGGCACTAATTTGAAAAGATGCTGTGAAGATAAGGAATGTGGAGAAATATTTGCTGGTATTCAAATCTTCAGCCTTCTCAGTTTTCTTTAAAGAAAGCATTGCCATGTGTGGTTGGGGTGGAAAGCTCGAGACATAATCTAGATGTACTCGTTAGGACAGCAATGGAGTGAAGACACTATTTTGAAGGTCATGATTATAGGAAAGCCTGAAGGACACTTAACTTTTCTGACTTGTCCAGAATTTAAGCAGGAGATGAGCCCTGCAAATATGAATGTGGCAACTTTCAAATTAGCACAGACATTAGTAAAAAAAATAACTTGTGCAAGAAGATTGTTTTGTTGGGAGAAAGAGAAGGGAATTCTTCTCAAGATTTCATCCTTTGTGTAGTCTTAGAGGACTGGCACCGGCTGTAAAGCAAACGTGTTGGTGATGTAGGAAATCCGTTGTCTTACACAAAGGATGACTTTCAAAAACAAGACTGAATAAATGTTTAGTGTGAGAAAGCCTGTTTTCAGCTCAGCCTTTAAGAGAAGGCTCACACAGGAGATGTACACGCAGAGACCCGGAATAGGTCCTTTTCATGAGTTTTTAACGTGAGAACTCAAACAGGGAAATCCCAGGGATATGGTCATAGCAGGAACAGCTTCTGACCTGATACAGTCCGACTTGAGAGAATTCATACTGGACAAGAAATTCCAGTTGTATTCAATTTGTAAAAGTTACACCAGATAGTTACATCTGAGAACTCTGCAATCACAGGAACATGACTGCTATGGAAGTTTCACGAATAGCTCTTTTCAGCATCACACGTGTCACACTGCAAGATGTCAGAGAATGTAATCAGTGTTAAGAAGGCTTCAGGAGTCACAGAACCCACTGAAGAAGCCATTCAGTAGGAGTCCTCACCGCGTTCAGCATCAGAGGACTCATATGAGAGCTGACTCTCGATGTAATCTATGGGGGCACGTCATTAGCCTCAGCCCTCACCTTACTTGACAGAACATTAGAAAAGCTTCCACTGCAGAGACCCACACTGAACAGTAAGGATGAACAGATGTCTCAGCCTGTTTCTACACCAGTTAGGTCACAAAGTGGGCAAACTACACAATACTGCTCCATAAGGATGGGCATCCATGGGGGTTGTTTCAGGACCCCAACAGATACCAAGATCTGTGAGTGCCCAAGTCCCTCATGTGAAGTGGTGTAGTACAGTCAGATATTAGAGACCAGCTGTACAAACATAGCAGAACAGGTCCTGTTTTTCTGTTGTGGGTTCTGTTTTCTGACCTGGCTGGAACAAATCTCACGTAGCCTGGGTGAGAGCAGGCATTCTCATTTCAGTTTCCCTTCGATGTTCCCAGTTAAGACAGTGAGTGAATTTCTAGCTCAGGAAACTGCTGAGTGAATAAATGGTTGAAAAAATTTCAAGAGACAAGAGGACATCTTCAAAGAGGAGGCTCTGGAGTCTAGCCCAGGCTCTGAGACAAGAGGGTAGACAAGGGATGATAAAGGGAAATCTTGAGATAATGCTTCAAGGAACTTTGAAAGGGTCACAGCCTTGGGGACTGAGTAAAGAGTAGAATCTTGAGTGACTTATCAAACATGTTTTGGCAGGAATCCAATCTATCAGGGTGCAGTCACGTATGGTGCAGTCTTTATTCAGGAATACTTTGTTCTCTGTCACCATCCATATATTTGCTCCCTAGGACCCATGTAATCTTATCCCTTGATCTGTGGACCACTCTCCCTGGTGTCTGGATATAGTCCCTGGAGTAATTTCAAGGCCTGAAATGCTTTAACTCTTAATTGAATAAGAAGGAAAATAAATGAACTAAGTATTTGATTCAAACATTTGAGGGGGGGAAATACAAAAATCCTGAGAAAAATGATCAAATAAAAGCAGGAATAAATGAGTCAGAAATGAAGAAGAAAAAAAGAATCCCAGAGCTCATTTTCTGGATAGACAGAATACAAAACCAGCTTTGATTAGAGAATAAATAAAATATGTTCCAACTTTCTGTTAAAGGACAGTTTTCGTGGAACAGGAGCTATTCAAAATGACAGAACACAGGGTTCTATGTTAACAGGTTCTTTCTACAAAGTATAATAGCATTGTTCTCCCCAAAGCACAAAATGAGAGAAATACTGAAAAGGAAAAATTATCTGTAGCTCATTAACAATTAATACTTTGTTTAAACAAAAAGCAAATCCTTTAAAATAGTTAAATAAAATTGAGCAGCTGCACGAGATTACAAAAGACAGAAATTAACAGCTTTAGTTTATACCAGGACTAACCAATTTAACACAGATGAAGGAAAGACTTTGTTAACAATACTTTTTTGAAATAGAACCTAAGAATAAATTGTTACGGAATGTGCAGGCTCTTTTAGAAGAAAGTTACGTTCGAGGGCGTGGAAGACTTGAGTAAGTAGAAGCAGTGACTTCTTTTAAGGGCTTAAAAAGGCTAGAGTATATGGAGCCCCTTAAGGCCTGCAATCATCCAGCCAGCAGCCTCCAGGGAAATGCTACTGGAGCATTGTCACCTATGAATGCAAGTCCCTGACCTGGCTGGTCTGAGAAGAAGCAGGTAGGGGTGTAACCACGTGTCCTCTTACCCCTTGGCGGGCTTGGGCTCCCAAGTGAAAGACGGGAACTTTGTAGCAGCACCCATACTCCTGTGCTGACAGGTGGGACACAATTACAGTGCCATTGAGATTTCCTGGAATTTGAATTTTCCTGGTAGATTTAGACAGAAGGCTAAAAGGCCCCAGTGTCTTGTGAACTGTTCACCAAGGCATTTAGAAGCTGTGTTGTCAACAAATATTGCTTGAGCACCTGCCAAGATGCCAGGCACCATTGCAGGGGTGAGTCACCACGATGAACAAGGTGGAAGGGCCCCAGGCACTGGCCTGCATTCATTCCAGAGCAGCTGCTAGCATGTGTGGATGACTGAATGTAAACCACCTAACATGAACTTACCAGTCCAGTTCTTCAGTCGCACTGGCCATCTTTCAGATGTTCACCGGTCACCTCCAGCTAATGGCTATTGTGTTGGACAGTGCAGATCTAGAACATTTCCTTCAGAGAAACTTCCACTGGGCACTGCTGTTCTAGGGAAGGTGGAGAGAGAATTACTGAACCAGGTACTTGGAGATGCAATCAGTGCTATGAAGAAAAATAAAGCAATGGGGTATCTCTAGGGGAGTGGGGAAACATGGATGGGCAGAAGACAGCTATGAGGTGACGACATCTGAGCTGTGAGCTGGAGGAGGGCAGGGAGGACCAGGTGAAGGAGTTAGGAAATCTGTCAGACAGGCAGGTGGCAAGTACACTAATCTCTGGACGAGACACTTGGGCTGTTGGAGGACACGTAGGATGGTGGCTGTGGGAAGCCCTCTCTGGTGTGAAGGGCATAAAAGAACAGGGTTTGGATCCCAGCTGCTACCTTCCCCAGTGTGTGGCCTTGGGCAGGGGTCCCAGCCTTGCCCATCAGTATGGACTTCTTTTGTGTAAAGGTTGGATGCGGTGGCTTAGTGGGGTGTGGTGATGTGAAAGCCCGGGTCCTGGGGGCCTTTCTGAAATGGTGGCTACCACTACTGATTCAAAGACTTTGGCTGATGGAAAGATGATTGCCAGCGGCTTTGGCAGACCCTCCCCTCAGCCTGGCTTAGGAGTTTTGGGTGTGCGTCTCGGTGGTCCAGGGCAGGGGAGAGGGGACACGTTTGAAGGCTGCTCAGCAGAGGAGAGGAGTGCATGATGGGGAAGGGAGGAGACAGGGTGGAGAGCCAGGGCCTCCTGGAAGAGGAGGAAGAAGGACAGGGGAGAGTGCAGTGCAGCAGGGATGAGGGGAGCCGACCCTGCCCCAGCAAGCTGGTGAAAGGTCACTGTAATTGGTTACTGCTGTACTTGTGGACGGTAGCCCTAGTGTACCTGGTTAGTCCATCAGCGCTCACTAGGAAACTGAGCACTATGAGGGAGAGTCTACCTGGAAGGGAGGGAGCAAAGACAACATGAGGGAAGAAAACAGCTCCCATCAGCCTTTACTACATGCTGTGGGCCCCTGAGCACTTCGGGTGACGAAACTGAGGCCTAGAAGGATTAAGCCCCTCGCCCAAAGGCTCAGTTAATTTGTGTAACAGCCTGCTAGCTGGACAGGAAGTTACAGGTGAGGGGACTAAATGGCCCAAATTCCCTGCCGGGTTATTCAGCTGGTGGGTTGAAAGCTGGCCCTTCAAGCTGCAGCTGATCAATTTTTGCAGCCCCAGGCAGGTGGGTCAGTCAGACCTGCCCCAGTAAGTTGAAGATCCAGTTTCTTGCCAGCTGATGAACCTAGCTTTCATTTTTCTCTCAAGTGGGTGAATACTTTTCTGGAACAGACAGCAGTGAGGATTACCTTAGGGGCTCGGGGAGTGGTCCATGAGAGGAGAGAGGACTGAGTTGCTTAGAACGACACTTACCACGGGCTTCCAGGCTTGTGGCCGTGTGGCATAGCACCCAGTAGGTGCTTTATGATAACTGCAGAACCAGTGTCCACCTAAAGGGCTGCTACAGCAGGGAGAGCTCAGTGTGGGATACACTGGGCTTTTAGTGCCCAAAAGATCTGCAGAGCTCCGACATCCAAACCCAGACACGCTGTACTGATTAAAACAGTGCATTAACATTTGTTGAGTGAGCATTCAGTGCAAGATTTTGAGAAAGGACCTGGTACCCCCAAGAACAAGAAGAACTAAATATGTGACCAAGATTAAAGAAGAAGTATTTAGAAATAAGTGAGAGTAGTGGGGATAAACTGAAATAAACAGAACCCAACTTTTTTTTTTGAGGGATAAAGCACTGAATGAAAATAACTAACCAAAAAAGTACACAACGGAAATTTCAGAAACTAAAAAGCTATGAAGCAGTATGGAGAATCATTTTTAAGTGTCATGCATGATTGCTCAGAATGGTGCCTATGGCCGAGCAGGGAGTCTCTAGGGAGCCCCCCACATATCCCATATCAGGGTTCTTTCTCAGGCCAGTGCTTCTGGGACTCCGGGAAATTCCTATCCCTGGCTTCCGGAGTTACCCTTGGAGGGAAGTTTCACTCCTTAAGAGCTGTAATTGAAAGAAAAGTGAACTATGCTTTCAAATCAAGATTGGCGCGGGGAGGTGGGGTGGAGGGGTGCGGGGGAGCAGATAAACCTCCAGAAATCCCAAGCAACAGTAAGCAATGAAATGCTCAAGATACTGGCAGATATGAATTGGGACAGGCAAGCCCTCCAGTGACTAATTGAAAAGCTTTTTTGGGAGGGGCTAGGAGGAAGAGGTTGGAAATGGGATATCAGATCCCTGTCATGATTTTTATCAAGGAAAAAGTTGTCTTAAACGCAGGAAAGGAGTGACTGGCGGCGGCCGAGTACTGACAGCATGGCCCAGGACCCGTTTTTCAACCCTGGAGCGCCCAAGGCCAGTAGCGGGGCAGCCCCACCCGGCGCAGGGCGACTTCTGACCCCGAGCTGACTCACTCCTCGGATCGCGCGCCAGCAACGGGCGACACTCGTGAGGTCCGTGGAGGCCGCCGCCGAGCCGAGGTTTGTCATCAGGAAGCTCGGAGAAGGGAAAACAAGTCCTAAGGAGACAAGGGAAGATGGAGGGGCGAGGAACGAAAGCTCGGGAATCGGGGGTTCGTAGCTCTCGGAGAAAGCGGCCGCGCTCCCCCGCCCCGCGTCGCCCACGGGAAAGACCTGCAGATCGGGAAGGGTTGTGTGGAGGCTCTGGCGCCGCCCCAGGATGCGTCCGCGGCGCGAGGGAGTTGGAGGGGTACAGCGAGTGGACGGAGCCGGAGCAGAGAGCCCCGTTGCTCCCCGAGCGGCCGCCCTCCCGCCAAGGGCCTGAAGCTGACTGAAAGCCGCGACATGGCGGCGCCGGAAGTTCTCGGTGCGGAGGCTCCTGGGAGTTGTAGTGCGCCGAGTGCGTGACGCGCTTCCGCCCGGGCCGGAAGTCGTGGCTGTGGGGAGGGTGGCACGTCTGGCCGCTTCGCGGTAGGGAGAAGGCGGCGGGGCCGACCCGGGGGTCCGCTGTGGCCGCGGACTACGCGGAAGCCGGCTCCCTGGGCCCAGCCCCCGGCGCTGTCTGAGGAGTGCGCCGGCTGGCAGATGTGACAGATGCTTGGGAAGCCGCCGAGGCTACGAAAACCCGCTGACTCATACCACTTCCTGAACTTTTTTTTTTTTTTTTTAATGCAGCCCCAGTTGCTCCACGGTGGTGTAACTGGGCAGTTGCTCGGGTGCCCCAGTTGTAGAAAGCCAAACTGATAAGGAGCGTTTGCAGCAAATTCAGGGTTTATTTCTGGGAGAGAAGTCTCAGATCCACTCCAACTTGGTCTTTGAGTTAAGGGATTTTTAAAGCGGGAAGAACAAAGAGGCTGGGGTTAATCTTCGTTTTGTGACATGTCTTAATTGTGGTTTCTGGTTTACGAGACTCTGACCAAGTGGGCCATGGCTGGGGGACTAGTTCTCTCATCTTACTCCAGAGGGATAACCTGAGTTTGCACTTTAACAGTGACACCAATAGTAGTAGTTATGGTCTTCTGACTGGTTGATTGGTGTTCAAGATAGCGCAAGATTGAGGTCAGAGGGGACAAGAAAGGGAATAAAGTTTTGGATACAGAAGTTAGTCATAAACTTGACAGTGGAACTCGGTTTTAGGGGGACTCATTTTCGGTCGTAGTTTCCTGTTCTGCTTCTTTTTACTTCATGTAGCAGGAATGTTCCTACATTGTCATAATCCCCCTAAAACCAATGTACTGATTTTTTAATACTTATATGGGACTCACAGTTTTCTTGATCTGTATTTTAATACTACCCGTGTTTTCCACTTTACTCCATCTTTCACCACATTGCTCAGGAAGTGAGTGTTGTGAAAATAAAGACAACTCAAATGAGGACAAGCGGGAGGCTATTTACAGAGCCGGGTCTAGCCAGGGGGTCAGCCACCATAATTGTGTTTGGTGGAGATCAAGGCAGGCTGGAAGTGGGAAGACTCATTGGAGGGTGAGGGGGAGGTTGTGATTGGAGATTCTTGGCTTGGTGTCAAAAGTGGGAAATTTGAAGTCATTACCATGTCCTGATGCTGGGCCTGTTGCCACAAAGGTTGTGGGTCAGAGTTATATTGTCATCTGTGGTCTGGCCTGTCTCTGAATATTCCTTCCTTGGGTAACTTGGAAGTCATCTGTCCTCTTCTCCAGACAGCTCCCCAATCATGCGTAGATTAACTTGGTGAATGTTCTGAGTTCATTCTGTAAATTTCTTTCCAGGCAAAACTGTGCTTGCCACTTACAAACTCAAACAGCAGGGGTGAAAGTGCAGGTTTGCTCTGCATGTCAGCCACTCCATTTCTGTTTTTATAAATGTAAATCTAACGAAGTAAATCCTAATCTGTGTTATTTACTTAAAAAAATTTTTTTTGAAGTGCTTAAGTCATTTAGAATTAGCGTTTCTTCTTGGAGTTGTAGAGAGCTTTCTTGTTTCCTGTTGCTTGTGTGCTCTATTTAGCATTTCAGGGATGTCCTGGAGTCCTATTCAGCAAATTCTTGCGTCAGGACCCAGAGTCCCCTCCTTTCCCAGACACCCTCGTTCCTGGCCCCACAGAGGTGGGGTCACACTCTGTTCCCCTTATGGCTACAGCATCACCGGTCTTACTGTCTCTTCTTTTTTTTTCCCCTGTGGTTTTTTGTTAAATTGAATTATAGTCAGTTTACAATGTTGTGTCAATTTCCAGAGTAGAGCACTATTTTTCAGTTATACATGAGCATACATATATTCATTGTCACATTCTTTTTCACTGAGAGCTACCACAAGATCTTCTATATATTTCCCTGTGCTATACAGTATAATCTTGTTTATCTATTCTACGTATGCCTCAGAATCTACAAATTTAGAACTCCCAGTCTGTCCCTTCCCACCGCCTTTTTTTTCCCTGTGTTGAGATATAATTTATATGCCATAAAGTTCACCGTTTGAAAGTGCACAACTCAGTGTGTTTTACTATATTCACAAGATTGTGCAACCATCACTATGATCTAATTTCAAAACATTTTCATCATCCCAAAAAGAAACTCTGTAGCTATTACCCATCACCCCCCATCCCCCTCAGTTCTCTCATCTAGAAACTGCTCATCTACTTTCTGTCTCTATGTTTGTCTATTTTGGGCATTTCATGGAAATAGAATCATATAATACAGCTTTTTGTGTCTGGTGTCTTTCGCTTAACATTGTCAGGGTTCATCTATGCTGTAGTACGTATCAAAACTTCATTGTTTTTTACTGCCAGATACTAATCTGTTGTGTGAGTAGACCATATTTTGTTTATCCATTTATCATTGGATGGACATTTGGATTGTTCTCCCTTTTTGGCAATTACTAATAGTGCTGCTGTGAACATTCTTGTACAAGTTTTTGTGTTGACAGGTGTTTTCAGTTCTCTTGGGTGTCTACCTACGAGTAGAATTCTTGGGTCATGATACAACTCTATGCTTAACTTTTTGAGGAGCTACTAGACTGTTTTGCAGAGCAGTGCAGCATTCTGTATTCTTCCTAACAGTGTGCGAGAGTTCCAGGTTTTTTCACATCTTCACCAACAGTTGTTACCAGTCATCAGTGAGTGGTCACCAAAGCCACCTTGTTGAGGATGAAGTGGTGTCTCACAGTGGTTTTGATTTGCATTTTTTTGGTGGCTAACGATGTTGAGCACCTTTTCACATGCTGTTGGCCATCTTTCTTGCTCTTCTTTTGACTTGCAGAGTGTCCTGAGGCTCACTTGGCCCCTCAGTTCGATCCTTTTCCTACTGGGAACCCCCTGATGAAGATTGAGGTTGTTGAAGTCCTCACACTGAACCAGGAGGTAGCTCGTCCCCGGAATGCCCAGATCCGGGCCCTCTATGCCGAAGATGAGGGCCTGAGCCCAGACGTCCTCAGGGAGCCCACTCAACAGGGGAACAAGCACCCAGCTGACCCTGAGGCTGCTCGCCAGAGGTTCCGGGGCTTCCACTTCGAGGAGGTGGCAGGGCCCCGTGAGGCCCTGGTCCATCTACGGGAGCTGTGCCACCAGTGGCTGCGGCCTGAGGTGCACTCCAAGGAGCAGATGGTGGAGCTGCTGGTGCTGGAGCAGTTCCTGGGCGCGCTGCCCAGGAAGCTCCGGTTGTGGGTGGAGTCGCAGCACCCCGGGGACTGCCAGGAGGCCGTAGCTCTGGTGGAGGATGTGACCTGGATGTCTGAGGAGGAAGGTGGGTGCAGGAGAGGGGTGGGACAGGGTACTCTGTGAGGGCATCCTGGCAGGGGCGAGGGTGCCCTCTCCATCTCAGCCTGCGTGTTCACTTCCTGCTGACGTACTGCCACTGCCCCTGGGTCAAGGGCTCTGAGCATGGTCTCATCCATGGGCCCCTCTGTGGAAATGGAAGGTCTGAGGTCCCACCTGAGAGCTACTGAAACTCTTGGGTGGCGCCTGGCACTGCATCTTTGAAGGAGACTACAGCATGTTTCTAATGGAAGCCAGTGGGCAGTGAGCCTCATTTTCATCCCTCGAGGGTCCCTGCCTCAGCCCCAGCCAATAGAAAACCCAATTTCAGTCGCCCTGGTGTACATATTTCTGGCCAGCTGTCTCACATCAGGCACGTGGTGGGGCTGTGGATATGGTGGTGACCGAGACAGACAGGACTCATGGCCTCAGAAGCCCAGCGAGCAGACAGAACAAGCTGCGAGTGTGGGCTGGCCCCAGGGGTCCCCGACAGTCAGTGCTGTCTGTGCTCTGCCCGAGGGTGGCCAGCCAACACCGCTGATCCCCCATGCTGACATCTTCCCCTAGCACGGCCTGCCCAGGGCCCCGCCGATTCTCCCCAGACCACAGTTCAGCAGGAGGACGATGTGGCCACTTGGCTGGCAAAGGCACTGCCTGAGGTGAGTGTGGGGTGTCATCCTTTCCTTCTCTGGTCCCAGCGTCCTCTGAGACCATGGTGTCACTGGAGTCAGGAACTCCAGAGACAGGAGCAGGAGGGGCCCAGTGTTCACAGACACTTGGGAGGCGGGGCAGCCCTGGGCCAGATGTGCAGAACATGGCTGGATCCCAGTTAGAACAGGAGAGACTTCGTCCTTCAGAAATGCAGACTTGGGTGTTTATGACTGAAACAAACTCAGTAGGACCGAGTACCACGATGTGATGCTGGAGACCTTCGGATGCCTGGGATTTACTTCAAAATAACCCAGAGGTGGGGTGTAGACGAAACAGGTCCAGCCCTGTCTTGCTGACCGTTGAAGCTTAGAGAACAGTTAAGTGATGGTGGGTAGGTGATCTCAGTCAGGGTTTACATCTGGCTCCAGCAGAGGAGTGACTTTATCAGCTTTCATGTAATGAGAGGTCTGGGGCAGGCTTCAGGCATAGCTCGATTCAGGGGCTCCAGCCTCTTCCTTCTCAAGTGGGCTCTGCCCTTCATGGGCAACGTGCCTCCCAAATCCAGGCAAAGGGCCAGGGGGGAGGCCTCTTCCTCCCAGAGTCCTGGTCAGCTCCTTGGAAAGGACTGATTATAGTGCAGTGTGAGTGGCCGCCCCACTCCCAGGCAACCCCTGTACCTGTGAGGAGGGACTGTTCTCAGAAGAGGGTATGCCCAGGGTGGGTGTGGCTGGCCTGGGGGGTGGAGGCAGTTTGTCTGTGGCACCTGTGAGTCCTTGTGAAGGTCGGGCTCTGCCTCCAGCCTGGGCCCAGACTCTGGTTTCATGAGAACAGACCTGCTGGACCTCTTACGAACCCTAGTCAGTGTTTTCAAACAAGACCCCAAGGCTGGGGCATCCCCAGCCCACAGAGCTCAGGTGGAATGTCCCCGCCAGCCTTTCTTCTGTCCCTGCCGAGATCTCCCTGACCCTCATGCTGACATACAAAGTGTGTGATGTTGCAGGAACCAGTGACCTTCCTGGATGTGGCTGTGGACTTCAGCAGGGAGGAGTGGGGGCTGCTGGACACAACGCAGAGGACCGAGTACCATGATGTGATGCTGGAGACATTTGGACACCTGGTCTCTGTGGGTAAGGCCCCTCCCCCTCTGGGACTGGGCTGCCATGGGGGCTCTGAGTCTGGGGTGCAGCTTCTCTGGGCCCGGCGTGAGGACTGGACACACCCTCGGGAGTCCCCTGCACCGTCCAGGGCCTTTAGCTAACACTGTGGACCTGGAGGGACGGGCTCTGCACGGACAGAGGCAGTTCAGGAGTGATTTGCTGTCAACCCGGAGGGTTAGAAGAACAGGACTCAGAGCTGAGACCACTCCCAGCGCTCGCCCAGTCCCTCTGTCACCTAGCTCAGGGCGCCTCTGCTGCTTCACTGCTCAGTCTCCCTCCCCGGGCGCAGGACTACCCTTGGGGCGGAGGAAACAGCTTCTGAGTATTTCAACGGTCAGCCTGCTTTAGGGCTTTCTCTCTGCAGTACCCACACCTTTCACATTCTTTCAGGGTGGGCGACTACCCTGGAAAGCAAGGAGTTAACTCCAAAACCCAACGTTCCTGAGGAAGAACCAGCCCTCCACCTGAAAGTGGAGGAATTCTCCGGGGAGGACACCAGGCCCCCCACCTCCACCTCCGAGGACGCTGCGCAGGCTGGGGCCCCAGAGGCCTTGGACATGGCTGCAAAACCTGTGGTGCTCGCTCAGGAAAAAACCCTCTCTCGGAAGCTGCCGCAGGGCGAACGCCCCAAAGCTCAGGCAAGCACAAGTCTCAACATGAGCCCTGTCTTCCTCCAGAAAGCCCTTCCGAGAAAACGCCTGTGTAGGCGCGGCCCCGGGCTCAAGAGGGGGAAGCTTCGTCATCAGGGCAGCGGCGGTGGTGGCCGGGCCAGGACCCGGGACAGCGGCAGGGCCAGGAGCCGGGACAGCGGTGGGGGAGGCCTCAGCCCCAGAGCCCAGCAGATCACATTCACCCGAGTCCACAAGGGGAGCCAGGCGTGCCGGTGCAGCGAGTGCGGCAAGACCTTCCGCAACCCCAGGTACTTCTCCGTGCACAAAAAGATCCACACGGGGGAGAAGCCCTATGTGTGCGGGGACTGTGGCAAGGCCTTCGTGCAGAGCTCCTCCCTCACGCAGCACCAGAGGGTGCACACAGGGGAGCGGCCTTTTGAGTGCCACGAGTGCGGGAGGACCTTCAACGACCGCTCAGCCATCTCGCAGCACCTGAGGACACACACCGGAGCCAAGCCCTACCCGTGCCGGGACTGCGGGAAGGCCTTCCGCCAGAGCTCCCACCTCATCCGGCACCAGAGGACCCACACAGGCGAGCGCCCCTACACCTGTAACAAGTGCGGGAAGGCCTTCACCCAGAGCTCGCACCTGATAGGGCATCAGAAGACACACAGCGGGCTGAGGTGCAGGAGGAAACAGCCCCCCTCTTAGCCCACCGGCCGCTGGGGGAGGAGACACCACCTGGCAGCCTGTTTCTGCCTTGTCAGGTGAGCTGGGCCTGGTTGGGTTCGAAACTAAACATAAAAAGCGACCAGTGATGATGTTCTCAAGAGCAAAGGACCACCGGGGGGACTGCCCTGCATTCAAGCCAGTAAGAAAACCAGCAGGAGTTACCGCTGAGGAAGACATCAGTCAGAAAACCAGATCTACTCTTTTGCTCAGTTGATTTGCTGTTCTAATTTGTCTGTTCACTTGGTCGTTCAAAGTGATGTTAGGGAAACCTGAAAATGCTTATCATGTAAGTTTCAAAAGCCAGGTACCAAAAAGTCTGTGCACTGATGATGTATTTGTGGTGAAAGTATTTATGTATAAGGACAAGGGCTAAAAGAGAATGTGGATAAATAAACTATGTTTCTGGAGTAGGATCTGTGTGTGTGTTTTCCACCTATTTAATTAAATATATTTTCACTAATGCCTTGATAATTCAAAAAAGAAATGTTAATGCAAAAAGGGCGAGGTTGTCAGGCCAGGTCTAGCAGGACCACAGCCCCTCTGGCCCAAGATTCCGAGGGAGTCTGGATGACTCCACCCCTTAGGGCGTCATTGAGGGAAGCTGGGGGAGCCGCTGGAGGCCTAGGGGCCACAGGCAAGCTGGAAGCTCCTGGGAATGCTGGCTGGCCTCACGGCCCCACTTCTGAGGGACTCCTTCCTGGCTGGATGTTCATCCCCCACTTAAGCAGCCAGGCAGCAGGACTGGATGTGTGTTTGATGCTACGTTCCACGGAGATAACGATAAAGTTAATTCTCCAGGTCCCTCAACTCCACTTTGCTCTCTGAGTTCTGCATAACATTTTAAGATGTTTCTTAAAATTCTGGATCAGATACTGAATGTAACGTTCAGCACATTCTGGCTGAGTGCGGCCTCAGCAGAGCCCCTGGGGTCACCCTGGTTCGGGTGAGGTGCAGTCACGCCTGGTGGGGTGAGCACCCACTCCTTTCCCTGCAGGAGGGAGCAGCCCTTGGAGGCCTGGCAGAGCCAGGAGGACAGGGGCCTGGGAAGGGAGGCCCCCCGCAGCCCTACTGCTTTTCTTGGATCAGGCACAGGGCCCCCAGCTGCTCCACCACGTTCAGTCGCTGCCACAGCCAGTTAGTGACTACACGAGATGAGCACGTCGGGGTGAAGAACTCGCCAGGGCTTCTGTTGCCTCCCGCTACGCCAGGTGCAGTTCTTTCCAGAGAGGGAGTTGTTTTCCCAGAGAACAAAAGCAGCTCTTCTCCAAGTCCTGGTGGTGTAGAGATGCTTGCTCCCTTGAGCAGTGGCTTCACTTCCCAGAATCCCACTGGGCTTGTGCTGCCTGGCTGCAGAAGTCATGCCGTGTGACTGTGAGATGAGGTCATAAAGGATGCTGAGGGCTGCCGTTCCCTTGTGACGTGAGAAGCAGGCTGATCAGCTGAAACCATGACCAGGCGACAGCAATGCTGCTGGTAAAGAGAGAAGAGGTGAAGCCCCCTCAGGGAGGAAGAGAGAGGGGTGGGCTGGCCCAGCAGCTCACCAGGGCCCTCCTGGAAGATGGACTTGGCCTGGCTGTGTGTCTTACCAGTTCAGGTGCCCACGTGCAGGTGAGCAGAGATTAGGGTTTAACTCAGCAGAAATTTTTTAAGCTTAATCTCTCTTTTAAAAAATACAATTCAGGGGTGGGGGAGGGAATAGCTCAGTGGTAGAGCACGTGCTTAGCATGCTCGAGATCCTGAGTTCAATCCCCAGGACCTCCGCTAAAAAAATAAACTTAATGACCTCCCTCCCCTCCAAAAAAGAATACAATTCACAGTGGTGTTTTAGTATGTTCACAAGGTTGTGCCACATCACCACAATATAATTCCAGAACATCTTCATTGCTCCCCGAAAAAACTTGGACCTGTGAACAGTCCGTTTTCTCTTTCCCCGGCCCCAGTAACCACTAATCTTTCTGCCTCTGTGAGTTTCCTTATTCTAGACATTTCATAAAACAGAATCACGTGGCCTTGTTTGCCTGGCTTCTTGCCCTGAGTGTAACGTCTTTAAGGTCATCCATTCTGTAGCCTGCATCAGAATATCATTCCTTTGTACGGCCCCTTTGTATGGATAAAACAGATTTTGTTTGTCACAGTTGCCACCACTTCCAACATCACTCATGATATCTGGGTATGTCAGCACCTACTAATGTCAAGTTTGAAACAATCCCTCAAGGGACACTTTAAAAATTAGCGGTGTTAGGGGTGGATAGCTCAGTGGTATAGCGTGTGCTTAGTGTGCATGAGGTCCTGGGTTCAATCCTCAGTACTTCCAGTAAAAAAATAAAAGTTAAAAAATTATTTTAAATTTTTAAAAAATTAGGAGTGTATGTTTATGTCTAGAATTAGAATTATAGGAATTAAGGCAAAGAAAGCAAGGAAACAGGGTTCAGAGATGGAAGAAGAAAGGGATTTGTGGGGAGGAAAGGGTTCTGCGCTGACTCAGCAGGGACAGAGGCAGTCTATCAAACAGGCCGGTGGCTCAACTTGGGCATGGAGCTGATGGTTCTCTAGGAAGATGCAGATTCGAGGAGTGGTCCTACACGGGGTAGCAAAATACATTTTGTTCCAGTGGAAATGTGACCACGAGACAAATGACTGGGTACCACCAATAACGGCGAATCCGGGAGAAAACTTCGTCCCAGACGTAGATCTTGTGGTCAGAGCTGTTTTCATCTGACACTGGCAAGGTTCTCCAATGTCCTTGGGTAAGCCCCAGAAGAGGGTGGCTGCCACCCTGCCTGGGGTGGGATTGCAGGCTTCTGCTAGATGTCCTACTTATAGTTTGAAAGTTGGAGCCTCTCACCAACTTAACACCTAAGAGGCACCTTGGAGTTGTGCAGTGTGAACCCAGCAGAGGGCTTCCTGTTGCTGAGGGCTTGATTTCAGAGAACACCACGATCCTATCGGCCTAGTGGAGGCAAGGATCTTTTGGTTCTTTTGGACCTACTAACCGACACCGTGCAGGACATTAAGGCCTCCTCACATCTTCCAATTCAGTCACCTTGGGTGTCCTTGGTGGAAAAGGACAGAAACCGACAGTGGTTGACTTGAGCAGAAAAGGGCCCTGTTGGCAGGGTTTCAGGTCAGGAAGAGCTGGAGAAGGAGGCATGGAAAAGGGCCATAATCAAGGGAAGAAAGGGCAGAGACCTCTCTGGGATGCCCCTTGGGCTGCCCCGTCCCAGACATGCCTCCAGACTCCGCACCTAGTGTTTCTGGAGCTTTCCGTGGTAAGCAGAATGATACCTCCCGCCTCCCCCAACAAACCTCACGGGGTGCCCACAAGTCAAGGATGCAGGCAGCCTCTAGAAGCTGGAAGTTAAGAGAACAATCCTCTCCAGAGCCTCCAGGAGGAATACAGTCATGTCCACAGCTTGATTTTATCCCCTGCTCTATTTCAACCTCCAGAGCTTTAAAGTAATAAAAACTGTTTTAAAAATTAATAAAATTGTGTTGTTTTAAGCCACAAAGTTCGTGGTAATTTCTTACAGCAGCAAGTATAAAAATGAATACAGGATTTCTGGGCACAGGCCCCAGGATGGGTATTTTTCAAGCTCTCCAGGTAACTCCAATGAGCAGGCAGGGTGGAGTGTTTCTGGAAAAACCCATGAAGAGAGCTGATAATTCATGCTGGTGAAGCCCCAGCATTCTGTTGGAGACCTGCTGCACCCTGCTAACAGTGTTAGACACAGATTAAGATCCTCTGATCTAGGGTGTCAATGGAAATTCAATTAACTATCAAGTTAAGAAGGGAAAAAGAGGGGAATTTTATTCCAGCCAAACTGAGGATTATAACCTGGGAAGCAGATTCTCAGAAAGCTCTGAGAACTGTTTTGCCTGTTAGAAGTCAAAGGCACAGTTATGTCCATTTTTGAGACAAAGAATCATACATCAAAATGACATACTGATATTTTACATAAAGTTCATCAAGGACATGTAGTCCAGGTGAGCACCTAAGACCATGACCCCTATGAGCCGGAAAAGAACACTATTAAGAAGTTACATCCCTAGCGTTGTCAGAAGAAAGGGGGAAAAATGATCTTCATGGTCAAGCAGACGTTCCCACGTTTGAGGAGTTCTGTTTAACGAGTGGTGCATGTGCATGCTGCACACTAGGGAGGGAGGGAGGAGACCCAAATACAAAGAATTTTATGCTCAGTTTTTTCTTGTCCTGTCTTAAAATACAAATTTTATTTCATCAGGGGAACACGGAAAACATGGACGACAAGGAAGACTCCAGCCACCTCATGGAGTGGATTCCACTCTGGTTTCATATCAGACACGCAAGTGGGCTAGACTCAGGGGATGGGCAGTGGGTTGAAGCTGTTCCCTCACGTTTCTCGGTTCCCTGTATCACTGGTCACTGTCCACAGGTAGGATGTGGAAGGAGGGAGGAAGTTCTGAGTACACGGCGCTAGTGTGTGCGGCGACCCGAGCACACATCCCTTCTGCACTGCCAGGCACTCTCTTCTGGGATGAGATTCTCCAAAGGATCTCACATCCCCTCCTGAGAAACCACTGGGTCCTCAAGGGTGAAGTCCCCAAGGAATCCAAGAATGAGAGAAAATGTGGCTGTCACACACTTTTCTAGAGATATTTCCCAGAAGCCAGGTAGCACTTAGCTTCTTAGTTACTTGTCTCTTATCTTCCTGAAATTCTCAGAAAAAGGAGGTAAATAGTCTACAGGACCCCAGTTCTTTTCTGGATTGTTTTCATCTGTTATCTAGTAACATCACAGGAACATTTAGTTTAATATTTTTAAATGGGAAAAGTCAAATCAACTATTTATCCATTCCGCTTTCATCCTCACCCAGGTGCAGACATATTTTGCTATGACAGCACAATTGTGCACAGCATTCATTTTCACATAATTAGGCCTTACAGAAAATTCATGAAACACAGTAGAAACCACACAGATGGCCCCAAATGATCAAATAGCTCAGTGAAAAAAATTTGTATTACATTTCCGTCATCTGTTTCGATCTTCGTATCAATAATGTAATCATTCTAGAAAGAACTTTCCCCACATCAGTGTTTATGTTATTCATTTTGTCTTTGTAATGGTTCCTTCTCAGTAAGCCTTGGTTTTATTAAGAACACTGCCTAGTTGATTAACTTTTGTAGGACTGTGTCATAAATGCAGAGATTGACCATAAATCATTAACACTAAAAAATTTTATTTAACAGTTTTCTTCAAGAATGGGTTCTCTGATGTCTGACCAGGGAAGGGTCTGAAAGCCTTTCTGCACTGATTACATGCATAGAATTTCCTTCACGATGAATTCTTTGGTGTTCCATAAGTCAGATAGTCTGCTGAAGGCTATTTCACATTACCTTCATGTGGGGTTTTTGCCCATATGAATTTTTTGATTTACAGTAAGATAAAAGTCCCATCTAAAGATTTCCCTCATTGACCACATCTATAGAGATTCTCTGTAATATGGGTTCTTTGGTGTTCAATAAGATAAGAAAACTGGTTGAAAGATTTTTTACACTTACGACATTCATGAGATTTCTCTCTAGTGTGAGTTCTCTGACGAGTGACAAAGTGAGAACTCCAACTGAAGCATTTCCCACACTGATTACACTCATAAGGCTTCTTTCTCTTCAACGTAAGTTCTTTGATGTGAAATAATGTCAAAGCTTTGAGGGAAAGATTTCGTATTTTAACTACATTCATAAGGCTTCTCCCCATTCTGCTTTCTTTGATACACATTAAAATCAAGGATGTGACTGTAAGACTTCCCACATCAATCACAACAGAAGAGTTTCTCTTCAGGGTGACTTTTCTGATGCCCGGTTAGTTGAGGCCTCTTGCCGAAAGCTCTGCCGCTTCATGACATTGATGGGGTCTCTCCAGAACAAGTTACATAATGTCTGACAAATTGGGAGCATCAGCTGAAAGACGTCCCATGTTGATTACATCCATGCAGTTTTCCTCAGATGTGAGTTCCTTAATGTGCAACCAGGTGAGAACTCTATGCAAAATACTTACCACATTACGTCCACAAGGCTTCTCTCCAGTATGAGTTCTCCCGGTTTGAGAAAGGAAAGAGTTGTGAAGGAAGGTGTTTTTTTTTTCTTTCCATATTTATTACAATTGTACAGATTCCTTTTCAATAGGGATTCTCTGGTGTTCATTAAGGGATATACTGTGGTTAAATTTTTTTCTATTTAAAAGGTTTTTTTCATACTTTTTTGTTTCTTTTCCTGTATGAATTTTGTTCTAATTATTCAAGGGTAAGCCATAGCAGAAAGAATGGTCACTGTCCATGTAGTTATATGGTTTATCTTTTGTTTCTTTCTTATTAGTTGATTAAAGTGGAAGGTGTAGTAGTGTAGTGTTGCACACTCACTTTTGTATATTTCTCACTTCCATGGTTTTCCCAGTAATTGTTGAAAATTGACTTATTTTTCAAACTTTTACCCTGTGAGTCTGGTTTATGGAAATGCTTTGTCCTATGAAGCATCTGGAATGGGAGAAAGTTGGAACTCAGATTACAATGGCCCCATAAGTCATCATTATCACTGCCTCTCTCCTGGATGAGTGTTTTCTTTGGGGGTACATACCACTTCTCTCAAATTTTTGTCTTGGATACCCCAGCAGTTCCTCATCTGGAAGTTACTATCCCAAAATTCTCCAAATGAAAAGCACTAAGGATCACATTACCAAATTTTTCATTTTAATACCAGGGGACAGTCCCTCCTCAAAAATGCCCTGCTTTGAATTCCAGCTTTTTCTGTCATTTGGGTTTTTCCAACCTGAAAGAAAGAAAAACAACTTTGAATGCTTGGTGGAAAAGTGCTAAAGTGGGAATGGTTGGATAAAGCTGAAACTGAGTATGTATTCCTTCTTTCTTTCTTTCTTTCTTTCTTTCTTTCTTTCTTTCTTTCTTTCTTTCTTTCTTTCTTTCTTCTTTCTTTCTTTCTTTCTTTCTTTCTTTCTTCTTCCTTCCTTCCTTCCTTCCTTCCTTCCTTCCTTCCTTCCTTCCTTCCTTCCTTCCTTCCTTTCTTTCTTTGTTTTTGGTTGAGGGGAGGCGACTAGGTTTTTATTTACTCTAAAGGAGGTACTGGATACTGAACCCAGGACCTTATGCAGGCTAAGCACGTGCTCTACCATTGAGCTATACCCTTCCCCCTACATGTTTATTTTCAATCAAAGGCCAATAATGTAGGCAATCAATCTTTAGGAGGGGAATTAAGTGGAAAGTGGGGATGGAAGAACTGTCTTTACTGTCCAAAAAGGGAGATAGTTCTCCCAAGAGTCTTGGCACAAAATAGGGAAGGGTTCTGAATTATTTTTTTCTTCCGGTTTTATAGAGAGATCATTGACATACAGCACTGTGTAAGTTTCAGGTGCACAGCATCATGATTTGACAGACATACATCATGGACTGGTGACCACAGTAAATTTAGTGAGCAATCATCATCTTATACAGATATAAAATTAAAGCAATAGAAAAAATTTCCTTGTGATGAGAACTCTTAGTACTTACTCTCTTGACAAGTTTCATATATAACATACAGCAAAGCAGTGTTAATTTTATTTATCATATTGTACTTTACATTACTAGTACCTACTTATAACTGGAAGTTGGTACCTTTTGACCATCTCCATCCAACACCCCTCTCCCCACCCTTCACCTCTGGTAACCACAAATCTGATCCCTTTTTCTACGAGTTTGTTTCTGAAGTGTAATTGACCTACAGCACTATGCTAGTTCCCATTACAGAAGAATTCTGAGTTATTAATGATTGTGTTCCACGCAGAAGAGCAGAGCGAAGACTCTCCTCAGAACACATTTCAGGTGAGGAAGTCCCACCTCCTGGGCCTTTTCCTTGCTGTTTGACAGTATCATTTTTATCTTCTCAAGACACCAAAAACACATTCCAAATCCGAAATTCTTTAGAATCAAGGTCAGGTGAATAGTTCTACATACTCTTGGGAAATGCAATAGGAGGAGTCCTACAGGACAGAGCTCCAGAAACTGGAATTCTGATCATGACTCATCCATTTAAAAGTTCTGTTCTTTGGAGAATCATCTTAATCTCTCAAGAGTCTCATTTCGCTCATCAATAATTCAGGGAGGTCGTTATGAAGATGAAATTTGCAGTTCATTGTTTATGATAGTATTTTACTATTTGTACTATTATTGTCACTAAATACATTTTTACTAATGAAATGAAATGGCTCTTAAACATATTAAAAGATGCCCATAGTTAGAGAAATTCTCAACTTTAGAGAAATGCAAATTAGAACTACACTGGAATACCATTTCTTACATGTCAGATTGGCAAAGATTTGTAAGTTTGATGCCTTACCCAGCTGATGAGATAGTGGGGAATGGGCCCTCCCATATGTTGTTTGTGGGATGCAAAATGATGTGGGCACAGAGCATCCACTGCAGCACTGTTTGTAACAGTAAAACCTTCCATACAGCTTATGTGTCATCAGCAGGGGGCTGGTGGAAGGAGCCGCGGTCCTCTCACACAGCAGTGCCCTGGGCAGCTGCCAGAGAGTGATCGTCCACCAACGGATGAGGTGGACACAGGGAAGTACGTCGCAGCACTACGTGTGGTGTGGGACCTCTTACCTAAGGAAGCATGTGGGACACACATGCAGGACATATTTTCTTATATGCTTTTTAATGGAAGGATAATTCAAAGGTTATATAAATGATTAGCAGTGGGAGAGGGCAGGAAGAGAGGGAGGAGCGGGCACAGACTAGGCTTCTCGGAGTCTACTTCTGTTTTCTGGTTTTCACTTTGGAACCATGAAAGTGCTTTACATAATTATAAATTCAGTGATTTCTAAGTGATCTCTAGAAATTGAAAAGTATCCCCTGGAAAGCTTATCACGTGGATAATTATTTCCATTAACTTTGTTTTTTCCCTTTTTTTTCCTGAGGTGTAGTTGATTTATAATGTTACTTTTAGGTTTCATGAACTCTATTTTTTCTTCCTTGTCTTTACCTTGTGTGTTTTTGAGAAGGAAAAGCCGGGCTGGGCTAACAAGATAACTCAGAAATCTAAGTGTAACAAGTGTTGGATTACTGATCTGAGTTCTGCTGGGATAACTCGGAAATCTAAGTTAATAAGTGTCAGTTTGCTGATTCCCTGCTCATGTTTTTTTGCTAGCCAGCTGAATTTTCAAAGAGACATATCTGGCCTTGAAATGTTGTTTTGCTGCCTCCCTGCCTCTACTTTTGTAATAATGATGCTGCTAGAGCTGTTCCATGCCTATTGGCCAAATACCCCAAGCTTGTAATTAACCCTATAAAACCTCATGCACATGTCTTGGAGGTGCTCAGAGCTTTGGAGCAGAAGCCCCTCAGAGCCCACCGGTGTAATAAATCTGAGTACTCCAACCCTCCGAGTGGTGCTTGTTTCTTGGCTGGCCTGTCATTTCCGTAACATTTCTGGAGGCCCCAGCGAGATACAACCACGCTGGCCCCTTGAGCCGCTGGACTGGTGGCTCCGGCCGACCGGGGGACGGGACTCCGGCAGCGAACGAGGTGGCGCCGCCCGACGGTATTCCGGGTTCTCTTTCGTGACGGCAACTCGGCCCCCGGGTGGCTGGGCTACAACCAGAGCCAGACTCCGTGGAGGGACGGACAGACTCACCAGGTGGCCGTCTGGACAAGGTAGGAACCCCCGGGAGGTATCAGGTCCTGTCCCATTGGACAGAAGAGGAGGCTGATCCCCTCCTACAGGCTCTCCGTCTGATGGTATTTCAGATGGGGAAATCAGATCAGGTATCAGGTCCTGTCCCAGTGGACAGAAGAGGAGGCGGATCCCCTCCTACAGGAAACAGGATATTGGTATTGGTGGGAGGAATGTTGTTAACCTCTGTGTGTGTGTGTGTGTGTGAGTGAATGAGCGGCCTGTGAAGCATGCGATCAGGCTCGAGTTTGTAGCTCCACGGCATTCTGCTACGGAGTTCGAGTGAGTCCCAACCTGCGGTTCCGTGGTGACCTCATACAGCTCAGGGAGGTATCGGTCCCTCAGGGTCCCGATCGGAGTTAGCGGCTTATACTGACCCGCCAAACCTAAGAGGCACCTTCGTCCCCGCAAGGGGAGCGGCCAGGCGGACACAACGAAAACCCTCCCTTGTCTTGTCTGCGACACCGGCACAGGGTGGCTACACTGGGAGGGAAAAGGACATAGACAGCCAATGAGTCATCGCCCCTGTGCCCTCGGAGGCTAAGATGCTATTTCTATGAGAAAGTCTCCTACCTGATTCTGTCACAGAACACCTGAGACTTATTGTTCCCCTACTGAACTGACCCAAATAGTGCCCCTTTTGCCTAGCCTCAGACCCCCAGGACTCAAATTTAGAAGACGAATTCCTTCAGGACCAGGCTCACCCAGCCTCGGAGGTCCCTTTTCTAGTCCATTTGTTTTACCATCTGTCGTCAGTCCCACGCCCCTGATACGTTAGTTCAGAATATAGAGAGAATTTAATGAAGAAAGTCCCTGGAACTGCTTGAGGCCTTGAGCTCCAGAGACATCAGCTGTGACTGGAACCCAGAGTCCCTGACCAAGTTAGCCTTAAAACAACTCATAGACCCAGCAAGAGAGCAGTCTCTCTGGGAACTCCGGTGTTTTGAAGAGTAAAGAAAAAAAGATATAAAGGCTACCTTCCTAAACATCTAAAACAACAGATCTATTATCCTTAAACATCTAAAAAGAATGGGAGGCTCTAAGTCGAAACCCACCACTCTAGGCTGCATGATTAAGAATTTCAAAAAGGGGTTCTCAGGAGACTATGGAATTCGAATAATCCCCGGCAGGCTCCGCACTTTGTGTGAGCTTGAATGGCCGGCCTTTGGAGTCGGGTGGCCCTCAGGAGGAACTCTGGACCTAGCAACAGTGCGAGCAGTCTATCAAATAATCACTGGAACCCCAGGCCACCCAGATCTATTCCCTTACATTGACTCCTGGCTAAATATCGCCCAGACTCTACCCCCATGGATTCGGTTTTGCTCAAATGGACCTGGACAATACAAGATATTAGCAGCTCAGCCGGTCCAGGCCAAAAAGACAGTCAAATACTTGGGATTTATTATCTCAGAGGGACACCGAGCCCTAGGACCAGAACGAAAACAAGTTATTTGTGCCATACCCAGACCGGAAACAAAAAGAAAACTGCGAGAGTTCCTGGGCGCAGCTGGGTTTTGCCGGATCTGGATCCCCGGGTTTTCAAAAATAGCCAAGCCCCTCTACGAAGCAACTGCTGGATCAGGAAAAGAAACCCTCATATGGGAAACTAAACGAGAAAATGCCTTTAGGCAATTAAAGGAACTGCTCACCCAAGCCCCAGCACTAGGCTTACCAGATGTAACACGAGAGATTAACCTGTTTGTACATGAAAGAGACCAAACCGCTCTTGGAGTCCTGACTCAGAATGTGGGGCCATGGCAGCGACCTGTGGCCTATTTGTCTAAAAGACTGGGCCCTGTAACATCAGGATGGCCACCCTGTTTACGGGCCCTCGCTGCCACAGCCCTCCTGGTCAACGAGGCAAACAAACTCACACTGGGACAGACTTTAAATGTAAAAGTGCCCCATTCTGTGGTGGCCCTAATAAACGGCCCAGGTTACAAATGGATAACTAACACAAGGATGACCCACTACCAGGGGCTTCTATGTGAAAATCCAAGAGTCCGTCTAGAGACTGTGCAAACCTTAAACCCAGCCACATATTTGCCTGAGGGGGAAGGGCAGCCTGACCACGACTGCGAAAAAATCATCAAAGAGGTGTATGCAAGCAGGCCTGATCTAACCGACAAGCCCCTGCAAAACCCAGACCTGGAACTTTTCACAGACGGCAGCAGTTACATGCAAGATGGACAACGGTGAGCAGGTTACGCTGTAACAACAACCCGAGAGGTAATAAAGATAGAGTCCCTTCCCCCAGGATGGTCTGCTCAGCGAGCAGAGATCTGGACACTGGTCCAGGCACTAAGGGAAGGGAAAAGAAAACAAGTCAATATATACACCGATTCCAAATATGCATTTGCAACCTTGCATGTACATGGAGCCATCTATAAGGAGAGAGGACTTTTAACTGCTGGAAAAAAAAAATCAAAAACAAAAAAATTTTACAGTTACTGGAGACAGTATGGGATCCAAAGAAAGTGGCCGTTATTCACTGTAAGGGACACCAAAGAGAAAATGACCCTGTGAGCCAGGAGAACAGGCTGGCTGATCAAAAGGCAAGAGAAGCAGCCACCTGGGAACACTCAGTAATTAAAGTTATGGCAGCGCCAGAGCTACCCACTGCCCCAGAATGTAGCCACGACGAAAACAAGTGGGCACAGGCTGAACGAGGAAAGAAAGAAAAGGACGGATGGTGGATCATGACGGATGGAAGGGTTTTCATCCCAAAACGACTAGCTTATCGTCTAGTCCAACAACAACACGAAGCCACACATATGGGAAAAACGGCTTTGGAGGCCCTCTTAAAGCAATATTTCCTAATTTCTCGTCTCCCTATTCTGTGTGCATCAGTTTCCCAACGCTGCTTGCTCTGTGCACAAAACAATCCAAAACAAGGGCTAACTGGGCCAATGGGAATACAGCGATGCGGACTGGCTCCCTTTGAAGATTTAGAAGTGGACTTTACTGAACTTGGGCCCAGTAAGGGATATAAGTACCTGCTGGTTTTCGTCTGCACCTTCACAGAGTGGATAGAGGCCTACCCCACCAGGACAGAGAAAGCAAAGAAAATGACAAAGGCTCTCCTCAGGGATGTTATCCCTCGATTTGGAATGCCTACCTCCATCGGGTCTGACAATGGACCTGCCTTTGTGGCAGAAATTGTACAGCAAGTGGCAAAGGCACTGAGCAACCGCTGGAACCTGCACACAGCATACCAGCCTCAAAGCTCAAGGAAGGGTCAAAAGAGCGACTGCACCTCAGACGGAGGGTCCCTGAAAAACTGAGAGTGTCCCGGGAGACCCGCTCAAGATCAAGATCAAGAGGGACCAGAAAAGGATCGACGAGCCCTGCTCTAGCCACACCCGGAAGCTGGCTAGTCAACGCACGGCCGAAGCTTGAGGAAAGCTCAACGCAGCTGTTAAATGTATTTCTTTTGTGCTCCCTTGCCTCTTTCCTTGTTTGCTATAGCAGTCTGCGTACTAGCAGTGGGGCTAGCTAGCGCCGCCCCACCTGACTGGAACATAGGCCATAAAATCCTGATAGCTATTTTATACCTTGTTATAATTAGTGCCATCACTGCAGCATCATGTCTAAGATAATCATAAGGCTGATGCTACTGACGCTAATGACCTCACTCCCCTTGGCTGCACGATGCACCTGCATGGAGCCGGGTGACAAGTGGTCCATGTACCAACCTGTATTTTCAGCTTACAGGTAAATTCAGCCACAATCTCCAACAAATAGCAGAAACCCTGGAAACTCTGCAAAATCAGATTGACTCTCTGGCCGAGGTGGTCTTACAAAACAGAACGGATCTGGACTTACTCACGGCCAAAGAGGGGGGACTATGCCTCTTCCTAAACAAAGAGTGTTGTTTTTATGCCAATTAATCAGGAATTGTCAGAGAAATGGTTCAAGAGTTACAAGACTGAGTGAAAAAGAAAAAAACATATTTTAGATAAGAGCCCATGGACAGGCCCCTGGGGCTGGATCTCCTGGCTGGCACCATTCACAGGTCCCTTACTCCTGATTTTTGCAGTTCTGCTAATTGGGCCCTGTGTCCTAAACTTCCTGACCCACTTTGTCAGTGAGCAAATAGAGGCTATAAAACTCCAGATGTTAGCCTCCAATTATGAGCCCCTGCAACAGGTAAATGATGATGCTTACTCCAACAAGGGTTGTGAAAGCATCAAGAGGGGGGAATGTGAAGGAAAAGCCCAGATGGGCTAACGAGCTAAGTCACAAATCTAAGTGTGGTAAGTGTCGGTTTACTGATCTAAGTTCTGCTGGGCTAACTCATAAATCTGAAGTTTAGTGTCAGTTTACTGGGCTAACAAGCTAACTCGTAAATCCAAGCTCAACAAGTGTCAGTAACGTGATCTGTTCCAAATTGACAAGCTCCAGAGTACTGATTCCTTGCTTTTTGTTGTTTGAACCTTATTGGCTAATAGCCCCATACTTGTAATTAACCCTATAAAACCTCATGTGCACGTCTTGGAGGTGCTCAGAGCTTCGGAGCAGAAGCCCCTCTGAGCCCGCCGGCGTAATAAATCTGAGTACTCCAACCCTCTGAGTGGTGCTTGTTTCTTGGCTGGCCTGTCATTTCCGTAACAGAATGATCAAAATAAACATCACAGAAGTGCACCAGATATAATGTACCTTCTGATATGATGCAAAGGGAACACATGTACCACGTATGAAAGATTCTCAAACATACATACAAATTTGAATCTAATTAAGCCTCTAACTACCAGTTTACAGAAAAAACAAGGAAAAAGAGAAATTAAACTACAGAATATCATTACAAAATCCAAACTGTGGTAAACCCTACAGGAAAAATTTACCTGTCTTTAATAAATGGAAATAAAAGGAAAAAGCATATGTGGAGGAAACCCATAAACTACAAGACTCAAGCATACATTAACCACATGCAAGGTGTGAACCTTGTTCTGATCCTAATTGGAAGAAGCAAAATGTAAAAGAACAAGTCACAATTTGGGATAATTAAAACACTGGATATTTGATATTAAGGAATCATTGCTAATATTTTAGGTGTGTTAATGATTTTGTAGTTGTATATTTAAAAGTCATTTTTCCCCATTATCTTTTTTTTCTAATAGGTGTCGGTAACCTTATGTACTATTAACAGCTTTACTGAGACAACTCACATACAATTCACCCACTTACGTTGCAGAATTCAATGTTTTTTAATATACTCAAGAGTTTTACAGTCATCACTACAATCAATTTTAGAACAGTTTTGCTGGGAAACAAGCTGCTGGAAAACAAGCCGCTGGAAAATGAACAGCTGGAAAACAAGCTGCACCTAAATTTCCATGAGCTTAAAATGTTATATTCACACTTGCTTGCTTAAAATGCACATGCTTGCTTTGTTTTAATGTTTTATGCAGTAGATGACCTATAGCACGTATTATGCTAAAGAAAAGTTGTGGTGAGCAATCCTGAGATTGACCATAAGGGCACAAAGGAGGGCAGATATTTCCTTAGGGTAAAACAATGGAAAGCCAGATCATCCATTAACAGAACTTTGTTTGGGCATGAAAGTATGCGGTTAAGCCCAGGGGGACTATTTGCTATCTCAAGATGTCCCGGAGGCAATAACAGGATAGATTTAGAAATTTTGCATACCCCGAGGAGGGTGATTGTTCCTGGAAGGGAAGGCCTGAAATTAATCAGTTAACCAGCAAGCAGAACTTAGTGCTGATCACATGGAATATCTAAAGCCCCACCTGTTTGAATGCATTTTTTTCTGAGCTGTATACTCCTAATAAATATGATGCTGACCAGGCTTTTGGGACTCTGGGTCCACGAGATCTTGAGTCACCCAGTTCCATTTTACTCTTTACTCTGCCTCTTTATTTCTTAAGTCTTGCTTTGCTCTGTCAGACACGGTCCCGAGCTGCGCTGGATGCAGCACATTTTCATCACCCCAAAAGAAACATTTAGCAGTTATATTTCCCCCAAAACTCCTCCAGCCATAGGTAACCACTAATTTACTTTCTGTACGGATTTGCCTATTCTGGAAAAAGACCATTATTTTTCAGAGACATATTCTTAGGCATTTACATGTGAAATGATGGATCTGGGATTTGCTTCAAAATAAACCAGTGGTGGCTGAGAGTAGGTGGGAATAGATTAAACTTAAAAAGCAGAATGCTGACAGTAAATGCAGCTGAGTAAGGCATAGGGGAAGCTTGGGATTTCAACACACTATTCTCTTGACTCTTGTATGTTTGAAATTTTCAATAATAAAACCAAACAGGGTTGTCTATTTTACAGTAGTGAAAAGTCCCAAGGTGGGCACAGACAATACTACTTGATTCAGTGACTCAGGGAGGATCCCATTACTGATTCCGGTTCTTTCCATCTTTCTGCTCTGCTCTGCCATTCTCAGCATGCTGACTTTGCCCCTTGGGCTGGTTTTCTCATGATGCTGGCAAGGCAGGACTGTTCCACATATTACATGCAGACAACACTGTCCAGAAGCAGTACAAGGAGACACACTAGTGTCTTATATCCATTATAAAAGAGAGGGAAGCTGCCCCAGAAGCCCCCAGCCGACTTGCCACTTCTCCTTGGCCAGAATGCCCTTGCCTGATTCACACTCAAGAGGCATGAGGCTATCCAGACTCTTCATCTGGAAGTTAAGTTCTAGACTTTCTGGAAGAATCTGCAAATTGCACGGTCACCTGCGCAAGTATGAAGTAGGCAAATAAGGTGATGACCATAGAGTAAAGCAACCAGGAAGGTCACACCCAGGAGAATCTGCAAGGAAGACTGGTCACTGGAGTATCCCAGATACCAAAACACAATCCAGGAGCTTATCTATGCCTGACGTTCCGTGGAGCCAGAGTGGTTCCCGCCAGAAGGCCGGCCCAGTAAGTTTTCCTGTGGCCTCTCCCTCCTTGAAGAGCCAGGACAGGCGAGCAGGTATGCGGGTCTCAGCCCCACTAGGCAGTAAGACTGAACACACAAACGGTGGCCAGACCACATGTATCAGAGCTCTCTGATCCACAACCTCAGTAGCAACAGGCCCCAAACAGTCGGGACTTGGTCCGTAACTGCCAGCTGCACAGTTTTTTGGCCGCTTGTCCCACCGAGGACCAACCAGAGGAAGCCAAATAGGCTCCCCTGAGCAATCATATAGAATGACCCACTACTAGTTAGCCGGCCAACTTCCACACTCCGCCAAGAGGCCCCAGGACACGGCCGAGGCCTTCCCCATTTGTCGCTGTCACGCTTTCCCCTCTGCCGGCCTCTGGGCTTCTGCCAAACGCTCGGCTGGCGGCGCACTCCCCTCGCAGGCTGGAGCTCTGCGGAAACAGCTGCTGGGGTCCTCATCAGGTGGTCCGCCTTCCCTTCCTCGGCAGGTCTGGGCATGGCCGAGGCTGCGCACCGTTCAGGGGCCCACGTCCGGCCCCCGACCTGCGTCGCAGACGCCCCTGTGGAGAGTCAGAGTCGTCCGTTAAACCGGGCCGAGGGGCAGAGCGGACGGGAGCAACATTCTCAACCACAACACGAGCCGTTGTCGAAGAAAAATAGCTGGGTCTCCGCCGCCCAGACGCCAAAGGCCTCCAAGACGATGCCGCCGCCGCCGCCGCCGCCGCCGCCGCCGCGCGCACACAGCCGCTGGAGCAGCTGGAAAAACTGCCACCGAAGCGGGAGAGACGGCCGCCGGCGCGCGGCCTTCTGGGACTTGTAGTTGGTCGCTCCGAGCGCGCGCACTTCCGCTGCCCACCGGAAGTGCCGCCATTGCCCGCGCTCTCAGGTGAGCCTGACCCCGGGGACCGAGCGCCGAGGCTCCACCGTACCCTAGAGGCCAGCTGAGCCCCAGAACATGGACACGTGTTTTCCCACCGGTACGTGAGCTTTGCACTCAACTTGAAGAGAACGTGCATGTTGTCTAGGTGAAGGAGAATTAGGGGTGGTCTTAGCAGAGCAAAAGTCTTCAGCCATGGGGGCCTGTGATGGTTGTGTTTGGTGATGCCCCAGCTTGAGGGCTCTGTGTGAGAAAGGGCTGGACAGGTGAGCAGGGCCGGGGGTGTGGAGGGCAGGGATACAAAGTTGCCCTGTGCTGAGGGCTGGGGTGTGAATTTCACAGCCTCGCTACGTAGAAGCCTCGCGCGATGGAAGAAACTCAGCGCGAGGGGCAGTGCCGAGGGAGTGGAGAGTGAGGACGCTTGAGTTTCCCTTTCTAGTGAGGAGTCGGGGTGGAGGCTGCAGGGCAAGAGATGAGCAATCCGTGGTCACTCAGCTCTGTTGAGTTGAGGAGTCTGTTGATTAAAAAGTTAATCAGTAGCCGATCTAAGAAATGGAACATTTTATTCAAGCCAACCTGAGGATTATAACCCAGGAAGCAGTCTTTCAGAGACCTCTTAGGACTCTCCCACTCTAGAGGTCAAAGTACAGTTATATACAGTTTTGCGACAAAGGGCCATAGGTTACACAATGAGTTGAGAGTTTATATAATCCAGACTTGCAGTACAAAGCAAGTAGTGGGTCATTTGGACCCCTTACAGAGAAGGAAGGTTATCTCCTAATGAGGTCTGGTTCGTGCAGATGCGCAATACACACTAAAGCGGAGGGAGGAGGCCCAAATGGGCAGAGAAAAAGTTCGAGTTTTTTTTTGTCTTGCCATAAAAATCTGAATTTTACTTAATCAAGTTTTTGAGGGTATGGCTGGATGTGGCAGAAGGAATGGCAATGGCAGGGAGCTTGGGCATGAAGCCTGAGTCAGCACTTGAAACCCCACCCCCCAGAAACAGAGAAAAAGGAAACTGGAAAAGGAAGGAGAAAGCGAGACCTCCTCCCCAGTCCTGCAGCCGGAGGGACCCTTGCCAGACCAGCCCCCTTCTGGGTCCAGCAGGAGAAACACAAGGGGAGTTTTATGTCCAAATATAATCTATATAATTAAACCTGCTGTGCTCCTACTGTGTGTCAGCACAGTGTTAAGCTCTGTAAACACAACTCATTTAATCCTCACAGCAGCATCACAAGGTGGGGGCTGCTCTTATCCTAGTTGTCTGCAGATGAGGCCCAGAGAGGGTAAAGAGGCCGGTGCAGGGTCCTGCAGAGGCAAGTGGTGGAGCTGGGACTTTCAAGCAGGCAGTCTGGCTGCAGAGGGGAGGAAAGTGTGTTCCCAGCCCTCGCCAAGGAAAGAGAGGCTCAGAGAGTGGACACAGGTAGGAGATTGCCTGTGGATGGGCAGGAATGTCAGAACAAGACGCATCATGCAGAGTCGTGAGCAGCCTTCTGAGGTGTGGTGTATATCTGTGTGTGTGAGAGAGAGAGAGGGCACCGTGAGGAGGGGAGTGGGGAGTTAGCCCTTCCGTCTAGGGCTCTGCTGGGCTGAGCAGGTACATGGGGGTAAGGGCAGGGCACTGGGATGCAGGAGTTACCTTGACCAGAAGGAAAACCTCTCCCCTGAGAAGCTGAGGGGAGCACTGGAGGTGTGGGCTTAAGAGTTTGTGTGCCAGGAAGGTAGTCATTGATTGGCATGGGTTAAGAACAGATTTGTCAGCACAGGGAAGATAGATCTTGGTGAGAGGGGCTGAAAGAGGGAGGGAGAGCGCAGCCTTGCTGCTGCGGGGGGAATGGAGATGGAGTGAATGTAATGGCCCTGCTGTCTCCCACCACCAAGGACTCTGAAGTCCGCAGGGGCAGGCCAAGGGGCAGCTAGTGGTAGCATGCACGGATCACCCAAGGTGAGAGGCCGAGAGGTGCCTGTGATGGCCGATGCTGAGAAAGAGGGCAGAGCAGTGGGCCAGGCAGGCAGGTACCAATGGGGGTGCTGAGAACCAGGATGGCAGGGTGCCAGGGCTACGGGCTACTCAGCCTCTAGCCTTCTACCCCAGCCACTAGGCTGCGGGTAAGTTTTACTCAAGCGTTTTCTGCCTCAGTTTCCTCATCCACAGGATGGGGTCAATTCTGTTCATTTTCCCCGGCAATTCAAACATTTCTGTCTGTAGGGCACAGACAGGAGCATGCGAATAAATAACTATGTATATACTTCAGCTTGACTTTATATTTGAAATAATTTAAACTGTATGTTATATAAGTTATATTTTATATTCCAGTTTGTCTGCTTGGTCAGTCAAATTCTAAGATGTGTATTGAAGTTTTCCAAGTGGTTTTTCTCATATCTCCTTTATGTTACTCAGATTTTGCTTTATATCTGTGTCTGGTGTGTAAATGAATAATAGAAATTACTATATCTTCCTCCAGGCTAACCTTTGTTTCTAAAACTGTATTTCTCTTACCGCGTTTCGCACTAAAGTTTAGGCTACATCGTTTTTTATTATCAGCATCCTTATCCTTAAAACTTGTTCTGTCTCTTCGATGGTGGGGTTTCTGTACCAGAGACTCGATAACTGGGGCTGTCATTACCTACGGCCAGGCTGCTTTCCATCTGTAAGAGATTCCCATACCAGCCATGCTTATCACCACACCCCACCCTGCATGTTTCTGGTGAGGTCAGGCAGCTTCCTGGGTGTTTGGGTGTTTATTCCCTTGTTTGTGACTTGGCCATTCAGGGCCCTTCACTTTTATCTATTGGTGACTTTTAAAAAGAAAGTCATGAGTTAGAGAATGCTTTTCTAGGAATTTTTCAGCTCACCCATTTCTCAGAACAGATTGCAAAGAAATGAAAGCAATAAATTAAAAAGTCTGTCAGCAGAAAAGCTTCTGGCCTCCAGAACTGTCGGGGAAGACATTTCTTTTGTTTGAAGCTGCCGTGCGGGTGGCATTTCGTTACAGCAGCCAAGGCCAGCAGCTTGGTCCTCCCTGGCAACCCTGGTAGGCATGTTCAGCAAGCTTTGGGAAGCTGGGGTCCTGAGGCTCTGGTCTCAGACTGAGGCCTTGACTCTGGTGCAACCCAGCCTGCAACGGGCCTCCTCCTCTGAGGCTGTAGGGGCCAGACCCCAGCCTCTGCCAGCTTCCTGAGTGTCCCTGAGGCCCATAGCTGGAGGACCCAACCCCCAGCACCACTTTGCTTCCTGATGACCCCTGAAGGTTTCAGTGCTGCTCGTTTTCCTTGCTGTGTTCTCTCTGTGTCTTATCTGTGGCTGGAACAGAGCGGGCACCCTGCTGTGTGGACTTCACCAGAAGCCCCGAGTCTCCTTGGAATGGCCCCTGATTGGTGTGGAATCCGGGGCCTGAGGAGTCAGTGGAGTGGCCAGGGCGCTTGTCAGATGATGGCTGGAGGTGGCCCATGTGGGGTCAGGGAACCGAGAGAGGCTCGTGTGACTGAAATGCTCGGTGAGCATCTGTGAGATAATAGAAAACGTGTTTTGGTCTCTGCCCGGGTTTCTGGCACAGCACTCCTAAAACCCTTGTAAATTCCCAAGTGACAAGAGCACCAGGAGCCTCTCTTGTTCTAATGAGGCAGCTCTGGCTGGGCTCCTGGGTGGGGGCGAGTCACCAGAAAGACTGGAGAGCACAGAGGGACAGGAAATAGAGCTAATATTTGATCACCCTACATGAGGAAGCTTCCATAAAAATCCCGACAGTGTGGGGTTTGGAGCGCTTTCAGGCTGGTGAACACTTCCAGGTACCCAGAGGATGACAACTCCAACTCTGCCCCGGCTGCTCATCTGTATCCTTTATCACATCCTTTAAGAAACTGGTAGATGTGAGTGTTTCCTTGAGTTCTGTGAGCTGCTCCAGCATGTAATCTAATCCAAGGCTGAGGGAGTCATGAGAACCTCTCATTTATAGCCAAGAAGTTGTGGATCATCTGGGGACCTACTCCTTTCAATCAGAGTCTGGGGGTAGTCTCGTGGGACTGAGCCTTAACCTCCAGGTAGATAGTGTCAGAATTGAACTAAATTATAGTACACCCAGCTGATGTCACAGAATTGCTTGGTGTGGGCAAGAAAACCACACATAAGGGTCAGAAGTGCTGTGAGTGTGGTGGTGTGAGGGTAGGAAAGATTGGGTTTTTCCCAGCTCAGTGTCTGAACCAGCTCTCCACGGGGGAATTTTAATCTGCATAGCAACTTCCAGGGTCTGTGGAGGACTCTGGAATTGAACCCGAGGGCAGTGGGACGCTGCCACTTAAAGTGATGTGGGAAAGCTGCATCTGACAGGGTTCCCTGTGCTTCCTGGGAGCAAGTGGGAAGCCAGGAGGCAGGACCCATTTGGATCTGCTGGGTAACCGAGGCAGGAGGCAGTAGCTGGGCTGGGCGTTGGGGCCCAGGGGTGTGGAGAGGCATGTGATGTGTGGAAGGAAGAGACCCTGGGTCTTTGTGACTGACTGTGTGTGACTGGTGAGTGTGAAGGAGGGCCCAGATGGACTTTCAGTGTCCCAGCTCGGCCTTAGAATTCTCAGTACACATATAAGGACCAGGGGTTAAAACAAACATTGCGGTGGAGAAGCACGGCTGTGCTTGGTCTGCAGCACCCAGGGTGCCCAACTTCTACTTTTGTCCTCACCTCTCCTTCTCTGTCCCCACCCCTCCCTCCTCCCCTTCCCCCATAAAGATCACTGTGATGACATCGGGCACACCCAGAAAATCCAGGATACATGCCTCATCTCAGGATCCTGAACCAAACCACGTTTCCAGAGGCCCTTTTGCTGTGCAAGGTAACGGACTCACTGGTTCTGCCATTAGCACATCTTCTGGGGGCCGTTATTCAGCCAGCCACAGCCATGGTCAGGAAATCTGCAGAACCACGATCAGTGTGCCCAGGTAGGGGTCGGTCGAGACAGGTGGCCTGCACTGTGGGCGGAAGAAAGGGTGGAAGGGACGTGGACACAAGGGGTGGTGACATCCTGGTGGGTGAGGGGCATGGATCCTGAGAGTTTGCTGTCACTTCTGTCCCAGGTGGGCTCTAAGTTCTCTGTTTTATCCAGGAAGGGAAGTTGGTGACAATAAAGAGGGCCATAGATTTTCTGCAGGTCTGCTGATCTGTGAGGTCAGCCCCAGGCTGAAGAGTCCTGGTGCCCCCATGACGAGGCCTTGCCCTTTGGCTCCCTCTCCTTGAGCAGCAGGTTTGAGGCCGGCTCATTCTCCGTGGGGGCTGTCCTTTGCGCCGGGAGGCGTTTGGGACTACCTCACACTTCTGCCCACTAGACGGGAGCTGGCAGCTTCCCCATCCACACGTCCCTCTGCTTGTCATGACAACCACACGTCTCCAGACGTCGCCAGCCATCCCCTGAGGGCAAAACTGCCCCCGTGGAAGACCACTGCCCCGTGGAAATGGCCAGCTTTCTCACGCTTCCCAGGGATGGTTCTCTTCATGGCTGCCTCTTTTGACTGAATCTGACACTCACTGTGTTGGGGGGGGGTCCTTCCCCAAGGAAACCAAGACATTTTATTCAGTAGGACATCCCCTGTGGCTCAGAGGGGGCCTCCCCGCAGCTGGTCAGGGAACACACCTTGGGGATGTGCGGGGCTTGGACAGCCCAGGCCTAGGGAGTCCACCCTTGTGTTCTCACTGTGCTAGTGCTGTGCTCTGGACCGTATGGCCTTGCTAACGTTGTCGTGGGTGGATGGAGTGTTTACCTCTTTTGGGGTATGGGGTTGTGTGTTCTTTTAAGCTCAGTGCTGGGGGTCAGGGAGACTTGTGCTCACACTTGTGAGTTGAACGTCTTGTCTAGGACTTCTGTTCTGCCTTAAGTGGTTTCCAGTGAGATGTGAACAGGTCTTCCCCCAGACTTCTTATCTGACAGCAACTCCAGTCATTCTGGCCTTCAGTTTCCTGTATATTAATTGCTGCCTCATCTGGCCCAGCCTCAGCACCAGCGTCAGACCCAGCCCTGCGTTGTGAAGGAGCATCTTGTGTTCTAGCATTGAATTTGCAGCTCAGTCTCCTCACTCTTTTTCTAGTTCTCGGAGGACTTGAGTGCTTGTCTCACCTGACGCATATTAAATTTGTGTGAAAAGAGAAATTGGGGCCCACCCTGAAGATCGTGTGCAGAAGGAGAGTGTCTGCAGAATTAAGCCGGGGGAGGGAGTCCTCAGACCCCAGTTTGTTTGGGCAGCAGTAGAGTTAGCAAAAGAGATCATCTCGGGAGCCAGAGAGCTGGTGGGAGCTGCGCCTGAGGGTTTCGTGGTTCCAGCAGCTGCAGGCGTTGAGGCCCGGTCCTGGCCATGGGCACTGTGTTCCTGACAGGGCAGCCCTGCAACCATGCACTCCGGTGAGCTCAAGACCGGAGAGAAACCCCAGCACCTGGAGAGCCACCAAGAGGAGGTGACACTGCTGGAAGCACTTACCCAGGTGATTAAAGGCAAAGGTGAGACTCGCCAGAAACGCGAGGCACAGAGAGAGCACGAGTCCCTGGTGTGCAACTCGATTCTTGACTCTCCGGGGAAACGGGTTTTATAGTGAAATCAGGGCGAGGAAAATGCCAGCTTCCGAGCCCAAGAGGAGGGTGAGTGTCTGCCTCCCAGAAGGAAGGAGTAAGAGTGAGGGGTTTCTCTGGGTCCCCAGCCCAGAGGGCCCTTGCCAAGGGTTCATGGTTCTCTGCAAACCGGGAATTACCATGAAATGAAAGACACCTTCTGGTGAGTGGAGACGCAGGGTGCATTTCTAGAATGGTGGATCTCCTTGGGTGAGCTGTGACTGGAGAGGTCGGGGGTGCGTGCATGCACAGCGTGGATGTGCTTTTGGTACTGGTGGGGTGAGCAGGAGTCAGACATGGGGAAGGGTTTGGGGTGGATCCCAGAGGATTTTTGCCTGGCTGACTTCATGGGATGGTCACATGACTACAGCCAGGCTCTGGGGTGAGCAGAGTTTGGGCGCAGTGACAGCGTGGAATAAAGCAGGGGATAACAGGCTTGGCACCCAGGAAGTGGGGCAGCATCCGGTCGCTCCAGAAGGATGAGACCCCCCTCTCAGACTGCCCTTGGATGTCCTCTTGGGGACTCCGTTCCCTCTTTTTTCCCAATCTCCCCCTCTGTTTTTAGAAACCAGCAAATGTTTCATTGGGGTATTTTTTAATTGTACAATTAGTTGTTTTGATGCTGCCTCCCCCTACCCATTTCGTATCTTGAGATGACAAGAAAAATCAGCGCTTCCTTTATTTAAGGGGAGTGTTGAGGGACGGCTTTGTATCTGTGGGCTAATGGTTCAGACACCCTAGCACGTGCCTCAAGGCATTTACCTGGGCCCAGCCCCAGGCAGATGGGCCCTTTCCACCCCTGGAAAGCTGACGTGGCTGCCTCAGCTGACCTCAGAACCTTGAGCAGGGAGGCCACGTGTGCAGAGCCCTGCTCCCTGCCCCTCACCTTCAAGGGAATGGTCCTCAGCTGGCACTGGCTACACTCTCTTGGGGATGGGGGTGCACTCGGGAACTTGGGGGGCTGAGGTAGGGCTGAACCCCTAATTGTTCTCCTAACTGCAGGCCTGCCTTCTGAGAACCTCTGCCCTCTTCACAACCACTTCTCCAGGTATGAGGAAATGGAGCTGCGTTCTCAACAGATCCCAACCCATGTGAGTCGGGGGCCTTTGCTCTCTTTGCCTCAGTCTCCTCGACTGTGTAATGGGTCCAGGAGTAACACCCACCTCCTCAGGCCAGCACGCATGAGGGCTCTGTAATGCTGCCCCAGGGCCTTGGGGTGAAGTCTGCAGGCTCCTGCAGATAAAGCGCCTTACCTGTGTGTACGAGCCAGGAGCTCCTAGGAGCAGACCCAGCACATGCCTGCTTCCCCAGACGTTCGGTTTGTGGTGGTTGCTCAGCTGACCTTTGAGTACAAGCAGAGCTGAACCTGCATAAACAAGCAGCCACTCTGGACCCACTGACCTTGGCTGAGGCCACTCAAGAGGGTAGCTGTGTGTGTCCCATAAAGTGCTGGGGTTGCCCTGAGACCACTCAGTGCCGTGCACAGTGGGTGAGGGCAGGTCCCCGACCTCGTTCAGGGTTCCAGTGCCACGCGTGTTGTCTGTGCTTCCTGGGTGCCCGGGGTCAGGTCCACTCACGTCCTGTGAGACTCCCAGGAGTGGGGCGATAGGCGGGAGGCTGTGTTCACAGTCGGATCAGGGCAGCTCGGGCCAGAGAAGTTCAGGAATACGTCCAAGTGTCCAGTTAGCAAGTCGTGACGCTAGATGCCCACTTGGCCTGGCGCCTGAGACTAGGGCGTGAGGCCTCACCTGCTGGCCCCCCTTGCGAGCACGCTGACCAGCCCTCTCTGAAAGGGGCCGGATGGGAACTGTTTAGGCCTGCAGGCCTCATGCGGCTTCTGCCTCCTGTTCTTGTCTCACGTGGCCCTTTAAAAACGTAAAATCCATTCTCAGCTGTGCGTCCGCTTTGGCTGCTGTAGCAGAACGGCACCAGCTGGGGGCTTGGACAGCAGGTGTCTGTTTTCTCGCAGTTCTGGAGGCTGGGAGCCTGAGACCATGGCACCAGCAGGCTCGGCTTCTGGTCGGGACTCCCCTGGCTTCCAGATGGCGCTTTCTCTGTGTCCTCGCACGGAGGGGAGAGGCTCTGGTGCTTCCTCCTCCTCCTGTGTGGGCACCAGTCCCATCACAGGGTGTGACCTGTGACCTCCATGACCTTAGCTACTTCTGCAGAGGCCCTGTCTCCAGACAAGTCACTGGGGGGTGACTTCAATGTGTGGATTGGGGGAAAACAGCTCACAGCAGCAGCCTTGTAGAAACACACCGCAGCCCTGCCACAGTGTGCTGACCCCTGATCTAGGGCATCCTCTCTGACTGGCTTCCAATCTGTGATTTTATAGGGAAGCTGGAGTGGGATCTCCAAGAGGGTCCCCATTGGTTCCCAAAACTGAAAATCAGGAAAACTGGTGTGACCAGCGGTAGATGAGATACTCAAGAGAGAGAGAAATGAGAATGCCGTGGGCCTGGGCCTGGGCCTGGGCCTGATCTGAACGCGGCCCAAAGGTGGGAACCCTTTGGGTGCCCTGGAGGGTCTTCACACGCCGTCTCCCTCCCCTCTGCCGTCCTGTCCCCTTGCCCTCCCTGTTGGGAAAGCAGGGCCTCACAGTAACACCGGTGATGTTTTGGCCACCTGTGAGCTTCAAGGATGTGGCTGTCACCTTCACATGGGAGGAGTGGGGACAGCTGGACCCAGCCCAGAGGACGCTGTACCGTGACGTGACTCTGGAGACCTGCAGCCACCTTGTTTCCCTGGGTAAGGCGGGTGCTGCCCACTGCAGGACCCAGTGCCGTGGCTCACCTCCAGGGCGTGCCAGGAAGTGGGGCCCTTTGAGACGTGCTCATCCCACCCCGCCCACCCTGGCAGGTTGGTGGCTGGTGGTTCCGGGAGTGGGGAGTTTCCTCAGGAGTGTGTCCTCCTAGTCCATGCACATCTGACCCTGGGGCGAGGGCTCGGCCCATCCCCAAGCAGGACACGAAGCCCTCTGTTTCTTCCCCACTGCCAGGGCTTCTGCTCTCCAAACCAGACGTGATCTGCCGCCTGGAGCAAGGAGAAGACCCATGGAGGGTGCAGCGAGGACCTCCCCGAGGTGAGAGAGGCGGGCAGCCCAGCGGTGAACACAGGCAGAGAGCGGTCCATGGAGGCCCCAGGTTCCAGGGCAGCGAGGCCCTTCTTGGGGAGTTTCCTTGGGTGTTCTCTGTCCAGCAGAGTGGCCCTGTTCTCATCCATGCCAGCCTGTCTCCGGGCCCAGCCCACATGGAATGCTTGTTGTTGTGGTCAGGACACATCTCACACATGGGTCCCCTTCCATCCCCATCCCTTCTGGTCTCACCCCTCGGGACCTCACCCCCCTCTCTGCCAGCCTGTCATCCTGACTGCCCCTAGGGTGGCAGCTCCCCAGGCCTCCCCTCCAGCCTGGTCTATGCTCTGCAATGTTGGACATTCCCACGATGTCAGGGTGACTCCAGTGTGTGGGAGACCTTGTGCATCCACACCTACCAGAAGGGTCCCCACTGAGTCCCGTTCCTGGGCCTGCTTCCCTGCCTCTCCTTATCCCATAGGCCACCCCTACCCAGGTGTCAGCCGCACTGGAATTCTTTTTTCTTTTTCTTTCTCCTTTTTTCTGCTGATGACTCGAGACACAGTCCACATACCCTGCAGTCCACCCACTAAAAGTATGCAGCCAGTGTGGCCATCACCACAGTCAATTTTAGAACATGCTCATCACCCTGACTAACTGGACTGCTTCTGACTTTTTGATGTCTTGTTTTCATACAGAGCAGTTTCATGTCTACAGAGAGCACAGAATTCCTGCACAGCACACCCCAGTTTCTCCTGTTGTTAATGGCTTACATTCTGTGGTACATGTGTTACAGCTGATGAGCCTGCAAGGATAGATGATTATCATCAGAGACCAACAGCTTACACGAGGCTCATTCTGTGGATTTGGACACATGAATGACATTATGTATCCACCATTTCAGTATCACACAGAATAGTTCCGCTGCCCTAAAGCTCCTCTGTCCTTCCCTGTCCATCTCTCCCTCCATGGTAACTCCTGGCACCACTGGTTATTCTATTGTCTCTGTGGTTTTACCTTTTTCACAGCGTCCTGTAGCTGGAATCATGCAGTTTGTGGCATTTCTGACCGGCTGCCTTCACTTAGCGATAAGCTACACGTCCGTCCTTCACACCAACTTCTGACGTCCCCCCAGCCTGGAGGGGTGAATTTATGCTGTGTGTTCCTGCTCCTTCTTACCCTGTAACTCTTGCCTGCAGTCTCGGTTACTTCTTCCTCTGGTCTCGCCTACTTTTACTCACCCTTGGTCCTCAGATGACATCATTCTGAAGTCAGTTTACTGCTCTGTCCTTCTGCTTATCTGTACAGATGTCACTTTCTGGCCGACCTGCACCATCTGTCTTCCTCACTTCATGATCCTGACACAGATGCTGCTGTAGAATGTTTAACCTCCTTTTTCCCAGTTTCCAACAGCCCAGCACAACTTGGACATGTCTCAGCCACCCAAGGATTTCTTTCCTTTCCTCCCCCTCATCCCCAAATAGCCTTTCTCTCCCCATCATGGGCTGTTGTTTCATTTGAGACATTCTCGACATTAAGGGTTCTAGGGCAACACCCCAAAGGAGCACAGCAGAGTCTTAGGAGGGAGGCCAGTGTTGGTTGTGGGGGCTGGGCATCAATGAAGACCTTCCCCACGAGGGAAGGAAGGTCTTTGACATGAGGGAAGCGTCCTCCAGGAAGTCAAGGGGCTGCCAGAGGGTTTAGTTCCTACTTTACCAAGTGGAGGATCCTGTCTCCTTGGCAGGCATGGAGAGGGTCACATGGAAACCTGATATTTATCGATGGGGGTGGCCACATGACTGAAAAGGACAGAGTGACAGGTGACTGGAGATCTCAAAGAACCCAGGCGAGGGTCCTGAGCTGGGAACCTGTGGCACTCAGTGGTGGAGGCCCAGTGTCTTCACCAGACACGGGAATCCCCTTTAGGACAATGACAAGTGTGGCGATGTCAACAGCACTGTGTACAGACAGTGCACCCTGTGCCAGGCGCTGCTTGAGGCTCACATACCGATTTGTTTACATGTTGAAGCAACCTTTGTAAGCTATGCGTTCTTACTCCTGGCTGACCACGAGGGAAGGGAGCCTCAGAAGTCGCCAATCAGTGGCATCCATTTGTGGTCCTCTCTGGCCAAACACACTGCTTTGGGGACCACCACACTTTTGGGGGAGTCTGGCATCCATTCTGGAGTTAAAGAGACTTTCTCTGTGGGCAGCCTGATCAATGGTAGAAATGGTGCTTTAAGAATATAAGACAAGGACCTACTGTAAAGCACAGGGAACTATGTCCAGTATCTTAACAATAACCTGCAGTGGAAAAGAATCTGAAAAAGAATATATATGCACATGCATAACTGAATCACTTTGCTGTACACCTGAAACTAACACAACATTGTAAATCAACTATACTTCAATTAAAAAAAATTAAGTCAGCATTGGTATTTGGGGTCCCATTTCAAGATCCAGCACGAGGAAGTAGATAGACTGAGACTGGATCGCAAGGTTGAGGACCAAGTTAGGACCCTGTTTCCTGTGACTGCCATAACAGATTACCAGCTGATGGCCTAAAACAACACAGATTGATTCTCCAGCAGTTCTGGAGGCTGGAAACCCAAAATCAGTCCCACTAGGCTGAAATCAAGTTGTCAGCAGGGCCGTGCTCCCTCTGGAGGCTCCAGTAGAAACCTGTCCTTGTCTCCTCCAGCTCCTGGTGGCTGTGGTGTTCTTGGCCTGTGCCATCTCACTTCAGTCATCAAGGCCAACATCCTCAAATCTCTTTGTGTTCAGATTGCCTTCTCTGTGTATATCAAATCTCTGTTTCTCTCTTATAAGGACATTTGTGATAACATTTGGGGCCCACCCAGATCATCTCCCCATCTCAAATCTGTAACACACCTTTTCCCAAATAAGGTACCATGTTGATGGGTCCCAACAAAGTGGGTGTAGGTATCTGTTGTGATCGAGGGCTGTTCAGACCCAATTTTTTTTTATTGACTAATTATTTTTGTTTGTGTAACAATTAACATACAGTATTTGGTATGTTCTAATTTCTATTCTAAGTACTTTATGAATATTAATTTAACCTTCACAGAGACGTATATAGATAAAGTAGATACCATTATTTACATCTTACAGATGTGGTCAAGGTCACATGGTAAGTTCAAGATTTGAAAGTAAACATATTCTCCCTGAAGTCTTTGCTTTTTGCTTTTAATCTCTGTGCCATACTGCTTCCCAACTCAATAGCTGAACAAGACCCCAGTCTTTTTGTGGATTTCTCCTTTGATCTTTACCCTTCCCTACTTACTTTGCTCTTCTGCTCCCTCTGGGCATAGTCCTGAGTTGTCTCTTCTTTGTCTTTGCTTGTTTTTTGTACTTTACCACTGGTTTCCTATTTGCCGATCCAGCCTGCCTTTCACGTCCTGTGTGAAATTACAGTCCACGGATGAGACACAAACCCAGAGATACCACTCATACTCGGTGGTCTCCTTCAGCCCATCCACCCCTTCCAGTGTACCTCCAATAACTCAGGCGTTTTGGATTTCTTTCAGACTGGAAGATTACACTTGAAAAGAAAGAGGGTGTTGCTGTGGAAGAATGCTCCCACCACATGGAAGTGAAACACTGTGTGCAGACAGAGGGCCCCTGGCTGGTGTCATTTGGAGCTGTGCAGCAGTGGAGGGACCAGCCAGGGCAGCACCAGGAGGACTCCCTGGATCAAGTGCTCACCTCAGAAAGACTGTTTGCTCAAAGAGGGTGTTGTAAGCATGACCTCAGGGGAAGTTGTCTGAGTTTAAGCCTTCTACCTCCTACATTGCCCACAGGAACACATTTCCATAAGCTCAACTCACATGTGAAACAGAACTCGGTTTTCATGAATCATCAGAAAGACTGGGCTGATCTGAAGTCCTGTGAAGATGATCAGAGGGCTAGAACCTTCTTTCAGAGCATTTACTTAAATAAACTTGCAAATGCTGAAACAGGAAATAAAAAACCTTATGAACATACTGTCAGTAGTGACTTGTTCGACTATGGTACCTCCTTGTGTTTTCTTAATAGAATTTTTTCAGCAGAGAACGTGATTGATGGTAAGGACTGTGGAAACAATGTTAATCATAGCATGTCTCTGAATGGACGCAAGTCAGTGCCATTTGGAGAAAGTCAGAATGAGTGTGACAAGTGTCTTGCACAAGCTAAAATAAGAGATCCTGGAGAGGCGCCATTCAGATGCAAGGAGGACTGTGATGCCTTCCACATGGCCTCGTCTTTCACTGGCTGTGACAGCATCCAGACCGGAAAGAAGCCATATGCATGTAATCAGTGTGGAAAGACTTTCCGCTGTTGCTCTAAGCTTGTTGTACACCAGAGAACACATACTGGTGAAAAGCCCTATGAATGTTCTCAGTGTGGCAAGTCTTTCAGCCAGAGCTATGACCTTATCATACACCAGAGAACTCACACTGGCGAAAAGCCCTATGAGTGTAGCCAGTGTGGGAGATCCTTCACCCAGAGTTCCAAACTTCTTAGGCATCAGCGAACTCACACTGGAGAAAAACCATGTAAGTGTCATGACTGTGGAAAGTCTTTCAGGTGGAACTCTAACCTTATTGTACATCAAAGAATTCATACCGGAGAGAAGCCTTATGAGTGTGCTCACTGTGGAAGGTCCTTCAGCCAGAGCTCTGACTTTGTCGCACATAAAAGGACTCACACTGGGGAGAAACCCTATGAATGTAACCAGTGTGGGAAATCCTTCATTCGAAGCACTCAGCTTATTAGGCATCTGCGAATTCACACTGGGGAGAAGCCGTATAAATGCAGTCAGTGTGATAAAGCCTTCACTGGGAGCTCTCACCTAATTGAACATCAGAGAACTCATACTGGAGAAAAACCTTTCGAATGTAATCAGTGTGGGAAAGGCTTCACTGGGAGCTCTCACCTGCTTTCACATCGGAGAATTCATTCTGGAGAGAAACCGTATGAGTGTCACAACTGTGGGAAAGCTTTTCGGCAGCGATCCCAGCTTGTTGTGCATGAGCGAACACACACTGGAGAGAAACCTTATGAATGCAGTCATTGTGGGAAGGCTTTCACCCAGAGGTCTCCCCTCACTGTGCATCAGAGAACGCATGTTGGAGAGAAGCCCTATCGGTGTAACGTGTGTGTTAAAGCCTTCAGCCAGAGGTCACGCCTTATTGAACACCAGAGAACACATCCTGGAGAGAAGCCCTATGAATGCATTGACTGTGGGAAAGCCTTCGGTGATCGATCGACTCTTACAAAACACGAGAGGACACACACTGGAGAAAAACCCTATGAATGTGATCATTGTGACAAGGCCTTCAGCCAGCGGTGCCAACTTACTCGGCATCAGAGAATTCATACTGGAGAGAAGCCATATGAATGTAATGAATGTGGGAAGGCTTTCAGTTACAGTACATCCCTTATTCAACATGAGAAGACCCATGGAAGATAAGCCCTGTAGATAATCAGGATGGAAAAGGTCACTGCCAAACTTTCTTTACTAGATATCTGATGACCAAGGTACAACTCAGTGTACTGTAATGACCACATGCATCAGAATTGCTTGGAGTGTGTGTGGAAACTGCACATTGCCAAGCTTACACTGGCCTTCCTTAATCAGGATCTCAAGCATTAAAACCCAGGAGCCTACAGTTTCCAAAAGCAGCGTGAGTGATTTGTATGCACAGTAAAATTTATTCACTTCTGCATTTAGGTAAGAAGCTATGAACATGACCATTGATGAAACACATCCAGTCAGAGCTCTTAGCAGGAGTTAGAAAATTCAGAATGGAGCTGTACCCACCAGATAATCTTTCTAGTGCAGCTAGTCACCCAAACTCAATCAGATATTGTCCCTGTAACACATTCCTGGGAATGGTGGGGGACTGAAAGGTATTCTTGATACAGAGCCCTAAACACTCAACCTAAGGAGACACCAGTGCAGGAGGAAGTTGGTGTTGAGAGGTGAAATTTGAAGCCAGTCATATTCAATGTGAACCAGCAATTAAAAACACAAATTGAAGGAAGGGTAAGGATGGGAAGTCTTCTAAAATGGTTTTATTGAAATTGAAAGACTGAATTTTTCAGGGACTCTGCTGTGCTCTAACTCAACGTTGTTGCTCAGTTGGGTTGGCTGGAAGCAGAACTGGGTCCATAGCAGTAAGAAAACTTATCAAGTGAAGTGAAAACAGGACCCAGAATAGTATATACACAAAATGTTCCAACACATAAACACGTACACAGGTGGTAGTTGAGGTCCGCTCAGCAGCATGTTCAATAAAAGGCCAAAGTGTAAGTAACAGCTGTGGAGCAGGTGGGAGCGCATCGCGTGGAGACACAGAGCAAGAAGGCTGAAGCCGGGAACTTGCAGAGAGAGGAATGCGGCATGGAGGTCGCGGCCCCCTGGCAGAGCTGCGGACCTACCGGCAGGGCAGGGAAGCAGGGTTAATTGAAGGTCTTTCCATGAAATTCCAAAGTTGCCCCTTCTTTTCTTGCATTAAGTATCTGGCTGTGGGTAAGCAAAAAACAAAGTAGGGAAGAAATTATGTGCTTTAAAAAAAAAAAATCTGAGGGTCTAGGGAATATGGTGTTTTATGCTCCAGGAAAGGGGCTGTCTTATTTGGGCATTTCGAGGACCTTCGTCTAACACCCAGTTCTTGCCCTTTTCATCCTAAAGCAAAGTATGCCATTAAACCTGTCTCCCCATCTGTGGAGCTTCCCGTCTGCTTTCTCATAGGATCTTCGGTATGGATGGGAGCCAAGGAGTGAAAGATGAAGAAAGCCTCCAACATGAAAGAAAAAATGTCTAAGATAAAACAAACAAAAAAACCCCAAAGAGAATGAATGTTCAGAGGAATCAAATATTTTAAATATTTTATTCTAGGAGTCCTTCAAGAAATAATTGCTAATGAAAAATAAACCCAAGATGGTCTTTTAAAAGAAAAATTATGGGAAGAATAGACTTTATGAAATTAAAAGTAAGACTGTTGGGAAAAGGGAGGGAGGGAGGGACGGAAGGATGAAGGAAGGGAGGAAGGAAGGAAGGAAAAAGAAAAAGGGAGACTTCTTCTCCAGAGCTGAAAGATCTTCAGAGCATGCCCAGTATTTTCCAGGATTAATAAGATCCATGCAGCATGAGAAATTGAGAACAGCACACACACAAAAAAAAGATCAAAAGACACTTCTGGAAAGAATAATTTTGAAACCAAGAAAGGAATATTTCTTCTAACTAAAAAAAAAAAAAAAAAACTTAGAGACTTCAAAGTAAACAAATAGAGGAAATGTACAGCTTGTACAAGACAACTGTAGTCCAAAATGAAGCACACTTTAGAAAGAAGTCCTCCTTTGACCCTGATGCTTATAATTCTCCCTGGAAGAAGCAGAGGACTCATGAAGTTGGAATAAAAGAGGGGGGAATACAATCATCCTGTTTTTATTGACCTTTCACTGAAACTGTGTTTTCATAGCTGTGATATAACATTAAATACTAGGTTGTTTTTTTTTTTTTTAACTTTAGGAAGAACCTCAGAGCAGTGACACGAGGTTTCATAATGGCAGTGTAGTGGAGCAGCATTGTCCCCAGTCTTGTCCCAACAGTGACAGCTCAGTCTGCTGTAAAGTAGAGGAGAGGTGAAGAGTATCCCTGTGTCCTCATCTTAGGAAGTGCACTTTCAAATATAACACGTTAGGTCACTTAGGAGACCAAAATTCAAGCTCAAAACAGTAATATGACAAAAATCGGAAACAAATGGAGGAGCAGCAATGTGAGTCAAATCTAAATGCCTTATCAGAGCAGGAAGTCAGTAAAGTCTATGGACCATGAAAGATCAGACTTACCAGGGTGGCCTCAGGAAGAGCTGGAATAGAATTGGTTAAAAGTGGTTGGCAGGGTCTGTGACTGTGGGTAAGGTGGGGCTCTCTATTGTAAACGTCCTGTAGTACCTCCTCCCCTGGTGGCACACTTCTTACTTGGGTAACAAATTATTTCAAGTGTGTATCTGCAGGTGAGCAATGCTACGGCACACAAGGATGCCTGTGGGTGGCTTGTGGGGTTATGTACAGTCTTCCTCTTGGTTCAGTGTTACTGTAGTCGTCACTTGACAATTGAAGGAGCAAGAGATAAAAGAAAAGATGTCAGACTCTTCTGTTGACCAGTCAGAGTTAATTCCAGTAGAGCTGGAAGGCTCCTTGGCGTCTTAGCAGTCCCTGGAATTAAAGGGGGTATTTTTGTCCTTGGAGGCTCTAAGACTCCATTTTCCAGAAAACTTCTCTCCAGGAAGTTGGTAGGTCCCAGAGAGTGGGGACTGGGAGAGGTGCTGGTGTCCTGGGACAACTGGGTGCAGTCCCTTCTGAGCGGGCAAGACAGGCTGTGAATTTGCAGAACAGCCGAGTCCTAAAGGCGCTTCCCCAGGCTTGCTGTGGCCATCACTGGTACTTCCCGTAAAGCCCTTGTGTCTCGTGTGAGAGACGCAGGTTGAGACAGGACGTGTCCCTAGAGCGGCCAGGGCAGAGCAGATGGGACTCTGCTTCCTGACTGTATAGCTGATTCTGCTGCTGAGAGCTTTCAGAAGGTGCTGGGGCCTGGCAGGAAGGATGTGCCCAACAGCTTGTCGACCAAACATTTGAGAGACGTTTCCGTCCAGCACATCGTGAAAGTAGCCTCGTTCAGCGAAGTCACCATGTACAGACTCAGACATGGAAGATGTGTGCGATGCCGCAGGGCCCTCACGTTCCTTCTTTCAGAACCGTGACTCCTCCCAGGGGCTGAGACCATGTCCAATGGGCGTCACACACCAGAAGGCAGCGTGTGCAGGGATGGGAGGCCTGCAGTGGCTGTGTGTGCAGTCAGCGCCTTAGGGCCTTTCTGAGAGCTGTTCCACCCTTTGTAACTCAGAAACCCATGCTCTTAAGGACCTAAGAAGTGGACTCACTTGAATTCGGAACCTAAGACCTTTCCACCCAAATGATTCTCAAACCCAGAGGCCAGTGGTTCTAAACCAAGACACACATAAGACCCACCTGAAAGCATGTGTTAGAATTACAGGTTACTGAACCCATCTTAACATATTGCAAAGAGTAGTCTCAAAGTTCTATATCCATATATCCTTTTCCTCTTTTTGTTTCACTTAAACATGTGGCTTATTTTTTAAAAGACCCTGAACAGATACCACACCTGTGTTAGCTGTGACCCAGGGGCTCCTTTTAACAGATCCATTTCCCCCATTTTAAAGTAGAGATATCAGGTGGGGAATAGCTGGGGATGGAGACATGTTGAGGAGCAGTTTCTGGAAATGCTCTTGTCTGGGGCACAAAGAGCTTTGCAAGGTTTCATTTGGACCAGTTCACCCAGTAACCTCTGTCCTGCAGAGGAATGTTTATGTTGATGAAAGTTAAAATCTACGAAGATTTTCAATGGTCACGATCCTTTAGAAATTCTCCAACTGAATTAGCAGGAAATTGGGTAAGCCTGCAGTCCTTCAAGGAAACTTGTAACATCTCTCTCTGTCAGAAACATGGCTGATGAAGCAGAAAAGTGGTTCACCACGAGAAGACCTCTAAGAAGCTTGATGTAGTCACAGTCTTCACAATACTTATGTTTGCACACTCATTACACACACGCATTCACACACACACAGAGAGTCCTCATTTATTTCTATGCTTTTTCCTTCTTCCTGTTCCTCTTCCCACTGCTCTGTCTCCCGGCTTGCTAGTCTGTTTCTCTGTATCATTTAATCCACTATCCTCTCCTTTTAGGTTTTTTCATCTCAGTTATTATATTCTGGATTTTGTATTTCCTCTTTGTTAAAAAATACTTCTAATTCCTCACTCTGTTCATCCAGTCTTCCCCTGAGTTCTTTGAACGTCTTTACGATCATTACCTTGAACTGTTTATTGTGCAGACTGCCTGTCTCCACCTCACTTAGCTCTGCTTCTGGGGTTTTATATTGTTCCTTTGTTTGGAGCCTATTCCTTTGTGGCCTCATTTTGCCTAATGTGCTGTTTTTATTTCTACATATCTGGTAGGTTTGGTTATGATTCCCGACCCTAGAGAAGTGGCCTTTTCTAGGAGACGTCCTGTGTGTCCCAGCAGTACACTCCCCTCTGGTCAACAGATCCATTTGTTCTAGGCATGTCCCCCACGTGGGATGCGTGGTTCTTTCTGTGGTGGCGGGCTGACTGCTGTGGGCCATCTGGTAGGCGTGGCTGGCCCACAGCCCAGTGGTTCCAAGCCCTTGCCTTGTGCTGAGGCTGCTGGGTGCTAGTGGGCAGGGCCCAGCCATAAGGCAGGAGGCTGTGGAGTCCCAGGGTTCCCAGGGCTAGTGCTGCCTCAGTGGCTGGTGGAGCCAGCTTCTGGGGTGGTTGTGGGGCCAGGGGTCCCAGACTTAGTGTCAGTTCCTGATGGCAGGCTGTGGGTTTCAGGGATGGGGCCAGCCCCGCTGGTGGCTGGGCTAGGTCCTGACACGGCAGGATGCAGGGCTGCGGTGGTCCTGGGCTGGTATCTGCTCACTGGAGGCCAGAGATGGGTTACAGGGTCTCTGGCCGCAGGTTGCTGGGGGTCCCTGAGTTGGTTTTCCAGACTGCTGGGGCACAGGGTTGGGGCACAGAGGGTCCTGGGGCTGCCTTCTCACCGGTTCATGAGGCTGGTCCCAGGGCTAGTGATGGCACACTGGTGTACAGGGCTGAGACCTGGGTTGGCTGTGGGTTCAGAGGGTCTTAAGGCTGTGGGGCTGTCTTTGCCCAGCCAGCTGCTTTGCCTGAAGTGTCCCACACTGATGCCGACAGGCTGGTGGGCGGGGCTGGGTCCTGGCACTAATAACCTAGAGGGAGGATTCCAAAATCCTCGCCAGCACCAGTGTCCTCATGGTAGATGGCGCTCCCACCAACGCCTGCTGCCAGTGTCCTTGTCCAGCTGTGCTCCAGTCACCTCTTGCCTCTCCAGAGACTCTCCAAGATCAGCAGGTGGGTCTGACCCAGGCTCCTTTCAAATGACTTCCTCTGCCTTGGGTCCTGGAGCTTGTGAGGTTTTGTGCGTGCCCTTTAAGGATGGAGTCTCGAGGGTTGGGGGCAGATTATAGCTCAGCGGTAGAGCACATGCTTAGCATGCACGAGATCCTGGGAACCCTGGTACCTCCATTAAAAAAAGAAATAAATAAATAAGCCTAAATACCTCCCCACCTCAAAAAAAAAAAAAAAAAAAAAAGGTGGAGTCTCTATTTCCCACAGCCCTTTGGCTCTCCCAAAAGTCAGCCCTATTGACCTTCAAAACCAAGCGTTCTAGGGCCTCTTCTTTCTGGTGCAGGACCCATAGCTGGGGAGCTCCTCAGGCTGGATATTATAAACTATCATCCGAAAGCTATTTGAAAAGTCAAAAAAGAAAATAATAAAATAAGTGAATAAAATGTACAAACAGTAATTTGAACTTGTTTTGATAAAAAATTAAAATACTCTGGTAGGGGGGTAATAGCTCAGTGGTAGAGTGCATGCATGAGGTCCTGGGTGCAATCCCCAATACCTTGTTAAAAAAATTTTAAGTAAAAATTTAAAAATGAATAGACCTAATTACTCCCCTGCAAAAAAAGTTTTAAAAAATACTCCACATTAAAACCTTAAGAATATGTACACAATTATTACCAAAGCTTGCTTCTTAAACAAATTTGTGGTACACACAATTGTGTCTCAAGCTTCAGTAATCTCAAGAGCCCTTCCCAGTCTTAAAGATGTATTGAGGACCCCAAAGAGTTTTTGTTGATGTTGGTTCAATATTTGCCATATTAGGAATCAATATTTGAACAATTAGAACCAGGAGGAAAGTTGAGGGACTGATTCACAAATAAATACATGGGCTGTTTGTAAGGAGAAAATAGTAGACCGCATGCTCCTCCAGCCTCTGGGAGGCTCCTGCTAAGGGGAAAGCAGTAGATCCTCCTGGACCTTCTCTGCCTGTAGAGAGAGGGAGGCCACCAGGAAATTTGGTTGGGCTCCCAGTAGAGGCCAGGTTTGGTCTCCTGGACCAAGGTTCCCACAGCCGCCTGCTCTGGTGAGTGAAGATACCTGACTCATGCTCCTCCTGGTACTGTAGACCCTGTCGGGTTGGGCCCTATGTGGGGTGGTGGGGCAGATGTCCAGAAGAGAGCAGAGCAGTCGGCGGACTGGAGCATAGAAAATCAGAGTCAGAAAAGAGAGGGAATAGGAGAGTATGGACATCACAAGCCCCTTGGAAGCCAGCTGCCCTAACCCAGCAGTGACCACGATTATTCACCCCTTTGTCGTGTTTGTGGTTTTTTGCCTGTCCCTCCCCACTACACCAAGAGCTCCGTGGAGAGTATCTGTCTTCTGCCTTGCTGTGCCTGATTCCTAGCACACAGTAAGTGGTCAAATAAATATTTGTTCTGGTTCGACTGCATCCTGGTGAACACTTGCTTTGCCTTTCTTCTTTTCTAATAAACTTTCTAATGGACCCTAACAGACCCACGGAAATAACCCATGGCAAAGAGAACACCCCAAATTGAGAAACAGAACATGATCAGTTCTCAGAAACCGCGCGTGCCCCCTCCCGGCCGCTAGCCTCCCAAAATCTATTCTATTAACAAAACATTTAAATGTTCGTGTAATTCTGAAGTATGGGAAGTATTTTAAGTACAACAGCAGTGTCCAATCCAGAGAGAGAGAAAAGGAAAGCCCCAGGCCTCCTCCTGCGCGTTTTCCAGATGCTGAAATCCGAGCAGGCCCCGATTTCAACGCGAGCTGTCGCATTCCTGGGTGCAGCCTGGCATTTGGAAGCGGGGCTGCGAGGGCCAAGGCTGAGGGACGGCTGAGCTGGGAGAAGGCTTCCCCCCACGATCAAGGTCCGTAACACAACAGTGTCGGGCGGTGGACCCCCGCCCTCCCGGCCCTCTGCGCTACAGCCTGAGCGTCCCATTGGCCGGAGGCCGGCGGGCGGAGTCTCCCATTAGCCCGAAGCCAGAAAGGCCCCATAGGCAGAAGGGCAAGCGGGAGGACCCTCCCATTGGCCTGAAGCCAGAAGGCTCCCATTGGTCGAAGGCTCGACGAACGAAGGCTCTCATTTGCCTGGGGCCGCGCCGCGCCGCACGGCCTTCTGGGAGCTGTAGTTGCAGCGTCGCCGGCGCGGCCGCCATTGTCCGGCGGGCTGAGAGTCCGGCGGTTCGTGTGGCGTGGGTGGCTTTCGGATTCAGAGTCGCCGCGGGCGGCTGTTCTCGACCTGTCGGCCCAGGATGGACCCGGAGGAGGAAGCGGCTGCACTGGCGATGGCTACGGAGCCGCCGGCGGAACGGCTTCAGGTACGGTGGAACAATAATAGTAACAATAACAACGACGGCAGCGGGCCCCGGGCGGGCGTCTCCCTCAGATTTGCCCCTTTAGCCCTCGCAGCACACGGTGAGCCGGGTCAGCGTTGTCCCCCGAGACTTGCTGGGAGACTGCAGCCCGGGTCGGGCTCACTGACTAACCCAGCCGTCAGGGGTGGCATCGGAATTCGAACCCGGGTTCTCCAGCCCCCGAGTGCGCGTGCTCCCCGGGTCCTCCGGCCTTGCCGTTTCGGAGTGGGACTTTGGGTCATTCCCGAGGACCAGGCTGGCCCTGTCCCCGCCCCGAAGGCCGACCGCCGTGAGAATGGGTAATAGTAACTGGAGTAGAGATGCTTCAACATATGGAGTCCGCCGACTCACACCCGGGGCCCCGCTTACCGAAGCCCCTGGCCCGCGGCTGGGGCATAGCCTCTGGGGTGAGGACGAGTGGCCACATACCACGTGGGTCCGACCCCTGCGGGGCTGTGGGGGACTGCAGTACAGGGCAGTCTGCTTACAGGGCCATCTGGGAGGCTCCTGATTGAAAGCTACAGCCGTTCTAGACAAAGTGGCCGCTGCCTGTGTTCTCCGTATAGTGCTGACTCCACATGGCAGGAGCCGAAAGGAATTCATAAATCCTGAGGCTCTGCATCTTTGAAATTATGGACTGGGTTATCGGGGCTGCATTTATTTATGATTCGGTAGACAAAGGGAAACTCTTGATAATTTCCTATATGCATGTGTTCAGAGGTGTGTTGTTGCAGATAGGCATGAAATGCAACCCCGCCTTAGTTTAGTTTGCTTTTGCTGAGGATGGGAGAAAGGAGGCAGGAAGGAAGTCAGAGAATAGGAGAGCCGGACAGTAGTTAAAGCAGTAAAAACAGATTTTATTCAGGAGTTGTTGCAATAGAGGGAAGAGACTTCAGTATAGAACTGGACTCAATTCTGAATACAACAAGAGAAGCTGGGGTTTATAACGGGGGTAATGCTGCGCTGACCTAAAACAGGATTCTTGCTGAAGGAGGCTAAGTGCTGGGATATTACCTGGAGGATTGTGGGGGATGAGGACTTTGAAAAGATATCATGAGTGCTCAGATGTGGATGATGGGATCCTGGCTAAACCAATGTGACAGGGTTTTTGGTTAAACTACCTGATGCTAAATGGACACACAAGCCCAAAGGTTAGGGCTTAGTTGGGAAGAGAAGTTCGGAGAAGGCCAACTAAAGTTTGGTCAAGGAGAAAGTCTTTGTCAGCAGTAAGAGAGGTTTAAGAGGAAGTGTGTTCATTATCTGTTGCTGTGTAAGGAATAACGCAAAACTTAGTAGCCTAAAACAGCAGTAAATATCATCTCAGTTTCTGATGGTAGGAATTCTGAAATGACTTCGCTGGTGGGTCTCCCCTGAGCCCATGAATTGACAGTTAAGATGTCAGCCTGGACTGCTGTCACCTGAGACTTGATTGGGGCTGGAGGATCCATCTCCTGGGTGGCTCATTCACATGACAGTTGGCAGGAGGCCTCTGTTCCTTTTCATGTGGGCCACCCTGTGGAGCTGCGTGGGTGTCCTCACAACATGGCATCTGGCCTGCAAAGTGAGTGACCTAGAAGAGGGCAAGGTGGAGGTCACAATGCCCTTTGTGACCTGGGGTCAGAATTCACACCCTACAATATCAGTTGCAGAAGTCAAACCCGCTCAGTTTAGGAGGGGACTACACAAGGGCTGGGGGGCCACTGGTGGCTGTCTTGGAGGCCAGCCACTGCAGGAGGCCAGGGCCAGAAGTGGAGGGCCTTGAGGTCCAGTGTACTTGTATGCTTTGGCTGCTGTAACAGGTGACTACAGGGGTACTGGCTTAAAACAGTACATGTTTACTCTCAGAGTTCTGGGGGTCAGAGAGCTGAACTCAAGGTGGAACCAGGTTCCCCTTCCTGTCAAGACTCTGAGGGAATCCATCTCCTTGGCTTTTGCATCTGTTAGAGCTGTAAACCTTGCATTTCTTGGCTCATGGCCCTTTATCCCTCTTCAGAGCCTGTGCATAGCATTTTGCTTCCGTGGTCACGTTGTCCTCTGCCTCCTGTAGTTAAATCTCCCTTTGCCTTTCCTTTCCAAGGACATTTGTGATTTCATTTAGGGACCACCTGGATAATCCAGGATAATCCCCCCTTTTAAAAAAAAAAAATCCTTAGTCACATCCACAAAGTCCTTTTTGCCATTTATTATGACATTCACAGGTTCCAGGAACTAGGACCCGGATATCTTTGGGGGCCATTCTTCACCGAACCATAGCCAGGCTAAAAAGGATTTCCTGTATCCAAAGGTGAAAAGGAGCTGTTCAAATATTTGAAGCAGGAATGACATGGGTTTGAGGAAAAAAAAACATTTAGAAACTTGGGGCGTGGGTAGCAGAGACAATGAGAGCTAACTGAGGCACAGGCTTGTAGGGGGTGGGCTCAATGACCAGGTGCCGGTTGATGCCGGGGCAGCCTGGTCAGCTGGGGGGGAGAGTATGGAGGAAAGGGATCTGGCAGAGCCCATCCCTCCAGGCCCCTACAGTGCAGAGCAGGAGGAGGGCTGCAGGGGTCCAAGGACAGCAGCAGAGAGGGTCACGAGACAGCAAGGAGTGGGCTCCTGCTAGAATTCCAGGAGGAGACATGAAGGACTCATGATGCCACTGAGAGGTCTTGTGGTCTGGACAGACCAGTACTCAAGTGGACCTGACAGCTGGGCCGTTGCTGGCAATGCGTGCAGAGTAGGCAATGGCGGTGGGGGCAGGAGGCACAGACAGCATGAACAGAGCTGGAGGACCTTCCGAGTGTGAGGTGAGGATACGCGGACTGGAGCAGAGACCTCCACTCCCAACCAAAGGGTTCTGCGTATTTGCTACACGATTGTCTTACATGGGCCCATTTCAGTTATTACCTGTGAGGCTGCCCAGTCTCTGAAGGCCGGCAAGTTTCTGACTCCAGCTGCACACCCCTCTTTTCAGGGAGGATAACGAGCCTCGCTTTGAATCTAAGGACTTCTTAGTGTGTCAGTTAGCTCTTGCTGCACAAAAATCTATCCCAAAACTTAGTGGCTTAGAACAGCAGCCATTTCTTTAGCCTACAAATCTGCGAGTCAGCAGTTTAGATTGTCTCTGTTGGCACCGTTACCTGTCTGAGGTCAGTTGTAGGTCTGCAGTGGTTGGCTTTGATCTTGACTGAACGCCTTCTCCTGTCCTCGCCGTACAAGGCACACCACACACAGCAGCCCAGTAGGTGCCCAGCAAGACCTGACTTGCATTGCTCAGAACGTGCACCCTCTCAGGACACTGGCCTGCTTGTCTTCACCTTCCCTGTTCCTCTTCCTGAGAGCACCAGTGGGGACAGTTCAGCTGATTGAGTGTATGTGTGATGTTTCAGGAGCCGGTGACCTTCCGGGACGTGGCCGTGGACTTCACCCAGGAGGAGTGGGGGCAGCTGGGGCCTGCTCAGAGGACGCTGTACCGTGATGTGATGCTGGAGACCTTTGGGCACTTGCTTTCTGTGGGTGAGGCCCGCTTCCCGAGCTGACAGTCAGATTCCTGCGGTGACTTATTCTTCTTGGGTTACGGGTCAGCGGGCCTCTGGTGCGAGGACTTGGCTGTGGGCTAGGGATCAGAGACCTTGAATCCTCATTCCCTGTGGGATGTGTGGGTAGGAAGGTGTCTGCCCTTTTCTGCCCCCGTGTCTTGATGGTTAGGAGTCTAGGCTGGAGCAGACCCTCACCTTCTTTGTCTTTCTTTGTTTCCAGGGCCTGAGCTTCCCAAACCTGAAGTCATCTCCCAGCTGGAGCAAGGGGCTGAGCTGTGGGTGGCAGAGAGAGAACTTGCCCAGGGCTGCTGTCCAGGTGAGAACCTGCCGAGTGGGAATCCCGAACAGGAGCAGTTGTGCTGCTTGGATGGTGGAGGGTCAGGGTCTCCGAGACAGGACAGGCTACAGAGGAAGGTGGGCAAAGGGCAAAGGGTAGGGCTGAGTCCAGAGGGAGCCAGGTGCCAGCTTCCAAGTCCTTCTCAGTGAAGTCACCCTGAACGTGCTCTATTGCCCTGGCTGTGAGTCACGACAACACGTGAGAAACATTGGCTTCCAGGGAAGCTCACTATGGGTCTGTGCCAGGGGTTTACTAGGGGCTGGTCACGTGGACACCCCTGCCTGACACAGAACAAGACCCCTAGCTCCAAGGAGAAAGCAGGTGTTCACCGTAAACCGTATCGTTGGCACAGACAGTTGGGCACAGGGACCCTCTCTTAGCAGCTAGGTTTGTGGCAGCCCTTCCGAGTCTAGGTTCCAAGTCCAGCCTTGAAAGCTGGCCCTCCTGGGATGGCAGTGGGCCTGCCTGCCTAGTTCTTTTATGCATAGGCGATCTGGCCCGTCCTCCCATCCCCTGGGTGGAGTGCTTCCCATGCCCTGTGGCCTCCTCACCTGTGCTCCCCACAGATGAGGGACTCAGGCCTGTGAGGCTGCCCCCACTTCAGACACCAGTCACAAGACGAGGCCTCCCGTACTTCTGACGGACTGACTAGACCAGGGCTTCCATGCTCCCCCCTCTCAGGTTCATGAGTTTGCTCACAGATCATAGATCTCAGGGAAACACTACTTACTTTTACTGTGGTTTTTTTTTTTTTAATATAAATGATAACGTAAAGGTTACAAATGAACAGTCAGATGTCGGGGGAGAGAGGCTGAAGCTCCCCATCCTGAAGCTGTCTAGGGGCCCACCAGGGTCACCCCAGTAGCATAAACTTGAATGGTTGAGGAAGATTTATTACGATTAACAAAAGACATTCCTCACCCCTCTCACCACGGAAATTCCAAGGGTTTTAGGAGCCATATGCCAGGAACCAGGGATGAAGACCAAATGCGTATGTTTCATTACATGACAGTATCCCAAGCACTCACTCCCTGTGACCTTGTCCCTCTCAGCCCTGGGCACCACTGATCCACTTTCTGTCTGTGGATTTGCATATTGTGGATGTTCCATTTAAATAGAATCTTGAAGTGTTTGCCCTTGGTGTCGAGCTGATTTTTCTTTTTTCTGTTTTTTTTTTAATTGAAGTGTAGATGATGTACAGTATTATATAAAGTACAGGTGTCCCATATAGTGATTCACAGTTTTGAAAGGCTCTACTCCATTTATATTTTAAAGGCTGTACTCCAGTTATTATAAAATATCAGCTGTATCTATATTCCCCATGCTGTGCAGTATATCCTTATGGCTTATTTTGTCTGTAACAGTTTGTATGTGTCTAACTTACCTCTGTGAGTTCACATTTTTGGGGTTCAGTTGCGTCGTATGCTTCATTCCTTTCTGTGGCTGAATAACACCCCATTGTGGCTGGACCATGGTTATTTATCCATGCATGGACATTTGGGTTGTTTCCATTCTTTGGCTCTGGTGACAGTGCCACTGTGAACATTCCTGTCCGAGTCTTCGTATGGACTGACTGGTGTGTTTACGAGGCCCTCTGGGGGCTGTGCGTGGAGTCAAGTTCAGGGGCTGGGGGTGAGTGGATGGGCGCCCGCTGCCCGCCTGGCCTCAGCCCCTCCTGCCCCTCTCCCTGGGCCAGTGCGCCTCTCTGCCTCACGTCTGAGGACCTGCTCCCATCAGCTCTGGGACTTGGTTGTGGACACCGGTTGGTGAGATGGCCCCTGAGTGAGTGAGCACACATTGCGTGCTCTAGACAGAATTCCAGCCAGGGAGGAGGTTTGAGGGGATTGGGGCCCCCAAAGATGTGCCTGCCATCACCCTCAGAATTGCCTTCTGTGTCGTGGGGCCAGCCCAGTACAGTCACAGCAGCCCTGGTGTCAGGGAGGCAGGAAGAGGACAGCTGGTGCCGAGGCTGCAGGTGTTCAGTCACTGCCCTGGAGGTGGAGGCAGGGGTATGGGCACTTGGCAGCCTCTCACAGCCAGAAATGGCCCGGAAACCCATTCCTGCAGCCCCCGGGGTGTGGCCCCACCGGCACTGATTTAGGACTCAGACTTCCCGAGAACAGGTTGTGCCGAGTTCAGGCCTGTTCTCTGGTGAGCTGTTCCACCTTCACTGTCCTGCAGGGAGCTGAGCACCTTGCCTGCCTGAGTGGCGATTCTGACCCTGGGGGGTCCCGGGACCAGGGGCTGCTCCTCCCAAGGTGTCCTAAATGCAAGAGGGCACCTGCACTTGGGGACCTGTCCTGTCACGCTGGGTTTCCTAAAATTGATCTCCTCGTCCCCTGCCACCCCCACTGCTCCTCGTGCACCTTTCTCAGTGTCTGTCTCCTCGGCTCCGAGGCCAGGGCTTTATCCCCAGCATCTGGGGCCAGACAGCACATATTTTCGGCTTTGCAAGCCATGTGCAGTCTCCAAGTGTGTTTCCTCTCAGCGCTGGAACGAATCACCACAAACACACAGCTTACACAACACGCGTTTATCATCTCACAGTGCTGTCAGACCTGACCCACGTGTCTGCTCTGGGCGTTGTCAGCGGGCTGGGGGTTGGGGTGGACTCACTGGGAGGCTCAGGGAGAGTCCGTTCCGCATCTGGGCTTGGTCAGCTTGTTGGCAGAATCCAGTTCCCAGAGGTCATAGGACTCGGGTTCCTTGCAGACTGTCATCCAGGAGCTGTTCTCAGCTTCGAGATGCACCCAAATCCTCTGGCTCATGCCTTCTGCCCAGCCAGCCTCTCCCTTCTGCCTCCTCCTGCTTTTCAAGGTTGAGGCGGTGGCTTTGGGCCCACCCCGCTAATCCTGCATCGTCTCCCTGTTTTGAGGTTGAAGATCAGCTGATGAGTGAGCTTGGTGTCACCTGCAGACTGCCTCGTCAGCAGGACTTCCATGGCTGTCTGACCGAACAGCCAGGGGACAGCTTCCGAATTTTGCCATCTCTGTCATGTATTTTTTTCCTACAGTTATTTAAAAACCTGAAAACACTTAGTAGCTTGGGGGCTGTACTGCGCCAGCTCCTGACCAATATCAATATCTGGCCATGATAGGTGCTGAAGAAGTTGTTGAAAAGAGTGAATGAGTGAATCTGTGTTTGCAGACAGGGCACTGGTGTTGCAGTAACAGCAGAATTGGGATTTGCCTGGAGGTTGCGCAGGTCCTTAGGACACAGGACACAGGCTCTGTGTTTTCTCTGTGTTTTCTCCCCCAGCCCCTCACAGCTCTCTGGTTTTCTTTCAGGCTGGGAGCCTGGACCTGAAGGCCGAGCGCCACCCCGGGAGCAGGGCCTTCCTGACGAGAAGGGAGAGGAAGGCCTCCTGATGGAGGCTCCGTGTCCCACCACCCCTGGGGAAGATGCGGGGTGTGAGGGCCAGGTCCCCGAAGTACCAGAGACAGACCAGGGACATTTGAGGCAATTGGAATTCAGCCTCAAGGAAGGACCAGTTCGAGATGGAAGCCACGAAAGCATCCGACTCGGGGAAGACTGTGTGGTGAGTTCAGACCTGCACCCATTCCCAGAGATCTCTGGGGCAGGATACTTGTGGACCCATGACTCACAGGCTCCCAGCTCGGAACAGAACTCCAGCTCAGCGGGTCAGCAGACGGGCTCAGGACAACAGCTGGGTGATGGCAGTGACTGTGGCAAAGCCCCGGGGCCGACTGTTCCCGGGCCAGAGCCCGTGCGCAGCCAGGCTCAGGATAAACCCTACAAGTGTGCTGACTGCGGGAAGTCCTTCAACCACAACGCGCACCTCACGGTGCACAAGAGGATCCACACGGGAGAGAGGCCGTACATGTGCAAGGAGTGCGGGAAGGCCTTCAGCCAGAACTCCTCCCTGGTCCAGCACGAGCGCATCCACACGGGTGACAAGCCCTACAAGTGCGCCGAGTGCGGCAAGTCTTTCTGCCACAGCACTCACCTCACGGTCCACCGGAGGATCCACACCGGGGAGAAGCCCTACGAGTGTCAGGACTGCGGGCGCGCCTTCAATCAGAACTCCTCCCTGGGCCGCCACCGGCGCACGCACACCGGGGAGAAGCCCTACGCCTGCAGCGTGTGCGGGAAGGCCTTCTCGCGGACCACCTGCCTGTTCCTGCACCTGAGGACTCACACTGAGGAGCGGCCCTATGAGTGCAACCACTGCGGGAAGGGCTTCCGGCACAGCTCTTCCCTGGCCCAGCACCAGCGCAAGCACGTCGGGGAGAGGCTGGTCTTCGAGCAGATGCCGGCTCTCACGAAGCCTGAGTGGCCGGAACCCCTGGCCCCGGGTGAGAGGGCCCCCCGGAGCGACAGGCCCTTCAAGTGTGGCCAGTGTGGCAAGTGTTTCAGTCAGAGCTCGCACCTCATCCGACACCAGATCACGCACAGCCGGGAGGAGCCCCGCGGCCGAGGCCGGCGGCGCCAGCAGCCCCGTGGCCGGAGCCCGCACCTCAGCCGGCACCCGCTGGCACCCTCGGGCGAGAATCCTGGGGGCGGGATGAAGGCCGGACAGCCTGCTGGCCGAGCGCTTGCCCTGTTTGACATCCATGAAATCATGCAAGAGAAAAACCCAGTGCACGTTATTGGGGTGGAAGAGCCTCCTGTGGGCACGTCTGTGCTATTTGACATCCGAGAATCCACGTAGGGGAGAAACTGAGGATGACTTTTGAAGCCCAGGTACAAAGATGTGGTAAGTCCGCATGGTGTGTTTACGGAAAGGGGGCTGGGGGTACAAGTGCCCTCGGGTTTCCTAAGGAAATGATGCTTTCCGAACACCTGGGGTCAGTGCCTCTGCATTCTCTCAAGCCTGGTGCCCCCAACCTCTTGTTACCCTGAAATGAATTCACCGGTAATGTAACCTACATGTGTGTGATGTCAAAAAATCCACGAATGGCCCCGTCTGTAAAGGATAATTAAAACAAAAGTAACTTCTGACAGGGTAATGTGTGCTGAGTTGGTGTGGAGTCTGTCCCTGGGACTGGGCGGCCTCTGTGCCCGGAGGCCGGGGGCACCGCCTGTCATTTGCCGTCATACACGGTGTGGTGTCGGCCAGGAAACCCTAAAAGGGTCATTCATGTATGGGTGTGATTTTCCAGAGTGGTGACTAACTCTTCGAAAAGGTTTTGAGCAAGACAAAATGCCATTGCATTTCTGGAAGATTTTGTATAACATTCTAAACATGCAGGAATCAATTTGTGTTTGTATGTCAATTAATTTGTGTTTGAGGTCGAGCCAGGGTCTCAGTTCATACATTACCACCAGGTGGTTTCACACATACATAAACAGTCCACGGGGCCGGGGCCGCACTTCAGGGTCATTAGAGCCTGTGTGGCAGCCACACTCACGCCCAAATCGGGTGACAGAGAAGCCCCGGGAAATTCCACAGCTTTTCAGGCTGTCACAGCTCCTGTTGAAAACCATCGCCTTAGAACACCCATGTTGCTGTGAGATGGAGGATCTCAGTCATCGTGGTTTTGTTCCCTACGAGGCATTTGGTGACGCCTGGACACATTTTGGTTGTCAGGACTGGTGGAAGGGAGCTATGCCACTGGCATCCAATGGGAGAGGCCAGAGATGCGGCTGAACACCCACAAAGCTCCAGACAGCCCTCAACCAAGAGTCATCGGCCCCGCAGTGGAGAAGCCACACCCAACACAACCGCTGACTTTCCTGACTCTGGAAATTGATGGATCAGGGCTAGACTAACAGTCCTATGCATTTGACTTGAACAAATGATATCATTAATGAATGTACAGAATGTTTTTCAGTAATTTTTTTTTCAGTATTTGGTGGCCTTTGTAGTTTGGTGTGAAGAAGGAAGAGAATCCACTTATTTTTCTGAGTAATTAAATTTTAGCATTTTGTTTTGGACATTCCATGTGAAACGTGGATAATACATTTTCACTGGCACCCCTACCTACCACAGGATTATTTTCACAGCAGCTCCAGAAATCAAGTCATTTCATCCATTTTTCTGAATATCTCTAAAAAGCAAGGACTTTCAAAAATATGTACGTAACTATGCTGGTCCGTGGGGACAAAACCCTTTTGTAATTGTGCTAAGACTTTGCCTTTTTCACCGTGTTGATGTCTGCACTGACAGTGCAGAAGCACCGGCTGGGTAAACCTGCCATGGCCTGAGGGAGTGGGAGTCGAGGATGTGGCCCAGGGTCGGTGTTCGTATTCTTCCTTCCCTGCATTGCAGTAAAGGGGGGACAGTGCTGGTTTCTCATAAGAATGACCATGATGAAGCAGGAAAAATTACTAACTTTATTAAATCTCAAGTAAAACTACATTACCGCTATCACATCTAAACAGAAACAACAATTCCTCAGTTGCAGTTCCTCAAGCTGCATCACCAAGCAGCTTGTGTTCCGGTGTTCCTGGTTGCCTTGTAAGTTTAGTTTTCTGTGTGGTTTCTTCTAATTGTGATCTAAAGAGAAACCACCCAGTGCCTTTGGTTGATACTTTCCTTAGGTCTCTTTTAATTTACAGGTCTCCCCTTTGTAGTTTTTTCTTCTGTGTTGGGGGAAACAGCAGGGTAACCTCACTTTTGTGCCCATCCCAGGCCTGCCCCTCAGACCCTCCCAGCCTGGTGGACTGACTTCTGACTTGGACTCCAGTCGCTGGGCTGTGCTGTGTTGTGCCCCCGTTCTGCTCTCACAAGCTGTCGGCCCCTTCCCAAGCGCAGCTCCCTTCTCCATGGGGTCTCTGCTGGAAGACCTCTCTCTCAGCTGTCAACCCCGAGGAGGGCCAGACTTCTTAGAAAACGGCTGCTTTTTATACAACACGGGACCGTCTCATGTGAGCATTTTCATGTCCACTGTTGGAAACTTCGCCTGGGTCATCTTTTTGCTTTCCTCCGGTTTTCCTCCTGAGGAAAGCAGAGCTTCCTGACCTTCGTCTCTGCTGTTCTTGACATAAAGAAGAACATTGTCTCCGTGGTGTGATCCTTGCTATCTATAGCATAAAGGATGCAAAACCCAAGGATTTTAACCTGCCTGCTCTCTAACCTAAAATTAAAGACCTCAAGGACCGTCCGGAAATGAAATGTCCAGCCCACTGGGACTCTACGTCTGTGCTCCGGTTACTCACAACCGTTGCCTTTTCTTGTTTGTTCGCTGTTCCTGCTGCAGTTGCTGAAACTAGCAAAGTTAAACACAAACCATAAACACCAGAAGTTGGGAGGAAAGAAAATTGAATAGGGCACATCTCAGCTTGTAGAAATTGTTCCTAAAAATACCCTGCAGAAGGAACGTTGCATTGGCCCAGCGTTGAAGGGATTTCCCCCCAGAGAGGCGTGGCAGCACCTCTGGGAGCCAGGCCGGTGACTGAGCATCGGCACTCAGCACTGGGTCACTGTGGCTGAGTGTTGGAACTCCACCTGGACTTGCGTGTCCATTTCTGTTCTTTGGATGCTGTGAGTGCCATGGCCCCAGTGTCCGTTGTAGCAGAGCCGGCCTCTGGGATGCTTGCAGCCTCATGGCGTATGTGCAGAGACTCCATGAGACCCCGTCGAAGCTCCAGTTTCTCTGTGCTCTGTGCTCACCTTTCCTCAAGGCTTGTCCTCATGGCTTTTCGCATCAGCTCTCACTGTCACGGGAGCTCTGTCCTCATAGCTTGGCCCGCACCAGCTCCTATTTCGTGCTTAGCAGATAACCTTCTGCTTACATAGCTGAGAGGAGATGTGTTTTCAGACGGTCCTGTGATGTGTGTCATTTTACACTTAAGGAAAACAAAGCACAGGACCAGTTACTGTCCCAAGGCTGCACGGCCAGGTAGTGGAGGTAGAATCTGAAGTCAACGCCCAGTTAACAGTGGCTTAAACAAATCAGGCTTTGTTCACAAGCTGTCTTCAGTGGCTCAGCTACGTCAGAATCTGGGTTTTCTCGCAGCCTGTCCCTCATGGTCATGGGGAGGCTGCTGCCGCTCAGCTATTGCATCACAATCCAGACTGGAGGAAGAGGGAGGCAGCAGTCATTTCTTTGGCAAGGGTCAAAGAAAGGCCTTTCCCAGAAGCTCCTGGCAGAGGCCCACTTATGTCTCACTGGCCAAGACTGGGTCCCAGGGCCTCCCTTAATGATGAGGGGTCTCAGAAAGCTCATGTTCAGCTTTTCTAACCTCTGAGACAAAGACCTGTACAAAGAGGTCTCGGGAAGCGGGTGGAGAGGCAGATCGCCGAACCTGCTGCCACATTTCTGCTCCAGTCTCTTGGAGGGACCGCCAGTGCTCCCCATTTTCTTCTCAGGGGCTGTGTCTTCATCTCCCGGATTGTCCAGCTGGCCGGGCCCCTTCCTTCCAAAGCTCAGCCCCCTGGCGTCCTGAAATCTGCCCTCATTCAGAGTCCTTCCATCTCTCGAGGGGCTTCTTGCCCTCCCTGCCCCTCTTAAATGTTGGGATCCCTGGGGCGCTGTCCCCACACACCCCTCTGATGTCCCCATCCACACCTGTGGCTTTGTGTCACTCGCTCCCAGATCTTGGTCTCTGAGCTTCAGCTCCCCCAAGATGCCCCACAGACTCCGAACACACCACCAATCCAGACGGAAATGCCACTTTCCAGTCCAGACCTGTCCCTCCTCCCCCAGTCCCTTCCACAGGGTATGTTACCATCTGCCATCCCACTCTTCAAGCCAGGAGTTGGATGTCCTGTTGATTTTACCATCTAACCATCTCAGCTACCTTCATTTCATTCCCTTCCCACTGCCAGCACTGGTGCAGGATGGCCACGAGGGGGAAGTGACGTGACACCAAGTGGCCTGGGCACCAGAGCTCTCCCCGCTTTCCACTTTTCCTCCTCACTGTGCTGTCAGTGGTGAGTGCAGACTCAGAATGTTCCAACTACCAGTGTGCCCTGGGGACGGGAGACCCGGCAGTAACTTTGTGGTTCTGGACAACTCGGGAAGCCAGCCTGCGATTCCTGTCCCCACTCCACCTTGGCCCCCAGAACGGCAGTTGCCTAAGGGTCATGTTCCCACAGTTCTCAGAATGGACGCTGGGTGGCCTGAGGCTGCAGTGGCCTCACTGGGAAAGCTGGGGACAAGCTTGTCACCATCGCCACTTGCCACCCACTCCTGTGCAGCCCAGATCTTTGCACATTTTCATTTCTCATTTCGGATCATGTTTTCTAGGCATAATATTCCTACTGATTTCCTTATAATACTTTGAAACTGAGTCAGATAAGAAACCCCTCAGGGGAAATTACTGTAAACTAGGGAAAATACACGGTTTAATCAGTTGATAAAAGTAATGCAAATTCTTTGTAGCAAAACCTGGAAAATACACAAAAGTATGAAGATTGATTTAAAATTTAATTTCTCCTACTTCCACTATCCAGAGATGGTCATTACCTTAAGATTTTGTTAATTTTTCTTATAATTGTTTTCTTGAAATATACACGTGTATCTTATACATAACACCAAAAGTACTTATAGTTACCTTGTGTTTAGAAAATTGGAATCTCTTCTAGTTCTCTTGAAACGTGCTTCTAACTATATTTTGAACATTTTCCTCTGAAAATGGGTTTCATGTAGCTTTTTAAATTACCTTTCAGGAGGATTGTAGCAACGTGTCTTCCACCCGCCATCTTCCCAGCCTTGGCTTTTATCCAGAAGTGGGAGGAGGGTTCCATACACATTTCTGGGGGAGCATGAATTGATACAGCCTCTGTGAAGGACACTTAGTTCGTTGCTGTCTAAATCACAAACATGGAAACCAGTTGTCTCGGCAAACCAGTTGCCGATAGTGAACCCTACAGATATATTTGTATGCGTGCAGACTATTTGTATATGGTATTTGCTGTGGTATCGATATCAAAAGTAAAAATCTGGAAACAGCCTCAGTGTCCACCACAGGGAACTGGCTCAGTGATTTCTGGTGGAGTGGAAAACTACACAGACTTTAAAATGGGGACTGTCTTTATGAACTCATGTGGAAAAGAGCTCCAAGAAGCATTGTTTAGTGAAAAGGTGTAAAATAGTGTTTCCATTTGTGTAAAGAGGAAACCATCTTTACACACACACACAAGATACCTGAGTGGTACAAACTAACCAGACATCCTAGTTGCTCTTGGGGAAGAGAAATGGGGAAGGGATGAGGAATGATTATCACTCTTTATCTTTTGATATTTTTGGAATTTTGAAACATGTAGAAGTATTATTACCAATTCAAAAAATAAATTTAAATTAAAAACTCAACTCTTTCCAGTTAAGCTAAATTTGATGATTTGTTCCATTCTTTCCTGTTGTCGGACTTAAAGGTTCACATGACTATGTCTTGGCCCCATCTGTTCTGTATATACACACACTGTGTGTATGTGTGTAGCTAATCGGACCAGTTGAGTGTACAATACCCTGGACTCCATGAAGTTTCCTGCAAGCTAGTTGTAGCACATACATTTCCAAGTTATTTTATTAAATTCCCTGTATCAGCCAACCCAAAACGTGAGACCCCACACACAAATTGTGGCCAATAGCCAAGCCCTCCATTTTCAGTGTCTCCTTGCACATTCTCAGAGACTGTCAAGTCATTTGGGCAAAAGGTAGGTGGGAAGAAATCTGCTTCCAGTCTGAAAAGCAGTCTCCCATCAGTCTCTGGTAAGGAGACCCAAGGTGAACAGCTTCCAGAATATGCCGTCCAATGTGGTTTCCACATGTGATAATAAATTAACCAAAGTTAAAATGTCAGTTTCTCAGTCACACTAGCCATGTTTTAACTGCTCACTGGTTACAAATAGAACATTTCCATCATTTCAGAACGGTCTTTTGGATAGTGCTGGTCTAACTGTAGGTGGCTGAGAAGACTTTAAAAATCCCCCCTTGTGATCGCCTTACTGCAGTGGGGAATGGAAAAGGGTTAGGTCTGCTTCTCCACCAGGTCACACAGGCCTTTTGCCTGTGGGTGAGCTTTTAATGTCCCATCTTGTACCCAGGGACATCCCTTCATTAGGGAAGGTAATTTGCATCACCTAGTGCCTATCCATTATTGATTTTTAGGGAGTCCTCATGGATATACAGAAAAACTAAGGTGCAGGGACATTCACTGCATGTGTTTATAGTATCTCAATTTCCAGTTAAAGGTGGGAGAGAAAGGTGTGATACCATGATTTATAACAACATATATTTGGTCTTCATCCCCACTTCTGGCAGAGCTCCTAACCCTTGGAATTTCCTGAGTGATGAGAGTGTAAAGGTGTCTTTTACATGAAGTGACTTTTGGAAAGCCCTTAGGGAACCCAAGGTTGGGGTTCCCACTCACTGGCTTTCTGGGGCTGGGGGTGCCATTCATTGGCAGTGGCCAATGATTCTCATATCTGTATAATGAAGTGTCTCCATAAGAAACCCCAAAGGTGGGTGTTTGACCAGCTTCTAGGTTGGTGAATGTGCGTCCTTCTGGGCAAGTGCGCACCTGAAGAGGCTGTGGGAGCTCCACCCCTTCCCCCACACCTTGCTCTGCGTCTTTCCCAGTTGGCTTTTCCTGAGTCATCTCCTGTTCTGATAAATCGGTAATCTGGTGAGTAAATGGGTTTGCTGAGGTCTGTGTGCCACTCTGGCAAATTAACCAAACTGAAGGAAGGGATGTGGGAGCCTCTGATTTGTAACCAGTTGTCAGAAGTTCAGGTAACGGTCTGGACTGGTGTCTGAAGTGGGGTTTTGAGGGCAGTTTTGTAGGACTGAACCCTCAACCTGTGGAATCTGACACTATCTCCTGGTTGATAGTGTCAGAGAATTAATTGATTATTGGTTTGGAGGAAACTGCCCCCCAACCCCTTTCCCACCTTCCCACTCCTCCCTTGCCACATTGGAATTGGGTGCAGAACCCAAAAGAGAAAGTAAGTTATGGTAAATTCATACAGATGGAAGAAATTTTTACGTATCGAGATATGGGGAAGTCACTCTGGCTTATACATGATTTAACTTGAACTTTATTCTATCCAAAACAGCCTGTCGAAAGGCCTGTCAAACGTGCATTGTACATCTGCTTTAACTACTAAGAATGCATTTTAGAACTAAAATGGAGTAACTATGGTTGAGGCATCCAAAATGGAGCTGGGGGATCATTGTGGATGTGGTTTCAGACATGTTTCTGTGTCACTGAGAACTGGAATTTTTTAAAATGTATCAGACTCAAGGACACCACCAGCGGTTCTCAAAACTGTATCTGCCAGCGGCTGCCAACTGCAAGCTTATGGTCTCAGGGTCTCCCCCTTGTAACTGTGCAACCATTTTGGACCCCAGCCGATCTTTGCCTAACAAGCACCCTTACTTCTTGCCAGCTCTAATCCTAATTCTTGACAATTTATGTAACTTTGCAGGTTTTGCCTTTATAAGCCTCTCCCATTTTGTAGTCAGTGGGAACACAATTCAAGTGCTTCTTGGATCTGTGTCTCCTAGGCTATAGTCCTTAGTTGGGCTCAAATAAAACTGTTTTCCTTTCCTATTTTAGATGGTTTATTGATTACTTCCACCAATAATACAATGGAATAATATGTAGCCACTTAACAAAGAACAGTTTTCAAAAAATAATGAAGTGGAGAAATGGTTAGAGTCAGTGGAAAGAAACAGGAGCGTGTAAAATATGATTATGATTGTTTTAAGTTATATATACAGGAACAATCAGTCAAATCTAAATTGGAAGACAGTTTGAAAAACCAGATTGGAAACATGAAAAATGTGAAGACTATTAAAAAGAAAAAAAAGCTGAGGATTCCTTCCAGATTGAAGATGACTCAAGATGGGGCAGCAGAGTGCAAAGTGTGGTTTTCAATAAAAAATGAAAGAGAAAGTACCTAGGGCATTACTGGGAGAAATTAGCATGTGGGCTATGGAGTAGGTGATGGCATGGTTTCTCCCTTGTGTCTTGGGTGGGTGGACATTTGCTGAAGGATATATAGGTTTCGGGGGCAAATTCCCACACTATATACTATCAATGGAAATAATTAACAACCTATAATAGAAATAGAAAAGTTTCACTGGAGCCAAACTGAGGACTATATAGTCCAGGAGACAGCCTCTCAGATAACTCTGAGAAACTGCTCCATTGAAGCATGGTTTTCAGCAGTTCTATATCCTGTCAGAACAAAGAACACCAAACAAGTCAGGGATATAGTCCTTCAAGGTTTTAAAAACTAGACCAGCACATACACAGCAAGTTAGTGTGGCCTTGGCACCTGGGAAGGGAGTCATCATTGAAGGAGGCCTAGCATTGGTGTCCCAGGAAGGGAGGCAACCTTTATTTTTAACATGGACATTCTTTACTTTTGATCAGTGCACCCTTTTCTTTAACAATTAGAGTAAATAATACGGTAATACAATGTATGTTTTAGTTAGCATAAATGTAAAGTTAAATCATGGACTCAACAGAATGACTTTTTCACACCTGAAGATATGAAACTTTCTTCCATTAATACTTACACAGATATATGTGCAAAGAGAAAGATGGGGAAAGTACATAGGCTGCACACCTACAAGGACATACAGAAAACTACGTGCAGTGCCAGTATAGATCTAGTCTTCCCACCGCAGGGCTCAGCTGATGACCAATTCCCACGCTTCTTCCTGTGGAGGCGCTCTTGGATTTCATTTCCCAGGAGGCCATTCGCGCCGTGCTGGCCCGTTCCAGGCCCGCGGGCTCGGGGCCCGCTGGGAGGTGAAGTCCTAGCCTCCGGCGCCAGGCGGAAGTGCCCTTGGTGAGCGCGCACCGGGCGGTAGGAGGCGCGGTCCCACCTTGGTGAGTCCGCTGTCCCAGCTGGGTGGCAGGTGTGAGTGAGAGGAAGGGGTTGCTCGCGTGTGCACGCGGTGGGGCTGGAGGGGGCGTACACCTGGGCCCGACAGCCTGTAGGGGAGCGGGGAGAGGAGGGTGTGGTGCGCGTCCTAGGGGTTGGGGACGGGGAACGACCTGCAGGAGCAGGTGAGACCTCAGGTGTGTGTCCGAGTGCGACCCTGCACGTGTACGTGTCAACGGAGGGAGTGTCCTGCATGTGAGACTTAATCTGTGTGTAGGTGTGTCCTCGTGTGTCCATGTGCTTAACTGTGTCACTGCGTGTGTGTGAGGAGAGGGGTGTCCTGCATGTGTGACACCACCTGTGTGTGCAGGTGTGACTCAAGTGTGTGCCTATGCCTTATACCTTTAGCCATCACTCCCCATTCACCTCTTCCCCAGCCTCAACACCCATTAATCCACTTTTTGTTTCTATTCTGGACTTTTCCTAAAAATGCAGTCATACAATGTATGTTTTTCTGTGTCTGGCTTTTTTCACTGAGAATAATGTGTTCCAAGTCCATCCATGTTGTGCTGTGTATTGGTACTTCATTCGTTTTTGTAGCTGAATAATACCCCATTGTATAGATACACGAGTTTGTTTACCTAAACATTGCCACTGTGAACATTCACATGTTTTTGTGTGGGTGTACGTTTTCAGTTTGTGGGACTGAGGCAGTTGTTCTGTCCCAAGGGAGCTCATGTGTGTGGCTGTGGCCACACCCACTCCGTGCTACCTGTGCTTACCCAGCAGTACTTCTCTGGCCAGAATCCCAGCCCTGGGCTCCAACGTCCAAGCCAGGAGCTTGGAGCCCCACTGCTGTGTAAGAAGTAGACTCTAGGAACAGGAATCCCTACCTGCAAGCGTCGCCCAAGGCCAGGGGAGGCAGAGGGCGCGGTGGTGTTAACAGGGCTGAACATTTTCAGAAACCGGATCTCCTTCAAAATATACCCTGCACCTGCTGCCTTCACTTCACCGCCCTGCCCTCGTTAACCTAGCCCAGGCCACCACCTCCTCACAGCTCTCTGCCTTCTCTTGCCCCCTCCATCGCTCTCCACATGACACTGGAGGGGTCTTTAAACTGTGTACGGTGAGGCCACCCCTCCCCTTGAGCCTCTGTCACCGGCCAGGTCATAAGAGCAGGGTCAGCAGACCCTCCCTGTAAAGTGCTGCCTTGCAGTCCAAGAGGCAAAACCGAGGACGCATGGAGGTTCTTACTTAGCAAGAGAGAAAACACGGATCCACATTTTTTTTCCTGAGAAAATCCAGAACTTGGTTGATGGACACTGAAATCAGAATTTCAGTTAACGTTGCTCTTCTCTTGACCCTTTCCCCTCAAACCACTTAAAACTAGAAAAATGATTCTTAGTTCACTGGCTGTCCAGAAATGGGCAGTGGGGCAGAATTTGCTGATCCCTGATTTGAAACAAATTCACACTCCGATCCATGCCTTCCAGGCCCTGCATGACCTGATTTCTTCATTTCCCAGGCCTCACCTGCGGCTCCCCTTGCCCACCGTGCTCCTCCTCCACCTCACCAGTCACTCAGGAAGGTATAAGTTTAGCGATTTGGGGGACTTCCCTGGCCACCCACGCCCACATTATGCTTTTTAGCACTTACCACATCTGAGCACTTTATCCTGGTTCCCATTCATCACAGACTGTAAGTTCCATGATGTGGTGCCTGGTCCATGGAGTATTTGTTAATGAACGAACAAACAGCCTTCCACAAGGTGTACTGTTACCCCATTTTACAGGTAGAAAACTGAGGCCTAAGAGGACTTGCGCAGCCCAAGGTCGCCCAGCAGAGAGTGGTTGGCTCCCAGATGTAACAGGCTTTACTCACCACCCATGCTTGCTGTTCCCAGCTTAGGAAGGACACTAGGAGGAAGGGCACTGGGTGGGTCAGGGCCCCAGGGATCTGCTCACTGTGGGGAGGGGCAGAGGGACCAGTCAGCCCTTCCCTCCTGGGAGTCTCTGTCGGGACCTGAATTCAGGACAGCTGGGACTATAATTTTCAGCACCCTTCAGAGTACTCACCCACTTTGTCCTCAACAGTCCCCATAACGGGGGATCCTGACGGGTGTCTGGTGCCATCATCCACACACCTGACAGCATGGAGCTGAGACCTCAGCCTGTTACACAGCATATCATTCCCTGTGTGTGAAGCTGGAGAACAGACACAACTCGTGGGCTGTCAGGAGTCCCAGCAGTCACCACCCCGAGGCTGGGGAGGGCCTCTCCTGGCAGGGGAGCCAGAAGGGCTCTGTCCGCGGTGCTGAAACATCCTAGGGCTGAACTTCCCACTGGTAGCTATGAGCCACACGCAGATATTGAAATGTGAAGTAATTAAATAAACTTAAATAAAATCATAAATTCAACTTCCCAGTCACACCACCTGCATTCCTCCCGCTCAGCCGCCACCTGGGCTGATGGCTGCCAAATTGGACAGCACAGCTCCAGAATATTCCATCCTCACAGAAAGTTCTAGAGCTTGATCTGGATGGTGGTTACACAGGTGTGTGCACTGGTCAAAACTCACTGAGCTGAGGACACATACTTCTATTTAAAAAATGATCTTTTTAAGGCGCAGACTCAAGGCTGACTGGACAGCTTCAAATCCCCACCTGCCCATCGTTTGCTTCACAATCTCTGACTTAACCCCTCTACGCCCTTGTTTTCCCCCATCCATATAACATAGGGTGGTGACGGTCCCTCCTTGTCCCTGCATTAGGGAAATTGGCCAGCGTGGCCCAGCAAGTCCTTGAGAAGCTCACAGGCTGGGGGTGGCATGGAGCCACAGCTCAGGGACTCTGTGTAGGCTCGGGGACAGTGGTAGAGGGAGGAGTCTGAGGCCAGCCTCAAGCATCAAGTCACAGGGCCACTTTCTGTGGAGCCCTGATCCCCGTGACCTGCCCCTGCCCAGCATGGTGGGGATGTAGAGTGTGAAGGCAGTGTGGCCTTGGGCGGCAAGGGCCCTGAGAGCTGTTTCATGTTGTGCCTCATTTCACAAAGACTTCACGGCATAATGCTGTCCATCCTCTCGGAAGACTGTCCCTGTTGGACCCAAGAGGAAACAGACACAGAGGGAAATGGAGCCGCAGGTCCAGGGTTTCCTGCTCCAAACATGTATTCCCACCCTGGGTCACCCTGGTGGGGTGCCATATCCCCAGACTAATTCCAGGGGGGCACGAATCACCCCATCTGTCCATGTGGACTCAGGTGAGCATCTTCCCTCTTGAGGCCTTAGTTTCCATCCTGTGAAATCGGTCAGGTAGCGTTGCCTCCCTCACAGGGGCCGAGTGAGGATCAAGCAAACTGATGAAAGTGCCCACAGCATGCCTGGCATGTAGTAAACATTGGGGCTGTTGTTCGGTGAGCCCTGGAGGGTGAGCAGGAGGGAGCAGGCCCAGGGCAGGCAGCGCAGGAGCAATACCCTATAGGGGCTGGACTGGAAGGGCTAGGGTCCCTGGGAGAGGCCATTGGCTGGGGGCTCTGGGTGAGGGGACTTTGGAACTAGGGTCTCTGGTCCCTGAGGGTAGATCTGGCCTCCCTCAAGTCCCCTCTTCTGACCTCCCCCATCTCTTCCTCCTCAGGGGCGGTTCGAGGATGATAAACCTGAGGCCCAGGAATCCACACTTCCCGCAGGTGCCTTCCTTGTGAAGTTTCCAAATGCCAGCATTCTCCCATTTCCATTTGTGCTTCTGTGACACTTCTGCACCTCCGAGCTGAACTGGAGCTGCAGCCCCCAAGGAGCCCAAGTCCTAGGGCGGGGCTCCTGCCTCTTCTCCCTCGTTTTGTCACCCCAGGGTGGGGCTTAGAGACTCAGTCACTGATCTAAGGCCCCTAAGAGGAGACTCTGAACCTGGGGAGATCTGGGACACAGACTCTGTAGCCACACTGTTTATCAGCCCACATCCAGGTTCATAAACTGATCTAAATCAAATCACCCCCCAGCAGCCCCACCTCCAAATACCTTCCCACTGGGGGTTAGGGCTTTTAATATAAGACTCTGGGAGAGACCCAGGTATCTAAGTGGGACAAGGGCATCTAGTATCAAGGTGATAATAGCACCAGTTTTTGGCTTGGGCCGCTCAGAGCATGAACCCTCCACCCCCACCCCCATGACAAGAGGGCAAGTCCCAAAAAAGCCTTTCCTGAGTTTCTCTTCTGGCCTCTTGTCAATTTCTATTGATTACAGAATCCAAGAATCCGGGTGGATAACAACACCCTCACCTCCACACACACCTCTCACACCTCTTACCTCCTCACACATCCCCTCCCCACGCACCATGCACAGTCCCACCTCCGTAACACCCTCCAGGGGACCATCCACTCACCCTCATCACTGCCCCACAAAGTGCCCTCCATCCCTGCGCATTCACCCACTCTTGACTATAACTCCAGTCCTGTCCGGGCTCCTGGAGGGAGACGCGGCGCCTTCTGGAAATTGTATTCAGGTGGGCGGGCGCACTCGATGCATTCTAAGAGCTGTGGTCCTGGTGCTCTACGTCATCGGTGGGTCGCGCGGTGCATTCTGAGGGCTGTGGACGTGAAGGGCCCCAGCGCATTCTGGGAGCTGTGGTCCTGGCACGCTTACGTCAGCGGTGGGTCGCGCAGAAATGACGTCATAGGTGGGTTGCGCGATGCATTCTGGGAGCTGTGGTTCCAGCACGCTGACGTCAGCTATGGTTCTCACAGCAGTGACGTCATAGACGGGGGTCACGAGTCGCATTCTGGGAGCTGTGGACGTGAAGGCACCCCAGCGCATTATGGGACCTGTGGTCCCGGCGCGTTGCGTCATCGGTGGTCGCACGGTGCATTCTGGGAGCTGTGGACCCAGCTGGCGCTCGGGCTCCCCACTCCGGCGCCTCCGCGACGGCTCCCAGGACCGTCAGCCCGCCTCGCAGGTGAGGTGGGTCCGGATGGGGTCCTGCCAGGGTCGGGGCCGGAGAGGAGCAGCCTGAGGCCCCGAAGTCACTACTGCCTGCAGTTGGCTGAGGAGATATGGGGTACCTACGCTTGCAGGAGGGCAGTGAGGGGCTGACCACGAGCCGCGCGTGGATGGACGGACGGACAGACAGACGGACGGACAGAGTGTGGAACTCACTGGTCATCTGCGGGACCCGCTGACTGAGCAGAAGGATGTGGGTCTGCCTGACCAGTTGCGTGTGTCTGGTCGTGTATTTGCATCTGAATCGTCTTGGTGGGGGTTTCTGACTGACAGGCTGAGAGTGTGTGACCGGCCGGTAGGACGATGTCTGACCGGCCCTATCAAGTGTGGGGCCGACAGAGATGTTTGAGATTTTTGTCGGAGGTTCTAGTGATTTGCGTGAGAGGGTGTGTCTGTGACTGACTGTGTGTGATTTAAGGTGTGACTGAGAGTCTGTGTGTGTCTGACAGGCCGAGACCGTGACCGGTGATTATGAGTAAATGTTGGAACGGTGCTGTATGGTGCTGACGCTCCGAAGGCCTTTGTTTACTTGACTGGCTGTGGGTGACACTGAGACAGTTCTGATGCCGGGTGTATTTGGCGATATGACTGACACACCGTGCCTGAGACAGGATGTGTGCCTATAACTGTGACTGACTGAGATTTTGGGTGATTTGCAGAGAGTTTACCAAGTGTGTGACAGGGAGTTTGTGCTTTGCCATGTCTGTAGCTAAAATGATGTAACCAGCAGTCACCCAGCTGGGTTTATGTCCCCCAACACCTTCTGTGGGCTGAAGTCTGGCAGGGGGCCGTGGCGTCATCAGATTGGCATCTCCTGCCTGTTTGCGGTGTGACAAGCCTGTTACCAGGTTGGGTACTAGTAAGAAGTGTTGCCGAAATTTGGCCTCTGTACCCCAATTACCAAATGAAGACTTGAAGACAGTTTTGGGTGAAGCAGAAAAGACAGCTTTATTTCTTTTGCCAGGCAAAGGCAGTCACAGTAGGCTCGTGCCTTTGAAACTGTGAGCCCATTTTAGAGAGGGATAATAGGAGATTTTGTAGCATGGTGCTTCTGTTCAGGATCCCGGATACAGGCTGCGCTGTCTTCCTCTTGTGCAGCTGCGTGGGTGACGGGGCCTCCTGTTCCTGAGGTTTTCAGACTATGTCCTCCCCCTTCATCGGTCCCAGGTCTGGTGTTTGTCCTCTGTCCCGGGGGGTTAATGAGCCATATCTCTTGACATTCCTGTGCCTGGAACAAAGGGTGCTCAGGGAGGGGGTCTGTGGGCTTGTGTTCTAAGGAAAAGAAAAATTTGTGCAGTTTCAAATCAGACTCAAGCGTACTTCAGCGTGACAGAAGCCATTTGAAGTGTGGTTACAGGAGCAAGCTTACCTAAGTTGGTTAAGTAGGCGTGAACAGGGAACCTCAACTTGAAGTGAGGTCAGCACATTGGGGGTGGGTTGAGCATTGTCCCTGTCCATGTGTCTCAGAGACTTTCATCAGAGATTTTCCAGAACAGCAGTTCCAAGAGTACAAAAGGGAGCTTGGAAACTGTTGCTGCATTTGTTGTCAGTCCTGCCACCCCTGCACCCCCTCCTCTGAGCAACAATTCCCTGCATCAAACTCCACCTTTCCTGGTCCCTTTCTCCATTTGCTCAGCACCTGTTTACTGTGCACTTGCTATAGGCACTGTGACTCCAGCATGTCCAGTCTCTCTGGGGAAACTGTATGGTTAGAGCACAGAGCTGGGGGAAAAGAGACCCAGGGCACTCAGAAGGGTACTGAGCCTGCCCCCAGGTGCTGGGGCAGCTCTTGGAGAAGGTGACAGCTAACGTGGGGCCTGGAGGACTAGGAGAAGGTAGACAGGTGCAGAGAGGGATTTAGAGCAAGAGAATAACAGGGACAGAGGAACTGCGGAATTGGGCTAACGGCAAACATGGCTGTTACAGTGGGGTCAGGGCTGGAACACAGCTTTGCTAGAGATCACCGGCTGCGAGTGAAAGGTTTCAGGATTGGGGTCTTGTTTTGCTAATGTGCGCTTCTCCATCTGCCCAAGGCCGTGGCTCAAGTGCCAACGTTCCTCACGTGTCATTTTGAGTGTCACGTCTCAGCAGGTGTGAAGTGGCATCTCTTGGTGGTGTTTGATTTCGCCTTCTCTGCTAGGTGACGACGTCGAGCTTCTTTCCATGTGCTTATAGGCACATTTGTATATCTTTGGAGAAATGTCTAGTCAAACCCTGTGCCCATTCTTTAATTGGATCACTTGTGTTTTTATTATGGAGTTGTTCTAGATTCAGGTTCCTTATCAGATATACGATTTGCAAATATTTTCTCCCTTTCTGTAGATTTCCTTTTCACCTTCTTGATGGTGTCCTTCAGATCACAAATGTTTTTAATTTTGATGAAGTCCAGTTATCTGTTTTACTTTTGTCACTTATCTAAGATGGTTTTTTTTTTAAGTGTATGTGGAACATTCAACATATTTTTAAGTGTAAGTATATACACTGGGTCACAAACCACATCTCAACAAATATCAAATGATTGAAATTGACCAAAGCCCATTTCTGAGCACAACAGACTTAAATCAGTGGTAAAAAGACAATTGGAAAACTCCAAATTGTTTGGAAAAGAGGCAGCAGAGTTCTAAATAGCCCATGGTACAAGAAGAAGCCACGATAGAAATTGGAAAATATTTTTAACTAAATGATAATGAATATGCAAAACCAAACTTGTGTGTGTACAGCTAAAGCTGTGTTTAGAGGGAAATTTAGAGTCTGAAATACATGTCTTAGAAATTAAGAAAGGCTAAACATCAGCTATCTACGAATCCATCTCAGAAGCTGCAAAACAATTAGCAGAGAAAGTAAGGGAAGGAGCATGGGGCTGCCTGGGGAGGGGGCATGTGAGACCAGAGACAGCCCAGGCTCTGTGCAGGGAGTGTGCCTGAAGCAGACTGGCCACGGGGTCCATCTGCCTGGGTCTGTAGCTCAGCCACCGCCCTTCCTTTCACTGTCCAGGAAACTGGGCAAATCTTTTCCTCCTGTCTGACTCCATACCCATAAAATGGAAGGAAAGTTCTCACCTCCTGAGTTTGCTGTGAATTTTAAATGAGTTACTATATGCGAGCATTTAGGAGGGTGCTCAGCACCACGCGGGTGCTGCCCTGATGGTTTTGCTCATCCATGTCTCTGTGAGAGTGAGTCACATCTCAGAGGCCCCAAGCCCGCATCTGCCCTGCTCAGCAGGCATGAAGCAGGGCCCCAGGTTCACATGACAACCAAGTTCTAATCTTCCGGCAGACCCTGTTGGAGGCCCTGGCCGTCCTATATCTCATCAGAGGTCTGCCGCCCAATGGCCACCCCCAGCAGCCCCTTGAGCCCAGTGCCCGGGGACCAAGATGGCTTTCTATGGGTGAAGGTGGAGTTCCAGGCCCAGGACTCTGGCTGTGGCCACACTGCCCACCCCGAGGCTGCATGTCTGCGCCTCCTGCATTTCCGCTGTGAGGAGGCATCCAACCCACATGAGGCCCTGGCCCGGCTGCGAGAGCTGTGCTGCCAGTGGCTGTGGCCCGAGGTGCACTCCAAGGAGCAGATGCTGGAGCTGCTGGTGCTGGAGCAGTTCCTGGGCGCGCTGCCGCCTGAGATCCAGGCCTGGGTGCGGGGCCAGCACCCCAAGAGTGGCGAGGAGGCTGCTGTGCTGGTAGAGGATCTGACTCAGGCCCTGGACCAGAGAGGTGAGCGGTGACACTGGGGGCAAAGCTGGATTGGCATGTGGGCATGCAGGCTTGGATTTGGGGTCACTCGCGTACTGGTCTCATGTTAGTGTCTGCCCCAGACCCTCACGCACTGTGGTAAGCAGGTCTGTTTTGATCGCTAATGACCAAAACCCCAGCTCGAACTGGCCATCACCAGGCAGGGAGGTTTCATGTCCAGGGGCTCAGGTGACGGCATCAGGACTCTCTCGTCCTCCTTTGTTTCTCAGTTGGGTTTTCCTGTGTTAGTTGCATTATTTTTTAAAATTGTGTCTTCTATTGATGTGTAGTTGATTTACCGTGTTAGTTTCAGGTGTACAGGAGAAAACTATAATCTGAAGACACGTGTTAGCTTCCTTCTTAAGTAGCTTCTGTCCCCAAGGGAGACTAAGTTGGCCTCCCAGTCTCAGACTTGTGTCTTATCAGTGTAGAAACCCCACGGGGACAACAGCAGAAGATCCCTGAGCTGAAGCTCACTGAGCTGGTCAAGGTCTTGTGCTTGGCTGAACAGAGTCCCAGGGACTGCTGTGAGCAAGGGAACTTCCCCAAAGAGAACCAGGCTGGATTTGCAGGGTGGTGAGCAGGGGCAGAAACGCCGTGTGTCCCCATGTGCCCCCTCAGAGCCCTCCCTATGCTGACCTCCAGGGTTTGGGTGAGACAGACCTGCTCCAGGCCAGGGTGGGTCCCATCGCTTAGAGACACCCACTCAGGTGTCGCAGCCCAGGGAGGTCCTGAGGGATGCCAGCAGGATCCAGCCCTGGGACAGTCCAGAGCAGGAAGCGAAAGCTTCTCCCAGAGGGTCGCAGCCCTGCCTGATGGTAGCATTTGCTGGGGTGGGTGTGCCAGGAACCAGGGAGGAGGCGTGCTGGGGCGGGGAGAGCATGGAGTTTGGACTCAGAAGAATCACAGAGCCTGGGTAGGTCCACCCACCACCCTGCCTCCTCCTGGCTGTGTGACTCTCTTGTGCCTGTTTCTCTGTCAATAAAATGGGGATTGTAGCCCGTAATTTGCACCTCAGTGTTGTGGACAGGTGTAGAAAGGCAGTCTCTGTGGCACGGGGAGCAGTACCCCGACAAGTGAGGAGCTGTTGTGAAACCTTGTTCAGCTCCTGAGAAGCAGACTTTCTGAAAGTGGCGGGTCAGACGCCCTCCCTGGGCCCCATCAGCCATTCCCAGGCAGATGTCACAGCCCCAGGCAGGGATGAGGGCACGGCCCCATCACTTGTAGGGTCAAGAGTCTTCAGAGGAAATGCAGATGGCACTGAGACAACAGGAAAGAACCGTAGTTTGGGCAGAGGCCCCATGGATGCTATGGACTGGTGCATTCTGGGAAGAGCAGGTGGGTCAGTGCTTCTGGAATAGAGGGAGAAGGGTGGTGGGGACCCAGCGTGTGGCTAGGGAGGCTGGGGGAGTCGGTGGGACGCCCCTGGGCTTAGAGGAGGAGGAGGAGTCTAGAGTGGAAATCCCAACCTGCCGACTAGCTAACTGTGATCTTGTGCGAGTTACTCACCCTCTCTGAGTTAATCACGTGGTCTTGTACCAATTACTCAAGACCTCCCCTCAGATGGGCCTCAGTTTCCCCTCCTGAAACACCTTCACCAAAGTACCTCTTTCTGAGAGCAGAATAAAGCTGAAATGAGGTGGTGGAAGTTAGCCACTGCACTTGGAGCCTAGCACGGAACGAGAGCCTGGGGAGGTGAGCAGCATCATGTCCCTCTCTTACAGATGGGGAAAATGAGTCCCAAATGAGGGCAGGATTGCCCAAGGCCTGGGAGCTGGCCAGTGGCAGAGCTGGGGCCCCTCTGCGGACTTACCCAGCAGTTACTCTGGCCACCCTCCCCTTCCTGAAATCTGTTCAGTAAATGATGCCCAACTATGCGTCCCAGTGCCCTGGGCTGGCTCCTACCTGGTACACAGCCCCTCTCCCGCTCGCCTAGCCCCGCCCCGCCTTCATGGCACTTTATTAGGCATGGGCCTCCGCTTCCCGGGGCGCGCAGGCAGGCCAGGGGGTGCATCACCACCCACAGCAGTTGTCTGCCTGGGGTTCACAGTAGAGTCGGCTGCATCTGGACTGATTCCCTCATTGGGCCTGTAGTTACGGAGCATCTGCAGACCCACCGCGGCCCCGCGGGCGGGCAGGGTGGTAGGGTTGGGAGCTCTAGCCTGCCCCTGGGGTGGGGAGCAGGTGCCCCACGTGCTCACTCTTGCTCCTGCCCTCTCTCAGGTCAGTGCAGCCTCAGGGTTCTTCTGACGCTGGAGCCTGAGAGACTGGAGAGTTTGGAGGGTTGATGGGGCCGGTGGGTGAGGGGTGGATGGGAGCCTGTGGCACGAGTTTGGGAGGACAGTCCTGTGCCCTTTCATCATCCAAGACACCAGATGAGAAACTCTATCCTGGAAATGGGGCCAAGTGTCCGGAGTGGCGCACATCTCCCCTTTCAGAGTAAGCCGGGCTGGGCAGCACAGGCGAGACCTGGTCTGGAGGAAGCAGTGACCCTGCGGTTCTGGCTATTTCAGGACGGGAGCTGGGGTCTGAGCTCTCAGAGGCAAACTGTAAGCAGAGCAGCTCAAAGAGTCGGAGCCGTGATTCGGGGCCTCCGAAACCCTGGTGGGAGGGCTTTCCCTGGGACCCGCCCTCAGCAAGGCCTGCGAACCCCAGGGCAGCTCAGAGAGGCTGGCCAGGCTCTCAGGGAGAGATGGACAAAGTCTGCCACCCAGGAGATGGGTTTCAGGAGGACGCCCCCATAGACCAGCTGGGCCATGAAGCCAGGGCCTCGGGGGAAGGTCCCGCTGTGTGGCCAGACTTCACCTCTGGAGAGAAGACTCCTTCCGAAGAGAAACTGGGGCGGTTGGTGGATACCGGACAGGGCCCGCCTGCACGTCCTCAGGAAGGGGTCCTCCAGGTGCGGCAAATGTGGGAGCACGTTCCAGAGCCGGCGGCCCTGGGGGCGCACAGAGGAGCCACTCGCGGAAGTGCGGGGAGGCCTTGGGCCGCAGCATCCACCTGGCCCAGCACCACGTCGTACACACCTGGGCAAAGCTGCACGCATGTGAGGAGCATAGGAAGGCCTTCAGCCGGGTAACGCATCTGAGTCAGCGCCGGAGGGTCCACACCAGGGAGAAGTCCTACAGGTGCGAGGCCTGTGGCCGCACCCTCAGTGACTGCTCGGCCCTGATCCAACACCTGAGAACTCCGGAGAGAAGCCCTATCGTTGTGAGGTTTGTACAAAGGCCTTTGCGCAGAACTTCTCCCTCATCAAGCCCTGGAGGGTCCACGCCTGCCAGGAGCCCTACAGGTGCAGCGATTGCGGGAAGACCTTCAGCCGCAGCTCCGCACTCACGGTTCACCTGAGGGTCCACGTCACCCCGCTGCCCTGACTGGAGTGAGCCCTCAGGGTGGCCCCACCTCCACCAGAGACCCTGAGTTCCCAAAGGGGTGGGAGGGGCAGGGGTGGGGGACTGATGAGATTCCCCAGAGTGACAAGGTGATTCAGGGCAGGCTCTGGGCTGTCTGGTGACAGCTCTTCATTAGGGGACCCAGATGGAGGCCCCTGGTGAACATAAAGGTATTCAGGCCAGCTGGAGAAGCTTCCAGAAGGCTCCTGCCACCCTCCATACCCTGCTCAGGCCCTTCTCAGAGAGAGCACAGCTGAGCTGACAATGTGGATCATTCCTTGGAGCCAGGGCAGCTGGGGTCAAGTTGCTCTCGGGACTCAGTGGTCCCCAGGGGCTTGATGCCGGGTGTCTCCGGCTTCACATTCACACGTGGTGTCTTTTCTCGCCCATTCCCTCCGGCTTGGCCCAGGAGGGGCACCTGCCCAGCCCACCGCTGTGCCCTCGCACCTGGTGCCTCACTCGGTCCATTGTGTCTCACTCCACGGCCAACTTGAGAGGCTGCCTTTCCCAAGGAGACTCTCTAGACCCTCAGCCTCTCTCCTACCTTCCCTGTTCTAATCCAGGGCACCACATGACACCCACCCGGCATGCACTTCTCCTGCCCTGCCCCCTAGTCTTACTAGGCATGTGCCCTGTTGGTTTTACTTAAAACCATCTCTCATCCATCTGCTGCATCATTGTTACCTGTCATCTGGATTCTGGCAGGGTCTCATTCCTGACCCTTCCTGCCTTCATTTTACACACACAGACGCACAACATGCACCCCCCGCCCACACACACACACACACACTATTGTTTCATTCTCCACACTCACCTCCAGCAGGCAACCTGAATACAATTATGTCTCCACGGTGGGAAGCTCCCCAGGGAATGGGTGACAAGCATGCCAAGACATAAGTCACTTTGGGTGCCAAGCAGTCTCTCCAGGTACCTTCTTGTGTGTATATGAATATTGTCACCTTTCTATGCGTGCAGTGATGTGAAGATGGTTTCAGAGTACTGCCTTGTGGGACAAGGCTCAAACTCCACCTGCCAGTCACAATCATTTGCAACCCAGCCCTTGGCCTCATCCCCCGTGGCCCCACCAGCCACATGAAACAACTTCTGGTTCTGAAGAAACCATACTTTTTTCCTGCCATACGTGCTTTTGTGCCTGTGCCTGGAGCCCTCATCTCTTCTTGCCTCCAGGATGTTTCAAATGTCCTCCGCAACCTCAGACAGACTTCAGCTTGCCCTTCCTGCTTCCAGAGTGCCTCATACTTACTTCTCTTAGACCTCCTACCATATTCTAGTTACTCCTTGCAGAGCTGTAGTTTGTGTTTTCCAAGGACATCGAGCTGCTCAGAGCAGGGGCCATGTCTTACTCTCAGTGTCCTCAGCGCATGGGGCAACAGGCCCTGACCAATGTCTGCTGAATGAATGACTGATGCTTTCCCGGGGGCAGTCACCAGGCTCCACCCTGCATTGTCCTTATAGATGGCTAGGTGGCCATCTCCCCACCAGCTGTGGGCCCTATGGGGCAAGAACAGTCTGTAACAATCAGACAAGCCTGGCAGGTGGTGGCCGCTGTACAGTGTTACTGCACTCAGTCTGCCCTTTCCATGGCGCCAGAGCCTCCTGTACCAGCATCCTGTCAGTGTGCCCTCTGGCCTCTCACAATTCTGTACTGTCCCTCTTTCAGGGTCCGTGTCTGTAACTGGATGTCACAGCCTCTGTCCCCAACTGCCAGGTTGCAGCCTCCTTGCCTCTGTTTCTGATGACCCCACTGTCTGTGCACCATTTGACCCCATCAGTGTTGTGAACCGTCATTGTCACCATCTTGCCCTGTGTCTCTTCCTCTTGTCTTGGATTTGTCCCTCTGTCTCACGCGTAAACAAAGACTGGTGAGTGAGGTCCAGGATAGGAAGGCTGAGACCCAGAGAGACTGAGAGTTTGTGTCAGTGCCTCTGAGAGAGCCCTAGATACATCTAGACACAGACTGGCTCCCACACGTGGTGCAGCTGAGGCCGAGACTGAGGGAAAGTTGACGGGCGGAGGGAAAAGCCGGCAGTGAGAGATGCATGTTGCCAGTGACATCAAGCCTCCAACAGGCTGCAGGGCCCCCGCCTCCCTGGGCTGCTTTGGGGACCTGGGATAAGTGACTTCCCTGAGCCTCAGTTACCTGCTCATCTGTAGAGAGGGAATAATGAGACCTGATCCAGGGCCAGGCTCCTGGCTGTGACTTGTGGCCTCCGACTCCACCTCTACGCTCCCACTCACCTGACTTTGCACTGAGGAAACCAGTCTCCTTCCCCCTGGTGCTCTGAGCATCTCTAACACCCACTTGGCCTCGAGAGTGTGTCTGCCATGTTTGTCTAAAGGGGAGGGAGGTCCAGGGAAGAAAGGAATCTTTATTAAGGGCCTACCTGTGTTGGTCAGTCTGCCAAATGATTTATATACAGCACCTCATTTAATCCTCACACAACCACCCCATTCACCATAGGCCGGGACGAGGGGTTTGAGCCTAAGTGACCGGCCAGGCTTACACTGCCAGGGTAGGAGCACTTGGACTCGAGAGCATGTTCACATGTGTCAGCAGTTTCAACAAGCACGACTATGCCTCGCAGACTACACCGAGCAAATATAATAGACTGGATTTCTGTCAGATCCAAGCGTATGTTCTTTAGAAGAAACACACCTAAAACAAGGACACAGGAGAGTTGAGGGCAAAGGAATAGAAAAGGATACCCGAGGCGGGCATGAAGCTGAAGAAAGCTGATGGAGCAGTGTTAATTTCAGACAAAATAGATGTTAATATGGAAAAGCACTGTTTTTTTTCCCCTTAATGGAGGTGCTAGAGAGTGAACCCAAGACATCCTGCACGCCAAGCACCCACTCTGCCAGTCAGCCACCCTCCAGAAAAGCATTGTTAAGGTCAAAAGATCACTGTTTTTTGAAAAAAGGAACAGTGCATTAGGATGATGTAATAGTTTGAAACCAGGCAGGTTATAACAGCCTTGTTATGGGACAGAATCACAATGAGAAACTGATGAAACCATAAGTGTAGTTGGGAATGCAATCACATTCTTTGCAATGACAGTGGAAAGAATATTGAAGAAATAATGCTGGAAACTTTCCCAGTCTGGCAGAAAGTATAAACTTAAGGTTCAGAAAGCTCAGTGAACCCAAAATAGCATAATCTCAAAGAAATCCATACCCAGACCCATCATAATCAACGCTGAAAACTAAAAACAAATTTTAAAATTTGGAAAACAGCCTGAGAAAAACTATGTATCACAAAAAGATTGATACAAAAAGATCATAGATTTCTTACCAGAAATTGTGAAGGCCACAGGGCAGAGAAAACATTTTTAAGTGCTGAAAAAAAGAACTGTCAGTCCAGAATTCTATATGCAATGAAAATACACTTCAAGAATGAAAGCAAAATACAGACATCCTTAAATGAAGCAAAAACTAAGACTGTTGCCAGCAGGCCTATTCTAAAAGAAATGCTAAACGAAGTTATTTTAGAAGGAAGGGAAATGACAGCAGAAGGAAAATGAAAAGTAGTAGGTTGCATATATTTGATCTTTAAGATATGCATGACTGTGGAAAGTGAAATTTGTAACGTTGTCTGGGAGAGTTTCCAGTGTATGTTGATGTGGTATATATGACGACTGTAGCATAAAGAGCAGAGGGCATCAACATGCAGTGATATGTTTGAGATTTGTGCATTTTACTGTATATAAATTGTATCTTAAAGAACCATTAAGTAAAAAAAAAATTTCTTTATTAAAGAGGGAAGGGTAAAGAGACCTATATAGTGATAAAATTTGTACATTCCACTTTAAGTGGAAAAATGTCAATTCTAAGAAGACTGAGAAGAGTTAAGTATGCATATTGTAATCCGTAGAGAAATCACCAAAGAAGACTATACAAAGAGATGATCAAAAATTCAGTAGATGAATTAAAATGGAATCTGAGGGGAAAAAAAATCCAAAAGAAGGCAGGAAAGGGGAAACAGAGGGATAGCAGAAGGAAAAAACAGAAAAGAAAAACGTAAACCAAAACCCAAGCATTTCAATTATTACATGTAAGTGGTCTAAACATACCATTTAAAAGAATTTTCCAGAATGAATTTTTTAAAAAAGAAAATAAGAAACCCATGTTAAATATGATATAGGTAAGCTTAAAGTAAAAGAGTAAAGAAAGATAGAATACAAAACCATCAAAGAATGCTGCAGTGACTATATTAATATCATACCAAGTAGACTTCAGGACGAGGAAAATTACCAGGGATAGAGAGAAATTACATGTTAAAGGGCAAATTCACCAAGAAGACAACAGTTCCAAATATGTATACATCTAACAACAAAGCCTTAAAATACAGGAAATAAACACTGATAGAGCTGAAAGAAAATCATAGAGAAATTCACAATTAGAGTTGGAGACTTCAACACCTCTCTCTACAGGACCCACAGAACAGAAAGACAGAAAATCAGTAAGGATACAAAAGAACAGAACAACCTCACCAACCAATTGGATGTAATTAACGAAGTTGCCAATAGTTGACCTTTTTTTATCCACAAAGAAGTAATTTCCCATGATTTAAACTAACACAAACCTATTTTCAAGCCTAATATTAAGCTGTTAGTAATGTTTCCGTCCAAAAGTCAACAATCTAAGTTTCCACCTGAAGAAAATGAAGAAGAACAAATTATTTCAGCAGGATGTAGGAGTGGAATGGTAATGATACAAGTAGAGATTCACAAAATACAGAAGAGACAATACAAAATGAGCAGAGCCGAAAGGTAGGTAGTTCTTTGAAAATATTAATATAATTGATAGCCCCCTAGCTACACTGACCAAGAGAGAGGGAGAAGGGTCTTAACCTCAATCATGAAAGAGGTGACATCACTCCAGACCCTGCAGGCAGTAAAAGAATACAGGAATATTGTGAACAACTCTATGCCAATAAATCAGACCTCTCAGGTGAAATAGGCAAATTCCTTGAAAAACCAGTTTATCAAGCATTTGTTGGTAATGCTAACCTAATACACACTGTATGCCAGCACCTCGAGGGCCAAGCTCCAGGCAGGGCTGGGCAGTAGTCCAGCAGGGTGTCAGGCAGCGCCGAGGGGGCTCAGGTTTAAGGGAAGTGGGAAAGAATGGAAAGACTCCCAACTCTTCCCACAGCTCCAAGCTTTGATGTGGGAACTGGCCTTCGGTTGGAGACACAGTTGGGCACCACCAGTTGGTGGCCATTTGGACTGGGAGGACAGAACTAGAAAATGCAGCCTCCAGACTGCCTCCCAGTTCAATCAAGATTAGTCTGGAGCTTCAAGCTACCCTCCTGCCCACACCTGCTGGGGACTGGGCAGAGGCGACTGGGGAGTAGGAGGCAGCTTACTGGATAACAGCAGAAGGGAGTCTTGAAAAATGTGGGCCAATCCTTGGCCTCCCCACCCCCACTCTCAGGATCCGACCCAGAGCCCGTCCACCTTCAGGACACAGGATCTCAGATCTCAGCCCTGGGACTCCAGCCCCCCTGTACCAGGGTGCCATTGCCCAAAGACACAATTTAATGTCTGTCTTCACATTTATTAATTCCTGGGATGAATGAAGGAGAGCCATCCACTTCTCCCACCAGGGTGAGTCCAGCTTCCAGCTGCAGCAAGAGGGATCAGAGTCAGACTGGAGAAAGGACTTCCCAAGGATACAGTCTGCAACTGGGATCAGCTTCCTAGACAAATTTGACACAAGAGAAATGGTAGGGGAAGGAGGCTTCTTGTGCCCGCTTTCCTGGTGAATCAGGGCAGACCTCACTGAGATCCCCTCAGGAAGGAAGTGGCTTGGTCAGCTGCCCGCCAACCCTCCCACACACCCAGGCCCACTAACGAGGTTAGTGCTGGGAAGAGGTGCAGGGAAAGGGGACTCCTGGAGGAGGGCTCAGTCTGGGCAAAGCCTGGGAGCCGCAACCCAGCCCACTGAACTGAGCTCCCCTGGCCACCTGAAGCTTCACCTGCCACTTGGAGCTCCACCGGATCGCTGAGCTCAGACTGGAAAGGGTTGGGCCAGTAGGAGCGGTAGCGGCAGCTGTAGCTGCCGGTGTGTTGGGGGCCCACGTAGGTCAGCACAAGGTCAGCGGAGGGCTGGGCAGCCCACTGCCTTGTGGAAGGCTCCCCTTCACCCACCCGCAGCAGCTCGAAGGTGACGTCGGGCACCTCTCCCTCGCAGCGCAGGACAGCATCGCGGCCCGGAGTCACGGCCCCCCTCCACAGGGGCCGGAGCTGCGGCTTGGGCAACGGTCCTGGGCGAGCAGCCGGATGGGTCTGGTGAGGTCCCTCACCCCAGGCAGCAGCTGCCCAGCCCTGGCCGCCTGCCTGTTCCCCACTCCAGCCCAGGCTGCTGGCCTCACACTGGTCACTGCACTGGAACTGTGTGTCTCCGTCTCACCCCCTCCCCAGGACCTGTTGAGTCCCCAGGCCCGGGTCTGCCCTGTGACTTCCTGGGGTCCCCAGCGTCCCGCACTCAGGGTTAGGGTGAAGGTTAGGGACAGGACAGGACAGGTGAGGGGAAGGAAGACAGGATGCAGAGGGCTCAGCCCAGTCAGTGGTCTGGAGGTAGGACCTGTGCCCAGGGTCCTGACTGGTTTCTGCCCCCAGGACACGTGGGTGAGGAAATCAGGAACACATAGACCCCAGGGACAGCGGGGGTCCTGGAAAATTACACCTCCACTCTCCACCGTGGGGACGTGGGCCCCGGCAGAATTTGGGGTCACAGTCTGACAGCGACCGACACGGGTGTCGCACAGGAAGACTAAGGCACTAGCCAGTGCAAAGCCATTAGGGATGTGAACCCTAAAATCTGGTCCAGCCTCCACGATCTCCACCAAAGCGCTACCCGCAGCCGACGTGCTCACGTCGATGGGAAATAAGCCGAAATGCAGGGCGCCCCCAGGACCCTCGGCGGCAGACCTCCTACTCCCCTAAGGAGCCGGCTCTGCGGGCAGGGCCGAGGCCCAGAGCGCTTTCCTTTGGCATTCCTCCGGGACGGGCCGGCACCCTCGTTTTGCGCACAGGTGGAAGGAGGTTTCGGGCCGCCGGGCCTACCGCTCACCGTCCACGCGCAGCTCCACGCGGGCGCTGGGCGCGGAGCCCGCGAAGGGCGGCGCCGTGTCTGTGTAGATGCAGCTGTAGTTGGCGGAGTCGACCACAGAGACATCGTGCAGCTCAAAGTGGGCCTTGGTCCCCGCGGGGCTCAAGAGACTGTGCACCAGGCGCCTGCCCGCATTCTCGCGCACCAGGGCGAAGCGCACGCCGGTGCGGGGTGCCCAGCACTGCAGCTGCACCAGCGTGCCGGGCTTGGGGCTCAGAACCGCGGGCTCAGCCGATAGCTCCGGCGCTGGGAGCGTCCCTGCAGGGAGGACGTGGGCTAAGTCGGCTCCAGGGAAGGATCCAGCCTCGCAGCCCTTGGCCAGGCTGAGCCTTCTGCCAAAGAGTCTGCTGCCTCCCGGGCGGCCCGCCGGGACCGCCCGGCATAAGACTGAATCAGCCTCCCGACCTCCCGGTCCCTGTCCTCTGTGGACGCTCACACACACTCCTACACTGTTCCTTATTAATTTCAATGCCCATAAAAACAGACAGGGATGAGGTTATGTCTGTCCAAAGAGCACCCGCACCCCCTATGATGGTCGGCATCCTCTCCTGGAGTTTACATCTCTGGTCTGAGTCCCTGGTGGGTCCTGCAACCCCAGCCTGGCCACCCTCAACAGAGAGCCCTCAGCGTCCACCCGGACCCCGAAGGCAGGAGGGGGCCCTGGGCAGGTAATGCCTGCATGGCCCAGGTCAGATTTGCATATTGACCTGACTATTCATTGTGGGGCCAAGAGGCTAGGCTCATTGTTCCATCCTCAGCTGGGGAAACTGAGGCCTGGCAGATGAGCCGGGATTTAGCTCTGCAGTAACAGACCCTTCCCTGCTCTCTCCTCTGGCTGCCGCCTTCCCAGCCCCGCTACACACATTCCCCAGGCTCACCGTCACTCAGAACCAGCTCAGCCGGCGCGCTGTCCAAGGACCAGGGCATTAGCTCACCATGCAGCCGGTAGCGACAGGTGTAGACATGGCTATCCCCCAGGGCCAGCTTGTCCAGGTGGAAGAATGATACGGTCTGGGCTGGTACTGGACATGAGTACCTGCAGCACCTCCTCACCCCGCCGCAGCTGGAAGTCCACACCGCTCAGGGGCGCCACACAGGTGAGGGTTGCGGGCGAGCCCGGGCGCAGGACCTCAGAGGACTCCCTTTCGAGAGTCAGCGTGGGTGGTGGCAGCCTGGCTGCAAGTCAGGGAGGGTCACTGGAGGGGCCAGAGTCCCAGACACCCCTGCTGTGGGGCCATTCCTTAAAAAAGCTGCAGTCAGCCCAGCCTCCAGACCTTTGCCCCAGGAACACCCTTCCTTCTGGCAAACGCCAGGCAATTGTGTGGCCCCTGTTTCCAAACCCAGTCCTGGGCAGGGGTATTAGGAGTTTGGGGTCAGGGTAAATGCAGCTCTGTCCTCCAGGAGCCTCCTCCCCCAGGAAGCCCTCTGGGATGGCCCCCACACTCACCCAGCTCCTCTATGGTCACAGTGGCACTGGGTTCAGAGAGGGCACCTGCTGCATGGATCCGGTAGCTGCAGCTGTAGTTGCCAGCCCGGTGGACTGAGAAGGTTGCCTGCATAGCCTTTGGGGCCTCAGCCACCTCCAGAAACTGGTCATCGCCTTCCCGCCTCAGCAGGAAGGTTACACCCCGAAGCCCCCCAAGGCAGAGCAGTGTCGTGTTCAGGCCCATTGTGATCCAGGAGACCGTCTCGGTTGAGAGCAAGGGTGGGGGCAGGGGCTCTGCGGGTGGAGCACAGGTCATGTGTGGTTCTGCATGCCTTGGGAGATGTGGGGGTCCAGCCAGACCTGGATCTCCACACTCCTAGAAATGTGAGGGAGCCAGGAGATGGAGGCAGGGACAGGCCGAGACGGGGGACTACAAGAGGAGACATGTTCAGGGCCCTACTGTGCCCCAGGCCTGCCCTAAGCACTTCCTAGGGATTCAGACACTTACTCTTCACGACCTTCTAGGGTCAGTACAAACATCCTCATTTTACTGATGGGGCAGTTGAGGCTCAGAGATGTCACCTGACTTGCCCAAGGCCACCAGCTACTCCGGGAGTGGGGCAGGAGGAGGACAAGGAGACTGATGAGTGGAGGACAGGAGGCCTCTCCAGCAGCCTCTCCCCTGACTGGCCAGGCCAGTTAGCGCTCCACTCACCTGTTCCAGTCAACTCCACCAGGTTGCTGAGCCCCATCCACCCGCCATCTGTGCTGTAGCGGCATCGGTAGAGGCCCCGGGTGTCATTGATTACTGCTCCTAGTAGGAACCGGTGCTCAAAGGCAGGTGAGTCCAGGCGCACTGGCTCCTGGGGCACCCCATCCTTGAACAGCTGGAACTCCTGTGTCCTCAGGACGCTCTGGCATGTCAGTGTCACAATGGCCCCAGGTTTCAGCAGGGACTCAGCCTCTGCCCATAGGTTGGCCCTTGTGTCAACTGCACGAGTGGGGACAGTGGTCAGCTGGGCGCCCAAACAGGGCCTCACCCTGCAGTGTCCACCACACCCGGGCCAGCCCACTTACTTAGGACTGCCTCCTCCGTCACTCTGCCCAGGGCGAGGCCTGCGGAGACCCACCTGTGAGATCCCATGCTGTTCCTTCCTGCCCCCATCCTACCCCCGGGGGGCCCCAGACCTGACGCCTCACCCCAGAGCAGCAGGAAAGCGGCCCGTGCGGACATAGTCAGCCTCACTTCAGCCCCAGGAGTTTCTGTCCGGTTATAAGGCTGAGGTGGGGGGGCGGCGCCGGCCACTGACCTCTCTGTTTGTTTGTCCTTCCCGGAAAGTGGGCCTGCAGGGGGTCAGGACAAAGGGCGAGCCACGGCCTCAGGAGTCTCCATTACAGTAATCAATAACTGCATATGAATAAACTAAGTTAATAATAAAGAATAAAAATAACTGAATGATCTAATGAAGCAAACAATAACAAATGAAGACAATTGACAATAAATAATAAAATGATTTAGGTAAAAAAATAAGTACAATTTCAAAAAATAAAATGAATACTAAAACAGGTAATGTAATAAATAATAACAAATAAACTTAAGCAATAGAATGGAATCATAGTTACCCGTAAATAAGATGATTAAAGTGAAAATAATAAATTACTTCATAGTGAAATGATAAAACACTAAATATTAAAAATAAATAATACAATGAATGACAAACTAATAGTAAACTAAAATAATAAATATTAGGAACAGTATAGTAAATAACAAATACATTAAAGTAATAAATATTTAAATTGCTTATAAATAATAATTAATAATTGATGATAAAATAATAATAGGAGGACGGGCATAGCTCAGTGGTAGAGTATGTGCCTAGCACGCACGAGTTTCGGAGTTCAGTCCCAGTACCGCCAATAAAAATAAATAAAAACCTAATTACCTCCCCCCCAAAAATAATAAAAATAATTAAAAATAACAATAAATAAAATAATAAAATTGAGGCACCCACTGCTGTGGCGTTCACAGTGTCCTGCTCGTGGACATGGACAACAGGTGGTGTGACTGTCACTCCCGTGTTAGGTGGGAAGGAAGGGAGCCTCAACTGCGCATTTACACCGTGGGCAGCAGGAAGGAGGGGGTAATAGGAGTTTTTTAACCCAAGAGGGGCTGCTTCTGCTAGGGAGGGAGGTTGAGGATGACCTTGGGGGTTTGAAGGAGTCTCACCTTCACAGCTACAGATCCATCAAGTTCTTTTTTCTACCAATAAGCAAGGACCATGTGAATCCCCTCATTTTTGCTTGATGGGGACAACAGTACACCTTCCCAACTCGCCTCAAAACTGGCAGCTCAACTTCCTTATCCTGTCGCTATCCTGACCTCCCCCAGAACATTACACCCACCCCTTGGAAGACAGAGAGCACCGGGTAGCAGAGACACTCAGTGATGAAGTGAGTCCGATGTGTCCTCCTTGGTGGAGGGCCTCGGGATGGCGAGCCTGTCAGGACACCCCTTCGAAGGAGAAGACCAGCTGCTGCAGCCAGCACTGTCCGCCAGCCAGAGAGAGAAGTGGACTCTCTGAAGGAGCCACAGAGGCCCAGATTCTGGACACAGCATATCCGCCTCAGTGTGCTGCTCCAATCCACTCACCAGCTGCAGTTAGGGGTGAGGGTGAGCGGCGCAGAACGAGGGGAGTCCATGTGGCAGGTCCTGATGCAAAGCAGGCTGCCCTCCACTTGGGCCCTACTTCCCGGAGGACCCAGCGGTGCCAGCTGAACAGTCCCCATGTGCCTGGCAGTGAGGCTGCTGTGTTGAGCCTCTGATGAACCCAAACAACATAATGCAGGACCCAAGGTTTTCAGGGCAAAGGTGTCTCTCCTGCACCCTCCTCTCAAGTTCCAGCAACAGCCACGGTGGCCTTCTCAGAGTCCAAGATCCTCGGCTCTGGTAAGCCCCATCCCTTTTGTACACCCAGCCCTGGAGGTGGAGCTGCTCTTCTTGTGAATCTCTGGATTCTTGTGATTCTGCATATTCTTTCAGTCTAATAAAGCCAAGTAGACAATTCTCTTAAAATACCTAGTGAGGGTCACTTATTTGACTGCCCCTTGCCCGAGCCAGCCCCTTCTGTCCCATGTCCCACCCGTCACACAGGCCACATGCTCCAGCCCACCTGGTCGGGGCGATGTGCTGGTGTGCAGGTCACTGGAGCTGTCTACATCAGCCTTGTCTCCCGTCACCCGCCGCCAGCCCCAGGCCTCCCAGCTCCGCCGCCGGGGTGCAGGTGGAGGAGCACCTGCAAAGTGCCAGGTGTAGCACCTGGTGCTCAGTGATCCTTGCTACCATCCTACTCCCCTGCCAGGCAGCTACGTGGGACCTCAGGGCTGAGTCCTCAGGCTAATCCTGGTCCTCTGTGGGGCTCCACTCGGGAGGCGGGATGAGAAGGGACTTGCTGAGCTAGGAAGGCAGGGTTGGAGCTCCATGCCTTCCCTCTCCCTGCTGCTCTCTCAAGCTCCTGCTGGAGCTGCTGATCTTGGCCAAGGAGACCTCGAAGAAGGAGGAAGTACAGCACGCCCAGCCGCGCAAGGAAGGTCCCTGATGTGGGGGTGGGGGAGCAAGACTGAGAAACACACAGACCCCAGGGGGTACCCTGGAGCAGGCCCCAACAGTTCCGACCTGGGAAGAGAGAAGGGGTGAGGGGGCGATGCCAGCGAAATGGTCTTGGGCAGAGTGAGCATGCGGGGGCTGGTTCCCCCACCAGACACAGATGCCCCCGCACACCTTCCAGAGCGGGTAGAGCAGGTGGCTGCCCTCAGCGAGGGCAGTGCTGTGGCAGCAGCCCAGGGGCGGGGGGTGGATGCAGAGAAAGTTGTCCAGGGTGGAGAGCGGGGCAGGTTGTCGGCTCCGCCCTCGCCCCCACCCACCACTGCTTCCCAGAGCCCGGAAACTGCTCTGGCCCAGCGCATGGCAATTCCCAGACCCACTCCTTCCTGGGGAGGCGAACGCCAGCCCTGCTCCCGGAGGATCGGCCCCTCCCCCGGCCAGCATCGAATCCCTCAGGCGGTCTTGCCTGGACTGTTTTTCCTGAAGTGAGTCAGTCCTGCTTACTCAACGAGCGCAGGACGCGTGGACTGTGCCAGCCCAAGGTGTGTGGATGCGATGCCGCGTCTATAAGGAACCTGAAGTGTTTCAGGCTGCTGGGATTTATCTTTTAGAAACGGACTCTCAGCCCCAACTGTGGAGGAAGGAATGGGGGTACAGGCAGCAGCTGAGAGCTGAGCATGCTGGGACCCCCCCCCAACACACACACATCCTCTCCTTTGCCCACCAGAGTCCTCAGAGCAAATCGTCTGAACTTCTGGCTCTTGGCTGAAGACAAAAAGTCCTGTGTAACCTCGAATCCAGAGGTGGAGGGGAGGGGTCTCATCTAGCCCTCGTTCCTGGGGAGCCTGCAATTCTCGCCCGTCTCTGCACAGCTTCCAGGACCGAAATTCACCGCCTTCAGCCTGTGAGCCACCTCCCCGCCACACGTGTCCACAGCCAGGCCCCAGGGGGTCACCACTGGGGCTGCCTTCTTAGGGACCGTTTTTTCAGCCGTGATCTTCTGCACCCGTGGCCGCTGCGCCAACTCTCCCAGCACGTGAAGCCCACCCAAGCTGGCCTGCAGACGGCTCATCCCCATACATTGGTGGCCGGGTCTCGAGCTGCACGGGCCACCAAACTGACCCGCCCTCTCCCTCAGGGCGCAGCGCTGCCCGCGTGCCGCTTCTGATGCTTGTTGAGGTTGGAGCGGTGGTTGAAGGCGCGGCCTCACCGGCTGTAGGCGTATAGCCGCTCCCTGGTGTACGTACGCCGGTGGCTCACCAGCTCCGAGTTGTGCACGAAGGCTTTGCTGCAGTGGATGCAGACGAAGGGTTTCTCGCCGGAGTGCGGGCGCTGGTGCTGGCGCAGCTCGGAGCTGCTGCGGTCGGCGCACGCGAGGAGCCGCTCACCAGTGTGAGCACGCCGGTGGTGCGCCAGGCCCGAGGTGCCCCTGAAGGCCTTGCCGCACTGGGCGCACTGGAAGGGCCGCTCGCCTGTGTGCGTGCGCTGGTGCTGCAGGAGCTGCGAGCTCTCAAGGAACCTCTTGCCGTAGTCGGTGCAGGCGAAGGGCTTCTGGCCGCTGTGTGTGTGCCGGTGCTGCTGCAGGCCGGCCGCGCGCAGGAAGACCTTGCCACAGTCGGGGCAAGCGTGCACCCGCGCGCCTGCGTGGATCTTCAGGTGCTCGGCCAGCTTGGAACTCTCGCTGAAGGCCTCTTCGCAGTCCGGGCACTCGTAGGGCGTCTCGCCCGTGTGGATACGACGGTGCTGGCTGAGGTTGGAGCTCCAGGCGAAGGCCTTGCCGCACTCTGTGCGCATGTAGGGCTTCTCTCCCGTGTGCACGCGCCGGCGCTGCTGCGGGTAGGAGCTCTGGCTGAAGGTCTTGCCACACTCGCCACACCAACAGCCCCGCTTCCCCGGGAGAGGCAAGGGGAAGGGCAACAGGTCATCGGGGATGCGGCTGGGCCTGGCCCCGTCGATCCTGCAGTCTGCGGGCTCCAGCTTCCCTCCCAGGGCCCCTCGGTCTGCTGTCGCCCCTAGCGTGGCATGCTGCGGAGTGTCCTCTGCCTCCCGCAGGGCCTCTGCGGAGTCTTCCCAGGCCCCCAGGCCTCCAGAAGCTGCCCCCGCGGAGGGTTTTGTGGTGTCAGTCTTCAGCAAACTCTCGGGGACATCGCCTTCCCCTGGAGCCACCTGCCGGGCGTGTTGACTTGGGGTCCCCACCTCGCCTCTGGGATTTGAAACTGGAGAGAGAAAAAGCTAAGCCTGAGACAACCCAAAGACCCATAGGGAGAGGGGCAGAGGGGCCTGGTGGTCTCAGGAAGGGTGTGACTGCCGCTGCTATGAGGCAGGGGCCACTGGACAGAGGCATGGCCGGCCATCACCCCCACCTTTCTCTGAGCTGGCCTTGGACAGCCCTGTCCTCTCCTCAGCCTAGAACAGAAAACGTGGTAGGTGGGGCCGCAGATGTTCAGACTTCCTGGGTAGAGGCAGTGTCTGAGGCAACTCTGAGTCAGACCCTAATCCTGCTGGGTGTGGGTAGCCTGGGCCTGTGACTGAGGGACCCTGGGAGACCTCGGTGTCTGCCTGGCCTGTGCCATTCACACAGCCCCTCACCAGACTGGGCAGAAGGGTGCGGGGGGTGGGGGTGCCAACACTGTGGAAAGACTCAGAAGCTGCCCACTTCACCTGTGCCAGCCTTGCTTAGGGCCTGGGGCTCCATCTCAGCACAGGGCAGGTCCAGGGCCTTACTCTCATCCCCCGGCTCCACCTTGGGGTCGCCAGGCATCAGGTTGGTTGGGACACCTGTTTGTGAGGACGAAGGTGGACCTGGCCATTTATGGAAACATTGGATATGAACTGCCCTCCCCCAAGAGGCTCGAGGTGACCACTGTGCCCATCTTCCTTGGTCACCTTACCCCAGCCCTGAACCCTCGGCAGCCCCTGCCACCCAACAGGCAGCCTGGCCAGAGATGGAGGAATCTCAGTGGCTGCCAGGCAATGTTAGGCCACTTTGGGCCTCTGTTTGGGTCCAGCCAGGCTGACCCAGCTGCCTGAACCCAGGATGTGGGGCAGCCATGGGGCAGCTGTGTAGCCAGATCCCTTGGGACACAAGCCAAGGGTGGGGGTGGGGAGGCCACACCTCCAGTTCGTCTCACAGCTGGCAGAGCCCTCCCCACTTGCCCCTGACCTCCCTTTTGTGGAGCCCCAAGCCCAGCCAGCTGGCTCATTCTGCTTACATTGGAGCCATTAAAGATCCCAGAGGTTCCAGTCCATTCACTTCTGGGCCTAGCCTCCAGGGACACCTGACATTCCCAGGCTGGTGGATGCTGTACCTGGAACAGGGGCCCAGAAAGGGTTTGGACACACCTCCTGCTCCTCTCCCTGCTCCGTCTTGGGGACCAGCACCTCCTGTGGCCAGGGGGCTGGGACCTGGGGACAGGAAGACAGGCAAGGCAGGCCGAGTGTTGGGCCCTGTAGCTCCATGGAGGAAAAGAGGGGCAGGTGGTGGTGCCCTCCATCTTTCTGGGTGCCCACCCCCACCTCCCCACGCTCTGAGGACAAACACAGGTTAGCATCTGTCAGACTCTGAGCTGAGACACAAAGCTCTCACCGTCACTCCCCACCAGCACCCCTGCCACACCAGTCCGGGCAGGGCTTTGAGCCAGGCTGGGCAGCCCTCACCTGGAGTCCTGGCCTACCTGACTTCTGTTGCAGCCCCTCAACCAGGGCAGCGGCTTCCTCAGGGCTGTTTGGCTGCTGGCCCTGCACCCAGGCCTGGATCTCATGGATCCCGCTGCCTGGCCAGGGCCTCATGGGGCCCCTTGACTTCCTTGTAACAGAACCCCTAGAAGTGCTGACCAGGGATCTTGGGGCTGGGCTCACCCCCCACCGGAGCTGGTGTGTTCTGGGAGACCCAGGGGGCGAGGGCAGATGCCTTGCTCATCCGGGCAGCCATCACATGCCCTCCCAGGCAGAGCAGGACAGTCACATGGTCCAGGGCACTTCCTCTGGACCTAGAGACACAAAGGTGAGCCTGTGAGCAGAGGGAAGCCATGAAGACACCTCCCTAGAGCCCTCTGAGAGGAAGTGGGGTCTACAGGCCTGGGTGCTTGTGTCTGTGTATCCACAAGTCAAGGAGTGCTTGTGTCAGCCTGTGTGTCCAGGTGTCTGAGGGATAGACATCTGTGGTCACCCGTGCCACCCCCTCCCCTCTCCCTGTTCTCCGGGTCCTCTGCCCTGGCTTCTTCAACTGCTTGGTTCCACACGGAACACTCTAGGCACAGCCAGACTTGACCAGCAGATGGATCTGCTGGACTGTCCCACTTCCACTGCATTTTTAAAAAATGTGAATTAGTTGCCAACATTAAAAAGTAATCAGATGCTGGTGGGAATGTAAAATGGTGCAGCCTATGTGGAAAACACTCTGTGGGTCCTCAAGTGGTTAAACATAGTTACCAAACAACTCAGCAATTCCACTCTTAGTTGTCAATCCAAGAAAAATAAAAATGTGTCCATGCAAAAGCTTGCACACAAATGAAATAGCAGCATTATTTATAATAGCCAATAGGTGGAAACATGCCAAATGTCCATCAACTGATGGATGGATGGATAAACAAAATGTGGCCTATACATATGATGGAATATTATTCTTCATTAAAAGGAATGAAGAATTGATATATCCCTCAAGATGTGTGAACCTTGCAAATATTATGCTAAGTGGAAGAATCCAGGCACAAAAGACTTCCTGTTGTAAGATTCTGTTTATCTGAAATGTCCAGGATAGGCAAATCTGTAAGAAACAGAAAGTAGATTGGTGGGTGCCTGGAGTGGAGGAGGAGGGACAGGGAATTTGGGTACAGATATGGAGTTTCTTTAGGGGTGATGAAATCACCTAGAATTAGACAGTGGCAATGGTTACACAAGTCTGTGAATATGCTAATGACCACCAAATTGCACACTTTAAAATAGTGAATTTTATGGCATGGAATTTATTTTTAAAAGAAAGTCATCAGCCAAATCCAAAAAGTTACTCATTATATAGTTTCATTTATGTAACATTCTTGAAATGATAAAATTGTAGAAAAAGAAAACAGATTACTAGTTACCAAGGGTTAAGGAGGGGGTGGAGTAAGGAGGGGGAGTGGGTGTGGCTATAAAAGGGCAACTTGAGGAATCCATGTGGTGATGGAAATAGTCAGTATCTTGACTATCAATCTGAATAACTTGTTGTAATTGGTACTATAGTTTTGCAAGATGTGACCATTGGATAAAACTGGGTAAACAGCACATAAGCTCTCTTTATATTATTTCTAATAGCATGTGAATTTATAATGATCTCAAAATTGAAAGTTTCATTTTATTATTTGTTTTTTAAACTTTTTTCTCCCAACGTTTTTATTGGAGGGGAAGGTAATTTAGGTTTATTTATTATTTGTTTTTTTAAACAGAGGTACTGAGGATTGAACCCAGGACCTTGTGCATACTAGGCATGCACTCTTCTACTGAGCTTTACCCTCCCCGGGAAAGTGTCATTTTAAAAAAGTCATCAGAATTCAAAAAAAAAAAAAAAAAAATTCCGTTTTTGTGTCTGGAAAGACATGTTTCTGAGAATGGATCCTGGAAAAGCTGCCCGACACGCTACCCTTCTAACAGGGCCTCCCTGCCTGGAGTCAGCCCGGTCTTAGGGTAGCATCCAAATCCCTCATGGTCCTTCCCGTCTGCCGTCACCACTCTGCCCTCCCTACCTGTGCCCCTTTCTGCCTGAAAGACTTGTCCTCCAATTTGTCACCCTGAATGCCTACTCACTACGCGATGTGCAGGCCACAGGTCAGAGGCCACCTCCCCCGTGGGGCCCTGACTCCCACGCCCACAAGGGGCTCTCGTCTGAGGGGTCACAGGTGCCTGTCATTCATTCATTCAGGTGAAGGCTGGGCTGGGCTCGGAGCACAGCAGGCAGGTCGGGGTGGGGGCTGGATGCTTGGGGGTAGGGGAAGCAACGCGAGAAGAGGTTTGAGTGAATGAATGAATGAGTGAATGAATGGATGGATGGAAGGGAGGCGATGGCGCAGCCCAGGCACCAAGGGCGGAACCACAAAGCAGAGTCCCAGCAGCAGCCGAGTCGGGGTCGCCGCATGGACCCACCGCACTGGCGCTAGCGCACTTCCGCCCGGACCCCGGGAGCACCGAACCACTCCCGGTCACACTGGGCTGCACGGAGATCCCGCTATGCGTGGTTCCAGGGCGTGCCACGCTCGGTCCTACCCTGAGCGGCGGGGGCGGTGGGAGGCACAGGCGCGGGTCCGAGCCGGGCTGGACGGCGGCCGCTCGTCCAACTCACCGTCCTTGGCCCACCTGGTGTCCACCTGCGCGGCTCCGGCGAGGACAGGTACCGGACTAGCGCCCGGGCTTGGGCAGGGGGAGCGGTGGGCGGGTAGGTGGGCGCGGGGTGTTCTGGGAGCCTCGCGGTTTGCCCCAGGGCGCCCTAGCGTCCTGCGTTGCCGTGGACACGCTCCGCCCCTGCCTCAGCCCCGCCCCCGCCTTTCCTTTACTGACCGGGACGGATGGGGACACTCGCGAGCGCACCCAAGGTCGCCAGGGCCTTGGACACAAGAAGAAAACCTGGAGGAAGAAAGGTTCTGCGGTCAGAGGAGTGCACACTCCCCACCCCCGTCCATTCTCCGGCAACCGCGGCCTCCTCAAAACCATGAGGCGCCCGGTAGGGGCTCTGGGGCCGCATCTCCCAACAGCCTCCTGCTGGTCTAGCCCGCCCTACCTTAGGGAACAGGCAGGCTGGAATCATAATCTTTTTGGTGTAACAGTTACTCGCACTCAGCCTAGGTGAAACCGGGAAGGTCCCTGCAGGACATTCCCCGTCTACCCAGCTTGTTTGGCCGTCCTCGAGTTCCAAAGAACATACTCAAGCAGCTCATGGTTAGGACTAGATTCCTGGTTCCTTCTGAGGATGTATAGATAATCTGACAGCTATCTTTGTTGTTCTGCAGAAACTAAGACACCCCCCACACACACACACACACACCTGGTGGAGGATGGTGGTGACTACCTGCTGCTTTACAAGCATGTAGACCCCAGACTGGTTGAAACACAAAGTTGATGATTGAGATTCCCAAAATATCAGGCTGTTACCACCTTACCACCAACTAATCAGGAAAATGCCCACAAGCTGGTCAGGAACCCTGCAGTCCTCACCCCTCACATTGCCTTCCCTGAAAGCCATGGGGGAGTTGCGGTCTTTTGAGCACTGGGCCCTGCCTTAAGCAACAGGGATACCCCAGTTGCTCAGCTCCCTCCCCAGGATCTCTCCTCCACTCCTGGGAAGTCTGCCCTCCTGGCTTCCTGCCTTGGCCATCAGCCAGCTCTTCTGGGAGGCATGAGATGCAACTCATCTGGTGGCAGTACTGGCAGCCTAGAGTGCCTCTCTCCTCTCCCCCCTGGCCAGCTGGGTGTTCTCAGGGCTGATGGCCTCATCTACAAGATGGATGTGGTAACTGTAAATGTAAACGGCTGAGCATGGCCCGGCTCATTCCAGCAAGAGCCAACCCCAGGAAGGGCTTCACGCCTGCTGTTAAGATTTCCAGATTCATCTGTGGCTGTTGTTGGATTCCTGCTGCTGCTGCAACAAATTACCACAAATGTCATGGCTTAGAGCAATGTAAATTTATCATCTTGCAGTCCTGGAGCCTCATTCCGGAGGCTCTGAGACGAGATCTGTTTGCTTGTTTTTCCAGCTTCCAAACACCCTCCACTTTCCTGTCTTGGGAAAGTCTCTGTCTTCCACCACACACTCTCCATGTGTTACCCCATCTCCTTCATGTGGACTCTGCCCCGCCTGCCTTTCCTTGTACAATGACACCTTGGGCCCCATGAATAATCCTGGACAGTCTCCCAAATCAAGATCCTGAATCACCTCCTAGTCCTTTATGCCCTGTGAAGTACCCCAGTCACAGGTTCTGGGGACAAGGACATGTATCTCTTTCAGGGAAGGCAGGGCACTGTTCTGCCAGCCACACTGGCTTTCTCTGAGCTTTTCATATGATTTACTGGGCAAACAGTCTGTGCATTGAGATGCCATTTAGAGGAAACAAGACTAGATATTTACCCTGGAATCGTGATGGAGACTCACAACCACCCCATCTAGGGAAGGGCTCTCTTGGTGGTGTGTAGCTGTGACATGCTGATTGGGGGCTGACTCTGATGTGTGGCCGGCACCATGCATGGCGGGGCAGCCAGAGGGCCCACCCAGAGGGGAGGAAAATGGAACGAACTTGTCAACCAGGCTCCTGAATAGTAAGTCACTGAGTCAGAAAACTGACTTATTAAAGAACCCATGGGCAAGAATGAGAATTTTCTCTGGGTTCCTGTGACCCCCAGCATGAAGATGGGCCTGCCCAGTGTGGCCTCTGGGGTTTGAACATGTGACCACCTTGCTGAGCACCAGGGCTCAGGGCTGCCCCTTTCTCTGTGTAGAAGGCAGACATCCCTCTACCAAACAGTCCAGAAATCTGAATTTGTTTACGGAAACTGCTCACTCCAGCCAGCTTTGGACTCACTGCTGCTTTCCTGTCAGTTCTGCGAATTTCTCACAGGCAGTGTCCAAGGTCTGAAAGTCATCAGGATGCGTGTAACCAGGGCGCTACGCGGTTTCACCCCAGGACACAGCAGAGTGACCGCACGTGGGTGCTGCGACCTGTGTCTCTGGAGGGCTGTTTTCCTCTTGAATGTCACAGCCACGTGACAGAAACGCACCAGTGCTCTGGGGGAAAGTTGTTGAGTGGAAATCAGACGCACTGAATTGGTTAAAGGTGAAAATGCAGAGTTTGGCACATTCCGCAGATCATGAGGGGCCACAGAAGCGGCTGGTGTCACTGCCCTGCTCTTGAGGGGACAGGAAGCTGAGGGCCTGAGTGAGGGGTGTCTGGTCTGGTCTGTGGTTGGCAAGTGACTGGTCTGGGGCCTCCTCCAAAGAAACAAGGATAATGATAGGACAGGACCCTGCGGGACCGGAGGGTTCACGTACAGCCCTCATCACACACCTGATCATTGCACAGCCCTCCTCCCCTGCTGGGCCTGCATGGGACTGGCCTGCAGCCCAGGGCAGGTGAAGCCACACCCTGCCCTCCCCTCCCCACCAGGGGGCCATCAATCAGGACCGATTCCTTGGAAATCCAACACCTCCGCCCACACTGTGGCAGCCGCCACTTTGTGCCTCGGTTTCTGCACCTGACAAATTACCAGTTGGGGCTCAATTGAGACCAAAGGGTGAGGGTACCTGGAGCCCCTCCTGCAAGCAAGTGTGAGGACAGGTGGGTGACAGTGGACACTAGCATGTCACACCCCAATGCCAGACTGCCCGTGGGGCCCCAAGAGAGTCCCCATCACCCCACGAACCAGTGGGAGGATGTGAAGGGAAGCATCTCTTTCCCGGACACCTGTGGCTTCAGTCCAAGGATTCCCTTCCCAGGTGGGGATGATGTGGCCATCCTGGAAGCAAGACCATCCCACGAATAAACGGGTACAAAGTAACCTGCAGCAGACACCATTTCCACGTGGAGCGGTTCTTGTTGACCTATGGGGGGGGGGTGTCAAGGCAAGGTGCATTCTTTACAATGTGGAGCTTGCTGTGCAAATCAAGTAGACAGGCCGGAGGGCCCAGGCTCCAAGAAGCGTTACTCGTACACCAGGACTGGCCAGGCTTCTGGCTGGAGGCCATGTGGTGCTGCACCCATGGCAGGTAGACTGGCCCAGGGGCTGCCGTGACAAGGACAGCTGGACAGGAAGACTTGGCAGGGAATGGCCAGTGAGAATGCACTCCCTCACAGCCAGGGCACAGCAGCCCCTGGGGAAAACAGCCTGGAAGTTCCCCCGCAGTCAACAGAGCAGCTCCACTCCTAGGGGCCCCGCCCAAGAGAAATGAGTACAGGCCTTCAAGCAAAAACTTGCACACTGACGTTCACTGCAGCATTTCTCCTGACAGCCAGAGGGTGGAATCAACCCAAATGTCCATCCACTGATGAAGGGATAAACAAATTGTGGTCTGTCCGTACAAGGGAATGTTACATCAGTAGTAAAAATGAATGAAGTTCCAATACCTAGTTGGACCTCAGGAAATATGGTCAGTGAAAGAAGCCAGACACCAGAAGACCACGTGTTGTATAGTTCCATTTACCTGAAACAGGCACATCCAGAGACAAAGAGATCAGTGAACGGGAGTAACTGCTTCATGAGTACAGAGTGTCATTTTGCGGTGCTGGAAGTGTTCTAGAATTAGACAGGGATAATGAGTGAACAACTCAGAAAATAGATTACCTAAAAAATATAATAAAAACCAACCTGAAAAAAATTAAAAAAAACCAACCTGAATTGTGCACTTTAAAATGGTTCAGTTATGTTATGTGAATTGTATCTAAAAAGGGGGTGGGCAGAATGCACTCTTGCCATAAGGGGTGTCTACCTTTGGCAGCTGGGCCAGGCCACTTGGCAACACGCAGGATGTCACCTGGGCCCAGCCACAGGGACAACATTGTACTGAAAGGGTGTGTGTGGGCATGTGTTTATTTTTTATTTTTATTTTTTAAAGAAATTTTTGTGGGGAGTGATTAGATTTATTTTCTGAGGAGGTACTGGGGATTGAACCCAGAGCCTCGTGCATGGTGCACTTTACCACTTGAGCTATATCCTCCCCGGGGCATGTGTTCAAACAATACTTTTGTAATCAGAAAAACAAGGTCTTTGGAATTCCCAGTTAAAGATAAAATAGCAACTTCTTTCGAGTGGCCAAGCCGACTGCATGCCAAGCAGTTTTCGAATCAAAGCTTGATGTTGGGTTGGCAGCATTCCCCCCGGGGCACAGACTTTCCTTCAACCAGGCATCTTTCAGTCCACTCGTATCAAGAAGAAGTGCTTTGTGGGAGGCTGGACACACCTGCCGGGAACAGTGGGAGCAAGCCGAGGCCCAGGGCAATGCCTCATGGTGTCCCAAGGCCCGGGGAACTGCTGTCACCAGTTTACAAGGAAGCTGTGACTTGGCAGGGGCGAGACTCAGGCAGGTCCTAGGGCACAAGCCCTTACGCCTGCCCAGTCTGTCTGATGGTGGAGACCTGTCTCCACACCCAGGGCCCACTGGCTCCCTCCCTCTGCCACCCACCACAGATGCTCTCACAGCTGTGGGCTCCGCCCTCCCCCATTGTCTGCCTGCCCGCCCCCGCTCCCCAGCTTTCTCTGCAGCCCAGAGCCTCGGCCTCTGGGCGCTGTGGGTTTTGCAGATTTCCTTGGTCTGCCTCCAAGAAGCCAGGCTGACCTTGCACGGGGACCAACTGCAGAGCGGCTGGGGTGGCCCCCAGGACTCTCTGCTAACAGAGATCAGTCCAGGGACAAATCTGAGGTCCCCCCACACACAGAAGGGGGCTCCTCAGCCATGCAGCCTGATGTGGGGACCCTGTCACCCCTTCCTCCTTGAATAACTATAACCCCAGGGTGGACTCTGGCCCCTCCCACAGAGGAGGGGATCCCAACATGAGCGCTGAGCAGCAGGAAGGCAGGTACCTGGTTTCTGTGCATCAGCCCAGGGGACGGACCAAGGCTTCTGCAATGTGCATCCCAGAAGCCCCACAGCTGGGATCCAGGTCCCTGTGACACAAGACCAGGTCTTAGTGTGAAGGACACTGGGACCTGGGCACCTGCCACACTCCTGCCCCAAGGCTTCCAGTGATTGCCACCCCCACGTGGTCATGGCTGCATCCCGGTTTGCATAACAGCTGGCAATCAGCGCAGGGCCTCAAGCCAGCCCTCGGTGTGATCTTTGGGACCTCCAGGCATCCACCAGGGTGGGAGAAGATGCCACGGGCAGCCTGGCCAACCCAGGACGGCTAATCACCATGGAATCAGCGGACCGGCTATAGGACGTGAGGCCACCTAGGACTGGGCAGGTTCCATTGAAGGAAGCTGTAGTGGATTGAATGGCACCCCCACCCCCAGAAGATACGTCCACACCCTAACCCCTGGAACCTGTGAATGGGACTGTCAGCCGAGGGAGGCTGATGTGGGGTTTAAGGAGGTGAGCGGCCCAAACGAAAAAATGCACGAGGAGTTGCCATATTGCTGGACAGACTTCAGCCGGAGACACCATGGGGTTAACAACACTTTATTGTCACAGGGAGGTGCACCCTATGATGCACCTGTCCTGCTTTTATCTGTTTTCTGTCAGCACATGCGCGGTCTGAGTTTCTTTGTTCATTAGGCTTACAGAATATCTCTAGCACATGCGTACTTCTATTTTCTTTGTTCTAAATCTTATATAATTGATGCATGCGTGCAGCAATTATTTACTGCATACTACAAACATACTCTGATCGTGGCCTTGGGTCCCACGGCTATAACTCATCTCAATGCTCCGATCGTGGCCTTGGTTCCCACAGCCTTAACTCATCTCAACACCAGCTCACAGGGACCTTATCTGGGAAAAGGTCCTAACTACCCCTGGGGCTGATGGTGAATAGGAATAGGACACCTTGGGGAAGGGGGAGTGGGGTGGGCTGAGAGGTTAATGTGACCACGGCGGAATTCTGCAGAACCGCATGGCAACAGCACATGGGAAAGAGGTTAGTGAGGCTGAATGTCCTCAGAACTTGGACGTGGCCCACTGAGGCTAATAAGAGGGTGTTCAGGGAAGTCAATAGAGGCAGCCTTGAGGTGTGAGTGGCACAGATTCTGCGCCAAGACAGGGGTGGCTCCACCAACCTGAACCACGAGCCAATCTCACTCCCAGTGACAGCGCTAGAGGACGCAGCCCCTAGCCCCTCTCTCCTGTTCTGCACCGTACACCCAAAGGAGAGGCAGCGCATGACATACAGCAGGGCACAAGGAGTGCCCTCTGAGTGCGGGCTAAACTCCCTTCCACGTCTCTCCTTCCGGTGGTGCGTTCCCTCCTGGGCCTCAGCCTCCAGGCCCAGATGGGGGACGCGGGATGCAGAACTAGACCAGACAGGCCCGCCCGGAACTGAAGGACCGACGTGCGGCGGCCAGCCCGGACCCGGAACGTGCGGACCGGAAGTGCACGATCGGGCCTCCACCGGGGATCCCGCGAACCCGAGTGGGAAAGGAGCAGGGGGTGGCGACCGCACCGAGGGCCTGAAGGTCCCCGCCCCGCAGGCTGCGCGGAGCCTTCCCCCCTACTCTTCAGGGCCGCCGCACTGAGAAGTAAGTGCCGCTACAAGGGCGGGCTGGAGCCGCCGCGGAGGCTGCTGGGAAGTGTAGTTCCGCCCGCCAGGGACTCCGGTTCTCATGGCAACCGAGGCGGGAGCGGCGCAAACCTGCGTCGTCGTCAAGGAGATGGCGTCCAGGCGGGGCAGTGACTGCGAGATCCGGACTGGTAAATAGGTGGAATGGTCGAGGTGGGGAACACCCGGGCAGCTCTGAAACGTCCTGGTGAGCCGGCCGCGCGCCAGGTCCACGGCGGATTCTAGTATGTGCAGCCGCCCTCGAGAACCGCGCCCCGCGCCCACCCCAAAGCCTTCTTGCTCTCTTGGGTGGGGGTGAGTTGGCCAGGCCTCCCACCCACCACGGCACCCTCACTGGTGCCCACCTCTCGCGTGGCTGCCGCACCTCAGCCACACAGACACATCCAGTGTTTACCCGATGTGGCCCCCGTATGGCACACAGCAGCCGGCATGTGACGCCCCCAACGGCCTCCTCCCACTGCGTGTCCCCTTCTCCATCTATGGGTGTCTAGACGTTTAACTCCCTGCCTCTGTGCGGTCTGCCTCCCCGCCCATAGACAGCGTCGTGGCTGGATTTGGAACCGTTGGTGGGGCTTACTACACTTAGGTTGGAGCGGTGGCTGAAGGGCACTCCGAGGGCCGCTTGCCGGCTTGCCTACCCTTGTGGTACACAAAGGCCTTGCCACAGTTTCCACAGAGGAAGGAGTGCAACCTGTGTGGGTGCGCCGGCGCGTGGGCAGGCCCCACCACTGGCTGAAGGCCATGCTGCACTACCTGGGGCTTCTCAGTGCTGGGTCACCGGGCGCTCAGGGCTTACCAAAACAGACCTCTCATGCCTATGGGTGCACTGCTGCCAGAGGAGCTTCAGGTCTTGCAGAAGGAGCCCCTGCTCTTGCAAGGGACACAGTCCCTGGAGTGAATTATCTGGTGCTGCCGCAGGTCCGGCCTGCCAAAGGCCTTATGCTGGGAACAGCACCAAAAGGCACCTGACTGCATTCATGGTCATGCGCGGGGGCTTTGGAGGAAGTGGGGTTCCCACTTGAGGAACCCAACTCCCTTGAAATATCAGGTCTCTGGACTGGGGCTCATGCCAAGGCCACAGCTCGGGAGACCTGTGCTCTGGGGGAAGTCATCCTGCCACCTGCCACCCCTCCACGCATGTCCCCCTCCTGGGGGAGGGAGGGTCTCCCAGCTCTGTCCTCTGTGAGGTCCCACTGCAGCTCATTGGGAATCAGCCTGCTCAGTGTACTGGGCCGGAGCCTCTGTCCCGGGCCAGCCTCCAACTCAAAGTCCTGTTTGCAGAATCTGGAAGAGCTGAGAAATGGAGAGGCTGGCCCTTACCAAGCAAGAGGGGAAAAGGTGCCAGGAGCCATGAAAGCAAACTGCGGAGGCTCAGGCATCTGGGATGGCTTAGCCAAATTTTATAGCTTGAAAGCTATTAAAGGGGTGTAGACACAGAGAAAAGAATTTCATCGGTAGCTGAAAGCCACCAGCTCAGTGGGTGAGGTGGTCAGAGATAACCCTCTGTCTCTCCAGGCTGGGTTCCTCCCCTTGCCTCCCCTTCCCTGACCTCTCTCAGCTGTCTGACTCCTGGCTCCTACCTTCCCCTGCCTCCCTCTGCCTCCCCCTCACCCATAACCTTCACCAGCCACCCTGCACCTACTTCCTGTAATGAGTGCCTGACAGGCCACGCCCACTTTTGGCCATTTGGTGGCTGCCAGCCCCGTGATGGAAACTGCTACTGAGCAGAGTTTAAAGCACAGTGTATGTGTATGGTAGACCCCAAGGAGGTCCATGTCCTAATCCCCAGGGCCTGTAAATGTGCCACCTTATATGCCAAAAGGGACTCTGCAGATGTGATTAAAATTATGCGACAGGGAGAGTACCCTGGAATACCCAAGTTGGCCCTAAATATGATCACGATGGTCCTTATAAGGGGGAGGCTGGAGAGCCAGTTAGGGAGGAGACGCGATGACAGTGTCCGGTCAGGAATGTGGCCACAGGAATGAGGAATTCCAGCAGCATCTGGAAGCTGGAAAAGGGAAGGAACATTCTCCCCTGGAGCCTCCAGGAGGAACACAGCCCTGTCGAAGACACTTTGATTTTAGCCCCTAAGACTCATTTCGGACTTCTGATATCTGGAACCATGAGGTAGTAAAAGTGTACTGAGTCTGTGGTAATTTGCTACAGCAGGGAGCAGGGAAGCAACAGTCTCTGTGAGGTGCTGAGAGGACTTTGACGTTTCACCTCCAGCCCCTCTCCCTTCTGTCCGAGTGAGGGCAGGCCTCAAGCCCGGAGCCTCTGCCTTCAACCTCTTCAAGCACAATGTAACCAAAGTAGTCCTCCCAGGCGTTTACGCCTAGAGTTTCCTTCTTTTTCTGGCTGGTTTTACGTTTTGGTTGCTGCAGTCAAGTTTCCTTATGAGTAAATGGATCTGAGCAAAAACAAGTGAGTTGATGTAAATCAGCAGGTCTCAAGCATGGAGAGTTTTGCCCCCCTGGAGGATACCTTACAACTGTGGGGTGAGGATGCTGTGACGTCCAGCAGGTGGAGGCCGGGGATGCCGCTGGACATCCTCCAAGGCACAGGACATCTCCCCCCACACATAGCCCTGGGACAAAATATCAGTGGTGCTGAGGTGAGAAACCCTGGTATACAGAAAGCTGTGACGCACAGGTACTCGTGAGATGAAAGCGTCGTCTGGGCAAAGTGGAACTGGGCTTGGAGCTAAGTGAAAAAGTCCAGATGTGAAAAAGTCCAGACGTGAAAAGGCCACATATTCTATGATTCTGTTTTTATAAAATGCCTATAACAGGCAGATCCACATAGAAAGTAGGCTGGTGGTGGCCAGGGGACAGAGGGGGCAGAGGGGGACAGGAGTGGCTGCTGTTGGGGACAGGGTTCCTTTCTGGGGTGATGAACATGTTCTGGAATTAAGACAGTGGTAACGGTTGCATGACCTTGTGACTATACTAAAACACCGAATTGTACACTTTGAAATAGTTTTATGGTATATGACTAATGTCTCAATAAAAAAATTACAGTAACTAGAGTGGTCAGTGAAGGCCTCACGGAGAAGGTGGGATTCAAGGCAAGACCTGGGAGGGGAGGGGAGTGAGTCATGAGGCTCTCTGGGGAAGAGCATGTCCAGTGAGGGAACAGCAGATGCAAAGGCCCTGAGGAGGCATGTGTGGCCAGGGTAGAGCCAAGGGTAGAAGAGAGTGCAGGGTGACAGGGGCCTAGCAGGCCACCATGCAGACAGTCTTCTGGTGACTGACACAGGGAGGGTTGTGAGCAGGGGAGGAAGGAAAGCTGACTTGAGTTTGCACAGGCTCCCTCTGGTTGCCACATGGGGATAGCTGTTTTCCTCTGTGGGGCCTGCCCAGAATTTAAATTTCTGCAGGGTTGAGGAGTGTCTGCAGACCCAGGCCTCTGCCTGACTTCCAGACACAGGGAGCCTCACAGGGCTTGACCCCTGCCCCAGGTCAGAGCCCCTTTCCCCTGCTTCCCTGGAAACCCGGGAAGAGGCTGTGACCCCTGAGCCACCCAAACTGGGTTGGGGGCTAGTCACTTGGCAAGGTCTGCTGTCTGTCCCTCGTCCTAATCCTAATAACACTCATGCCAGGGCCTCTGGCCTTTCTCGCCCCATTCAGCCTCCGTGTAGACCCGAGTGTTCTAGACTCCACACTGAAGTTGCCAAGTGGAAACAAAGGATGCACAGGAAGATATTTCTGGCCTTCAGCTCACTGTGGCTGCCTCGGGGTGGGCCACCTCTATACCTCTGTGATCGAACCTCTCCTGTATTTTCTCCAGCAAGTAGACATTACCTTTGTGAAAAAGAAAAGATATAAAATTGAAAGGCATCACAGTTTTGCCATTAAAACATTTCAGTGACCCCGTTCCTCATCCCTGGGCTGAGTAATCTATTGTTGAGTAACAGATCACTCAATACAGAGGTCCTCTGCTTTTCAAAAGTTGACTTGATGCCACTGTGTTCTTATGAAAGGCCTACGTTAGTACCTGTTTTCACTAACTGAAAAGTCTGAAGAAGATTTTCACTTTTATGAAAAGGGTAGAAAACTAAAATACAGTCTTTGTTTTGTAGCAAGCTGAGCCTTATAGAGGAAGATGGCACTTGGATCAGCTGGAGTGGCCCCCCAGGCTGAACTACGCTCACCATCTCAGCATCAAGCTGCCATAGCTCTGAACCGTGTCTGTGAGCCTCTGTGCTTTATTTCTGTTTTTTGTGCATCTGTTAGCAAGATGTGTCCTAAGGTAATTGCTTCTCTGCTGTACACACCATTTTGGCCTAGGAAAGGTTTCATAAAAATGCTACATTTTCCAAGGGCAGGGGCAGGGGGAGGCAGTGTGTGTGTCGGGGAAGTATATCATTTTATTATGCGGTGTGTGGAGATCAGGATTTGGGCAAAGCTCCCTACTAACCAGAGCCTGAGAGAAAGTAGCTCCAATGGCTAGAGATTGCTGGGGCAGCATCTGGAGCCAGCACACAGCAGATCTCCATAAATATCTGCTGGCTTGGTAGTCCATTTTCTAAATTAGCTGAAAGCAGCAACAATTTTCAGAGTGCCAGCTAGCCACCATCTGGCCCTGTGCTAAGAGTGTTACACAGACTGATTAACTTAGTCCTCATGTCAAGTCTAGAAAGGTGGCAGTGGCACCACCCCCACCTTTTTACAGATAGGGAAATGGGGGCTCAGAGAGAGGAAGCCAGGCGTAGACCAAATTTTTAGCTGTCAGGTCTCCAGGAATCTCCCAACTTTAGTGCCCAGAGTCACTGCAGGCCTTTAAACGCAGCTCACAGCTCTGGGGCCACATGGTAAAGGATGGGCGTTCACACCCCTGCATGAGGTGGTTGCCTGTGTTGTCCCCACTTTCCAGATGAGGAAACTGAGGCCCAACAGGAAAGCCATGCATCCCGAGTGAACCTGTGCAGCCGGACTCGCAGACACGACTAGGTCCAGGACCCCACCGATCCAACCCTTCACCTCAGCCCTGCGGCCGCGGGAGCACAGGGACCCCCCGCTCCCTCCCCAGAAGGGAGGCCCTCCACCCTAGGGGGCGCCCAGGCGCTCGCGCTTCCCTCCGGGAAAATGAGTGGCCCTTTGGGAGCACATACAGCCCTCCGAGCGGCCTCGGACCCGAAGCTCCGACGTGGCCGGACTCCCAGGCCAGTCACCCATCCAGGCCGCGGCCCTGCCCGGACCTAAAGTTCCGAGAGTCCGGCACTCGTCCCTCGGGGATTCCCGGAGTGGGTTGCTCTGGCGCCCCGAGGACGGCCATCTCTTCAGTTCTCCAGGCCGGCGCGGTGTCAGGGTCCCTTTCCCCAGAAGTGACCAGAGGAGGCCGGGATGGAGAGGCTGGAGAAAATGACGACCCGCCCCGGACTCGGCTCGTCCAGTCGTTTATCGGCGGAGAACCGGGCGGGAGAGCAACGGGCGATCTTGTCGGGGCTTGACTTGGCTTCATGGTTACCATGACGACCACCAAGCCTCCACCGGCCCCCACGGGGTGTGGGTGGGGGTTCCAGCTTCCGGGTGATGCTGCAGCCTTCCTGTGATTCGCCATCGCTTTGGAGACGCCCTACCTGCCAATCACTTGAGTGCTGGTGATTGGCCCTTCCCGGGGGAGGGCGGGATTTCTGGTCCGGGTCCGCGCGGTCAGCCTGTTCCACGCGCACGACTGAGGTATGCCGGAGCGCCGTGTGCTTAGACCACCCTCCAAACCCCAATGGCCGGGTTCTCCTACTCCGTGTCCTGAGCTTTCTAAGTTCCTGTCTCTAGTTCCGCCCGATCCAGTTGCCTGGGCCTTCCCCAGTTCCTGCCTCTGGGTCCACCCAAATCCAGTTTCCTGTTTCTCCTCCAGTTAAGGCCTTGGAGTCCCACTCCTCGAGTCCAGGTCCCCATTTCTCTCCCAATTTGTGCCTCGCACCTCCAAATCGCAGCCACCACGAATCCATATATGTGAGACTTCGGAATTCATATATCTGGTCCCAAAATTTGAGATCCTGTAACCACTCATTCCGAATATTTGGATGGCCAAAATGTGTTTCTGGATTTATCCTTAACCCAAGCCTCTGAGGCCCCCTGTTAAGACCCTGCGCTAAGGTTCCCAAATCCTGGTCATCTCGACCTCCCCTCTATTCTTTACCCCAAGTGCTGCAAGTCTGCATCGGATCCAGCATTGCCACCCCAGCCCTGCACGGTCTGCCCTGTTGCCCTGTTGCCCCAGCCCCGCCTGCCCCCAATTCCAGAGAGCCACCCTGAACACGTGGTTCTGATTTACAGCTAAGCAAATTGGAAGGGGTTCAGGCTAGCTCACCAGTAGGTGAGCTGGCCCAGGCACCTCTCTTGTTTTGAGGTCTTGAACTCCCTCTCGTGTAACAAGCAACAAGCCAGGCCACCTGCCCTGTGAACCCAGCTTTAGGCTGACAGTCGGTGGCCAGGGCAGTGACCGGCCAAGGACAGTGGGAAAGATAACCTTGATGTCTGCCTAGGAGCTGTAGGCAGGGGAGAAAAAATGTCATGCAGTACTTACAGGAACAGTAAATATTGCTCTTGGTCCACATTCACTTGTTCCTTTATTCAAGCAGTCTTGGAACCCAGGATCCCACCCTCCTTGGTAATTACATGGTTAAGGTTAGCTCAGCAGCCCTTTCTTTAAAAATGAAGGAGCCGAAGGGGCAGGGAGACCCCTCTCTGGACCATACCAGAGCCAGTGGAAAGACCTAGAGTTGACTGAACTCATTTGTTCATTTGGCAAATATTTATTGGGCACTTGATATGTGCAGGAATCCCTGGAACTGGTGGAGACATGATGCAGAGAGGGAGGGGAGGCCAACCAAGGCAGGAGAAGTCAGGCTCTGGAAATAACCACCTTAGAGTCTCAGCTCTGCCCTCTTCTGCTGTGTGACCCTGGGCAAGTGACTGCACCTCTCTGGGCCTCCATAACTACTTCATCAAATTGTTCTGAAGAGCAGTGATCTGATTCCTAGACTCCTAATGCTTCCCTGGGGTTAGGAAGGGGTTTCCCTAGGCTGACTTCAATTAAGAGGTGGCCAGGAAGAGGGGTAGACCCAGGTAAGGAGGTCTGAACAGGAGACAGCAGGACTCAATGTTTGTTTTCTGGTCCCAGCTGCTCAGTGTCTGCCTGAAGCCCAGAGTGGGAGCAGGAAGTTTGTGAGGAACTAGGGAGAACTGGCCCATCCATCCTTCCATCCATCCTTTATTCAACAGGTACTTGTGAGCAGATCCTGTGTGCCAGACTCAGTATGTACAGGTGGGGACACAGGAGGGAACAAACCAGACAGACTCTGCCCTCATGGAGCAGTTAAAAATCAGGGCAGAGGAGATGGCCAGGGCTGGTCCACCCAGGGCAGATATGATGCACCAGGTATTGAGGGGACTCTCGACAGACTTTCCCCCGTCCGAAGAACACAGCACCAACATCCCTAGACTTAATGGGTCAGTCTCTGGAATTTGTCCCTGTGTCCTAGGGACCTGGGGAGGCTGGACTCTTCAGGGTTGGCAAGTGGTGTGTGACTGTTAGCTATGCAAGGTAGCCCCCCCCCCCCCAGCCTTTCCACCACCTGAGAGGCTTTACTGCAGGACCTCCCCCAACCCTCCAGTGCACAGTGGGTCACTCCTGTGAGGTCTGTGAAGATGTCCATTACCAAGGCCACGGGCTCCAAAGTGGCCTTGTCTGATTTAGTTCTCTTTTCCACACTGAAGGGAGAAACTGAGGTTTGGGGCGGAGGGGCCCTATCAGCTTTTGACGGGAAAGAGGCAGGGTTAGGGGGCCCCCTCTGGATCCTGCTGAGTGTGAGGGTACTTGGTGTACTACCAGCCTCCCTGTTTCCCCCCAGTCAGCACCTCCCCAGTGGCCTCCCCCAGGACCAGGGAGGGCCCCCAAGGATCAGAGAGGGTCTCTCCAGGACTAGGAAGGAGCCGACACAGCCCCTCCCCATGGCCACAGACCCCAGTGGGAGGCACAGGCTGCAGGGGTTGGGGGCCTTGGCCTCCGCATGCAGCTCCTGTGCCCCCACTAGAGCCTGAAGTGTAACCCCCAGCCCAGACCAGCTTCAGGGCCTATACTCCTCTGAGCAGTAGAATAAACTGTGATTGATAACAGTCTAAGGGGGCCCACCATTTGGGGTCTGAAACTCCTGGAATTGGGATGGTTGTAGGGGCAAGCCTTTATAGTTGGTCAGTAACCTTTATAATCAGTCAGTCAACAAATATCGCAACTGCCTAACATTTGCAATGAGTATGCCCTGAGGGTGGGCAAGTGGGGTTGCTGGGGACAAATGGAAGACGGCCTGGGTCACGTGGCTGGGCCCCTTCGGGTCTGAGAGGGGAGCCTTCGCCCATGTAAGTTCAGATGCGCATCGGGAGGTGAGGAGCGCTTTGCCGCCTTGAAGACAGCTCTGCCAGATGACATTCCCTGCCATCCTGCAGTCAGCATGAGTGTGCAGCCTCAGCGACAGTGGTCGCTGCCTCTGCGAAGCCTGCCCGGGAAGCGACCATATCCCAGCTTGGCTCCAGGGTCTAGGCTAGGGGTGTGAAAAGCTGGCACATGCTCTTCATGCTGACCGCCAGGGTCACTCAGTGTGGCTACAGAGTGGGCAGGGCACCCACCACCGTGCCGACCAGTGCACTCCTCCAGTGACCTCGGGAGCTAAGGCCCCAGTTAGATTAAAAAGGGCGGAGATTGTCCCCCAGGCTCCTCTTTCAGGGCACTTCTCCGACCCCCGCCCGCAAGAGATAACTGGACAGGAAACGCGGGGTCACAGAGAGACGCTGTTTGGGGCGGGAGGGGGGGTTCCCTCTCGTAGGGTCCGGCCCGAGCAGCCCAAGCGCGCGACTGTGGGGTAGGGGGACCCATGAGTGGTGCCCGCCCACACACGCGCGGGGCCCGGAACAGTGAAGAGCCGTGGTGAGACCGGGACACTGCTCAGCTGCCCGGGCCTGCAGCGCGTTCATGCCCGTGCGGGAGGGAGCGCGAGCCAGACTTCTGCCCTCATTAGACATGGCGGCGGTGGCCTCATAGAGACCTCTGCGCCTGTGCTGGGGAGCCTTCCCAACGGGCAAGCACTGGAAGCCGGACATCCGCCAGGTATGCATTTGGGCTCGCTCCTAAAAGTACGCATGCGCCGAAACTTTACTCGTTCTTTCCGGCCCAGAGGGCGCCTTTACATTCTCGCTTTGGGTTGGTCCGTGAATACGCTGTGCCCTTCTGCGCACGCGTCTCCTCCGCTGACCCGGAAGTTATCGCCTTCCTTAAAAGCGTCGGCCCGTTGCGCGCGGCCTTTTCCTGTGTGTGCCGGAGCCGCGCGTGGTCTGCGCCGAGCGACTGGGAGTCCTCGCCTACTCCTTCAGGTGAGGCTGTCGCCGAGTCAGAGGTCCGACGGCCAGTCCGGGATCTTCCGAGATCTCTCGGGAGCCGTGGGCTGTCCCGGAGGCCGGAGGCTTCCCTTTTGCGGAGGACGCAGGTGGAGGCGTGGGGAAGTTAACTCTTGCCTCGTTGCTGGTGCCCCGCCGCCGCCATAGCCTTGCCTTGCAGCGGACACGGAAATATTGGCTTAGTCTCTGCATTTGTGTTTTGTTTATATAAGAAGTTTCCGTTACCTTTAGATGCACAATGCACGCTTTGATCTGGAAATGTTTTCTCCTGAATAGCAGGCCCAAGTGCCTCCTCGGGGTCGGACAACAGTCTCAATGTTTGCGACGATAAAGCGCAGAATTCTTGCCGTGATCCTCTTTTCATTTTGCTGAATGAGGAAATTGAGTCCAAAGCGGTTTTTAGGCTTACCTAGGGTCTCAGAGCTCGTGAGGAATACGGTTGGGATTTGAATTCGAACAGATGCAACGTCAGGGCATCGGACATAACCTACCCATCTCTGGGTTGCTCGGCAACTGTCGACCAGATGCCTGCCTGCTATTGGCCCCAGGGTTCTTGGGTGAGAGATAGATGCTTCTTGTTGACGAGTGGTTTTTCTAAGGCTCATCAAGGTGGACCCAGACGTTCACAGTCTTCCTTGATTCCTGCTAACTTCTCAGTTCTCAGGATATAGGCTAGCCTCAGAGTCAGTGGTCGGTGTGCTTAGACCTTGCCAGTTTCTGTTTCTAGGATGACGGAGTGGGAGACAGCTGCACCTGCAGTAGCAGAGACCCCGGACATAAAGCTTTTTGGGAAGTGGAGCACCGATGATGTGCAGATCAACGACATTTCCTTGCAGGTGAGGGGATGTAGTGATTGTGCTCCCCTGGAGGGGGAGGTCACTTGAAACTGTCCCACTAAGTCAACAGTTGAAAGTGGGACGGGTAAAGGAGGGATCCCTGGCCCACTGCGCCCACTATGTCCATTTTTTCCTTCTGTCCTGTTAGAGGTTCCTAGTTTTTGTCAGGATACAGTTTCTTCCTTGGGGAGTAGTATCACATTCCCCAGGTTTTTGTTTTCCTGTAGTCAAATACAGGTAACATAAAATCCACCATTGTAACCCTTTTAAAGTGTAAGTACCCAACGTTATTTTGCATGTGGAAACCTAGTTATCTCAGCGCCTTTTGTTTTTGTCTTTTTGGAGTTTTATGTATCTTAAATTTAACAAATTTAGGCCATAAAATGTACCTTGAAGTCTCCCTTATACATTGTATGTATGTATTTTGGCACGTTTGTTGAAAAGAGTATTTCTCCCACTGAAGGATCTCAGCATCTTTGGTTAAAATCACTTAAGCATAGATGTAAGGGTTTATTTCTGGATTCTCTTTATTTCATTGGTCTCTGTGTCTGTCCTTCTGACAGTGCCACGTCGCCTTGATTATTGTCACTTTGTAATAGGGTTTGAAATTGGGAAATGGGAGTTCTCCCACTTTATGTTGCCCCCACACTATTTTACTCTTGGTCTCTTTAGGACTTTGTGGGCTTTTCATAAGAAGAGATTGTGACTGTATTGGTATAATAAGTTCAGGATGGATCATGTACATTTTCCCTTTCTCGTTTTAAAAGGAATTAAAACTTTTTGTTGCCTCTAACTGTATCATGGAATGTAGGCACTAAGTCTAAAGGAGAATTCAAACCTGTTTTTCACTCTGAATGTCTTGAAGAGCTGTTCTCCTTCATGGGTTTGTTGATGGAGGGGTTAGCAAACATAAAAGGACCAGATAGTAAATGTTTTCTTCTTTGTGGGTCCCCTGTGGTCTCTGTCACATGTGTGTTTCCTTGTGTGTTTTTTTGGGTTTTTTGTTTGTTTGTTTGTTTTCTTAATGATGTAAAAGCTATTTTTCCCTTTTCCCTTGGTGTTCTCCTAGGGGCGGGGAAGTCAGCATGGTACCAGATCTCACTTGTGAAAGCTGTGCAGGGCTCCACACTGTGGGGCCAGACGGCCTAACCAAACCCTTGCTGAGGCGTTTGGTGTTTGCACTTTTTCTTGCACAGCATGAAGCCTTGCATGAGCACCTGAAGGAGTTCCCTGTTTGTGCAGGTGGTTCTCTCTGGGTTAGACACCTGACTGGTGCCGGTCTCAGAAAATCCTGTGTTCTTTTCTTGTTAATCCTTGTATTTGTGGAAACTCATTGTATATGTTCCCATGTGCACCTTATAGAATGACTGAGTACGTTTTATGGTGGAAATGTTGAAAGTCTTCTTAACTTACACGTGGTTCCTCTGACCTGGGATTTTATGATTTTCCAGACTTTATCTTGGGAAACATATGTATACATAGACAAGATTGTTGAATGATTCTTTTCAAACAGTGGCTTCCTGAGGTGATATTTTTCCCCCTCGGGGGACTGTCTGGATGCATTTTTTTGGGCCTCAGTACTGAGGAGTGCTCCGGGCACCGTGGGTGCTGCTTAGTATCCACAATGCACATGACAGCCTTCCAGAACCTAATGCAAAACGTCCGTAGTGCATTTTGAGGTGGGATCATGGGCTGTAATCTTAGTTCTTCACTTTTCTTCCTCTGATTATAGATGAAGTGCTCTTTTTACTGACTTTGTGAGTCTCTTGTGCTAGTCTCATTCGTTGTGGCCAAGTCTTACTCCTTGTGGCCGCTGGGGGCTCAAACCCAGGCCCCCGCAGGTGGGTGGGGCTACCTAAGGAGGATTGGGTCCATCCTGCTCCTGACTGCGGTCCCTCTGCCCCTCTTCCTGCTGCGCCAGGACTACATTGCTGTGAAGGAGAAGTATGCCAAGTACCTGCCCCACAGCGCAGGGCGCTATGCGGCCAAGCGCTTCCGCAAAGCGCAGTGCCCCATCGTGGAGCGCCTCACCAACTCCATGATGATGCACGGCCGCAACAATGGCAAGAAGCTCATGACCGTGCGCATCGTCAAGCATGCCTTCGAGATCATCCACCTGCTCACGGGCGAGGTAGGTCCTTGAGGCTGGGCGGTTCCAAGTGGCAGGGGTAGGAGCTGCGGAGAGGTATGGGCCAGGTGTCAGCTCATAGGCCCCCCCCACCCCTAGAACCCCCTGCAGGTCCTGGTGAACGCCATCATCAACAGCGGCCCCCGGGAGGACTCCACCCGCATCGGGCGAGCTGGAACAGTGAGGCGGCAGGCCGTGGACGTGTCACCACTGCGCCGTGTGAATCAGGTGGGCTTATGGCTTTCAGCGCAGCTGGCTGGCCAGGAACAGCCTCCAGGCACTGGCAGAATCCTGCCTGGGGCAGACTGGCAAGTGGTAATACTCATCTCTGTCTGAGTGTTTTACCTGAGTGTCATTTCCTCCAGGAAGCCTTCCTAGATTCCCACTCTGTGCAGGGCAGGTACTACCTCTGGGCCCTCTCCTGGGCAGCATTTGGCTGAGGGGCCAGTTTCATTTGGGTATATGTTTGTACTCTGTTGTTTTGGGGTTTTTTTTCCTTAGGCCATTTGAGAATCCCTCTGCAGGATTTTTTTCCATTTCCCCATTAACACTTCAGTGGGTGTCTCCTAGGAACAAGGACGTTCTATCCCCAGTGTCATCCCCCAAGGCATTTTAACAGCAGTTGAATATTTTACTAGTTCTCACTGTTCCAGTTATGGAGCTGCCCTCAGCATAAATTGTCCATAGCTGTTTGTTTTTCTTAAAGGGTTCTAGGCCAGGAGCACACATTGCATTTCCCTGTCATAGCCAGTCTCGAGTCCCCTGTTATCAGGGACCCACTTTGTGGCCTTCAGTCTGATCCTGGGTCTAGCAGCATGCCACTTGGGCAGTGCTGTGGGCTCCCGCAGTGCCTTGCTTTGGTGGCCCAGCGATGGCAGCATGGTAGCCAGTATTGGTTGGGGCCCTGGGTACTAAGGGCACCTCCTGTTTAGCTGACCCCTGTGCTCCCCAGGCCATCTGGCTGCTGTGCACAGGTGCCCGTGAGGCTGCCTTCCGGAACATCAAGACCATCGCCGAGTGCCTGGCAGATGAGCTCATCAACGCGGCGAAGGTGGGTGAGGATTCGGGGCAGGGGGTGGGGGTCTCAGGAGAGGGTCCTCCAACATTGGCGCTAACTACCCTTTATTGCAGGGCTCCTCCAACTCCTATGCTATCAAGAAGAAGGATGAGCTGGAACGCGTGGCCAAGTCTAACCGTTGATCGCCAAGCTGTAGCCCCAATAAACCTCTTTGCCCTTTGGGGTGGCATCACCCCCTTGTGCCACTGTCTGTCCTTGACGGATGAGGGAGGGGTGTCGAAGTGCGGGGCCAGGGGCAGGATGACTTGAACTGCCCACATTCCTGGCATGTCTACTCTCCTGCAGGGACCTGGATTTACCAGGGAAGCACCACTGACTCAGAACCGTGGCACCCCGGGGTGCAGGCCTGGCTGCCTGGACTGTTCCAGCAGGTGTTGGAAGTTGGAGGGGTGGGGTTGTCTTGGCAGAGGTGTCACTGGTCTGGGGAGGGGCTTGGTGAGTGCAGCCCGCCACCCTAAGAAGCACTTTACCAGGCAGGCAGCAGCCACTGGAGGGGAAGCCAAGGCCCCTCTGGGCTAGAACAATTTCTTGCCCCTTGTCTGCAGCTGAACCAGTCCATTGTGGGGCCTGCCTGCGTTCAGCACCCCAGGGTTCAAGAAGTCCCACCCTCCTCTCCCTGGACACTGCCTCACCAGCCCCTTGCACCCACAGAGCTGCAGATTCCCACCCATGGCTGAGATTTGTGAGGAGGTGTTGGGAGACTGGGAGTAGGGGTAGGGCTCAATCCCGAGGCGCCCAGACTCACTGATGGGTCAACCTGGGGCTCCACCTTTCCAACACCCCCGACATGCGCAAGGTCGGGGTTAGTGTTTATCATCCTAGCTGGACCAATCTGGAGGTGGGGTGGGCAGTCAGACAGGTCTGGCAGGAGCCTGGGATCTGGAGGGAGTGGCCCCAAGACAGGCACCCTCCCACAGGGAGGGGCACTACATATCCAGCTGCTGGTAGGCCTGTGGTTGGGGTCAAAACTGGTGTGGAGTTCCAGCCAGAGGGAGGAGGTGCAACAGGTAACGAAGGGCCGCTGGCCAGCTGGGGTCTCATGGGTGGGGAGCCACTGATCCTGGGTTTCTGGCCAGGCTAGTGGCCACCCATCCGAAAGCTTGGGTGCCCTGTCCCTCACTTGCCCTGCCCTTGAGTCTTCCGTGGTCTCCTCAGGGTCTGTCTGCCCAGCTCTCCTGAGGGTCCCTAGATGCTCCTCCCTGTCAGGTTCTTCCTGGAGTCACTTGGGTCCAGTCAGCTCCCTCCTGTAGTGTCCCCTAGGTCTACCTCAGAATCTGCGGGTCTGTCCCTGTCTCCAATCCTCTTAAGGGCTCCTCTGTGTTCTGTCAACCTGCCCACCTCCAGTCCTGCACACCCCACTCCTCTGTTCATCCTCCCAGTCTCCTGTCCCACCTGTCTCTGCTACCCCTTCTCCGGAAGCCCCTGCTCTGTTGAGTGATCCCTTCAGAGTCCAGCCCCTAACCCTCCCCAGGCCCCCTCTCCTCTCTGCTTGACCTCTCCCTGCAGGTCAGGTCCGGATGCCCTGCCCCCGGCCACCCTGGCTCCACCGCCCCCGGGCCCCCCAGGGCTCAGGCCCCAGCACCCCGGGCTCCCTGACCGCACCCCGCTCCCCCAGCAGAGGGGAGGACGAAGATCAGGGCGAGGAGGAGGAAGGGGACTGCAGCCCAGGCTCGGGCCTCATCTTGCCGCCGGCGTCCCCAGTGGAGTGCCTCATCTGCGTGTCACCCTTTGATAGCGTATTCAAGCTGCCCAAGTGCCTGGACTGCGGCCATGTCTTCTGCCTCGAGTGCCTGGCTCGCCTGTCTCTGGCCACAGCGGGCGGCGGCGATGCGGTGGCCTGCCCAGTGTGCCGCGCGCCCACGCGCCTGGCCCCGCGCCGCGGGCTGCCCTCCCTGCCCACGCAGCATGGCCTCCTGCCCCGCACCGCGCGTACCCCGCTGCCACGCCAGGGCTCCGTGCGCTTCGACCGCCGGCGTGGCCTGCTCTACCTGCGGCCCCCGCCCCCCGCGCCCGGGCCGCGCAAGGCCCGCCCGCCACCGCCGCCGCCGCCGCTGCGCCTCGGCCGCCCACTGTCCCGCCGCCTGACGCTGGCCAGCTCGGCCTGGGTCTTCCACGCGGCCGTGGCCCTGGCCGTGCTGGTGGCCGCGGGCCTTGTGGTCTCGGGCATCTACATCTTCTTCCTCATCCCGCGCGCCTCCACCTCCGGCCCAGCGCGGCCCCAGCTTGTGGCGCTCGCCCCCGCTCAAGGCTTCCCCTGGCTGTCGCCTCGGCCCACACCGGGGGCGCTCAGGACCCCTGCCTGGACACCGCGCCCCATGGACCAAGACCTAGACACCGCCCCGCCAGTGGCTGCAGAGGATGCGCTGGCGCCCGAGGGGCTTCCTGATGAGACACCGGACAGGCCCTCGGACCTCAAGTGGGGGGGCGGAGGCTGATCCTCACTGGGCCCCGCGGGCACGGGGCGGGAGGAGGCTGTGGGGGCCACAGTAAATGCATCTGCGCTGCAGGCCCTGCCTCCAGGCCTGGGGACCTCGGTCCCATCCTGATGCTCTCCATGACAACTCCGCCATGATGCCCATGGAGGCTGGAGAGGACGCAGGGCAAGCACCCATTGCTACAGAGAGCTCTGGCAGCATAAGTGGGAGGGACCCTCTCAGGAGCACCCCTGACTCCAGTCCCTGTGGGCGTCCAGCTGGGGCTGCCCTGCCTTCCATGTTCGCAAAGGCCCTTTTGGAAGGCACCCATAAACCTCGTCTCCAGGAAGGTACAGTTGGGAGTACCTTTGATCATCCTTTCCTGTGGGAGTCCAGCAGCGGAGGCCCTGGCCAAATCCCTGCAGGGGCCCTAAGCGGGGCACCCATATCCCAGATCCTGAGAGTCCTACTGAGTGCACCCTCAGTCATCAGAGGCGCGGGAGAACGTTCACCCTTGGCTGGCGCACCAGGGCTGAAGGCTCTGATTTACTTATCCTCTGGGTTTCTGCAGGTGCTGGGGACTCCCGTCTTTGGATGGCAGATCACTCCCTGGCCAACCCATTGACCGGCCCATTGCAGGGCTAACTACCCCCCACCTCAGGGTGTGAAGTTTATTTTCTGCTCTGCTGCCTGCAGGCTGGGCCTGGGTGGAATCCCGCCATTTCTGTGCTGCTCCCGGGTTGCTGCCTTGCACACCTGGCTGGGACTTGGGCTTGGAGTAGTGTGGTCAGGGCTGGGGAGGGACCGATAGGGCCTGAGCCTCAAAGACTGGCTCCCACCTGGGTCCTGATATCAAAGTGCAATGGGAGCCTTGACTTCTTTCGTGGGCAGTGGCTTCTGGGATTCTTCTAATATGCTGTGGGGCAGCTGTGGTCACTGAGTCTCAAAGAGGCCAAGGTGGTCCTCTGGGTCAGTGTCATGTGATTTTGGGTGGGAGCTTGCTCCTGGACATCCCTGGCCTTCCCAAGGGACCCTGGCCCCTATCCCTGCCCACGAGAGGCCGCATCACCCCCATCTCCACTCAAATACTCAGGGCCAGTTCCTGCACCTCCTTCAGGGCTCCATCAGCCTTTGTGGCAACCCTGCTGTATGCCTCAGCCCTTCCTCTGGACAGCAGCCTACAGGGAAGGCAGCTCTTGAATTCCTTCCTCCTCCCAGAAGCCTTCCTGAGTTAGTCACCGTTGGGTAGATGGCAGTCAACTTCTGAACAAACTGAACATGGGCCTTCTGCCTACCCCCTAAGCCCTGGGGCCCCCATTCTGCCTCACTTCACCTGGGTTTGGGATGCTGTGTGTAGCAGGTGGGCATCCGGCCTTTTTAGAGAGAAATGTGACATCTGTGGGGTTGAAAGCCCCTGTTTGATTTGTTTACATGTGTGTCCTCAGCACCTGGCATACAGTGGGTACCAAATAGTTTTCTGGGGAGTGACAGCACTGCAGGTAACCGGGAGGCAACCTGGGAATGCCTGCGGGTACCCTCGGTTCACTCGGCTCCCAGCCACCCTGACCTCAGCATGTCAGTGGGGCTCCTTTTGCTGAGAGCTTCTGCTTCCAGGTGAGAAGCAGGAGGACAAACATCAGGGCTTCAGAGCAAGTGTCTGCCTGGACCATGCCTGGGGTCAATGACAGCTACAGGGGCCGGGACGAGCGTGCTGGGTCACTGGGCAGGTACAGCCCAGCCCCACAGGGATGAGACTTGGTCAGGCAGGCAGGGTTGATTGGTGGTTTGTATTAGTTTTCCTTGACTGCTGCAACAAATTACCACCAACTCAGTTCGTTAGAGGAACACATTAGGTACCTTACAGTTCTTTAGGCCAGAAATCTCGAAATCAGTTTCACCAGGATAAAGTTGAGGTGTCCTCAGGGCTAGTTCCTTCTGGAGACTCTACGAAAGAATTTCCTTAGCTTTATCCTCTGGAGCTGCTTTCCTTGGCTTCCTACTGTCTCTTCAGAGGCAACAGTATAGCGTCTTCCAATCTCCTGACTTTCCTGACTCCCTCTTTCACTTATAAGGACACTTATAAGTGAGATTAAATTGAGTCCCCCTGGATAATCCAGGCTGGTCTCTGCAACTCAATATCCTGAATTTAATTACATCTGCAAAGTCCATTTTGCCATGTAAGGTCACAGATTTCAAGGATTAGGATCTGGATGTCTTTGGAAGCCATTATTCAACTTACCATAGGGTCTCAGATATCTCCCTCCTCATCCCTTCCCTCCTCCACCCCAGGCTGGGAGAGCTTTTTTTTTAGGGGGCGGTGTAGAACTGGCAGGGAATGGGCCCAGCCAAGGGGTCAGAAAGGGGCCCTTGGCAGACAGTGCACAAAAGAGGAAGAGATGATGCTTTCTGCCTGAGGATGTTCAAGGAAGGCTGCCTGGAGGAAGAAGACCTCAGAGCTGTCTCTTAAAGGGTGCTCATGGGAAACGACAGCTGGCATTGAGGTAGGGTGGTGGTGGCTGAGGGCAGTGGGCAGTCCTGCCTGTCCTAATGTGCTTCCACCTCCCTCCTCGGGACTATGGGGAAGGGTTGCTTCTCTACCCTCCCACCTGGGAGCCTGGGGCCTCAGTCTCTCTTCCTGTAAAATGAGGTTGATGACAGAGCCCAGGGGTTCTGTCTGAGCGTCCCTGTCTGCTGATTACTATCTCCATGTCTGCCTGCCCACTGCCCATGAACAAAGGGTCTGCCTGAAGCCACCCCGGGGCCAGGATCATGGGGAACTCCTCCCCACACTTGCCTACCAGCCTCTGTGGCCACCTGAAGCTGTGCCCTTCCGGCCCTCCCTCTGCCCACTCCAACCCTGCTGGACCCTCTCCCCACCACCTGCCTCAGGTTTGCTCCTCCAAAGTCTCAATGTCTCTGAACACCCAGAGACAAAGACAGGGTCAGGGTCAGCCTCAGTGCCTGACATGGTGCCTGGGAGGCCTTTACCTGCCAGGCTTCGGTTCTGTCTTCTGTAAAATGGGAGACAATAAACTACTTGCAGGAAGAATTCGTTCATCCACAAGTATTTATTGAGCGCCTGCTGTGTACCGCTGGGGGCAGGCACATTGGGAACAAGGCGGGACTTCGTATGGCAGTTGATGTCAGAGGGCTGAGAAGAGGAGCTATCAGTCTGACAATACTTCCACCCCCTCCACGCTGGTGGGGCCCCCAAATCTTTCACAGGCCGTCCCCCAGGTCTCCTCTCCTTACCCCCGAGGGGCGCCAGGTGCCCCCACTTTACCAGGATCTAGCCATCCGCTCCTCACAAGGGTTCAGGGAGGCCTCTGCCCACATAACACCCGCCCCAGGCCATCTGGACATCCTATTGTGTTCAGGCCAGGGAACAAGGGCCACGAGGAGCCCTCGTTGGACCCCGGGAGCCGAAGTCCAGGTTACAGAAGAGGAGACTGAGGCTTAGGGCTGGGCCGGCGTAGATTCCTCCCCTCAACGCCACGCCCTGGTGGGGCAGCCTCGGTTTTCCTTCCTTCCTGCCCCGCAGCCGCATCTCTCTCCTCTATACTCCGACTCTTCCAGCCTCAGAATCTCCCGCTAGCTTAACCTCAGCGGCGTTCCGGGAGAAAGCTAGGACGTTGTCTGCAACGAGGCCCAATCGGAGGCCTCATTCCGGGCTGGGGGCGCGACTTCCGGGACCATAGCAACTTCGCCCGCCTTCTCTCCACAACTCTGTAGGGCTGCGCGCGCATCTTACCCCTCCCCAGAGCCTGGTGGGAGGAGCAGGGAAGGAGCGCCTGGACTGATAGCCAATAGGGAGCCTGAGGCCAGCGTTGCTATGGCAATTTTGCCCTCCTTCGGCCCCCCCCAACGCTGTAGGCCTGCGCGCACCTCGAGTTTGGGCCGCCGTCTAGTGAGAGGAATTGGGAGGCGGGGCGAGTGTAGGGCTGTGACCAATCAGGGACCCGATGCCCGAGCTGCTGTGACGACCGCGGGAGGGCTTTTGTCAGACCCGATGTAGGGCAGCGAGAGGAGGAAGTGATCGGTTCCTCCTCACCTTGATGGCGCTTCTAATGTGCGGCGGCTCCGCACCTGGACGACAGTCCCCGGCCTTGCAGCCCTGCGAACACGGGTAGATCAGACTACAAAGGAAGAGCCGCGGTGCAGTGACTCTGAAGTGCTCTCCTTAACCCTAACCCCAACCCCTGGCCGACCTGGTAAGTGTTGAAATCCTCCGTCCCAAGGGGGAAATAGGCTCGCGTCGGGAGCGCTCCCCCCAGGGCGCAACTTGGCAGCGCAGAGCTGGGCATGTCCCTCTAAGCTGCGTCTTGTTCTATCCTGTGAGTCTCTGCAGAGGCTTGGGGCCACACGGGTTCATTCCTTATCTCAAGGGGCACCCGTGACATGTGCCCGACTCTGGGCTGGGTGCTAAGGTTGCAGCAGTGAACAAGAAGGTCACAGATATTCTTACTGCTCTCTCTTCCTTAGAACTCACATACTAGGGCAGAGCTGGACAGTCAATAGCCGGACAGACCATTGGTAGTATTCTTTATGTCAGAGCTAAGTGTTCTGTGCAAGACAAAGCACAATGATGTGACAAAGACTGTTGGGGGCCCTACCTCGATGGCGGGGTCAGGGATTAGGAGCATAGATGCCCAACGACAGGAAGAATGGGGCTAACCGAGGCCAGGGAACAGCCTGCAAGGCTGTGAAAATGGCAGGTACAAAGGCTCTGATGCAGGGACAGGTTTATTGGAGCCTTAGTGAGGAGCAGAGGGCGTTTAGGGGAGAGGCGCCGAGATCGACGGGAGTGTGGGCAGGTGGATGCTGGTAAAGAGCGGATCTCCTAGCTCTTTCCACTTAGAGATACGCGGATTCATTTGTTTCACTTTTTTTTTTTAATTTATTTTTATTTTTAATGGAGTTATTGGGGATTGAACCCAGGACCTCCTGCATGCTAAGCACACACTCTACCATTGAGCTATACCCTCCCCACTTTGAAGGTACTAATTAGGAAGCCAGTCTAGGCACTTTCTGAACTTCATGTTCTGACCAGTTCATGGTCCTTTGTTAGGGCAGTTAAAAATGAATACACTTATCTTTCCTTCTGCTTTCTGGACATTCCACCCTTTTGCCATTTCTGCTCCAATTCCTCCCCTGCCTGTTTCCCACCTCTCTGTCCTCTGCGTTTTATCTACTCGTCTCACAGCTTCTTTGCACTGTGTGCCAAAGTCGGCCTTCAGGTACTGTATCCTGAGGGTTCACATGTCCTGAAATAGTCCTTGAACACCAGCTCCTCAGTTAGAACTGGATTTTCCTGGGCTGGAACACACATTCTACACAATGTTCACTGATGAAACCCATTTACAGAGGAGGGTGTTTGAGAGCCACTTTCATCTTCTGGACTTCATCCTTGTCTCCTTGCCCCTTATGAGGACTCCTCCACCCTGTGATCTTGCACAGCAGCCCCTTAACCTGACTTGAGCCTCGTCAACAGATGTATTCTGGATGTCAGACACACATTTGTGATGGGGCTGTCCACTCCCATCCAAGTCAATATGCACTTTGCCAGCATTTCGTGGATTTCCATTGTTGACGTGGAGTACAGGATGAGGGAGTGTTATGGAAATGATGGGCCAGCCAAGAAACAAGCACCACTCGGAGGGTTGGAGTACTCAGATTTATTACGCCGGTGGGCTCAGAGGGGCTTCTGCTCCGAAGCTCTGAGCACCTCCAAGACGTGTGCATGAGATTTTATAGGGTAAATTACAAGCTTGGGGTATTGGCCAATAGGCATGGAACAGCTTTAGCAGCATCATTATCACAAAAGTAGAGGCAGGGAGGCAACAAACCAACATTTCAAGGCCAGATATGTCTCTCTGAAAATCCAGCTGGCTAGCAAAAAACATGAGCAGGGAATCAGCAAACTGACACTTATTAACTTAGATTTACGAATTAGCCCAACAGAACTCAGATCAGTAATCCGACACTTGTTACACTTAGATTTACGAGTAGGCCCAGCCCCGCTTTTTCTTCACAGGAGCATCTTGCAAGCAGGGTGTTTCTATAGAAGGAGTGTCACAAGTCCTCAAGGAGGTCCTCCCACTCAGACGACCACCCCTGTGACACATGTAGTCCACTTTTTTTTTTATTGAAGTATAGTCGATTTACAATGTTGTGTTAATTTCTGCTGTACAGCATAGTGATGCATTTATATATATAATTCCTTTTCATATTCTTTTTCATTAAAGGCCATTACAAGGTATTGAATATAGTTCCCTATGCTCTACAGTAGGCCCTTGTTGTTTATCTGTTTTATATATTATATATTAGTTAGTATCTACAAAACCCAAGCTCCAAATTTATTCCTCCCCATCTCCTTCTCCCCACAACCTCACTAACCATAATTTTGTTTTCTGTGTCTGTGAGTCTATTTCTGTTTTGTAAATATGTTAATTTCTGTCCTTTTTTAAAATAAAATTCCACATATAAATGATATCATATGGTATTTTTCATTCTCTTTCTGGCTTATTTCACTTAGTATGATACTCTCCAGGTCCATCCATGTTGCAGCAAATGGCATTATTTTATTTTTTATGGCTGAGTAGTATTCCTCTGTGTGTGTGTGTGTTTGTGTGTGTGTGTGTGTATCTATATCTATATATCTCACATCTTCTTTATCCAGTCATCTGTCAATGGACATTTAGGTTGTTTCCATGTCTTGGCTATTGTAAATAGTGCTACTATGAACATTGTGGCACATGTATCTTTTCAAATTAGAGTTCCCTCTGGATATATGCCCAGGAGTGGGATTGCTAGATCATAGGGTAGGTCTGTTTTCAGTTTTTTAAGGAATCTCCATACTGTTTTCCATAATGGCTGCACCAAACTACATTCCATAATGGCTGTACCAAACTACAGCAGTGTAGGAGTGTTCCCTTTTCTCCACACTCTCTCCAGCATTTATCCTTCATGTAGTCCATTCTTAGAAACGGTTTTACACTTAGTTGAGCATTAAGGAATAATCCTGGGTAAGAACCATGCATATGTGGGACATGTGGGAGAGGCTTCTAGTTCGGTACAAAACTTGACCAACGCTCATCCCCCGGTAATAATAATACTGTGTTAATAACCACGGCGGTAAGGAAGTAATAACTAACACTTATTGACAGTTTTCTAAATTCCAAATACCATGGTTTTCCTGTCATGCTTTTGATTTAAAGTTCATAACACCCCCACAGGTAAGTCCTATAAATGGTGAAGAAGCTTAGGACAAAGATTCCAGAGCCAGACTCTGTAGGTTCACATCCCACCCCAGCTAAGTTCTGTGCTTTTGGACAAGTAATGTAAGCCTTTAGTGCTTTATCTTTCTTAATTTAGAAATGGGACTGATAATGGCATATGCTTCCTTGGTGTTTGAGAGGCTTGAGGTTATGTGGGTGGAGGATGTAGAGCAGCATCTGCCAGAACTCAGCGTGTGCAGTGTTTGCTATCATCTCCATATGACAGATGAGGACACAAGGGCTCACAGAGGCCCAATCATCTGCCCCAGGTGACTGCTGCCCACATTGAGATTATACTTGGGTTGGGGTTTGAACCTGGGGATATGGGGCTGTTGTGTGCACAGAGGAAGACATTATTTTTCTTATTTCATGCCCAATTTACTAATTTATGGACTTATCAAACAATTCACATTTTAAAACATTAAGTAATGCGAATTTCTATATAATTACCAGCGGCACTAGTGAAAAATAAAAACATAGATTCAAGAAATTGTAGCTATGTTTAAATACTGATTGCTTCCCACTCCTAGATATTTACTCATGTGAAAAGAAAACTATGTTCACAGGCTTGTATGCAAATTTTTCTAGCAACTTTATTCAAAATAAACAGTGGGAACAACTCCAATATCTATTACTAGGGTGGACAAACACAATGTGGTACATCCATAAAATTGAATCCTTTAAGCCCATCAGAAGCAAAAAATTTACTGACATGTGCAACACCATGAGGAAAAAAAATTAAAAGCATGAAGATAGTGGATGAAGCCAGTTAGACAAACCGTAAGATTCCATTTATACGAATACAAAATTATAGTTTTCTATACTGGCTGCATTCATGAGGCGAGAACTTCATGAGCGCCAACAAGAAAAGGTGTGTGGGGTATTTTTCACTGAAGGCTTTCCAGGGTGGTTGACTGAGTAAAATTTCTCTCTGATGTGACTATGCATACTTCAGAGGTGGGAGATAGGACTGAAGACCTTTCCATACTCCTTACACACAGAGGGTTTTATTCTATCGTGAATTCCTCATTAGTGAAGTAAGGTTGCTTCTCCTTGAAGGCCTTCCCAAAAGCCACGCATGCACAGGGCGAGTCTTCGACGTCCATTCTCATGAGGTTCTGCAAAAGGGACTGTTGAGGCCCACATCCTACTGTTGATCTTTCCGACACCTCCTCCTGCCGAGGTCCCCAGGCCCTCGGTACCCAGCTGCTCAACGTCAGGGGTAGGAATCTGGGGCGGCTGCATGCCGGGAGCCATTTCACCAATGTTGATGCCCCTTGACAAAGTCAGGGCAAAACGGCCATGCAGATTGCAAAGCAGTCTCACTCTGGAAAATACCGACATTTCCTTCTGTTGTTTATAGTGCCTATAATTGGATTGGGGTACATGGGCTTTTTGAAAATTGTACAGGATGATTCTCAATCTGGGGAAATAATAGGGGCTATGATGATGACTGTGCAGGACAATTCAAACAATGGAATTTCAATGAAAGTACTTGGAAATAAATCAAAAGATCAGGGCCCCCATGGTGTGTCATGCCTCAAGCCCTAAAGACAACGTGTGCCGTTAGCTCTGTAAGAAACATAAGATAGATATCTCTAGGTTGACTGCTTTCCTTGTAGGTAATAGGAACAATAATCAGCCCACTGTTGGGTTCCAGGTGCCAGTGGGTTGGGACCCTCGTGACCTTCTCTTTTTGCGCTTGTTTTTGTGAAATAGTCTTTGGTTAGGAGCTGTTCTTAGGGATAGAATTGAAAATGGGTTAAGGGGTAATGATTAACTAAGTATAAGGCTAAGGGGTAATTTAAAAAATCATCAGGGTGATGACGTTCAGCCAAGTCGAAAAAGGCCCGTGACCACACCCTGGGTATGGAAACAGGTTAACAATGTAAACAATAAAGATGTAAGAGTCAACTTGGCCACAATGTGAAATCACCTGTTGATAAAATTGTATAAATACCACAAATAAAGAAAGCCTTGCAGAGTTGCCTGCATGGTGATCAAACCTTGACTGGCTCTCTCACTCTTTTGCCGACGCCGTCCATCCCTGGGTACTCCTGGACCTGCTGGAGCGGGACTCCGGCAGCCGCGGGTACGACCAACTTTTGCACTGACCCTGGGGACACCCCAGCGAGATGTGGCTCCACTACGGTCGGGGACACCGGAGTTAGAGGAGGCGGGACATTCGCCGCGGTCACGGCGCGCATAGGGTGTTATGGGACCGTCCCGACTCTCCTGCCGTCCCTGCGGGCTGCGGGAGCCTCCTGGACGCAGTCCCCGGTCCAACGACCCTGACCTCCTGCCAACCACTGAGAAGCGGAAGTAGCCCCACAACTGTCGGGGGCCGGCGGTGGAGGTCCCGCCCAGCGCCTGCCTAGAAACGCCTATCTCCTGGGCTCTAATTGGCCAGCGCCGGGTTGTTGGCGCAGTGTCTTCTGGGTAAGGAAAATCCCGCTTCAGGAACGCGCGCGCGGCCTCGCTGCGTTCTGTGAAGGATCCATCCGCGGAAGAGGACGGCGCCAGTCCGAGCCTTGAGCCGTGCCTGAGACTCGCAGTCAGGACTGTGGGGACGCTGCGTCGCACGCAGTGTCTGGCGGGGCTGCACACCCGCCCTACGCCCCCCTAGCCTTTTGGGCATTTCACACAGGAGAGGTTGGGGACTAAGGCCCCTACTTTCACGGTCAGCCCCGTCCGTCGGCAGGGGTCGCCGCCTTCAGGGTCTAGCTCCGCCCACAGGATCTAGCTCCGCCCACAGGGTCGGGCGCAGGTTTGTGGAGGGTGCACCCTGACCCTCCTTGCCTCACTCCTCGGACTCCATGTAGGGGATGTTGGTATCCTGAGCCTCTTTCTCCTCCCCCGTCACCTCCCTGCCCTTGTTTCTGGGGCTCTGGGGAAGTCACATCTGGCCCAGAATCCCTAATCCTAGTCGAGGATTACACAGAAAGATTCCCATTTCTGGCAGTCAACGGGATATGACCTGGCAAGTGTTAAAAGACGCAGAAACCCGCATGTGTAAATGCTTGGCAGTGAGGCTGAGCTAGGAGTGTTAACGGGAACCATAGGTCTCTCCTGCGTTTGGTGAAAAAGTGAGCAGGGGGCAAGAGTCAGGCCTGGAATGAATTCAGGCCTCTGTTTAGAGGGTGCTGGGAGCCATGGGAAATTTAGAGCAGAGAGGGGATGTGATCTGACTCAGGGGTTAGCAGGCTCCCTCTGGCTGCCAAGGGGAGAACAGACTGTGCCTGAAGAAGGCCTGTGAGGAGGCCATTGGTGACAGGTGGTTGCAGCAGGGTGGTAGTAGCGGAGGTGGCAGAGGTGCTTGGGCTCTGGGTCTGTTATTTCAGTAGGACTGGCCCAGTGTCCTGATGTGAGGCAGAGAGAGACAGTGAGCTCTCAAGGATGTTTTGAACTGGGTGTTTGAACTCAGTGGCTTGTTGGTTGTAAGTTTCATCATCTGCGATGTGGAAGTCGGTGGCTGGAGCAGGTGCCGGGGGTCTGGAGTGTGAGTTTGGAGATTTTAAGCATGATATATCCAGGTACTCCCGAATGGAGGCACTGTGTGGGCACCTGGACATGGAGCTCTGGAACTCTGCAGGATCCAGGCTGAAAACATCCAAAGGATGGGGCTGGAGAGTGGACTAGGATCAACTGAGATGGATAAAGGATGATGAATACCCCAACGTGTGGAAGGAGGGAAGGCTGGGTCCTGAAGAGGACCAGATGTCTGATTTAGGCAGTTTGAAGACGATGGTAGGTGTTGCTAAGGCCTTTGTGAAGGCTGATCCTACGTCAGGAGGAGAATGCAGAGGGGGTGTGACGGGGGCCAAGGTTCCAGAGGGGCAAGTGGACCTGGGGTGCAGCCTGTGGCATGGCTGTGTCAAAGATAGGGGGTCAGTGGGACCTAGGGTTGGGCTAATCTGCCCATCTGTGGGCTTGCCAGATTTTGATATCTGCCTTCTTTGGGGCCTAGGGCTTTTCACACAGGGTCGCAGATTTGGTGACAGATGGGGTCATGTTGGAGACAGGCGGGGACTCAAGCCTAGGGGGTGGGCTCTGAATGTGCCTCAGGAGGAGAGAGGAAGGTCATGGCAAGTGAGGGGACAACCTGGGCAATGGCAGAGGTGAAGGAAGGCCAGGTCTCAGATCCAGTTGTGGCTCTGGGTGGCTGAGTGTTGACTAGAAATAGGGCCAGGTGGGAAGCTCTTCAATGCAGGGCCAGGGGTGCCTGTGGCTCTGGGCCGTTGGAGGTGTGGGAAGCACTGGGTCAGGAGAGGATGTTGGCTGCTCTGCCAAACACTGGACACCACATGCAGAGTGGCATGTGGGGAGGCCAGGGAGTTGCCCAGGGGGTGAACTTGTGAGATTGTGCCAAGTAGGAACAGTTTTATATGCCTCGCAGGCAGGAGGGCAAACCAAAGGGCCCTGGGAGCAGATACTTGGCCCTATGGGAGGACGGTGAGCAGAGGTTTGGTTGCATCTGAAAGGTGAGATCTAGGGGACACAGAGGGACTTGGCTGGCAGGAGACAGGGTGAGGCTCGTGTGCCTGGACCAGAGCATAGATAGCACCTATCTGGTTACCAGCTGGTTGTTGCTGTGGGTCAGATGCAGCGTCCAGTCGTAACACGAGGAGAGAGGCACCTATGGCCCTTGGGACCTTGGTTTCCCCAAGGGTTTTGGGGATGACTGTCTTATCGGGATGTGTGTGTATGGGGCGGGGGGTGGTTTGGGCCTCGGGAAATAGGATGGCATTCACAGATATGGTGGGACCCTTTCAGGTCAAAGGCCTGGATGTGGCCATCTGTTCATATTTTGGTTGATTTTTGTGCCCACTCATCGATCCCAGGGACTGAACACATTATTGTAGGCTCTGGTGACACGCCCGAGGAGGTGGCTGTGTATTTTTCCCAGGATGGGTGGAGGCTCCTTAATGTAACCCAGAGGCACCTAAACCATGATGTGATGTTGGGGAATTTTGAGCTTATTGGCTCAGTGGGTAAGTCCTTTATCCCCTCCCTAAGTGTACTGACCACTCTCTCTCTGTGTTTTCTCATGGGAAGTTCTTTCCATTCCAAAGCTGGACCACAGGGGCAGCTTCCTTCCCAGGTTCTCTGTGGTTGGTGTTGTGGGTGCTGGGACTGGGCAGGGTGAACTTCCCCTGCATCTCTTTGATCAGCCCTGTGAGTATTCCCAGTAGCTGTTGCCTCAAGACTTAGTAGGGTGGGGTTTGGGGGCCAGATCTTTGACAATGTGCCTAACTGATCCCACCAGTCTCCTCCAGTTCCCAGCCTGGTGACCGTGCTGGAGTCATGGCCCCTTTGTGCTACAAATTTGCCCTCTTTCGCTGCATAAGACCATGACCTAGGCCAAGCTTTATCTCTTATATCCTATTGCCATTTAATGTTAGATTGCTGGCTCTGTGGGTCAGACAACCCCAGTTCATGATGGAGAGCTCATTGGATTCACTTAGCCTATTGTCTTCAATAAATGCTGCATCCTGTGCAGCTCGGGATCATGTCTGAGGACGGGCAACGTAAGACTTAAGAAACAAAGAGACAAAGTAAAGAGCAAAGATGGGACCAGGGGACTCAAGATCTCGTGGATCTAGAGCCCCGAAAGCCTAGTCAGCATCATATTTATTAGGAGTATACAGCTCAGAAAAAAATGTGATCAAAGAGGTGGGGCTTTAGATACTCCATGCGATAAGCACTAAGTTCTGCTTGCTGGTTAACTGATTAATTTCAGGCCCATCCCTTCCAGGAACAATCACCCTCCTGGGAGTATGCAGAATTTCTGAGTCTATCCTGTCATCGCCTCCAGGACACCTCAAGATAGCAAATACTTCCCCTAGGTTCAACAGCATGCTTTCATGCCAGAACAAAGTTCTGTTAATGGATGATCTGGCTTTCCAAGACCATCCATTGTTTCACCCTAAGGAAATATCTGCCCTCCATTCCCTTACGATTAATGTCAGGATTGCTCACCACAGATTTTCCTTAGCATAATACGTGCTACAGATCATGTACTGCGCAAAACATTAAAACAAAGCAAGCATGTGCATTTTAAGCAAGCAAGTGTGAATATAATATTTTAAGCTCATGGAAGTTTAGGAGTGGCTTCTTTTCTAGCTGCTTGTTGTCCAGCAGCTTGTTTTCCAGCAGCTTGTTTCCCAGCAAATAAAGTGGACCAGTGTGATGTTTATACAGTGTCAGGATGATCAAGATCTCTGTGGACTGCATCATGGCAGAGAGCAGAACTGGTGCAGTCCTGAGGCAACTCTGTGAACATGTGCTGCTTGTTTGGTATAAGCAGGTAAAAGCAAATGGTTTCTGGTGTTCTTTGTAAATTGAATGAAAGAAAAGTCCAATAGCTGCATGCCAAGTGCCAGAGGTTCTGTTAATCTGTTGCAATAAAGATACTACCTCTGGGGACAGGGTGGGTATAGCTCAGTGGTAGAGTGGGTGCTTAGCATATATGAGGTCCTGGGTTCAATCCCCATTACCTCCATTTAAAAAAAAAAAGATACTACCTCTGGAACAGCAGCTCCAGTTGAAGTCACCAGCAGATTAAATTTACGGTGGTCCACAGTCATTCTCCAGTATCCATCTGACTTCTGCACTGGCCAAACTAGTGAGTTAAATGGGAATGCTTTTTTCAGATCTTTGATAGTGGCATTAATCTCTGCACTTCCTCTAGGGGTGTGGTATTGCTTTTCGTTAACTCGGCAGGGGCTGGAAGCTTCAGGGCCATTCAGCCCTTCTTAGCATAATGACCCTTACCCCTACAGATGAGTGGAGTATTAGCCCAGTCCAACTCCCAGTAAGTCCAGTGGGTCCACAGGCTCATGTGTGGTTATTTTCACAGCTGGTGAATGAATATTGGAAGACCCCTGTAGGCCTCCACTTGGACTAAGGACATAGTAGTGTTTTGAATCTCAGGAGGTAGTGTCAGTTCAGAGCCAGTGTCTAGTAATCCTTGGAAGATCTGAGCATTTCCTTTTCCCCAACTCAGCAGTCACTCCATTAAATGGCTGCAGGTCCCTTTGGATAAGGCCTGGAGAAAGACTTATGATACATACTTTTGACAGTGGTCCAGGGTCCTTTCTCAAAGGGACTTGGCCTCCTCTTCATTCAAGGTATTCTGGGCTATAAATTGATTTAGGTCTGGAAACTGCATAAGAGGCTTTGACTCTCCACTGTGGCAGATTGAGTCAGATTGTTGGCACCAGATATAGACCTTTTCCTCATGTATAGGTCATGCGCTACTCAGGTGGGCTGCATATGTCCTTCTTTCTGAAGAACACTGTCATCAATTCACCACTGCCAAAGACCTCTGCAGGCCAAGGCCTTCTGATTGACTGTATGTCCCAGCCGCCTGTCATGGCTGATGTGCCCACCTTGCATATTTGCTAGTTAAGTGCTGCCACTTGGCCTCTGCTATTCATGGGATCATCCCATGGAAATCATAGAGCCCATCTTAATGGTCAGATCTCCTACAGTTACAGCTGGCTTACAAAAGACAGCAGCCACAGAGACTTTCAAGGCTGCAGGTCCTCCTCTCTTTAACATATTTCTTAATTACTTTAGTGAAGGGAATGTTTTCTGGGGCTTCTTGTGGAACAGAGTTGGGGAATGGTGTTGCAATTTTTTATTGCTGCTATAACAGGTTGCCACAAATTTAGCAGCCTAATCCAACACAAGTGTAGTATCTCATACTTCTGTAAGTCAGGAGTCCAGCACGGGTCTCAATGGGTAAAATCGAGGTGTTGGTAGAGCTCCATTCCTTTCTGGAGGCTCTAGGGCAGAATCCATTTCTTTGCTCATTTAGGTTTAGAATTCAGTTGTCTGTAGTCTCTTTTTCCTTGCTGGCTCTCAGCTGAGGGTCATTCCCCACTTCTACAGGCTACTGCATTCCTTGGCTCGTGGTCCCTTTCCTCCATCGTCTAAGCCAGTAATGGCAGGTCAGGTCCCTCTCATGCTTTGAATCTCTCCTGCCTATTCTTTCAGCCTTGCATCTCTTTCACTCACTCTTCTGCTTCTTTTGCCTTTAAGGGTCCATGTGGTTGTGGGCCCACCTGGGTAATGCAGGATAGTATCCCTATTTGGGGTCAGCTAATGAGAAATTTTAATTTCATCTTCAAAGTCATTTTTTCCATTTAAGTAACATATTCACAGGTTCAGGGGATTAGAACACAGGCATCATTTTCGGCCTACCGTAGGAGTGCAGGTCCCATATGATAAATCCAGGCCAATACATCTATCTCCCTCAGCCTTCGGATTCTCTCTTCCACATTGTACCAGGGCAGCTGGGACGTCTCAGTCTCATTAACTTCAGGCCAAAGTTGAGTCCAGGTTTCAGTTAAGGTGTTAAACTACCTCTAGCTGCTCAAGCTGAAATATCAAATCTTGTAATTGTGGTAAGTGCACCAATACCAGGAAGTTCATCCCAATTTGTAAATGTGCTCTCCTTGACTTTAAAATCTGCTCCCACATGTGTTGCCCAGGTTTTCCCTGATATATGTACATATTAGCAAAGCCTTGAAATTTCTTGGTGTGTGAGCCATTTCCTCCTGAACTGCAGTATGTAACTCTCCCCATGGAGTGGCTGAGATTTGACCTGGTTTTGTGTCTACAGCAATGGGAGATTTTTGGTGGGTCTTGTGGAGAATGGGCATCTGCCCCCAGTGAGATGATCAGAGGTTTTCAAGCAGAGGAGGGCTCATGTCCTCAGATACTGGAGAGCAAGCTACTTCTGGTAAGGGAGGGTCAGACTGACTTGGGGATTCAAGATTGTTATTTTTGCCTGGGTCTAATCAGATGTTCTCATTCCAAGTCTCCTTGTCGTATTCTTGAACAACCAGTGCCCTAATTTTCACATGATAAACTTGGCAAGACTATGATTTCAACTGATATAAATCAGTTATGTGCACAGTCAAATTTTGTGTTTGATTTTCAGCAACATCAGCCCTAGCTACAAGAAATTAAATTGTTTTAGGGCTGTCATGAAAACTCTGCTTCTCAGCTTGAGCTGAGGGCTTAAGAACATGAATGTTTTGTATTCTTTCTGTACGTGCTCTGGTGGGCTCAGGACGCTCGGTCCCATGCCATAGTCCTTGCAGCTGTCATTGCCATAGAAGTTAAGTGCAGGAGCCTTGGGCTCCCAAGGCGTGTGCTTCAGTTGGCACTTCATCACAATCAACCACAGGTGACAGCTTGTGTAATTGATAGACGGTGTGCCCTGGGTTACCAGCATCCTAGTTCCTGTTGGCAGGCAGCTCTGCCTTGTGCTCAGGCCTAAAGACACAGCCAAGCCAACCTCAGTCTTCACAGGCTGTCTTCTGGGACCATTCCCAGCACCAATTCTGTATGTATTTGGGTCTGGTAAATAGAGAGGAGCCACACAGTGCTTTGAATAGGGAAAGTTTCATATATGGTCAGCACAGTGCCTTTGCAGATCGGTCCAGCACTGACCTTCTCTACACATGACATGAGTCACACACTTACCCTTCGGTGTCACACAGAATACCAGCCTCTCTGTTGCAGTAGCTTTTTTCACGAGACCAGACACATTCCTCTTCACAGTGCTTGCTGTTGGCAGCCAAGGCCTTCCTGAAGCCCTTTGCAGAGGAGTGACTTAGAGACCCTGACTCTTCCTCCCTCTTCTGTTCCCCATCTTTGTATCCTCATCCTTGTTGAGATCTCTCACATTCTGTTGTCTAGCTGGGCCTGGGTCTGCAGGGCCAGCCCTTCTATCCAGACCCTTCCCCCCAGAACCTTCCAGCAATCCCATGGACTCCTTCCTGAGGGTGTTGACATGCATTAATGAGGACGGGGCCTCCTTCTGCAATCTAACACTGTTAACTGGCATTTCTCTGCGTTCAGGTTGTCTGTGCTTCACCTCTTGAGCAGGTAAAGAGCTGCAGGGCCCACCCATCAGAACGCCCTTTATGTGTGGGGAGTGTGGCAGTTTTCCAGGCCAGCTTGGGCCTCGTCCAGCAGTGGGCCACTCCCGGTATGGGGGAGCTACAGAGGAGCACTGTGGAGACTGTCCCTCACAGCTCCTGCCTCAGGTAGCACCCAGGAGTCATGTGGGACAGAAGCCCTTCAAGTGCAGAAATCTTTCCTGAAGAGCTCTGCCCTCGTCAGCTGCCTAGAAACTCACACTGAATTGATTGAGATCCTGTAGGGTGGACATGCCTTCAAGGAGAAATCAACTCACTACTCAGAAAAATTCACACGGGAGAAACATCCTTTATGTGTGAGGAGGTGGGAGCGCCTTCAGTTGCACTCCAAATGGAGCACATGTCAGTTTACACACTGTACACCAGGAATTGACACAGCATTGTAAACTGACTATATACTTCAATTAAGAAAAGAAGTTCACACAGAAAGAAAATATTACAAGTGCAGTGAATGTGGGAAGACATACAGCCACAAATCCACATTTGTTCAGCACCAGGGAATTCAGGAATGCAAGGCCTTATGAATGCAGCAAATGTGGAAAAACCTTCATCCTCGTATCTACGCTCATTTGGCACCAGAAAGTTCACTGGGGAAAGGCCCTATAAATGCACTGAACATGGGAAATTCTTTAGTCAAAGCTCTAACCTCATTGGACACCAGTGAGCTCACACAGTAGCAAGGCCTTATGAATGCACTGAATGTGGGAAAGCCTGCAGCAGAATCTCATCTCAGCCGGCACTAAAAGGTTCACATGAGAGAAAAGCCGTAAGATTGCCACCAGCATGGGAAACTTCATTGAAATATCCACATGTAATTGGTACCGGAAAGCTCTGGATACAGAAAGGCCTCGTATGTGCAGCCCATGTCTGAGAGCTTCTACCTACATCTCCCAGCTTAACACCAGATATTGTCCGAAAGCCTTCAGATATAGTTGCACCTCATTCAGCACCAGAAAATTCACAACCCCAAAAAGGACTTATGAATGCAGTGGATGTGGAAGATCTTTCCGCTAAAGTACCAAACTTGTTCTATATGCAAGGTTTCACACCATAGAAAATCTTCAGTGCAGCCAAGGTAGGAAAACCATTAATTGCACCTCCACTGTTACCCAGCATCAGACAGTTCACACTGGAGAAAGGCCTCAGGAGTACGATGAAAGTGGGAGAGCCTTTGGCCATGGCTGTCAACCTTGTGTAACCTCGCAGCAGAGGTTGAGGGTGCAGACTTTGCAAGGGAGCCATCTGTGGAAGTTCAGCTTTGTGCTAGTACCATATTTTCTGTTGCTGTGAACAAATGACCACAATTACTAACACACTCATTTGTTAGCTCAATTCTGAGGTCAGAATTCTGGCATGACATGGCTATCCTCGGCTCCTGCTGAGATAAAGGTACTGCCTAGACTGAGTCCTTTCTGGAGGTTCTGGAGGGAAATCTACTTTCATGATCACTTTTTGTTGGCAAAATTCACTTCCTTGTTGTCGTAGGACTGTGATCTCTGTTTCCTTGCTGGTTGTTAGCTGAGGAAGACGCTCAGCTCCTACGTGTCACCTACTTTCCCTGATATGTGGGCCCTTTCATCTTCTAGCCAGTAATAGTTGATCAGATCTCTTCCATACTTGGAGTCTCTGACTTCCTCTTCTGCTTACAATTGGAGAAAACTGCTTTTAAAGGGCCTGTGTGATTAGATCAGGCCCACTTAGATAATCTACATTTCTGAATGTCATCTGTGCCACGTAGCAACCTAATCATGGGAGTAAAGTCCATCATATTCAATCTCATGGATTAGGTTGGAAGAGTCTTGAGAGCCATCTTAGAATTCTGCCTACTATGCTTGTATGTTCTAACAGTCCTACTGGGGAGATTCCCTGTAAGTGCTGGGTATGTGGAAAATTTTCCAGAGCTACTGATTGGCCCTGGGCCAGGGCCTGTGGTAGAAACCATGTAACCTCTACCAGCTGCCACAGTGAGGATCAGTCACCCAGCATGCTCAGGGAAGGAAGACCTTGGTGCAGTCCTTTCCTAGAGGGAATCCTGAGTGGCCTGAGCCCTTTAGGGGACTTCATGGCCTCCTCACTGATGGTTTAAGCATGGATGTGACCCACCCTTGGCCAAGAGGACCTGAGCTGGGGTCTGCTCAGGGCTTAGAGAGAAGGTCTCTCTTCTTCTTTTATTTTTTTTTAAGTTTTTTTTTTTTTGGGGGGGGTAGGTAATTAGGTCTCTCTTCTTGATGGATGTTGTTCACCCCACACGTGATGCCCATGTGACAGCTGTCTAGCTTCCAATTCTTCCAGCCCAGGAACTGCCTGCCTCACACCACCCTGGATTGTGTCATGATAAATGGCTTAAACCATATTTAACCCTGGGGTTTCTGTTCATTGTGTAGGATGGACTGAGAACAAAATTGGGCACTGCTGGTCTGAAGGAGAGTGAAGACCTTTGATGGGAAGTCTTGACACTGCTTCAGAGGGGGGACAGCAGGATGGTAGCGAGCAGGTCTAAATTCAGATTTGGTCTTATTTGTCTTGCTGCCTAAGATCTCCTTGCAAAGAATGAAGACCTCTGTGGGCCAGATCTTGTGGCCAGAGTATCAGGGTTACATGTTGGACCCAGAGCTCAAAACAGATCATAGAGTTGAGTGTGAAGCACAAAACTACACCTTCTAAAAGATAACAGGGAAAAAAATCTAGGTGACTTTGAGTTCGGCATTTAGATGACTTTTAGATACAACACAAAGAGCATGATCCAAGAAGAAAAAAAACCGGTTGGACATCTCTAAAATTAGAAGTTCTGCTCTGTGAAAGGTACCATGAAAGAGAATGAAAAGACAAGCCCTGGACTAGGAGAAAATATTTGCAAAACACATCTGATAAGGGACTTTTATCCAAAATACACCAAAAAAAAACCCCTCTTAAAACTCAACAATAAGAAATCAATTTCAAAAGGGCAAAAGATCTGAAGAGACACCTCACGAAAGAAGATACACAGCTGGCAGATCAGATGAAAATACCTCAATGTCATATGCCATCAGGGAATTACAAGTTTAAACAACAATATCACTACATATCTATCAGAATGGCTGAAGTCCAAAATACTGAGAACAGGAGGAAACAGAACTCTGATTCACTGCTGTTGAGAATGCAAAATGGCACAGCCACTTTGGAAGACAATTGGGTAGTTTCTTACAAAGTTAAATACAGTTCTATCGTATGACCCAGCAATCACACTCCTAGGTATTTACCGAAATGTGTTGAAAACATGTCCATATAGAAACCGGCACATGAATGTTTATAGCAGTTTTATTCATAATTGCTTATAACTAGACTCAAAATCAGATGCCATTCAATAGGTAAAGGGATAAAGAATCTGGACATTCATACAATGCAATTATTTAGCAATAAAAAGAACTAAGCTATCAAGCCACAAAAAGGGAGAAATCTTAAATGCGTATTCCTAAGTGAAAAAGTCAGTCTGAGAAATGTACATTCTGTATAATTCCAACTCTGACATTCTGGCTATGGTAAAACTGTAGAGACAATACAATAGTGGTTGCCAGGGACTTGAGGACAGAGGGAGGGATGAACAGATGGAGAACAGGGGGTTTTTCATGCAGCAAAACTATCCTATATAATACTGTAATGGTTGACACGTGACATTATGCATTTGTCAAAACCCATAAAATTACAGTACAAAAGGTGAACTCTAGTGTAAACTATGGATGTTAATGTATAAATGTGGGTTGTGACAAACATACCACACGTTAACAGTAGGGGCAACTGTGCAGGGAGAGATAGGGAATATGGAGACTACCATCTGCTCAATTTTCCATAAACCTTGAACTGCTCTTAAGTATTAAAACCAAAAATAAAAAACCTAGGGTAATACTGGTGTCAGGGAAAAAAATATGCTTTCTAAATAGTGGACAGAGCGTCTCTGACACCATCAACCACATGCTCACCCTCCTCTACTAGACCCCAAATCTGAGAAGGGCATGGACTGTAATGGGGTAGGTATAAGCCTACCGTCCCCAGCATAAGTTCAGGCCAGACCTGTGTGAGTCCAATGACTGGTAGGTACGTCGCTTTCACCGTGGGGCACGGAAAACGCAACCCATCTGAAAAAACAAACGCTGATCTTCCCCACACCTGCCGAGCTCCCCCAGTTGTTGGTGCTCCAGCTGCTCACTAGACTCGGGTCAGGGGTGCCTTTCTGGGTCTCCGTCTCCTGCTCCGTTAAGTAAACACAAACCCAAGGGCGACTTTCTGACGGCCGCGGGCACGGATGGGCTTTGGCGGAAGGCGGACAATCGCCGCGGTCACCGCGCGTACAGGGTGTGGGGGGACCTGCCAGACGCTCGTGTCTTGCTCTCGTTTGCGAGGGCCCGGGGAGCCCCCAGGAAGCCTCCGGGACGCCATCTCCCGCGCAGCGGCCCTGACTCTCCGCCCCGCGCTGCTCCAAAGCAACAGCGAGGTCCGGCGCCGGAAGTTCCTGCCCCGCCGGCGCAGCTCTCCTGGAAACGCTCCTCTGCTGGGCTGTCTTTGGCGGTACGGACGCAGTGCAGTCCGTCGCTTATGGGGAACGTAGTTCGTACGTGCCGCGAACGCGGTCACAGGTGACGCGGAAGCCCAGTTAATGGAGGTCTGCGGGCAGAGGCACCACCCGACAGCGCGGATGGGGCGGGACTTCCGGCGTTGCAGGCTGTGCGCGTTTTGCCGCGGCTGGTGGTCCGTGCGAGAGTTTTCAGGGCTGCGCTGGCACCGCCGAGACCACCCTGGCGCGGGGACGCGCAGGGACCCTCGCCGCGCGTTAGCTCGCGCCGTGACCCCGGGGCATCACTCCTCCTTCCTGAGACTCGCTGTCGCCCTCTGAGAACCTTCGGCAGTAGCGGACTTCTGCGCGCAGGGCGGGGTGGCGAGTAGGGATCTCAGCTGCATCCGCGGAAACTCTGCCCACAAGTTCTCATGGCAGAGGAGGCGCAGGTGAGTGGGAGGTGTCAACCAGGCTCTGCCACCCGCATCCCCAGCTGGCAGGTCCCAACTCTGAGAAGCCGGGACGGGTGAGGAAGGCAAGACAGGTGAAGGGACAGTCTATGCAAAGGCAGAGAGGGAGGAGGGCCGTAGGTCCCGGAGCTCTGTGTGTGGTTCCCGGCGGCTAAGGGTTTAAGGTGGGGAGGTGGAAGATGCCCTTGGCAGGGGGCCGTTGGAGGTGTGGGGAGGACAGGGATGAGATTGTGCTTGCTCTCCATGGTAGCACTTTGGAGACACCATGAGCAGAGTGGCATCTGGAAGTTGCCAATGGGGTGGACTGGTGAGGTTGTGCTGGGCATGTGGAGGTGTACCATAATGCAGTAGAGTTATGTGTCTGGCGTGCAGAAGGCAAACTGGAGGGCCCTGGGACCAGGTACTGAGACCTGGGAGAGAATGGTGAGCATAGGTTTGGTTGCTTCTGAAGGGTGATATCTGGGACGGAGAGGGAACAGATTGGCAGGAAATGGGGTGGGACCTGTGTGCCTGACGAGGTACATAGATGGCATCTGCCTAGTCAGCAGCCTGTTGTGGGCTGGATGCAGAATTTAATAGTAACATGAGGAGAGAGGCATTAATGGTACTAGGGGCCCTGGGAATCCTCTGGGATAGGGGCCTTAGGAGGAGGGCGGGATGAGGGTATGTTGGCGGAGGGTAGGGGGGTGGCTTAAAGAGAAAGATGTCAGTCAGAGATGTGCCTGGACCCTGAGACACAGGTCAAGGGGCTGGGTGTGTTTCTCTGTCCTTGATTTGGTTGGCTTTTTACTCATCATTGACCCTAAGGTTCAGTTGAATCCATCATTTCAGGGTCCTGGTGACCTTTGAGGATGTGGCTGTGTATTTCTCCCGGGAGGAGTGGGGCCTTCTTAATTTGACCCAGAGGAGCCTATACCTGTGATGTGATGCAGGAGAACTTCGCACTCGTTGGCTCATTGGGTAAGTTTCACACTCTCCCCCAGCAAACTGACCACCTCTGCGCTTTCTCCATGTGAAGTTCTGTCTGCCCTAAAGCCCACAGAGGCTGCGCAGCTCTTCCCCTCCCTGTCTTTGAGCAGCCCTGTTAGTAGCCTCAACACTTGTTGCCCACGGCTTCCTGGAATAGGGCTTGGGGTTCAGATTTTTACAGTTTGCCCAGCAAATCCCACCAGCTCTGCCTCTCTCTGGCAGTGGGACTCTGCTGAAGCTGTGACCCCTCTGTGTTCTGGGTTTTGCATTCTTCCGCCAAAAGAAATTTTATAGAGTCCTCCCTGAGCCAGGTGTGAGCCGTGAATTCACATTAATAGATCAACCCGGGCAGCATTGCTATTTTAATATCCATGAATGTGAGATGTTTTTCTGATTATTTAACTTAATTCTATTTTTTAACAGCATTTTCAGTTTCCAAGGCTAAATTTATTTAAAAGTATTTTACTCATTTTGATGCTACTTTAAGTGGAATTATTTTCTTAATTTCATTTTAGGTTGTCCATTGCTAGTGTATAGAAATGTATGTTTAACGTCATACCGTTTGTGAGTGGAGCTGTTTTCACCTCTTCTTTGCTGAAGTGACTTGGCTAAAACCTCTAGTACTTTATCGAATAGAGGTTGTGAGAGTAGACATCCTAGTCTGGTTACAAATCTTATGGGAAAAGCATTCAGTTTTTCACTAATTAATATGATGTTTTTTTAAAAAGTTTTAAACTTTAATCAATTTATTAATTTTTGAAATTAAAAGCTTGTCATTGCATTTATACCAAGACATGCTACCCATTTCTTACAGGTGCATGATGTTAGCAAGAAACCAGCTTAATTAATATGATGTTAACTGTAGGTTTTTTGCATATGCCCTTTTCGGGTGAGGAAGTTCCCTTCCCTTCCTTGTTTGTTGAGTGCATTTATTATGAAAAGTTAATTTTTGTCTAATGCTTTTCCATGGCTATTGAAATGATCATGTGATTTTCCCTATTCTGTTGACATGGTATATTACAGTAGTTGATTTTCATGTTTAACTTTGCATTGCTAGGGTAAATTTTTTTATCCTAGGCTTATAATCTTTGTATATTTTTGGATTCGGTTTGCTGGTATTTTATTGAGGAATTTTGCATCTATATTCATAAGAGTTGTCAATGATGTAGTTTTCTTTTCTTGTAATGTCTTTGTTTGGATTATGACAGTAATTTTGGCTTCAATGGATAAGTTGGGAAATGTTCCCTTCTTTTCTATTTTCTGGAAGACTTTGTGAAATATTGGTGTTAATTCTTATTCACTTATTAATATGCATCGGTGAAGACATCTGGATCTATCTTTTTTTTCCCCTGTGGGGAAATTTTTTAAAAGTCTATTCAGATGTTTTATTTCTTCTTGAGTCCGTTTATCTCAGCTCTTTTTTATTTCCTTCCTTCTTCTAGCTTTGAGTTGCTTTGCTTTTCTTTCTTTCTTTTTTTTGTTCCTTGGAGTGTAAAGTAGGATACTGGTTTGAGATCTTTTTTAATATGTGTGTTGTGACATAATAAGAAATATATATTTTGGCTTTGTTCCCAGGTCCTTGGCATGCAGATCCTAAAACACTTGGAATCTCTAGAGTGATAAGATGCTAATTGTATGCTAATGGGTTGATGGTAGCTGGGCACCTCTAGATAGCTTCAGGATGGGGAGTGGTCACCAGAAAGACCAAGGCATAATTGGAAGGTTGGATTTTCAGCTATCCTCAACTCCTCCTCTCCACCTCCCTACCCTGAACTCTGGGAGAGGGAAAGGGACTGGAGATTGAGCCAATCATCAACAGCTGGTGACTTAATCAGTCAGACCTATGTGTTAGAATATCCATAAAAACTCCTAAATGACTGGTTCAGAGAGCTTCTGGATTACTGGACACATTGAGGTGCCAGGAGAATGGTGCTGTCAAGGGCATGGACACTTCTTACCCCCTATATCCTCAATCCCAACCCCTGTCATACCTTGCCCTTTGCATCCCTTCTGTTGGGCTGTACCTGAGCTGTATCCTTTAAAATAAACTGGTAATAGCGAGTTCTGTGAGTCATTTTAGCACATTATTGAACCTGAGGAGGAATCAATAATTGTGGGGATCCCTGATTTATAGCCAGTTCATCAAAAGTACAGGAGGACTGGGACTTGCAGCTGATGTCTGAAGTTCAGGCAGTTCTGTGGGACTGAGACCATAATCTGTGGGATTTGATGCTAATTTTAGGTAGTTGATGTCAAAATTGAACTGAATCCTTGAACACCCAGTTGGTGTCAGAGTTGGAGAAGTGGTGTGGAAACAACCGTTCCCTTCTACATTTGGTGTCAGAGGTGTTTCTGTAAATTTCCCTCTAAGCACTGCTTTTTCCCATAACTTTTGGTTTGTTGTGCTTTCTCTTTCATCTCAAAATGTTTTGTAATTTTCCTTGTGGTTATTTAGGAGTAGTTTATTTAAATTCCATAAATCTGTGAGTTCCCCAACTGTCTTTCTGTTGTTGATTTCTATTTTAATTCCTTTGTGGTCAGAGAACATTCTTTGTATATCAGTTCTCCAGAGTCTTTTGAGACTTGTTTTATGTCCTAGCAAATGGTCTGTTCTGGAGAATGTTCCATGTGCATGTGAGAATGGAGGAAAATGTGTATTCTGCTGTCGTTAGGTGGAATGTCCGTAGCTGTCTGCTAGGTCTAGTTGATATTTAGTGTTAGTCAAGTGTTATGTTCTTGTTCCTTTTCTGCCTAGTGCTTCCATCCATTACTGAAAGTTGGAAATCAAAGTCTCCAACTATTATTGTCTATTTCTTACTTTAATTATGTCAGTTTTGCTTCATAGGAGGTTCTTTCTTCTAATAAAAAATTGTAGTTAAAAAAAACATGAGATCTACCCTCTTAACAAATTTTTGAAAGTACAGAGGTGGTTCATGTTCTAACACTTGGTTTCCTTCCTGGTGCCGTGTGACACGAACTTCCTGTGGTGCTTGATGGCATGGATCAGCCTTGAGCTGGCCTCTTACTGTCTTTCTCCCTCCTAGGCTTTGCACCTTTGAGGTCCCCTGTAGTTTCTCAGTTGGAGGGTAAGAAAAAGCCCTGGGTGCCCAACATGCTGGACATGACTGTGGTCAGCAGAGCAGAGGCCAGGATGAGTCCTGGTCTTGATGAGTGAGGCCAAGGGACGCCTTGGTTGCAGTGACGGATATCTGTGTGCACTGGCATTTTGTTGCTGGGGCCAGTGACCTTACCATATTCCCACCTTTCTTATCCCCTCTGGACACACTGTGTAGTCTTGCTGTTTCGACCATGACTCTCTGGCCCTGGATGACTCATATCTCTGACCTCTGTCTTGTCATTTCCTCTTTGTGCCAGTGCAGAGCCGTCCACTGTGACCTACTCTGCATTGACTTGAGATGCACGCATATCCTTCAGTAATACTTGAACACCAGCTGCAATCATCTTTTCATTGGATTGGACACATCCTCTTCACAATACTTGCTGTCATCAGCAGCTAAGGCCCTGCTGAAACCCTTTGCAGAGGAGTGATGTGGGGACCCTGACTCTACTCCCAGCACTCCTCCTGTCTTTGTGTCCTCAGTCCCTGGTGGGTCTTCCCTATTCAGGGTCTGGCAGAGCCCTGTTCCACTGGGACAGCCCTTCTTCCTCCAGACCTTTCCCGCAGCCTCCTGGCAATTTGGTGGACTCCTTTCTGGGTGTGTCCAACAGGCATTGGTGATGCAGGTGCCTCCTCCCTCTAATTCAGCTCTCAGTGACTGACTCTTCTGTCTCAGGTTGTCCGTGTAGACTGCAGGATGAGGAAGCCCCTCCCAAGCAGATGGAGAACTGCAAAGTCCACCTATCAGAGAAGCTCTTTCTGTGTGGGGCATCTGGGAAGGAAGTCCCTGCCATCTTAGGCCTCCTCCAGTATCAGGCCACCCACAGGGAGGGGAAGCCAGGCAGGAGCACTGAGTGCAGGGAGGCCTTCCCACCCGGCTCCACCCACCAGCAACAGCAGGGAGTCCACACCACACAGAAGCCTTTCAAGTGCAGAGACTGCGGGCAAGCCTTCCTGAAGGCCTTTGCGCTCCTTGACCACCTCATAACTCACTCCAAAGAGAGACCCTTCAGGTGCCCAGCAGGTGGAAATGCCCCCAAGGAGAACTCAACCCTGGTTCATCACCGAAAAATTCACACTGGAGAAACATCCCATGTGTGTAATGAGTGTGGGAAGGCCTTCAATTACCCTTCTAAACTGAGGAAACACCAGAAGGTTCACACGGGCATAAAACCTTTCAAGTGTGATGAGTGTGGGAAAACCTTCAACCGCAAAGATGCGCTTGTTCTGCACCAGAGAATTCACACTGGAGAAAGGCCTTATGAGTGCAGCCAGTGTGGGAAATCCTTCAGTGTTCTGTCTACCCTCATTCGGCACCGGAAAGTTCACATTGGAGAAAGGCCCTATGAGTGCAGGGAATGTGGGAAGTTCTTCAAATACAACCATAGCTTCATCCTTCACCAGAGAGTTCACACTGGAGAGAGGCCTTATGAGTGCAAGCAATGTGGGAAAACTTATGTGACCCGCTCTGGCCTGTATCAGCACTGGAAAGTCCACACTGGAGAACGTCCCTATGAGTGCAGCCTGTGTGGGAAAACCTTCACTACCAGGTCCTACCGCAATCGGCACCAGCAGTTCCACACTGAAGAGAGGTCCTATGAATGTTCAGAATGTGGGAAAGCTTTTAAACACAGTTCTACCCTCCTTCAGCACAAGAAAGTCCATACTGGAGAAAGGGCATAGGGGGATGGGGATGTGGGAGAGCCTTTGGCCATGGCTAGCCTCTTGTTCAGTGTGAGAAGTCTCACTCCACAAAGGAGCTGAGGAGAGCAGCATTTGAAAGCTGGACCTAGCACACCCCAACACACAGCCTGGGGGTAGCAGGCAGTGGGAAGCTTTCAGGAGCTGTGTTGCACTCTGACCTGCCCAGGCTTTTGGCACTGTGGAATCACTGCCAGTTTCTGTGACAGAAGCCATCGCACCTCTATCACCTGGCAGGTCCCCTTGGTGTGCATCAGTCGCCCTAGTGTGCTCGGGGAGGCTGAGTTCTATGCTGCCCACTTGATACAGGAGAGAATCATGAGTGGTGGAGCCCATAATGGGTCTTGTTCACTCCCTGACTGGTTTAGGTATGGACATGTGCTAGTTCTGGTCAAGAGTAGCTGAGCAGTGTCTGTCTGCTAGGGGCTTCCAGGGAAGGGTAACCATTTTTATGGATACTGTTGACACTACCTATGGTAACTGTCATGCAATTATTCAGCCTTGAAACTGACTGTCTCACACCGCTCCAGAATATCTGGTAATAAAGACCCTTTTGTTTAAGCCACCCTCATCTTGGGGTTCTGATCCCTGGGTGTGGAAGGACTGAGAACAAAACTGGCCTCATGAATAGAGGGAATAGTTTCTGTGGGGTTCCCTGACTGTTGGCAGCCTCAGTGGGGACAGCAGGATGGCAGAAGTCAGCTCCAGTCAAGATTGGCCTAATTTGCATTGGTGCCTGAGACCTCCAGGGAAGGGCTGAGGGCTTTGTGGGTGAATTTTCTGGCCTTTATTCGTGGATCCAGAGCTCACCATGAAGAATGGGGTAGTTGGTATGAGGTCCCCGTGTGACTAGGGACAGTGGCACCTGGGTCCCTTGTTCCCAGGGAATGTTCTGCCAACTCCAGCATTGGTCAGAAAAAAAGTGTTTCCAGAATCAGCTCAGAAGCCATGCTCTCTGAAATCAAGAATGTGGAGGTAAGTTCTAGACTGGCTGTAAGACATACAGGGGCGTTTTGGAAAGAGTAAGTGGGCACAGAGGCACTGAGTGAAGAGATGTGGAGTGGGGCATCTAGTAAAGAAGAGTTTGAGCTGGTTCTAAAGAGGCATCCACAAGTGTTCCAGGAACCATGGTTTCATGGGATAAGGAATGCTGAATTTCTCAGGAATTGCAGACCTGTTACCTGTGGCCAACATCACTGTCAGCAAATAATCTACAGATTTTCTGGATTCTCATAACCTTTCTGGGCATGTTCGCCTCATGACCATCCATCACCCTGGACTGAGAGAAAGATCCTGTAGTCTAGGGTGTGGCTTTTGTGACCCCACCAGTGCTGCTGGTGTCTTTGCACACCATAGGCTTTGTTGTTTTTGCTGCCACTGTCCCAGGGCTCCAGGGAAAGAAGTGGTTGAATCAACATATGGATCCAGATCTTCTGGTTTGTGGGGCCTTTTGATTTTAAAAATCTGGAAAATATTTTTTCAAAAGGTAAATAAAATATCCATTCAGCAAAACTTGTATGTGTTGTAGCTCTCTGTTCCTCCGTCTAGAAGGTGTTTATTGTCAAGAAGAAAATGTTAGCTGGGATGTATGTATGTGGAGAGAACTGCTACGCCCAGACTTAAGGGGCTTTGGGCCTCGGTGCTCAGCCAGTACTGCATGTGTAAGTGGGATACTTAGTTTCCAAATGAGGATTTTCCACACATCATTCTGTTATTGATTTCCTATTTAATTGTTATAGTCAGGGTCCACACTGTATTATTTTAATTGTTACATTTATCAAGCTTTGCTTTATGGCCCAGGATATGGTCCATTTTGGTAAATGTTCTACATACATGTGAAAAGAACGTGTATTCTGCCCTTACTGTACAGAATGTTCTATAAATGCCAATTAGGTCAAGTAGGTTGGCAGTGCTGTCTGTCTGCTGTATCCTTACTGATTACCTGGGATGGGTGTGGACATCTCCAGCTATAACTGTGGATTTGTCTGATTCTCCTTGCAATTCTATCAGTATTTGCTTCATGTACCTTGAAGCACCGTTAGGTACATTAACATTTAGGACTGTCGTGTGTCTTGATTAATTAATACCTTTAGTCGGTATGAAATAATCTTTGTCATTATTAATATTCTTCACTCTAAAACTGACTTTGATACTAATATAGCCCACTTCAGCTTTCTCTGGATTAGTATTAACATGGCATGTCTCTTCCCAGCCTTTTAATTTTATTTGTGACTTTGTATTTAAGGTGGGTTTTGCTCTTCTAACAGTCTCTTTTAATTCAAAGTGTTTAGGCCATTTAAGTATTTTATGATTGGTTTTTATTTATTGCTTCTTCTCTTTGTCTTCCTTTCCCCATCTTTTGCCTTCTTTTGCATTAAGAAGTTTTCATGATTCCTTTTTGCCTTTTTTGTTTTGGGTTTTTTGTTTGTTTGTTTGTTTTTTGGCTCATTACCTATGTATATTCTTTGATTATTATTTTAGTGACTGTTCTGGGGTTTATAGTATACATCTTTAACTTATCATAGCCTACCTTCAAGTGATGTTACACTACTTCATTTATCCTTATAGCAGTGTGGTATCATTTTTCCCTTCCCAGACTTTCTGCTATTCTTTCATAAGTTTTACTTCTATAAATTGTAATCCCATAATACATTGCTATTATTGTTGCATTTAACAGTCAGTTATCTTGTAAAAAAAATTAAAAAGAAAAAAGGTATTTTATATTTACCTAGGCAATTATTATTTCTGGTGCTTTTGATTCTTTTGGGTACATACATATTTTCATCTGATATCATTTTCCTTCTGCTTGGAGGACTTTTTTTCTTCTTTTGGGGGGTAACATTTCCTAAGTCTGCTGGTAATAAATTCCCTTAGCTTTTGAATGTGTGAAACAGTCGTCACTTTACCCTCAACTTTGAAAGGTCTTTTCACTGGGTGTGGGATTCTCCATTTACAGGGTTTTATCCTTCCAGTGCTTTAAAGATGCTGTTGCACTGTCTTGCTTGTACTGTTTCCTGAGAAGTCTGCTGTCACCCTTATCTTGGCTGCTCCATGTACATAATAGCTTTTCTTTGGCTGCTTTCAAGTCTTTAATTTCATCACTGGTTGGGAGTTCCCTGACTGTGTTTCAAGGGGGCACTTAGCTCCCCTTGCTGGGCTCTTAATTTTTCTCTCTGAGTCACCATTCCTTGGTTATGAAAGGCAACATGTGTTTGCAGGTAAGTAGTTAGCCAGCCTGCTTCTTGCCAGTAGAATTTGCAGGGTACTTTTTCCTCTCCCTTTTGATCCAACCTGCAGGTGTCTTGTCTGCTAGTTTTCTCAAATACTTGTGGGTCTCCTATGGATTTTAATGATGATCTCTCCATCAGAAAAAGTCTCACCCACTTATATTTTCTCTGCCTTTGCCTTGTGCGGAGACAGCTGGGGAACAGTGCTTGTAATCTGAGGGCTCTGTGATTTGGTCAAGAGGGTATGTGAGGCATATCAGTCTCTTAAAGAGGCTGTTTGGATGAATACTCTGACCTTCTGATCTTTCTGAGGTTCTAGAAAAAACCTTTCAGTCATTCCTTGGCTTTCTCTCTAAAGCCCATTTTCTTGACATCTTGGAAAACATCTCTTTAATTTTAGTGGTGTTCACTATTGAGGAGGCTGAGAGTTTTCACAGTCACCAATCCTCATTACTTTGTTTTGCACTTATTCCCCAGTTCTCCTCTTACATTTTCTTTTCTTTCTTTCTCATTCTTTTATGGAGGCACTGCGGATTGAGCCCAGGACCTCACGCATGCTAAGCATGTGCTCTACCACTGAGCTATACTCTCCCCCCTCCTCCGTACATTTTAACACAAGCAGCAAGAGGAAACCTGGCACCTTTAGCACTGTTTGGCAATATCTGTGGTGATATAATTATGTACATTACATGTTCTGCTTTCCACATAATGGCAGGAGACAATTTTGCTCAGCTTTCTGCCATTACATAGCAAGTTTCTACTAATATGGTCCTCACTTCCCTCCGAGTCCTCACCTGCAGTTTCTTCCAAGTCTAGATTTCTACCAACAGTTGATTTGTGTGATTTTGGCTTTTTCTACCACATTACTCAAAAATCCACTAGCTTCAACCCATCTGATTCCAAAGCCTCAAACACATTTTAGGTATTTGTTACAGCTACACTCAACTTTCAGGTAATAAAATCTGTATTAGTTTTCTATTGCTGTGTAACCAGTTACCACAAGCTTGCAGATCATGTGTCTGTGTGGTTTCTGTGTGTCAGGAGTTCAGGCACAGATTACCTGGGTCCTCTGATTCAGGTTTTACAAATCTGAAATCAAGGTGTTGGTTTGGAGTTCTCCTTCCAAGTTCATCTGGTTATTGGCAGCATTCATTTCCTTGTGGCAGTAAGAAGTGAGAGCTTCAGTTTTTTTCTTCAGCTCCTACAGGCTGCCAGCAGTTTCTAGAAGCCACCCCTAGTACCTTGTCACGTAGATTTCCCCAGTATGATCACTTACTTCATTAAGCAAGCAATGAGAATCTCTGCAGTAGTGAGTCTGCTAGCAAGATGGACTCTTCTATAACTTAATGTAACCATTGGAGTGAACCTCATTACTTTTGCCATTTTCTACTGAATAAGCAAATCACACAAAAGAAGAATAAATTCAGATGCAATCCCCAAAACCCGAAGTTTTTTGTTTTTTGTTTTTTTGGCAGAAATAGAAAAATCCATACTCAAATTCATATGGAATTTCAGCAGACCCTGTAATTGTCAAAGCAATATTGAAAAAGAAGAACAAAATTAGAGGACTCACACTTCCTAATTTCAAAATTTACCACAAAGCAAAAACAAAACAAACAAACAAAACCAGCAACAGTAATCAAAACAGTGACAGACATAATGACAGACATACAGACCAACAGAATAAACTACAGGGCCCAGAAATGAACCCTCAAGTATGTGGCCAAATGATTTTCAATAAGGGAGCCAAGACTATCAATGGAGAAAGGACAGTCTTTTCAACAAATGGTGCTGGGTAAACTGGATAGCCACATGCAAAAGAATTAAGTTGTACTTTTACCTTACATCATACCCAAAAATTAACTAAAAATGGACCAAATACTTAAAAACTTACTAGCTAAAGCCATGAAATTTTTAGAAGAAAACATAGAGGAAGAGCTCTATGACACTGGATCTGCAAGTGATTTCTTCAGTATAATCCCAAAGGCAGAGGCAACAGAAGAAGAAATAGACAAATTGGACTTCATCAAAATTCAACACTTTTGTGCATCAAAGAACACAAATAGCAAAGTAAAAAAGGGAAACCCTGACTTCCTTCTGAGAACTAGGGGCCTTCCTGCCTCCTGATCTGACAGACCACTCTGATGCTGCAGACTAACACCTTCCTTCCTCAGGGTGAGCTCTGGCCCCTCAGGTAACTGGAACATAGGCCTGTAGGTTCACTCCACAATCCCTTCAGTTTCTCCCAGTCATTCAGACAGCAATGCAAAGTAAGCCACGAGAGGACACAGAGCACGTCCCTGCATCCCTACTGTATGCTGCCTGAGGCAGATACTGCTGGGTGCCCCCTATCAGCCATCCCCCACTCCCTCCAGTTGTTTAACCAACCTGACCCACCACAACCCCCAGGATTAATGACTTGACCAATGAAGTTATTATCACACAGTAAAGAGCAGACCAAGGTAGGTGGTTGGTTGGGAGGTGAGTCATGGGCTCCTTGGACACATCACTGGGATTACATGCAGAGTTTTCTATGTCCATGAGGAAACATGCATCTTCCCAGGACCAAACTGGACATCCCTCAAGGCCTTCCACCAGCGTGGGGGTGGTTCATTCCCTAACCCTCTCAGAGGCAATGGGAATGAAGCCATTCCAGTGAGCCTTGGAAAATCCTGATTCTCTCCAGGAAAGGAGAAGGGAGGCATGGGGAGGTATTTTCTCTCCATGTCTATATAGGTGACTGCTGCAAATATTTGGATCCAGGCAGCTGGAAGGAGCTTTATGCTCCAGATGGGGGACAGCACTGCCTAGGTTCCTGGGCTGCTCAGAAAGGGCAGAGCAGATCCTGAAGCCTCTTGCACATCAGGGACACACGTAGGTAGTTTCTCTGTGGGTACTCTGCTCCATGAAGTTTGACTGGGGTGAAGACTTTCTCACAGACCATTTCCACATGGCTCCACTCAGGTGTGGATCCTTTTATGCTGAGCAAGGTTGCAGAGACGACTGAAGATCTTCCCACAGAGGCCACACTCATAAGTCCTTTCTCTGGTGTGAACTATCTGGTGTCGAACAAGTGTGGATCTTTCACTAAAAGCTTTCCCACACTGGCTGCACTCATAGGGCCTTTCGTTTGTGTGAATTCTCTGGTGACGAACCAGGTGAGAGTTACTGCTGAATGCTCTCCCGCATTCACTGCACTCATAAGGCCTTTCACCAGTGTGAACTCTCCAGTGATAGATAAGGCTGGACTTTCGGCTAAAGAATTTCCCACATTCAGTGCACTCATAAGGCCGTTCTCCAGTGTGAACTTTCTGATGTTTAATGAGAATGGAGTTTTGGCTAAAGAATTTCCCACATTCATTGCACTCATAAGGCCTTTCTCTTGTGTGAACTCTCCAGTGCTCAATGAGACTGGAACTGTGAGCAAAGGCTTTCCCACATTCACTGCACTCATATGGCCTTTCTCCAGTGTGAATTCTCCAGTGCTGAATCAGGCTGGAGCTGCGACTGAAGGCTTTTCTACATTCACTGCACTCATAAGGCCTTTGTCTGGTATGAACTTTCTGGTGCTGAATGAGGGTGGAGCTATTGCTGAAGGCTTTCCCACATTCACTGCATCCAAAAGGCCGTTCTCCAGTGTGAATTTTCTGATGTCGAAGGAGGTGGGAGCTTTGGCTGAAGTCTCTTCCACATTCACTGCATTCAAATGGCCGTTCTCCAGTGTGAACTTTCTGATGCTGAGCAAGGTTGGAGTTATTGTTAAAAGCTCTCCCACACTCACCGCACTCAAAAGGCCTTTCTCCGGTGTGAACTCTCCAGTGCTGAATGAGAGCAGAGCTGCGGCTGAAGGCCTTATTACACAGATTGCACTCATAAGGCCTTACTTGGGTGTGAACTTTCTGATGCCGAAAGAAATTGGAGCTTTGGCTGAAGGCTCTTCCACATTTGCTGCACTCAAAAGGCCTTTCTCCAGTGTGAACTTTCTCATGCCGAGTGAGGTGTGACCAGTTACTGAAAGCTTTCCCACAGTCACTGCACTCATAAAGCCTTTCTCCTGTGTGAATTCTCCGGTGGTGAACATACGTGAGTTTGTGGCTGAAGGTTTTCCCACAGTTGCTGCACTCATAACATTTTACTCCAGTGTGAAATTTCTGGTGCTTCCTCAGTTTAGATGGGTGACTAAAGGACTTCCCACACTCCTTACATACATAAGATGCTTCTCCAGTATGAAATTTGTGGTCATTAACGAGGTTTGATTTCTCCTCCAAGGAGTTGCCAACTGTTGGGCATCTAAATGGTCTCTCTTCAGAGTGAGCTTTCAAGTGGTTGAGGAGGATGGAAGTCTTCTGGAAGCCTTTTCCACAGTCATTGCAGCTGAAGGGCTTCTGGGAGGTATTAACTTCTGGGAGCTGCCCAAGATTGGAACCATTTGGTGAGACTGAGACGTCCCTGCCTTTTGTGCTCGTATGTGGTGTCCCACTGCCATCAGTGTTTGGGTGCTGGAGGGGGTCATGGCTGGCAGAGACATCCTTACCACCTAACCCACAAGCAGAGGGCTTCTCTGACAGGTAGACTACTGAGCTTGCTGAGCTCTTCACAAACAAGTCCCTGTCCTTGACCCATCTGAAAAGCTTTTCTCCACTGTGCTCCTTCTGATGCTGGTGAAGGTTTGCTCCAAACCAAAACCCTCTTCCACATGCTACACATGTGTTGGGAGTCAACTTAAGATGTGTTCCTTGATGTCCATCTAGGTGCAAAGTGTCTTTCAAGGATGGGTCACACATGTCACAGTTGTCAGCCTTTTGGGTGGAAGGATGTGCACTAGGAATCCTGGCCTGTGACACCACTTCTACAGAAGCATTCTGCTTAGAACGTACCTCCTTATCTTCCACTCCATGCCAACAACCTGAAAGCCAGGAAATTTCTGGTTAACTGAATGTTCTACTTAGTGGAAAGAGTTACTTCATTAGAAATGTGTAACTGACACACTCAGGAATTGGTCCAAGGGTTTGTTGATAGACCAAGAGGACGAGAATTAGAGTGAAAGGCCCACTGTGCAGGGCAGGGCCCAGCCAAACCAGAGAGTAAAGGAGGTCTCGCCAGAGACAAGGACACAGAGGCAAAGATTTGAAAAGACATTTCTCAAAAAAAGATACATATACACAAATGGCCACTGAGCACAGGAAAACAACATCGTTCGTCATTAGAGGAATGCAAACTCAAACCACAAGGAGATACCACTTCTCACCACCAGGACAACTATACGAAAAAAGACAGTAACAAGTAGAGAAACTGGAACACTCACACACTGCAGTAGGAATTTAAAATGGTGCTACCAGTTTGGAAAACCACTTAGCAATTCCACCCAAGAGAAATGAGAACATATCTATATGAAAACTTGCATGTGAATGTTCATAACAACTGTCATCTGCATAACGGCCAAAAAGTGGAAACAAGCCAGATGCCCATCAACTGAAGAATGGGTAAACAAACTGGTATAGCCATAATCTATACAATGGGATATTATTCAGCCATAATCATGAGTAACATATTACAACATGTGCTAAAAGCTCACGGACGAAGCTCAAAAACATTATGCTAAGTGAAAGCCAGTCAGAGGAAAACATACATTGTATGACTGCATTTATAAGAAATGTCTAGAATAAGCAAATCTATATAGTAGGAAAGTACATCAGTGGATGCCTAGGACTCGGGAAAGGAATGAGGGAGGATGGAGACTGACTGCTAATGGGTACAAAGTTTTTCTTTAGGTAATGAAAATGCTCTAAAATTAGAGTATGGTTATATTTATACAACAAAAACATACCAAACCCCACTAAAACACTGGGTCACCCAGCCAGGAATTGGTTGAGCTCAGTGGGATCCTTTAGGCTGCCCAGAATGCCTGATCCCCAACCTCTGCTTCCACAAGGCCCCTGTGGGAGCTAACAGCTATTAGGACTGCTCCGGAGGCTGCCCAGGGAGAAACAGGAGGAGTGATACAGCCCAGCCCCAGCACTCACAGCGCCTGCAGCAGGATCCCAGAAGGAAGCAGTGTCCCGGGTCCAGCTCTGGGACGAACAGAACTTCCTATGGGGAGAAGGCATAAAGCAGAGCCTTATGGGCTTACCAAGTGAGGTCACAAGCTCCAGGTTCTCCAGCATCACACTGTGGTACAGATGCCTCTGGGCTGCATCAAGGAGCCCCCACTCCTCTTTGCAGAAGCGCACAGCCACATCCTCGAAGGTCACCAGGTTCTGCAGCGATGAGACAGATAAGCCAGGGGGCCAAGAGGTGTGCTGAAAAACACACAAAATAGTCAGATGGGCACATCCCAGCCCTTGACCTGTGACTCAAGAGTTCTGTAACATCTACCACTGGCATCTCCTCTTCCCGTGACCCCTCAGCGCATCTCCCTCTCACCCACCTGCAGCCCACCCTCCTGTTCAGGCCCTCACCTAGGAGGAGATAATGGGTCCTGGCACCACTGGTGTCCTTCTCTCCCTGTAGTCCCACTGGTCACTATATCCAGACCAATCCCCAACCAGTGAGACAAATGGCAGGTGGGCAGATGGATGCTGTCTGAGCTCTGAGTTGGTACACACCCCCCCTTCCCCACTAGCCAATTTCCCTTGTGCCTTCCAGGTACATCTCCCAAATATAAGGAAATAGGAGAAAACTTGGGCTCTCTTTCCTCCCTTAAGCCTGTCTGGTACCAGGGTTCTGGGACCATTAGTTCACATTCTCTTACCTTGTACACATCACTCTTGGGATCATTCCATCCTCATATCTGCACTGCCCCGGGCCCCCAATACCATCACCCCTCTTCCTGGCCACACCACAGGCATCTCTGTAGTGTCCCCATATACCACTATACACCTAGCTTGCCTACCAGAGCAAGCTGGATCCAATACTGACCTTGACCGCCAAAACCCTCCGCTTACAGGGACACCATCACCCATCTAGTTAATGCCTCCCTTCCTTCCCCTGTTGCTTCAACCTTACACCCCAGAAACATGAGTAGATCTCAAACACCCCTACTCTCTCCCACCTCTAACCTTGAATATGCTGTCCCTTCACCAGTCACAGCTGTCTTTCCTAATATACAAATCCCAGCTCTGCTGGCCCCCACCCTTGGCTTGGGGACTCTTAGCTTGGATTGACCTTTTGTGTCCCTCCCACTCCAGCAGCCTAACAAAACCCCCAGCCCCCAAAGAGGCTGGCCACAAACACTTGGTGAGCTGTAGAGAGGTAAAACAAGCTTGCTTTGGGCCGCACTGTCATCCCGCCTCAGTTACTTCTATGCTTCATTTGTTCATTCCAGATCTACTGTCTACTCAGAGGCTTGGTCACCATCCTGAACCCAACTCACGGCTGCACACAGTGTGTAAACACAAGCCTCCACCCCTTGGAAGTCTCCAGCCGGGACCTGGCCAAAAGCACACTTGGCACCTCAATTTGGCTGTCTCTGGGACACCTCAAATACAATGCAGCCAAAACCCAATTCTTTATATTCTCTCTGAAATCTACTCCAAGCAACTTCCACATCTGAAAAACCTACCAGGGTCAACGATGCTATCTCACTGCCCTACATGAGGAAATCTAGCCCACCCTACTGGAAGAGCACATCCAGGAGCCAACCACTTCTACCTCCACAGGCACACGTCTGCTCCAGCCACCAAAAGCCCTCCCCTGGACTACTGCAGTCACCTCCTGGATGGTCTTCCTGTCTCAACTCAACCCACCTCCCAGTCTCTTCACCCAGCATCCAGAAGGACCTTGTTAAGAACTGAGTCGCATCACCATTCCCCCTGCCCCTGTTCGAAACTTCCCATGACTCGCACCACACTGAGAATAAAGGCCCAGCACCTCAGTCTGCCACTCCAGGCCTGCCTCCAGTTCTCCTGCTTTTTATTTACACCAGATGTAATGGACACCTGTGGTTTCCCTGAACACTTCCACCTGATACCTCCAAGCAATGTACTTACGCTGGTCCCTGTGCCAAGGACCTTTCCAGACCTTACCGCATGTGATTCCCCATCTCCGTACAACCTCTGGCTTGGGTTCAGGATGCTAGGGGAAACTGACCCTGAGGGCGACAGACTCGTGTGCAGGCCAAGAGTCCGGGCCACCATCATTCCCTAACCAGAGCTCCAGGATCATGAGGGCGGGGATCCGAGCGGCATCCTCACCACTCACCTGCGCCGGGTCCATGCCGACCCTGCAAGCCCGGTCAGAGCCTGTGGGCGGATGGGGCCGTGAGAGATGGCTACCAGGATGAGCTCCGCGGGCTCATCCGAACCCCTCCACAGCCACTGGAAAGGGTGACCACAGCTTTAGGGTTGCACTCAGGGCCTCAGTCTTGCCAGGGTATGAAATGGGAGCTGCCCCCAGGGAATGTGGGACAAAAGTGCGTGGAGTCTCACGGAAAACCCACGCTCAGGAAGGCGGGGCCGTCACCGGGGTAAAACTGCGTGCAAAGGTGCAGTGAGGGTCCCAGCACGCCCCCGGCCCCCTTGCCACTCATTCCAGCTGCCGTCACTGGACAGCCCGACCCGCCACAAAACGAAGACGTCAATGGCGACGCCGGAAGTCCCGCCCCACCCTCAGCTGCCCACGCGGAAACGCCCAAACCCTGACCCTCCACTGGCTCGAGGCTCGCGGTTGACTATGACGCTTTTCCCTGCGCCAATCGTGGGGCCACCTGAACGTTGCCTAGGTGATCAGGAAGCGCGCGCCACGCCGCACAGCTTACGCGACACTAACTACATTAATCAAAAAGACCGTCCAGTGGCCACACCAGTGTTGACCAATGAGAGCTCAGGAGACGGGCATTTCCGGGCGTCTGTGGGACTCTGACCAGTGGTAGTCTAGGAGAGGGGCGTTTCTGGGAGGGCCGCCCTGTTGGGGGCGGGACTTTCGGGGTCGGACTGTTGCTTCCGTGTCCCGCCGTTATGGCGGCGCAAGGTAGAGGAACCTAGTTGCTGGGCTGTGGCCGGCGTCCAAGAGGCTTTCTGGTTTGCAGAAACTGGAATGGGGTAGACATGAGAGTCCGGGAGGTCCCGCTTCTGTGCCCTGTACGCCCGTGCCCGCAGCGAGTGCTCCGCCGCCCCGAGCTCAGTGTCTCTGCCTGTCAGGGCGCAGGCCCCGCGAGGGGGTGTCCGCCGGGGCCTCCGTCAAGGCCGTCTGTGCCGGTGGCCGCCGCGGAGTTGTCGCCCTTGGCGTTGTGTCCGCTTTCCGGGGTAGAAGACTCAGGCTCAAAAGCCACCCATCCCGAGGCTGTGACCCAGCGTGTGGCTGGACTGCAGGCGTGATAAGCGAGCCCATGGTCTAGGCACAGGTGAGGTGGGTCTCCTGGCCTCCACCCGGCTGGACTCCGAGCCCCAGTGCCCCAAGGCCGTGATTGAGCCGCAGGCCTCGGGTGTTAAGGACAGTGTTACGTTCACAGGTAAGTGTCTCCATTTCAGAATCTGTTATGATGAAGTGTGGAGCGTGCAGGCGGAGGACTGTGCATGTGCAAAGACTCGCAGGTGAGACTGACCTGAGAGCATTCAGGAAAGTTCTCATGTCTCCGCTGCGGGGAACCAAGAGCATCAGGAAAGGAGTCCTACCGCTGTGACGGGCGGAGGGTGCTGAGAACCACAGGAAATTTTCAGTGGAAGGAGGATGGCCATGATCTGAGGATTTTGAAACTGTCCCAGTGGATACTGGGTAGTCACACTGAACGTGCTCGTGGGTGAAGAGTTGTGATGGGGCTGAAACCAGGCAGCTTCCTGAGAGTGTGGCTGCATTCTTCGGGTGTCCTGTTCAGAACAAGCAGGAGAGGTGAGAGAAACAACAGATTGCAGATGGGTTTTTCAAGGTGGAGTCATAGGACTTCCTGTTACATTCGTAAGTAAGTGAGTGTAAGTGGACGATAAAGGACCATCCCAAGTGTTCAGATAAAGAATGAGATGGAGATTGGAGGTCGACAGGAGGAGGGTGTTCAGGAGAAGACCAGCGGTTGGGTTTTGCAGGTGTAAAGTCGGAGTTGTCTGGAGACCCCTGAGTGGCGGTGACACATGAGTCGTGAACAAACAAGGACTTCCCATTTGGCCTCTGGATGCCCAGGCTGCAGTGCCCTGGTGGCCTGGATCAGGGAAAGATCTGCGAATGCGATTTTGGAAGGAAAGTCCTAGGTTGTGGTTGCAGATGGGCCCTGAGGTGAGTGTGCGCTGTCCAGACTAGGAACCGGTGGCTGGGTGGAGGAGATGGGTGCAGAAAAAGAGAAGCACTGTGCACACACCAGTGGATGTGGGGAGAGTGCACATCCAGGAACAGGCCCTGCTCTCAGATGTGAAAGGGTGAGCAAGAGTGTCCAGGGACAGCATTTGGAAGCATAAGAGGAGGTTGCAGGCAGGACGGAGACTGGGGTCCCAGGTCCAGTGCCCAGTGCTTAGATCAAATCCATGTGCTCTTTGCCTGGTGTTGCAGGGCCCAGGGACCTTTTTCTGAAGAAGTGGGTCTCCTTAGTGAGGTCCAGCGGGGCTTCTGCTGTGGCGTGGTGCTGTCTTTCACCAGGCCAGGCTGCTGTTTTCCTGAGAGAGGTGCTGCTGGCCCCAGTGCTGGCCTGTGTCCTGCTACCTCTCCTCCCAGACTACTGTGTAAACAAGCCCAACCCCCTTGGTCTTGGGACTTTGACAACCAGGGTCAGAAGTATCACTGCCCGAGTAGCACATCACACCCAGCTCCGTTATTTTCTGGTCAGGTAACTCAGTCAGGCTCTGTGACTTTTCCATCTCTCTGTCACGCCTCCTCCAGCAAAAGTTTTCCGCCATCTGTCCCTTGTCCACCCCTTTACTGGCATCATGGGCGCTCACAGGGTCACTGATTCTGGAGCCACGGAGCTCTTCCAGTGAGGCCTTCCCTGGGTGTTCAGTTTGCCAGGTTCGGTTCTCTCAGGTGCATAAGTGGCCCTCAGCCACCTTGGTCACCAGGTCAGAGGGTGAATCACAGGGACCTGGGGCTGCTAACCTCTCACAAATGCCTTGAAGAATTACCCGCTGTGCTCCCACCGGCCCAAAGCAGTCACCCAGCTTGAACATCGACAGGGGACCTGGCTGGTGGAAGGGCAGCTCCAGTCAGTCCATGGCCAGAGAGGCCCGTGGAAGACTAGTTCTGGTGAGTGCAAGAAAGGTGTGGAGGGGCCTGTGGTAGCGGGCTGGCCTCTTTCTTGGTTCCTGAGCTGTGCCTTCTGTTGCCCTGGCACCAGTGTGAGTAGCCATGCCTCTTTCCTGTCTATCTGACACTCCCCTATCCGACCTTCACCTGACTTCTGTCTCCTGGCTAACCCCTCTTGGTCCTTTGCCTTTCAGCCTTTCTCCTTCTCCCCTCTTAGGCCAGGTCCTCCCCCATTGGCCTCCCCTTAACACATCCTGAGCTGATACATCTCCCTAAACAGTTCCTGAAAACCTGCTCTAATGCGAGGATGGCTTGTTCCCTCTGAGGAAGGTGGGCCCAGTGTCGATGGTCCCAGGCCTGGGCTCCCCTCACTGCCCAGCACCTGTCTGGGACCAGATGCTGAGGCCCTGCCAACTCCCCATACTGCAGAAGCCATGGAGAAGTGACAGTGAGGGGACGCCCGATCAAGGCATAGCATGTGGAAAGGTGTTCCAGGGTCGCATCCCTTTTCTACCATCAAACACACTTCAGAATGGGGAGCAAATCCCTGGTGCATTTTGAAGGCCTTCACCTTTGTCTCCCTCCTGAGAAAGCTGGAGTGTGTTCACATCTTTGAGTGTGACATGAGAAAGCCTGCAGCCAGACCTGTCTCCCTTGAGTACCAAAGTGTTTGCCCCAGAGAACCCCTTATAAGGGCAGGGAGTGAGGCCCAGCCTGGAGCAAGATTTTGCACTGCCCCTGCACCAGAACGTCCACATTGATGAACGTGGGCCTCTCCATTCAGAGCTCTGCTCTCGTTAGCACCAAAAAATTCACACCCCAGAGCAGTTGTGCAAATGCAGTAGCTCCAGGATAGCTTTCAGGAAAACATGGAACCTGTTTTATACAGGCCCCATTGAAGAGAAAGGCTCATGAGCACAGCTGATGTTGAAAAGCTCCTGTCATATCTCATCCTGTTTTGCGGCAGCAAGTTACCGTGCTGTGAGTGTTGTGAGCAGGAGAGCAGAAAGCTGCAGCTTCTGCATGTTTGGGTCTAGTGCTTCACACTGGATAAAGCTCCAAGTGCATGGCTGGCATGGAGGGGTGTCGCCACACTTGTGCCTTGCCCAGCACCGGCCACTTCACTCTGGGGAAAAGCCTTTGGAGGGCAGGAAATACAGTAACGTCTTCAACTACTCCTTGTTCCCCCCCCCCCCGCCTTTTTAACATATTATTTAAAATAATCAGCCTCTTCTTTAACCTCGTTCAGTATAAAAGAATTAACATTCAAGAGAGGCCCTACGAGTAGCCTTCAGGCACAGGCTAGACCTTGTGCAGACGGGCCTCCATCGGGGGGAGACACTGCCCTGCTGTGCTGGGTGAGGTGCGGAGGGCTGGGAGCACTGGCACCACTGGGTCTCATGGAAGAAGCCTTGTTGTTTGACGATCACTGCACAGTTGCTCAGCATAAGCAGTCGCCTGTTCCCTGACTGCAGTTCCCTGAGGGCGGGGCCCTGCACCCAGTGGAGTGGCACCTTGCTGTCCTCTCGTGATTGACTTTGGCATGGATTGGACTACTGCTCCGAGCTCGGGGCCTGATGGGACAGTTTCCGGGGGCCTCTGGAGAAGACGCCCATTCGCCGACGTGTGAAGCCTGCATCTGACACCAGCAATGCCCTTGTGGTGCTCCATCAGGTCCTCATGATGTGATGGTTTCATCCCTTCACACCACCCCGCTGCCTGGTCCTACTTGACAGTGAACCTGTCTCCAGTTACTCTCCTTGGATGTTGGAGTCATAGCCAATGGATGGCGTGAATGGAGAGGGGCTCCCAGATTAGCCATCGGGGGCCTGTACACCTGGCTCGGGGCACAGCAGCAAGGTCTGGAGCATCTCTGTCCAGCCGAGACTCAATTTCCATTTCTACCCCGTGCCTCTGGGAAATGAAAGCACAAAAGCCTCTTTTCTGAAACTTCTGACCTGCTTTCTCCTGGGGAAGAGTGTTTGGTCCAGAAGAAGCTGGGAATGCTCCCCACGACACCACACCCAGGATAAGTGTACAAGTTAATGCTTTTACTTAATTACAGAGTTGTGCAGCCACTACCTGACCCCGTTCCCATTGCCCCAGACAGTTCCTTTGGGCACTTTTATAGTCAGAACCTCCTCCCACCCCCCCAGCACCTGGCAGCCACCAAATCTCCTCTCTGTCTCTATGGTTCCCTTTTCTGGATATTTCGTATTCATGGATTCATACAGCATGTAGCCTTTTGTGTCTGGTTTCTATCACTTTGCATAACGTTTTTGAGGTTCATTCATATTATATCACATATCAGTATTATTTTATTCCATTTTATTGCTGAATAATATTCTCTTGTGCAGATATAGCAGATTTTATTCATCACCAGTTGATAGACTTTTTAATTGTTTCCAATTCTTGGCAATTATAAATAAGGCTGCTAGGAACACTTGTCGACAAATCTTTGCTTAGACATGTTTTCATTTCTCTTAGGTCAATTCCTAGGAGTAGAATTGCCAGGTCATATGGTAGGTTTGTGTTTAACTCTTTAGTAACTCCCACACCATTTTCCAAAGTGTCTGTGCCACTTTATATTCTTATCAGCACTGTAGGACTGTTCCAGTTTCTTCACCTTCTTCCCAACATCAAGATGACTTGGTGTTGTCATCCTAGTAGGTGTGAAATGATATCTCAATGGATTTTTTTTAATCATGGCAAAATATACATAAAGCTTATCATTTTAACCATTTTAAGCATACAGTTCAATGGCATGAATCCCCACAGTTGTGCAGGTGTTTCCCTCTATGTCTCTAGAATTTCTTCCTCATCCTAAGCTAAGACTCTGCACCCATTAAACAGTCATCTCAGTGGAGTTTTAATCTGCATTTTCCTAATAAGTAATGATGTCAGGCATCTTTCCACATGCTTATTAACCATCTGTTTATCTTCCATAATGAAATGTCTGTTCATCTCTTTTGCTGATTTCTAATAGGGTTATCTTCTTACCATTGAGTTGTAAAGTTCTCCAGAGATTCTGTATCCATAATCCATATGTGTATATATATATACACACACACACACACACACACACACACACACACAAGTATTGTCTCTCAGTATGTAGGTCGTCTTTTTTTATTTTTCTCAGTGGTGTCTTTTGAAGAGTAAAAGTTTACATTTTGATGTAAAATTTTACACTTGAAGTAAAATTTATTAGTTTTTCCTTTTATGTACTTCCTTTTGGTGTCATACCTATAAACTCTTTGCCTGTTTTCTTATATAAATTTCAGTTTTAGCTCTTATGTTTATGATGCTTTTCATAGTAACTTTTATGTATGGTGTGAGGTAAGGGTCTAAATTCATCTTTTTACATGTGGATATCTAATTTTCCCAGAATCATTTGCTGAAAAGGTGTACTTCCAAATGTAACTTTGTTGAAAATTAATGAAGGGAATTTTGGTACTCTCAGATCTGTTCTGTTGATCTCTAGATCTACAGATCTGTCTATCCTTATGCCAGTAGTACACTGTCTTGATCACCTTAGCTTTATAAAAACTTCTGAAATTAGGTAAGGTAAATCTCACTTTGTTCCTTGCCAAAGTTGGTTTGGCTGTTGTAGGTCTTGTATATCTATACAAATTTAGGATCAGCTTGTTAGTTTCTACCCGGAACGTCAGCTGTAGTTTTGGTAGGAATGGCATGAAATCTGTGTATCAGTGTGGGAGTACTGTCATTTCAAAACATTGAGCCTTCTAACCCATGAACATGGGATGTCCCCTAGACGTTTCTCTTAGCACCGTTTTATAGTTTTCAGAGTACAAGTATTGGCACTTCTTTTGTTAAATGTATGTATTCTCACCCTATTCTTTTTTAGGCTACTGTGAATGGAATGGTTTCGTGAATTTCATTTTCAGGTTGTTTGTTGGTAATATATTTTGGGTTTTCTCCTACCACCTTGCTAAACTTTACTATAATAGATTTTCTTTTTAAAATGGATTCCTTGGGGTGTTTTTTACAAACAGGATCACGTCATCTGCAAGTAAAGACACTTCTTCTTCCTTTCCTTTTTGCATTTCTGCTCTCCTGGGAAAGGCTGAAAGAGTCTGTGTTCTAAATCTTTTTATTTGGATGCCAAGAGTGCATCTGGGGAAGTGAGAGGGGCTCTGAAACCTTCATGCTGATCCAGGAGAAGAGGTTGCCTTTTCTTGTTGTAAAGGATGTTTCACATCACATCACAGCAATGATGACAGGAAGCTCATCTGCCAGGCTGGGAGATGTGCCCTCTGGACCCCCGATCCTGTGAGGCAGGGTCACCTCCTTGTATTCATGCAAGAGCCAGGTGGGTATATTAAGTGGTAAAGAAACACTGGGTGCGAGGAAATGGAGTGGGAGAGACTGGCAGCCTGGAGTGACTGTGCCCTTTCTGTCAGGCAGCTGAGACGCTTTGACGATGGTGTCCATGTGGGTGATGGTATGCATACCTGCCATCATTAAACATAGGGGAGTCATTGTCAGTCAGCTCTTACACATAGGGGAGCCTGAATCCTAGAGCATCTGTAACTCGTCCAAGGGTGCACAACTAATTACCGGCCGTGGTGTGTAGCTCCAGAGTTTGTGTTCTTTACCACCTGACTGTCTCTAGACCACCTGGGGGGTGCTGTGAGCCTTAAATAAATAACATCTTACACAGAAGCCGTGTGCATGTTTGCCATCCCTGTATCTTCTTTAGTGAAGTGAGTGTTCAAGTCACTCTTGCCCATTCTTTAAAATTAGGTTGTTTGTCCTATTAAGTTGTCAGAGTTCTTTAAATAGTCTGCATTCAAGTCATTTGTCAGTATTTGTCATGCACATAGCTTTCCCAGTCTGTGGCTAACATTTTCATTTTCTTCAGAGTGACTGTTGAAAACAAGAAGTGTAAAATTTTGATGAAGGCTACTGATTTATCTTTTTCTTGTAATGCTTTTTATGGTATGTTTAAGAAATCCAAGGTCGCTATGCTTTCTTCTAGAAGTTTTATGGTTAAAAGTTTTACACATTGTCTATGATCAATTTTGAGTTAACTTTTGCAGATGACTTGAGGTGTGGGTGGAGGTTTATGGTTACTGCATATGCCTGTGCAATTGTTCCAGCACTACTGGTTGAAGAAATTGTATTTTCCTCGTTGAATTGCCTTGGCCAGTTTGGGTACATGGAACCCAAAGGTCCACTGGGCACCTGGCTTCAGGCACTAAGTGGACCTGGGGCTCAGTTAACGCTCCCTTCCTGTGTTACAGTTACAGGCCAGCCTTCCTGTAGAATCGGCGGTGGGGTGGGGGTGTCGGTAGCCCCATTCGTAGATGCTTAGAGCCACAAGGGCTGTGCTTTGGATGTTCTGGCACATGAACGTGATCATACACCCACATGTGCACAGATATGCACACCTGTACACTTGCACGCACACCCACCACACACACACAGAGCAGACTGCCTACCCTGCACAGAGCCCTGCTGGGGAGACCACAGGGCACGTTCAGGTCAAGGACACTTCGCCAAAAGTCTCCATTTTACCAGGTTTACACATAGCTGACCATTCAGGCTACAAAGGATTGCGCTCTGATGACAGATGTCTGTCCCACCTGTGCTGGAGGACTGAGTCTCACATGGCTCAGCTATCCTGTAACTTTGACCCCAACTGAAATTCACAGGCCCCAGAGGGAGGAGGAGAAAGGCTGGAGAGCCAGAGAGGGTGGAACAAGCACCAGCCCCCCTCCTGCTGTCACCCACCGTCTACATTCACCTCAGCCTCCGCCCCAGGGAACTTGGTCACCTTCTGGACCCTCCTGTCCTACACATACCCTCCCTTGTGGCTGTTCCTCCCTTCATCTGACTTTGTACACCCACCATCCCTGCCCAGGGACCCAAGCCAGCCACCCAGTCTTCAGCTGTCCCTGTAGGGCATCCATCACCATGACCTGAAGATGCTCCCTCCTAAATCTGAACCTGAGCTCCACCTCAGTCCACAGGCTGGCTAAGGCCAACTGGATGTCTCCAAGCAGAATCCCTCAGCATAACTTAGCCCTGCACTCAGAAGTCTCTGGGACATCACAGCCTCAGCAGGGTCAAAATCCACCTGCTCCATCCTGCTGAAACCTGCTACACCCACCAACTTCCCCATTTCGGTCGATGCACCTCCACCTTGTAATCGCAGAGGCCAAAAAATCTGTGGGGCATCCTCTCCTCCTCCTCTCTAACCCTCCACATAAAATCAGGTTGGCTTAAAAGGCAGATCCAAACTCCAATGACATCTCCCAACTCCAGTCAGCACTCTGGCCAAGTTGCCATCACTCACTAATGTATTAAGGTAGCATCTTTGTGTGCCTCCTTTTATCTCCCTTCACCCCTCTGTTTTCCACTCGGAAGCCTGTGAACACGAGAGTCAGATCACCTGCCTCTTCTGCTCCAAACCTTCCGTGGTTCCCAACACCCTCAGATTACAGGCCACGGTCCTGTCCTCCAGACATCAGTTTCCTGAACACTCCCAGCCGAGCTGCACCTGCAAGCATTTGCACACCTCGTCCCTCTGGATTCCAGGAATGAGAAACTTTCCACACGACCCCTGGCCAGGACTCGAGCCCTTGGGCTTGGAGTGATCTCAGGGTCCCAGTAGTGAATGGGTCGAGCCTTAGAATCCCGGGGCACCCCTCCCCTCTATCGGGGTCCCACGCCACGTGTGTGTATAGGTCCGAGTGAGTGGGGGCTGCGGGCACCGTCCACTCACCCGCACCAGGTCGCTCAGCGCCGCCACCATCGGAACCGGGCGGGCGGGCCTGCCTATCCCCACACCCCACCAGGCCGGGGCCAGCCCACCGCCCGTTGCACTCGGAGCCTCAGTCCTCACCGTGTAAAGGCCGCCCCCTGGGGCCGTGGAGACGGAGGACACCTCTTAACAGGACATTGCGGAGCCCGGAGGCCGGTCCCACCCTCCTCGCTGTCCACCTCGGCTCGGTCCCGAAAAGGCGCCTGGAAAGCGGCCCCGACCCAGTGTTCGGGTCCCCAAGGCCGACAGAAAACGGCCCGTCAAGAGCTTAAGAAACGCCAAGGATGGCTTTGCCGGAAGTCCCGCCTCCGTAGACATGAGCAGCGGGAAGCAGCTCCTCTTCTCGGCTGTGATTGTTTCAGAGCCTGCCGCCGTCCCCTGAGGCCTTGTGGTCAATGTAGTTTCCATGGCAACGCCCAAGCGGCCGCGAGAAGGGCGCTGGGGAGCGAGCACCGAGATTTAAAAAAAAAAAAAGAAAGAAAGAAAAGGCTGACTAGGGCGTTTCTGTGTTTCCTCTTAAAGGGGCCGCTCCCAGGTTTCCTCCCGCTGAGATCGCTGTCCCGCGAGTGACTGGTGTGCTGGGCCTCGGGCTTCCAGCCCTGAGGAGGCCCCTGGGGAACCACTTCTCTCCTCTGAGTGTGTCAGAGGAAGGTACGAGCTCCCTCGTGGAGATGTTGTTTAGAAACCTTAAATTTCTGTCCAGTGGTCCCCAATCTGTGGTCCCTGAATTAGTTGTATCAGCATCACTGGGGAAACTTTCTAGAAATGCAACTTCTTGCCCCCGCCAGCACCACCGCCACCCCCGGGTCAGAAACTCTGGGCTGAGCCCGACAAGCCCCCCTGGGGATTCTGAAACTCACTCAGAATCAGCTCTAATGCAAAGCCCTGGGATAAAATTTGGACAGGACCACAACTTTCCTCACTAGAGGCGACATGAAAAGTGCTTAGCACGGGGCGAGGCACATGGTGCTAAACACACGAGAGAGCTGTTACTGTTACTGTTATTCTCATCACCAGCACCACCATCCCAAGGCTCTTCTGTGCAGTGCCAGGGAGGGCAAGTCCAAGACGCCTCTCTACACAATGCTTGTTGACACTGTCGTTGGGAATAGTGAATAAGCGATCTGTACTAGGAAGAGAAAACAGTTTTATCTGAGCCAGACTCAGAAGACAGCCTGTCAGGTACCTCTGAGGAACTGCTCTGGAGAAGCATGGCTTCATATCTTGTCAGAACAAAGAACATCAAACAAGTCAAGGATCATTCCTTCAAGGTTTGAAGAAAAGAAAAATAGATCAGCATGTACATAGCAAGTCAGTATGACCTTGATAATAAGGGAATCTTTTTAAATTTTTTAATTTTTTTTTTAAGTTTTACTTATTTTGAGGGAGGCAGGCAGGAGGTAATTAGGTTTTTATTTATTTATTTTTAATGGAGGTACTAGAAATTGAACTCAGGACCTCCGTGCATGGTAGGCACACACTCTACCACTGAGCTGTACTTCCCAAGAGGGGAGTCTTGTCATTGAAGGAGGACCAGCATTGGCATCCCAGGAAGGGAGGGATTTCATCTTTATTTTTAACATGGACATTCTTTACTTCTAGTCAGTGTGCCCTTTTCTTTAATGATTAAAGCAGATAATACAATGTATGATAGGTCACGAACAGGTTATTTTAGTTTAGTTTAGCATCAAATTCAAGTTAACTCATGTATAAGTCAGAATGACTTCCCCATACCTCAGTATACGGACATTTCTTCCTTTAACATCTACCAAAATATAAAATGCACTCATTCTTGACTTAACAAGTAGCCATGTAGGCAGTGTTTAATTTATTTTAAATATGCTCATGGTAGGCAGAATAATGCCCATGCTCCAGGCCAAAAATGTCCAGATCCTGATCTCCAGAACACGTATTTTGTGTTACATGGCAAGGAAGAACTGGAGTCGGGAACAGGCAAGAGAATAGATTCTTCCCCAGAGCCTACAGAAGCAACACAGTCCTGCTGACACCTTGATTTTAAAGCGGTTGGCACAAGTGTCAGGCTCATGACATCCAGAACCATGAAAGTTTTCATAATTTGTGTGGTGTTTCTTTGCTTTCAAGGGCTCGGGTGATTATATTGGATTCACCCAGACAACCTGGGCCATCCTTCCCATCTCAAGATCTTTAACTTAATCCATGAAGCAGGCTGTGTCCGGAACGCATAAGCAGGTTCTGGGGATTAGGATGCAGACAGCTTTGAGGGACCATGATTCTGCCTACTACACTGAACTCACGTGGCTATTAGATATTTTACGATTGGTGCCAAAATTATAAAAGCAGAAGTTTCCACAAAGAAATCTGAAGCTCTAGCTCCTCCAGAAAATACACACCAAATGTCCGGCTTCCCTTCTCTGTCCGTGGGTTGGGCCAACCGTACCTCTGTGGCCTGAGGCTGGTTAGTCACGAAGGCCACATCTGCTAAAGTCACCAGGAACCCAGCCTGGGCAACAGAAGCCTCCCTGGGTTTTGGCTGGATAGGTGCCAGCTTTCAGGATCACGGCTCAGAAGAGTGCAGGACACAGGACAACTTCAACTGATCTGCTCAGACAGTGACCTCGGGCATCATAGATACGAGCTTGGCCTCTGTAGGTCTCACAGTCTGTGACCTTGGCTACTGGGCTTAGTCTCCCCATTCCCTGTGATCTACGCCCCATCACTCCGCATCCACACACAGCTCTGACCTATAGGCCTTACAGCTGAGCCTGATTGCAAAGATCTGCTTTTTCTGGCCAGGCTTCCTCTCCAACAGTGGCCATGCTGAGATGCACCGGGGATGAGAGACCAGTGTCCCCGTCCCCATTACCTACTTTCTCCTCAGGCAAGCTCTGGGCGCACAGGTAACTCGGAAATCCTGGCCACAGGTTCGTTTCCTGGAGGACTTGATGCCACAAGACCCATTGGACCACAGGAGGACAGACTGCCACCCTTGCCCTCCCACTGTGCCCTGAGAGACAGAGTTGCTGTCACCACTGAGAACCCTACCCTTCTGCATGCACCAGTGACCCATTTCTGTTCCCTGCCTTCCAGGCCTTACCCCTAGCTCAAAGGTGATGTAACCAACCCAGCCTGGTTGTCACACAGTCCAGAGCAGTTGGAGGTAAGGAGAGGAACTGTTCTTAGGATGCCACAGGTGTGCTGGGCAGACCAAAGCTGTCCAGGAGGCAGGGCAGTGTCCCCCGAGCTGCCAGCAGACAGTCCTTGGGGCCCTGTGTTCAGAGCGGGTCAGTTCCTATCTGCCACACACTTAGAGCCCCTGGGGCATCTCCCGCTGGGGGAGGGGCCCTGCATGGACTCCCCGCCCCCCACCTTCAGCTGCTTCTGGTGTTGGTGAAGGCTCAGGCTGAACCAGGAGCCTCTTCCCCGCACCCCCACGTTGCATGGCTCCCTCCAGGCGCGGCCCAGATGTGCAGCCAGGTGTCTTTGAAGTTAGGTGTACAGGTGGCACTGCGGTGGGCTTTCCGGCTTTCAGGGGCTGCCTAGTGGTCCCAGCCTGAGACACTGACCCCACCAGTACAGACACACCCTGCAAGAGGGAACCCCTCCTCCTCTCCGGGCCTCCTGGTGGCCCTGGGGCAGCCTGGGACTTCCCCACAAGTGTGTCTGGTGGCACAGCCAGGAATGATCCCATGGCCCCAGGGTGGGGCAAAGGGACTGAGACTTGTGGGCAGCTGCCAGGCCGCTGCACAAGATAGCCTGAACAGGGACTAACCCCCAGGGTGGAGCCTGCAAGGAGGAGTCTGCACGTGGGATTCTCCCAGGCCCCGCTGATGCAGGAAAATGGGATGTGGGGCATGAGAAGGGCGGTGTCCCAAGCTTTGGTTCACCCCTGGGACGTGCCCTGCCAAGTGTGGGTACTTGACTTTGCGCAGGAAGGAATTCAAGAATGAGCCACAGTTGAGTAAAGGTAGATTTATTTAGACAGATACATGGAAAGGCAAGAGAAAGGACACGAGGTGTGAGGGTTGGTTGCTCAGATTAGAGTAAAAGTAGGTACACTCTCCATAGACAGTGTGTGGGCCATCTCTGAAGGAGGAGAGAGAGGGCAGCAGCTGCTAGGCACCGTGTGGCCAGTTTTTATGGACTCAGTGGCTTCATATGCTAATAAGTAGAAGACCAGTCTAACTAACCTGGGAAAGGGGCTGGGATTCCCAGGAAGCTGGCCATTTCCCACTCTTTGAACTTTTATGGTTAGCCTTGGGACTGTCATTGGCACCTGTGGGCATGTTATTTACCATGTTAATTTATTACAGTGGGCGTATAATGAAGTTTAAGGTCTACTAGAAGTCAAATCTCCCACCATCTTGAGTCTCAAGGCCTATTGAGTGTTCAATCTTCCACCATTTTGATGTTAATTGCTGTTATCATTCCTTGAGTGGCTGTGCCCTGCCCCCTTCCTGTCTCACCACTGCTGGGACCAGAGGTCCAAGCTGTGGAAATTGGGACACCAGGGCCCCAGATCTCCAGAGATGTGAGAAATTAACTTTGCTAGGCCAAAATCCCAATGTTTGCACAGCTGGTTCCTTCTGAGTGTTGGAGGAGAATCCGTTTCCGTGCCTTTTCCAGCTTCTAGCAGCAGCGTGCTCGCCTTGGTGCATTCACGACCCCTTCCTCCCATCACTGCAACTTCTTGCTTCTGTGGTTGCAACTCCCACTTCCTCTTTTGACCTTTTTTTTTGAGCCTCCAGTAACACCAGAAACAGCTGAAGGACAGGGGAGTCCATGCAAGGACCCTCCCCCAGCAGGGAGAAGCCTCTGGGGTTCTGAAATTTATTTTTCACTGACATTTAATGTTCAGATAGCAGAGGAATGTAAAGCATTTTTTTTTAAGGCAGGGAGTAATTTTAGATTTTAATTACCACTATTTTTTTTAATTGTGGTAAATCATATATAACATGAAGTTTGCCATTTTAAGTGTACAATTCAATGTATTAATTACATTCACAATGATGTACAACCATCACCACTATCTATTTCCAAACCTTTTACTCCAAACAGGAACTCTGTATTCATCAAGCTATAATTCCCTGTACCCCTGCCCCCCCAGCCCCGGTAAAGGCTAATCTACTTTCGATCTCTATGAAGTTGCCTGTTCTTGTGATTTCATTTAAGTGGAATCATACAGTAGTTGTCCTTCTGTGTCTGGGTGATTTCACATAGCATAATGTTTTCAAGGTTCATCCACATTATAACATGTATCATTCAATAGGTGAGTAATACTCCACTGTGCGCAGACAGCACATTTTGGTTGGCCATTCACTGGTTGATGGATTCTTGGGTTGCTTCCATCTTTTTAGTGAATGATGCTGCCGTGAAAAGTGGCATCCAAAGTTTGGCAGAAATAGCATCATTGGTCCCCTAGACGATGACCATGAAAGTATAGAGTGCTTGGCAAGGGACAGCCTCCAGAATCTTCGGCTGGAGTCAGGTTAGTAGAATTTAGATGCAGAGGTGTCTTCGTCCATCCCAGTGGGCTCAACAGGCAGACCCACTGGGAGGAGTGAAATACACTTAGCTCTCATCACACATGACCGTGGCTAGCAAGGAAAGCCTGGAGCCCAGCCCCAAGTCCAAAGACAACCCCCCCTGCCAGGGAACCTAAGAATGTCCTCAGAGATATCATGGAAGAGGCCCCTCTGGTCCCTCAAAGACCCCCACTCCTGACAGAAGCACACAGCCATGTCATCAAAGGTCACCAGGCCGTGCAACAATGGTCAGGTGGGCAGTTGACTATGGTCTAAGTTCTAAGTGTGTGAACCAGGCCCCTGGCCCCTGTCTTAATGATCACCTCCACAATATTTTCTCTAGACTGTGGCCCCAGTACACTTGACCAACCAAATGCTCTCCCAGTTTCCCCAGGACTTCACATCTGAGACACACCAGGGCGCTTACCCCACACTGGGCCCCATGCTGGCCCTGAGGGGTTATGAACAGTCCTTTTGCATCCTGGGGACCTGCCACATCTGTTCTAATGCTCTTTCCCCAGCCTTCTTAGAGACCCCTCTGCACATAGCAGCCAGAGGGACTGCGGGCAAAAAGCAACTGGAAACATCAAATCTATGGGAAGCCAAGCCTCCTTTCAACTGCATCTGTGATCATTACCCGGCATCTCCATCCTGGGCTCAACTCTGCCCAGCTCCCCCACCCCCTGCCATCACTTCTCCACACGGAAACCAAGGGGGTACTTGTCAAGTCAGATCAGGTCACTCTTCTATTCACACATCTCAGCTCCCATGGCCCTCAGGAGAAAGTCCTAGCATGAATTCTCCCCTGGGGCTTTCTGGGCCTACTGGAAGTAAAGGACTTAAGGTTTCCCAAATACCATCCTCCAGGCTTGCCTCCAAGAGGCACTTGAAGAAAAACTCGCAATCTGAAAGTTGTGAGTAGGGTTTTATTCAGGGACCTTACTAAGAACTATAGCCCAGGAGACAGCCTCTCAGATAGCTCTGAGGAATTGCTCCAAAGAGGTAGGGGAGAAGCCAGGAAAGGGCTTTTGCCGGAGTCCTGCTCCAGCAGGTCCAGGAGTACCCAGGGATGGACGGCATCGGCAAAAGAGTGAGAGAGCCAGTCAAGGTTTGATCACCATGCAGGCAACTCTGCAAGGCTTTCTTTATTTGTGGTATTTATACAATTTTATCAAACAGGTGATTTCACATTGTGGCCAAGTTGACTCTTACATCTTTATTGTTTACATTGTTAACCTGTTTCCATACCCAGGGTGTGGTCACGGGCCTTTTTTGACTTGGCTGAACGTCATCACCCTGATGATTTTTTAAATTACCCCTTAGCCTTATACTTAGTTAATCATTACCCCTTAACCCATTTTCAATTCTATCCCTAAGAACAGCTCCTAACCAAAGACTATTTCACAAAAACAAGCTCAAAAAGAGAAGGTCACGAGGGTCCCAACCCACTGGCACCTGGAACCCAACAGTGGGCTGATTATTGTTCCTATTACCTACAAGGAAAGCAGTCAACCTAGAGATATCTATCTTATGTTTCTTACAGAGCTAACGGCACACGTTGTCTTTAGGGCTTGAGGCATGACACACCATGGGGGCCCTGATCTTTTGATTTATTTCCAAGTACTTTCATTGAAATTCCATTGTTTGAATTGTCCTGCACAGTCATCATCATAGCCCCTATTATTTCCCCAGATTGAGAATCATCCTGTACAATTTTCAAAAAGCCCATGTACCGCAATCCAATTATAGGCACTATAAACAACAGAAGGAAATGTCGGTATTTTCCAGAGTGAGACTGCTTTGCAAGCTGCATGGCCGTTTTGCCCTGACTTTGTCAAGGGGTATCGACATTGGTGGAATGGCTCCCAGCAGGCTTTTTTACTGGAAAAACAAAAACAAAACGTAGTTGAACATCAAAAGATTATGCCAGTCACAAAGAACAGACACCTCAAGTTAATGATTTTAGTGCTTTTCTATGTAAGGGAAGATGCCAGAGTCTGGGGTCATTGAATTTATTCTTTAGATGTGCATCTTAACTATCTAAGCCCAATATCCGAAGCACAGAGTGCTTCCCGTTTTTTTCCACCCTGAACTCCCCTCAGGGTGATCCTCTTCTGAGGCTGATAGCTTGATCACTGTAAACCTGGGATGGCAGGCAACATCCTTTGTTTACTGGAATAGCAAGAAACCCCATCAAATACATTCTCTATCAAATATTCCCTATGAATACATTAGATTTTCTTAAATTATTTCTAAGTGAGCAGAATTTACACGCAAATACTCCAAAACTGATGTTCTCTCTTGCATTACAAGGATTTACAAATAGTGTTAATACTACAGACAGGGTGGGGAGGGCTATGTGTGAACTCTGTATTTTCTGCTCAATTCTGAAAACCTGGAACTGCGCTAAAAAAAATAAAATCTATTTAAAAAATACTACAGACAGTTATAGCTGACACAGGTGCTATAACGATCATCTATAACTTATTTGGGGAGTTTACACAGGGGGGGAGACAGAAAGAATGAATAAACTTGACAGAGACTAGTTCCATACTACCTTCCAACGGCCGTATGCAGTAGGTACCACTATAGTCCCATTTTATGTATGTGAACTAAGGACACTGGAAAAAGACCCTCAGAGTGGAACAGCAAAGGGAAAACATTTTGTTCCCTGTCAGCAGTACTCAGCCTGTGTTGAGACTGCCCTTACTTTTGGTTTTATGTGTCGCACACACATAGGTTGGTCCCCCCAAAGAGAAACAAGGAATCAATATCACGACGTGCGATGATCTAGGGACAAGCAAGTCTGGGAGCGTCCGTTCTGCGCGGTCCAGCTGCGCAAGGAAAACAAACGGTCTAAGGAACTCTCAGAGAACGACCTCAGACGCCAGGAAAACAGGATAGGGGATTCTGACTCCCGCTTTGGGGTCGATATTCACCTTTCGGGGACGCTGACCGCTAGGGTGAAACCCCGCCCCGGCGCAAGGCCCCAGGAGGCGGAGCTGTGATGGGAACCCCGGCCGGCTTTGTCTTCGGTGCTGCGCTGGGGCCTCCGGGGCCTCAGCAGTTCCGTCTCTTCACCTTCACCGTTTACCCGTTTGAGCCCGCTGCCCCACGGGGACCCCACCCACGGCAGCCCGGAAGCACGGCGCGGCCGCGGCCTCCACTTCCCAGCGCCCACCGCGGCGGCGCTTGGCCGTTGCCGTGGAGACCGGAAGGGATCCGCCTACCGCGCCGGAAGGCAGGCGGGAGCCACGCCTCCCAGGGGGCTCTGCGCATGCGTCCGTCTCGCACCGCGGGCCAATGAGGGCTTGTGGGATCAGACTTCCGGCGCCCGGGACTGTCACTTGGCTGCCGGCGTCGGGCCACGCCGGTGACTGCTGGAGCGCGCCGGGTCTAGGCGGGTTGTGCAGGAGGGTCTGGAGCCCCAAGGGGCGGGCGGCGAGGACGCGCGAGCGGAGACGCCCACGGCCTGCTCCCGGCCTCGGTTTCCCCGGGAGCGGCGTGGGCGTTCCCCGAGCCACGTGCTCTGCGGCCTCCAAGCCGCCCCGACACAGCGCCCTTGACGGACGGGGAGACTGAGGCCCGGCGCGGAGGTGCCCGCTCTTTCCTGTAGGTTCCGATGGCGGCAGCGGCGCAGACAGACCCAGTGCAGGTGAGTAGAGGGAGCCCCAGGCCCCCACGCGCTCGATGCCTCCTCAGTGGACTCGAGCGCTGACCAAGGGAAGCAGTTTACCTGGACGTCTTCCCCTCGCGCTTCGTTCTAGGCATCGGTGTTCAGGACGGTTGGGCGTGCACGCGTGGGATTCTCACTTCCCGGTAGCCAAGGGGTGAGGTGTGGAAGGAAGTTCCAAGGGGAGGGTCCCTGTGTACAAAAGCTGGGTGGGAAGCCTGGATGTAGGCGCTTTCGGAACTGAGCTGCTCGACAGGGAGAGAATAATTATCCCTGAAGCAGCAGCCCTGGGAGTTAAGACTATTTCGAGGGCACCTGGAAACTGGGCATGCTTTAAGTTACTTTTTTTTTTTTTTAAGTATCCCGCCGTTTGCTGAGTGGAGGGCAGACGCAGAGGGGATTGGCGGTGTGCAGGGAGGAGGCTACTGCCACAGTCCGGGCAGTGGAGATGGGAAAAGCCGTTGGAATCTGGATAGGTCTCTTGATGCATCAAGTGCGGGGTGTGAGTGAGTGTCCTTAAGGTTTTCCACCTGAGCACCGATAAGAACGGAGCTGTAAACAAAACCAGAAATTTGAAGGGAAAGTAGGTTTCAGGGGAAAATTGGAGAGTCTGCGGTGTCACATGGACCTGGAATTGTAGATGTCCAAAGAGAGTCCTGGTATCCTGAATGAGGCAGGGCCTGGGAATCAACCTTAGGCGGGTGGGGGTGGGGGAGGATCTCACGGACTCAGCCAGGGACGGGCATGGGCAGTTAGGACTCCAGGGAGATGAGGAATGGCTGGTGGTCCCTGGGACTGTCAGGGGAAGTCTAGCAGGTGGCTGAGGGAAGGAGACGGAGCAGACAACTGAGAAGGAAATAGAGGGGGCCTGGCCATGGAGGGATGCGGAAAAAGGCTTCTTGTGTGCCCACCAGATCCTTAGGGCCACCCCTGTGGCGACTGGAGGGGATCAGCCCTTTGGGGTTGGAAGAATAGCCTTGAAATGTCAGGCAAATTCAGCATGAGAGGGTATCCCTACAGGGATGGCCCTGACCTGGGGGCCCCATAGCTAGGATCTGTACAGTTACTGCAAGAGCGATGAGGGCGCCTGTGGGGAGGGTCAGGTTGTGCAAGGGCTGGAGAATGAGTGGATGCCTGGTGCCGCCCTTAGGTGGCAGCAGCTGAAGGCCAGGGGCTTGCTCTGGATACCTTGTGTAGAGGGGCCAGTGGGAGCCAAAGTGGCATCTATGACCTACACAGAGAAGGTGGAGGGGAGGGGCCAGACAGACAGATGAGGAAAGTTCTATCTGCAGAGCCTTGGGGGAGGAGAGTGAGCATCTGAGGGACATCAGGGGTGGCAGCCATTGAAGCAGGGAACTAGGTCTTGGGTCACACAGCCACAGCTTAGATAGTGTCCATCTCCCAACTCTTGTAGGGCCTGATGGCCTTTGAGGACGTGGCCGTGTACTTTTCCCGGGAGGAGTGGGGGCTCCTGGATGCAGCCCAGAGGGCCTTGTACCGCCGTGTGATGCTGGAGAACTTCGCACTCTTGGCCTCGCTGGGTAAGGCCCTGGGGCCCCCATGGGAAGCTCAGTTGTTGCCTGGCTTGGCTGCCAGCACTGCCCTCTAATCTTCTGGTGGCCCACGAGCAACCACGCACCCACTGGCTGAGTGTCCCTGTCTGCCTCTGTGCCCTTCTGATGCTGCCAACACGGTCTCCTCACAGGAACCCCTGCGCTTCTCTGTGAGCCCCGCCCAGCGGAGCCTCCTTGGGTTTCCTTGGTTGATGATGCCATTGATGTCCTGTGAAGCCCTGACTCCTGCCATCTGCTGAGGTTGGCCCCTCACTCACTTGTCTCCTGTCTCAGGACTCTCTGTCTCACGACCCCGTGTGGTCATCCAGCTCGAGCGTGGTGAGGAGCCCTGGGTTCTCAGTGCGACAGATGTGACCCTGGCCAGGAGCGCCCAGAGGAGGCCCAGTCCTGGTGAGTGGGGCTCGGGTGTGAGTTTGAGGCCTGGCTTCCGTACCCCTCCCTTCCTGGATGTGCTCCTCTTCCCACCCGACTCCCTTCTATCCTCCTTTCTCCATCAGCCTTTTCTCGAGGCTCTGGCTTTGACTGTGAAGGGGGAGCTCCAAGGGTACCCCTGGGCCATGGTGTGATCTGCTCAGAATCCCACCCTCAGCCAGGCTGTGTGGCCTCAGAGCCTCCCTGTCTTTCCTCCCTATGCCATGTATGGGCCCTTTGTTCAGGTGTTCATCGTTTCTTGAACATTTGGAGTGGCCAGTCCCCTTCCAGACACTGGGGACACAGCCTTGACCAGATCTCTCCTGGTGCTGCCCTCGTGGGGTTGACCTTGCTAGGGTAGAAGTAGTTAGCAAACAGAGTTTGTGGGGAAAGTCTTTAGTGTTTGGTAGTCATCAGTATAAGCAAAAGCAGCCCAGGGAGCACCCCAGGACAGCAGTGAGCTCAGTATGAACAGGGAGGGTGTCTGGGTCCTGCTCTTGTCTCCAGCTTCCACACCCAGTCCTGGAGGCCACCTTGCCCACCCACTCGGCCTGCCTGGTCACACTCTCCTGTCCAGGATGACCCAGGCATCCACTGTTTCTGTGCCTTCAGGTTCCCACCATCTGGTAGAGAACAGAGGTGATTCTGGAGAAGCAGCATTGTCAGCGGCCTTCCAGGATGGCCCCCCTCTGGCGCCAGCTAGGGTCCTCCCCACAGCTGGTGCCTGCGAGCAGGGAAAAAGCCTGGCGGGTCTGCACTGCACCTCCCTGTCTCGGGAGAGGAAACCCACGGGGGTGTCTGTGATCTACTGGGAAAGGCTCCGGCTAGGCCCTGGCAGCAGCGAGGCCAGTGTAAGCCTGCGGCTGACCCCTTCTCTGCGGGCCCCATCCAGGGAGAAGGCCTTTGCAGACCACCCCACGCCAGACAAGCCGCCAAGGGTGTCCGAGCGGCAGAAGCCGTTTGCACAGGAGGCCACTGGGAGAGCCTGCCCGACTGTCCCAGATGCCCCAGGCGGACGAGGAATGGGTGTGGCCTGGCAGGAGCCCCGGAGACTGCCCACTGGCCCTGAGCCCAAGACCTGGGCGGAACTGGGCGAGGCTCTGCACGCTGGCCCCGGCCTGCTCCCCGGGGAGAAGCCCTTCGAGTGCCGTGCATGCAGCAAGGTGTTCGTGAAGAGCTCGGACCTCCTGAAGCACCTGCGCACTCACACCGGGGAGCGGCCCTATGAGTGCGCTCAGTGCGGCAAGGCCTTCAGCCAGACATCACACCTGACGCAGCATCAGCGCACCCACAGCGGCGAGACTCCCTACACATGCCCAGCCTGCGGCCAGGCCTTCCGGCACAGCTCCTCGCTGGTACGGCACCAGCGCATCCACACGGCGGAGAAGGCCTTCCGATGCGCTGAGTGCGGTAAGGCCTTCAGCCATCGCTCCAACCTCAGCCAGCACCGCAAGATCCACGCAGGGGGCCGGCCCTACGCCTGCGCACGTTGCGGCCGCAGCTTCTGCCGCAACTCGCACCTGATCCAGCACGAGCGCACGCACACCGGCGAGAAGCCCTTCGCCTGCGCGCTCTGCGGGGCTGCCTTCAGCCAGGGCTCCTCGCTCTTCAAGCACCGGCGCGTGCACACCGGCGAGAAGCCCTTCGCCTGCGCACAGTGTGGCCGCGCCTTCAGTCACAGCTCCAACCTCAGGCAGCACAGGCTGCTGCACACGGGCGAACGGCCCTTCCGCTGCACAGACTGTGGCAAGGCTTTTGCCAAGGGCGCTGTGCTGCTCAGCCACCGGCGCATCCACACGGGTGAGAAGCCCTTCGTGTGCGCACAGTGCGGCCGTGCCTTCCGCGAGCGCCCAGCCCTCTTCCACCACCAGAGGCTCCATACTGGTGAGAAGCCTGTGCGGAGGCCGAGGGCCAGCCCACGCTCCCTGGCCAGACCTCCTTCGGGAGCTCCTTCAGAGGGCGCAGTGGGGAGGGAAGCCGGGCCTACTGCCGCCTCGGGCCCAGCCACGTTTCCAAAGACGACTGAGGCTTGAGGTCGCCGCCCCGACCTTTCCCAGCCTATCCTGAGCCCTTTGCATGTCTCCAGGGCCCTGTCCCCTGCAAATCCATGGTTTGGAGAAGCCCTTCGCGTGCACTGTGGTTCTACCCGCACGTGGTGGCTAGATTTGCCACTTGTTAGACACCGCTCACTCCTCCATCCCCAAGAGGTCACACTGCAGAAAGGTTGGGGGATGGACATGGAGGCTCGGACCTGGCGGGACTAGTGGGTGGCCAGCATGGCAGTGCCAGTTCTCATGTTATCATAACGGTGGGCACCAAGGGGGAGGGAGGCGGTGGGACGGAGGTGGTCTTGAGACACAAACCCAACAGTTTATGTGTAAACCCCCGACCCCCACCTCGCAAGCCTCGGTTTATCCAAGGTTTCCTGGAAGCAGGCCCAGTGGACAGGAGGCTATGTGGGGTTGGCTGCTGGCTTTGGACAGGTGGCTGGGCTCTGAGCCTCAGCTCCCTCCTTGGGAAGAGAGTACAGATTTACAGGCCTGCAGAGGATGTCTGAAGCCCCCTGACAGGCAGGATCCTGAGAATGGCCAATATGTGTCAACTGCCAGCCCCTGTTCTGAGGCTAGGAGGTTTCTCTTAATGGCCCTGTGAGGTGGCTGCTGTGGCTGTCTCCCTGCTTCTCAGATAGGGAAACAGGCACAGAGAGGGGCACGAACTGCACACAGCAGAGCCACTGGCCCAGGGTCCAGACTCATGACTTTGCCCCCACACACCTGCCAGCTGTGAGGGCCGGGTGGAGCCTGGCCTGGCTCCCTGCGCAAGGCAAGCTCAGGAGGTGGAAGAGGTGGAGGTGGGAGGTCAGGGCAGAGAGAAGGAGACATAGATAGTGATGGCTCCGCAGCTCTGCTTGTTCATTCACATTGCGGTCCTGTTACTAAAGTCAGTGGTACAGTATCCTTCCCACTGCCCTGATGAGGGCTGAGCACAGCAGCAGGTTCAAAGGAGACGAGGCAGGGCTGCTTGGATCTGTGGAGTCCAGTGGCCACGTGCCCATCTGTTCTTTAGGACTTGCCATTACCTGAGGCTGTGTGGTGCCCCCCAAATCCCCTCCTCAGTGTGATACCCCCACATGGTCTGGGCACTGAGGCAGTCAAGTAGGGTGGGGCCTGATCTGCTTCCTGTGACCTTCAACAATCCAGAGCCCATCTTGACCTTGGGCTTCGCCCCCAGGGAGGTTCATGGTCTTTTTTGCCAGGGGGAGAAAAAGATTAGAAGTTACAGCTTGGAAAGAATGTACATCGTAAATTCTTGCACAGCACTGTGTAGCTCACAGCCTCAGCCTCCCTTCCCCAGCCGCCAGGTCATGGTTCAGAGAGGCTCACTAATAAAGGTTTCTTTTTAAAAACAATATGGAGGCAGTAGCCCAATGCCTGTTTCATCCTAGCCCAGTGCAGACATGTCATCACACAGCTGCAGGGACCTGGGTTCAGCCACAGGGTAGAGAGGCAGCCGGTCTGTGGCCCACTGGGGCTGGGACACCTGTGTCCACTGGGCATTCAGAGGTGGGTGCTGGGCTGCCCCAAGCAGCAGCTGTGCTAGGAGATGAACTGTTGTGGATCCAGGCTGGGGAATCCAGACCTCGCAGCCATCTGCCATTACCAAAGCGCAGACAAGATGCCCCCAACTCCCTGCCTGCCAGCAGGGTTCCACCCCTGAAACCTCACAAGTTCCTGCAAGGAGGGGGGATGTGGGGGTGGGAAGAGGAGTTACTCAGGGCCAGACTCACCAAGACTGAGCCACTGTCCATGTCCTGGCCTCTACCCTACCTCACTTTCCCGCAGGCTGGCCTGCATGAGGGAACCTGGAGCAGGTCACGGCAGCGTCAGTGTGCACTGTGAAATGCAGACAGACCCTTCAGATGGGGCTCTAGTAGGGAGCCCATGGAATTCAGAAGCAATGGAGTCTGTTGAGAAGCAAGTGGGCACCCAGAGCCACAGGCAACCTTTTCTGTATCCTGCAGAAAAGCTCCTGGAGCCTGGTTTCCACCCTGAGCCCTGCTGACCCCTCACGCTGGGCCTGATGCCCTATTTTGGCTGTCCACCAGCTTCCTCCCCACTTCATTGACTTCTTCCTGTGTGCTTGGTTCCTGCTATCCCTCAGTTCCTCCACCTTCCCAGCACCTAGGGCTGATCAGTGCCTCCTGCCCTGTTTCTATGGGAATAGCAACCATGAGCACCTGTCTGCCCCCATGTATTAGCTTCTGTGTTGCCCTCTCCCAAACCTCTGTGGTCATGCTGGCCCACGTCCTGCCAGGCTGGCCTCTTTACTCAGCCTCAAACAGGTCGTGACAAAGTGTCCCTGGGCTTTTCTTGGTCAAAATGATGGACTGAACACATGGATCTCATGTAGTACAGAAACCCACTGAAACCACAGGAGAGTGTGAAACAAACCCACAAGTATGAGGATGGTGAAGGAGGAAGCAACAGCATTCTAAAGCTAGAAGTGGATGGAGATGTGAGAACTGTCACTGATTTGGGGAAAGCTAAATACTGAGCCCCTACACAACAGCCCAATCTGATCCCTACTGGGAAGAGCTGGCAAGCCCCAGCCACGCACATGCTTAGAGCTTCCAATAAATGTTTAAGACCACTGCTCTTCATTGGGAGCTGGGAGCTGGGGGTTCCTAGGTATGAGAAGAAACTAAGACAGGCAGACGCAATTTAGAATCGAATAAATAAATCATGGTTCAGCCACTTGATGTGTAGAAGCAAAACACCTTGACCCACGGTCAGAATTTAAAAGCAGTAACATTCCCTATTGAAGTAAAATAAAAATACAGGCCACCCTTACTAGTTCTGGTCCCCAAAGTGAGAAATAAAAGGTGAACAGTAATCTCCATCCCTCACTTTGAAGTACTGATCTAGCTAAAGGCCTGTCTGAGACTCTGAGGGTATAAGTCGTGGGACAGTTTCCTCATCAGTAGATGGGTGCCCACCAGGGTGCCGGCTGTCCCCGCATGTCCGCAGGGCGCTCAGCGGTGGTCGAATGAAGGACCCCACCGCAATCTTCGCTGGAGAAATTCCCGCGGGTGGTGGAGGCAGCCATGGGTTAGGCGAGCCTTCCCGGCCGGTCCCCTCTTCTTCCAGGGACCACCTGGAGGCGAGTCTCGGCGGACCTATGCTCCCGCAGGCCATCACTTCCGGCCTTCAAGGAAGGCAGGGCAACACACTGGCTGTTGCCGTGGAAACAGCGGGAGGCGGGCAGCTATGCGCCGAGGGGTTACCAAGGCGACGGCTGGGCGACAAGAGAGAAGCCTCAAGAAGGGCTCTGGAGGAGGAGCCTGGGCGGAGTGCCAGCTTTGATTGGCCAAAAGGTCACGCTCCTCCCTACCCCTCACCTCGCTTGCCAATAGGCGCCGGTCCTGCTGTGCACATGCGCAGGATTCGAAGGTACCGTCCGTCTCGGCCATTGGTGAGTCTTAGGGCCTGGATGCAAAAGAAGGGCGGCTGCTGGTGAGAGGAGGGAGCCACCCGAAACCCTGAGACTCCGCAGATTCCTCCGGAGGAACGTGGCGCCTCTCAGTCGTGAGAGGCCTCCGAAAAGGAGCATCGGCTGTCAGAGGCCGCCCCTGTCCTTCCTTGCTGAGGCTCATGGAAAACGTAGTCCGAGGGGAGGGGGCGGTGCCTTCGGAGCGGACCCGTGATTGGCCAGGGCGGCGTCGCCAGGGCAACGCGCGAGGGGCAGGCGGGTGAGTCCCGCGAGAGGCGGGCTGGGCGGTGTGGGGGCACTTACCCCAAGTGGCCTCCTGCGGCTGAGGTGAGCGTGGGCCTGGTTGGGTGGGCGTGGCCTTTTCCGCTACCTCTAGACGTGCCCTGAGCGTGCCGCCTCCTAGCCTTCGCCCGGGTCCCTTCCTCCCACCCGGACCCCCATTCCCCTCCATCGGGAAGACCTCCTGCTTCCCGTCCCTCTTTGGAAGGCGGACTCCGGGAGTCAGGCCTGGTCCAGCCTGTCAAACTGGTCCCCTGTGGGCGTATCCACTCCAGACCCTCCGCAGGGCCGACACACAGCTGCCCACCGACAGCTCCACACGACTCGGTGGCTCTGTTTTGCTTTGCTCTTGCTTTTCACGTATAGGGTCCAGACGGTGTGAGCCGTGCACAGCTCGCCGTGGTCAGCGAGCACGGTGTCTCGGGGTCCACATCAGCCCCTGCCTCGACTCATGGCGCAGGCCAGCCCCTCAGGGTGCCCCCCTTGAGTCAACGTGTCCTAGAGATAGTGGGGACGGGCAGCCTGGCCCCAGTGCTCTCCCTGGATCGCCGCAACACAGCCTCCCTGACTGCCCCCTCTCTGTGCTGCAGGGGCACTTTCCCGGGCTCCTCAGCCTGACTCTGGGAGCCTGTGATAACTCTCTTTGCCTCCCTCTCCATCATCTCCCAACAGTTCCCTGCTGTTTCCTGGAAACTTCATCAGACAACTTGCCTCCAAGCGTTGGTTCACAGGCTTCCTCCTTTTTTTTTTTTTTTTTTTTTTGTCGGGGGAGTTAATTAGGTTTATTTATTTTTTGGAGGAGGTATTGGGGATTGAACCCAGAACCTCATAGCATGCTAAGCTATGCTAAGCATGGGCTCTACCACTTGAACTATACCCTCCCCCCACAATCTTCCTTCTGTTCTCAGTTCCAGCTCCTGTGATCCACCCTCCATGAAGCTTTCCCCACCTCAGCCTCACACATCCTCTGTGTGTGTTGTGGCCTCAGCTCCCTGGGCTGTGGCCTGTGGCTGGCACCCTGACCCCTCTTTTCCTGCAGGACCCTTTAGTGGCTCCAAGAAGAATCTGGGCACAACGATGCCGTCCCCACTGGGCCCCCCACGCCTGCCCTCTGTTGACCCTGCGGCCACCCTGGAGGAGCCTGAAGCAGCACGCCAGCGCTTCAGGGGCTTCTGCTACCAGGAGGTGGCTGGTCCTAGTGAGGCTCTGGCCCAGCTGCGGGAGCTGTGCCACCAGTGGCTGAGGCCCGAGGTGCACTCCAAGGAGCAGATGCTGGAGCTGCTGGTTCTGGAGCAGTTCCTGGGCGCGCTGCCACCTGAGATCCAGGCCTGGGTGCGGGGCCAGCGGCCAAACAGCCCTGAAGAGGCTGCTGCCCTGGTCGAGGGGCTGCAGCATGACCCTGGGCAGCTGCTGGGCTGGGTGAGTGCTTGTGTTGGGTTCTTGGAGAGACAGGGCGAGACTCAAACCCCGTTGACTTGCCTCTCCCTCTCAGATTACAGCACATGTTCTGAAGCAAGGGGAGGTCCCAGCAGCACAGAAGACAGATGAGTCTGTGGGGAGCAACCCCTCTTCAGGAACAGTGGAGCCTCTTAGGGCAGCCTCTAGGGAGGGGTCAGAGGATGCCCATATGGAGGAGACTTCCCAGCTCAGCTGCAGCGTGAAGGAGGAGCCTGATGGCTATGGGCATGAGATGGGTGAGAGTGGGAGCTCCTGGAGGGAGTGTGCGTGCCCACAGCTGGGAGGGGGACCCACAGGGGACCGAAGACTGCCAAGCTTGGTTCCCGGGTGGCTGGAGGGAAGGCTGGCTGCCTGCCTGTCTGCTGTGTGACCCAGAGGACTCCTCATTGCTGGCCAGGGAGGGCCCAGGCTGCAGCACCAACACCAGCTCCTTGCCTGCCCTGGCTCACATGGGCAGTCCCTGACCCCTGTCTGCCTCACTTCCTAGCACTCTCCTGCTCCCCAAATCCAGCCCAGACCCACGAGGGGTACCCTGAACAACAGGAACTGGCCTCTGCACCCTTTCACCCACCCAGGATTCAGGTGAGCAGCCCCTGATGGCAGGTGCAGGCCCGCAATGGGAGGAGGGTGTCCTTCGTGGCCCCCTGTGCTGGTTGTCAAGTCTCCTTGGCTAGCACTTCTTGTGCTCTTTGCTGCCCAGAAGTGGAGTTGATATCAGGGCTCCCCTTCTGGTGCAGGAAGGATAGAAGGACAGACCAGTGCTTGCGAAGGATTTTGGCCTTAGGCGATTGGGAATGTGGTTTAGAGTAACTGGAACTGACAGTGGGTGGCTTCCCACTTACAGAGAAGTCAGTCGGGGGTTGACAGCCCCCAGCAGTCCTGAGCTGTGGCCAGCTGGTCGTACCAGCCCCTTCCACTCAGAGTGCTTGGCTCCTGGGTGTGAGCAGCAGGGTTCTGTCCTGTCCCAGCAGCACTGCTCCTAACATGCTCCACACTGAGAAGTCCCACAGGATCCAGCGACAGCCAGAAGGCACAATCGGAAACTGAGGGGTGGGAGGGCCACACCCCCAAGCCTTCTCTCTTCCAGCTGCAGAGCCACACTCTGGCTCCTGTGGCTGCTGCCTCCCTGCCCTGGACGCAGTGGATTCTTTTTTCCAACCCAGCAGACCTCACGAGCAGGGAGCACATCCCCTGGTAAAGCCTGCAAGGCTTGTGCTTCGACTTCTGGCACCCGGGAGCTGGCCTCCCCATCCCCTGTGTACCAAGGTGTGAGGCTGCACCTGCTCTCTGCCTCACCTCCCACCTGCAGGCGGGTCCAACATCCAGGGATGCCGAGACCAGTGACAGTTCTCTAGGGAGGCATTCTGTTCCTCTTTTAACCAGAGGCCTGGAAGAGGTAGCTGGGGTCCCTGCCAGTCCCTGGCCTTTTGCTCCCAGTGCAGCACACACTGTTCAAGGCCCATCCAGGGGCTCTCAGCTCCAATCTGTGTGGCCAGAAAGTGGGGTGAGGCAGCTGAGGGGGACTGGTGCTGGCAGCACCCTCCCTGGCCCTGGGCTGGTGAGGTTTAGGAAACCTACTGCCCCAGTGGTGATTAGCAGTGATGTGACCACAGACAGACGGGTAGGTGGGCTGTGGGCTAGACCAGCTTCCTGTGAGTGATTCTCCACATCTCTGCAGGAGGAGTGGGGGCTCCTGGACCCCTCACAGAAGGAGCTGTACTGGGATGCCATGCTGGAGAAGTACGGCACGGTGGTCTCTCTGGGTGAGGACCCCTCTCCTCTGGGGCCTGCCTCCCACCCTTCCCTGTGAGCACCTTGCCTCCAACGCTTCCCAAGGGGCACCTCATCGCCCGGTAGGGTGCCCATCCCTGTCTCGCATTCCATTCGTGTGAGCCCCTCACCCGCCGGGTGCCAGGGCTGGCAGCTGATGGGCCCCCGACCCCAGCAGGGTTGCCCCGCCCCCGGGCGGAGGTGGAGCGGGAGGCGCTGAGCGCGGGAACAGAGGGCCACAAAAGCCTCCACCTGGGTGAGTGACCTGGTGGCCGGGGAGGGCTCTCAGGCTGCCCCGCGGCAGGGTTGGGGGAGGGCTGGAGGCCCTGGGCAATCCGGCTCTGCCTCGTCTGCCCCCCAGGCGGTGAGAGCGAGAGCTCCCGAGCGTCCGAGGCCCCGCCGCCCCTGGGCCCGCGGCCGGCTGCTTGGGAGGGCCCGTCCGCGGCCATCGCGGGCGCCCCGCCACCGCTAGTGCCGCCACCGCCCACGGGGACCCCGCGGAGCAAGCCATACACGTGCGCGCAGTGCGGCAGCACCTTCGACTGGAAGTCGGTGTTCGTCATCCACCGCCGTGCGCACGCAGGCGGCCCGGGCGCCGAGAAGCCGCTCCAGGGGCCACCCCGGCGCGCGCTCACCGGCCCACGGAGCTACGCGTGCGAGGAGTGCGGCCGCAGCTTCAGCTGGAAGTCGCAGCTGGTCATCCACCGCAAGGGCCACGCCGGCCAGCGGCGCCACTGCTGTGGCGACTGCGGCCGCAGCTTCGATTGGAAGTCCCAGCTGGTCATCCACCGCAAGGGCCACCGGCCCGAGGCCCTGTGAGCGCTGGAGAGGCTGCCCGCGCCTGGGGCCCCGGTTCTAGTGCTCGGTGACTCCGCATCGGTCCGGGAGACTTGGACCCACAGAGGACCCTGGAGTGAGTCAGAGCCCCAGGAGGGTCCCCTACTCCCTCCTCGCCTGCCCCCCCCCCCCTTTCCGAGTGGTGGCTCCCCACCTGTGACCTGAGGCAGGTGACCACTCTCCCCAGCCCTGGGACCAGTTGGCTCTGGTGAGAAGGCCCCTTCCTGCCCTCCTGTGGCAGCTGGGCCTGAGGTCTAAAAGTAGACAATGCAGAAAGCCCAGGAGAGCATGGCTTGCTTTTGTTTGTAAGTGGGTGGGAGGCTAAAGTCTGTCCACTCTGCGTTTGAGGTTTTTAACACGTTCCACTTTTATGCTGGGGAAGTTTCTGCATAAGAAGCCTGACCTCTGGGCTCTGCTGGTCAGATCAGGTGTGCCCCTGAGAACGGCCCCCTCCTACCTGCCCTTGGCCACACTCCTCATTCCCTGGCCTTGCCCTTCACGTTCTCAAGTCCCAGTCTGAATGGATGCTCAGGGAACTTCTTTCCAAGTTGGGATGGACAAGCATGGCCCTCGAGTAAAGGGGCGTCCCCACAGCCCACATGGTTGGTCAGTCAGTCACAAAGCTCAAGGGCAGAGGGTCACTTGCGTGCTGCCTGTGGCAGTCAGTCTGGGCTCCTGGGCAGTCATTCAGGACTTTGGTCAGTGTACTGTGTCCCTTTGCTATGGTTGCTCTAACGAACGTGGTGGCTTGAAACAACCCAGGTGTATTCTCTGAGGACACTGAACTGGGTCTCACGAGGCTGGAATCAAGGTGTCAGCAGGGCTGGTTCCTCCCAAAGGCTCTCAGGGGGAATCCACTTTATGGCCTCTTCTCACTGTAGGGGCCACCGCATTCCTGGGTTTGTGGCCCCTTCTCCATCTTCAGAGCCGGCAGTGGGTGTTTAAGTCTTGTACTGTCTCCTCTGTGTAACGAGCCTCGGAATTATGTCTGGGGCTCACCTAGTAACCCGAGATGATCTCCTTGTCTCAGAGTCACAGCTTGTCCGCTCTCCACCTGCACACCTGACATCTGCGTATGAGGTGATATATTCACAGGATGCAGGGACAGGCCGTGGATGTCTTTGGGGGCTGTTATCCTGCACTCTCTGTGTCTTTTCCACTCTGAGAACAAAGAGTGCTTCCCTGGGGGGAGGGGTTTCAGGGAAACAGGTGCACCTGAGAAAGGAGCCTCTGTAGCCTCAGGCACATGCAGGGGTGGCAGGTGGGGGTTGTGTGTGACTATGGTTACTGGGCAGGGCTGGGGGACACCTGGGCTGGGGGTGGGGACCTTGCTGCCACTTGAAGCTGGCAGGGGGAAGCCTCCACCTAGGAGGGCCCATTGCCTCCATCTCCAGTCTTCTCAGGACCTATGACCCACTGCTCCCACACTTGGGCCTGGGGACGCACAGCCGGGCTGGAGGTGGAACTGGGAAGGGGTCACCCGGTGGGCGAGCAGGGGGCGAGTGCTCAAGCTAGGCCAGGTCCCGGGGAGCTGGGGAGGAGGGTGGAAGCCATTGAGGGCCCAACCACAGGGGGACACAAGGTGCTGAGAGAGGGTGGGCCAGCAGTTTCCTAGATTGAAAGTTTATGTTTGTTAGAAAGTCTGAAATAGACAAGAGAGCAGAGAAGATCATGAACAGAGTCTGTAGCCCCACAGTCAGGGTGGTGGGCCCCCAAGGGTTGCACACAGGATCTGTCTCGTGCAGCTTGTGAGGCTATTGCGGGTGGTTTGGAGTCCTGCTCGTCTCACCCCCTCGTCTCCCAGTGATATTAAATCTGCAGCATTTCCTAAGGCCTGGGTGAGGATGCTGTCTCTGGCCGTCCTGTCATTTCATCAAACCCAGATAGTCCCTCGTCCTCCTGCCACCGCAGTGCTGTGCTGACCTCACTTGAGTGTGCGCTTTAGATGGACTCCGGCCGTTTCCAGAGCAGGAGCATGGGAGTTTTGTTCTTGTTTTTAAATTTTCTTTGTTGTCTTAAAACAACACAAATCATAGTTCTGTAGGTCAGAAGTCAGAACAGTTGCACTAAAGTCTAGGAGCGGCTGAGCTGCATTCCTTTTGTCAACTCCGTTAGCATCCATGGCTCAGCTTCGCTGGCTTTGGAGACAGTCCCCTCCCTCTCAGAGTGCATCACCCTGACTCTCTCCTGCCTCCCTCCTCTTCCACATCCAAGGACATTGGGCCCACTGGGACCATTGAGAATAACCTCCCCATCTCAGGGTCATCTGACAGGGCACAGGGGTTTTAATTCTCGATGGATGCGCCAGCATCTCCCAGCAACACGGGGCCTGTCTGCCTTCTCTCCAGAAGGGTCCCCAGCAGCTGAAACCTCCTGGACTCCCATTTTCTCCTGTCCTTTTCCATGGTGTAGGCAGAACACAGGTATGCTCTTGTTGCTGTGGATGCCAGGCGGGCTGTGTGCACTGTCTCCTCTCCCGCGAACACCGGTTGTGTGCATCTCTGCTTGTCACTTCCTCAAACATCTGGTCATCATGGTTTGGATCTTCCTGTACTCAGATCCATCCCTGTCTAATGTGGCTTTTCTTAGACAGCCCACCCGTGGCACTCACCCCAGCCAGCTCAGCACGGTCAGCCTGCAGGGTGGCTTCCAGAATCTACCTCTTGGCATTAGAAGCTGGGCCAAGCCACCCATCTCATGGCACCCACTCAGCCCCTCCGTCCACTGGGCTGAGGCTGGGGAGGCATCTTCCTGCCTGATTCCAGCTGCTTGCCCCCAACCCCCAGGCTCATCTGATCCTCACAACCACCTCAAGAGCCTTTCCTTCTCCTTACCTGGGCCTCCCTCCAGGCCCCTTCTTCCTCCTCAGCCACTGCTGCTGAGTTAAGCCAACTTAAGGTGACCCAGTGATTGCAGAGTGAAAGTCTGACCTGGGTGGGTCTGACTCTGGTAGCACCTGTGGCTGTGGTGTAAAGGCAGAAGGTAAGCCCCAACCCCGGTTGTGGCCTTGACACTGGAACCAGGAGAGCCTCGGATGGCAAATCCTTCTCCCTGCACTACTCTTGGGGGTCAGAGCCCCAAGTCCAACTGTCCTCCTTACCAAAGGGTTTATCCCGCCAAGCCAGTCACATTCTGCTGTAGGAGCCGGGGGCCACCCAGCCTCTCATTCATCAAAGCCTGCCTCCCACTCTGTCTCCAAGTGCACATGACCCTGCATGGCACAAGATCTCCTCCTGGGCCGTGATTTCAGTGTCCAGTGTCCGTGTTGTGCATTCAGCTTCCCCCATAACCCCAGGGCTGGTCGAACAGAAGATGGTTGAAAGGTGGGTTCTTGGGTGCACGCTGCCCACATTGGCAGCTGTGGTCCAAGGTGAAGACACTCTGGAGGAAGGCACCATGCTCCAAAGTCTCTAAGCAGGGTACTGGCCTGAGGTGCGACTTTGAAGGAAGGCCAAAAACTCAGCTGTCAAGATAGATCAGACTTAATACTCTAAAACACAAAAATGAATGCAAACATGTCATAAAATGTTAAATTTTAGTATAGAGACTTTTAACAGCTTTATGGAGATAGTCATGTACCATGCTATTCACCCATTGAAAGTACGATTCAGTGGTTCTTAGTCTGTTCCCAGAGCTACGTCTCTATCATCACAAATTTAGAATGATTTCACACGACTCCCAAAAAGCACATTTGTGTCAGCAGTCCTCGCCCAGCTCCTCAGTCACCAATCTCCTTTCTGTCCCTTTGGATCTATCAGAGCTTCATTCCTTTTTTGCTGCCAAGTAATATTCCACTTGTGCATTTACCACATTTTGTTTATCTATTCCTAAGGTGTTTGGGCAGCTTGCGTTGTTTGCACTTTTTGAAACTGTGAATAGTGCCACTATGAACATGAATTCATGTACAGGTGTTTGTGTGGACATCTGTTTTTATCTCTCTTGGGCATAAAATTTTATTAGAAGTGGAATTACTGGTTGTATAGTAACTCTACGTTTGGCCTTGTGATGACTGTTTTCCAAAGGATCTGCACCATTTTACATTCGCACTAGCAATGTACAAGGTTCCAGTTTTTCCACAGCCTCCCCAATACTTGTTATTGTCTTTTTTATTATAACCATGCTAAAGGTGTTACTCAATGTTGTCTGGCTCAAAAATCAATAGGAGAGGCAATGTAGATGGAAAGGAAAGTTACTTTTAATCAGAATGCTGGCAGTCTGGGGTTAGGGTCCCCAAAATACCATCCCCGAGGATTCTGCTCAGCCATGGAAGTTTTCAAAGAAAAAATAGGGAAGTGATCTCAGTTGCTCATTGAGATGAGGGTCAGAGTCCTCACCACCTCCCCCTGCCACGTGCAGGCTTTTCAGTTCCTTGTGAATTTCCATAGGTGCAATCTTGTTCACAGTGTGTTCCCAGGATGACTGAAGGGGGACTTAGGGATGAGATCTGGTCATCTGTTAATTACTTACTCTCCATTTCTACTTCTTTGATCTGCGGGAAAAGACCAAAAGGTAGGCAAGGGATTGTGTGGTCAGAAGACATGCAAGGTGTGCTTGGGCCAGAGATGAGCGGGGTGTGGGGTGCCAGGTTTAAGGTCAGTGGCAGTATAGTTCTGCTACAGTGACCAGAAGAGGGCCTTCTCACTGGGGTGGTTTTCCTGCAAAGAGCTGCTTATCTGGTGGCTGTTAACAGTATCTGTATGACGACTCAGAAATGTGCATCAGACTGAGTCTGTGACTCTCGCCCTTTTGTGACTCAGGGAGCTTTGGAGGCCACCTTTTCTATAAACAAGAACAGGGGTTAGGGGGGCCCCACAGGGTCCTGCTTGGTTTCAAAGGGTATGAAATCTGATAAAGAGGTTTTATAGAATCCACCTTTCTAATCATAAATAAATTTAGAAATAAAATGACAAAAACTATTGAGGAGGGAGGGTATACTCAGTGGTAGAGCGCGTGCTTAGCATACACAAGGTCCTGTGTTCAATCCCCAGTACCTCCATTAAATAAACAAACAAACCTAATTACCCCCCCAATTTTTTTGTGACATTAAAAAATTGCTCATAATGTCCCAATGAACTATCAAAAATATCTTTTTAAATTTCTCATCATGCAAAAACTATGAGTATTCAATAAAGTATCAAAAAATAAACTATTGACAATTAAGATAGTCTCCTGAAAAGATCTCTGGGTCGAAGAAGGAATGAGTATTTCCCTGCTGATGACTGTTGCCCGCTGAAATTGCCAGATCAAGAATGAAACCCCAAATCAGACTGTCTGGCTGTACAATCTATTTGCTGGTGTCTGTGTTCCTGGTATCAAACAAGGAAAGGGTCTTTTTATATTTTAAACAGAGGTACTGGGGTTGAACCCAGGACTTAGTGCATGCTGAGCATGGGCTCTAGCACTGAGCTATACCCTCCCCCTAAATCCCAGCCCTTAAAGTTCATGCCTACCTTGGCCACTCTCTCTCAGCCCAGGGCATTTGTAAGAGTTACTCTCTATTATAGTTAATGACTGTTTACATCACGTGTACCCCATGCAAACTACCACGTGCCTTCTGCCTCCTGATTGGACACTGGCAGGTCCACCCACTACCCGCAGCCGAGACAAACAACCGTGGACATTCATGCAGTGAAATACTAAGTACACAGTGACGACCAGGAGTAAGGGGTTGCCACAGGCAAACACACTGTGGAATCTCAGACTCAGAGTCCACACTGTGTGTTTACATGAAGTTCAAAAACAAGCAGAGCTAATGTGTGGTTACAGTTGTGTTTACCCTCAGGGCATGCTGCCTGGGAAAGCCCTGCTGAGTCTGGAAGTGGGCGAGAGGCTGTGTCTTTTTCTGGAGGTTGGGAGACTCTTCTGGGGTTGGACAAAGGACAGAGGTGATGAGGTGGGGCTGCCAGTGGGCAAGAGGCCCCAGGAGTCTGCACAGCTGAGGTGGGAGACGCCCTGTCAGCCGAAAGGGCTTCGTCTCTTTGTTTCTATGTATTCCTTGTGCTCAACAGAGCTGGGCTTTGCTGTGTCTGTTTAAGAGCGTTTGCTCTTGTCTGGCGAGCCTGCCCTTTCTGCATTTATTTCTGATAAATCCCACCAGAGTTACCTGGTCTCAGTTTGGGCATTTGTTCCACGCAGTTCCTCAGTTCTGATGCACGCTGTGCCACGTTTCAACACCTCTGGACTTGGACGTGGCTGAGGACTGAACGTGTGTCCTAGTCTCTGGTGGTGCTTGGCCTCCTGGAAATGCCTGAGCGCCAGACCCCCGACCTGAGAGTCACCACGAGCGAGCTTGCTCTCCGGTCGTCAGGCAGCCGCCGCCAGGTTCCATTTTGTGGCCCGCCTTTTGTTCTGTGCTTCCTATCCTGTGTTTGGGTTTTCTTCCTGGTAACTTGGAAGATGCAGGTGGGCATCCCTCAGTCCACTGAGGGCCTGAATAGAACAACAGTCCTTGGAAGGAAGAATTTCCCCCTTTTTTCCCTGTCTCACCACTTGAGCTGGGATGTCTCATCTCCTGCCCCCAGGCTGGGTTTACATGAGGGGCCACCCTGGTTCTCAGGCCTTTGGATGCGGTTGGAATCGCACCACCGGCTTTCCTGGGCCTCCAGCTTGCGAGAGTAGACCAGAGACCACTTGGCCTCATAGTCTCAAGAGCCCACCCCTCATAGTAAATCTCCTTCCAGATATAACCTGATGCATGTGCAAAACTCACTCTGCACCAGGCATGATTTATCCCCTAGGCCAACAAGGGCTGCTGTTCGTGGGACCCGCTGGTCCCCCGCATGGCTCCCCCCATGCCCTGCTGGGACCCCTGCACCAGCAGCCCCCTCCAGAGACCCCACCTCTCACTCCTCTTCCTCTACCAGGGGGGTTTTGAGGGGAGGGAAGGCAGAGCTGGGGAGAAGTCCTGACACACAGCTAGTGCTCTGGTCTAAGTGTATGTGTCCCCCAAAATGCAGATATTGAAACCTAGTCCCCAGCATGGCGGCATGTGGAGCTGGGCTTTTGGGAGGTTATTCAGGCAGGAGGGCAGAGCCGTCCTGAATGGGACTAGTGGTGCTCTTATAAGAGAGACCCCAGAAAGTTCCGTTGTCTTTTCCACCACAAAAGGACCCATGGAGAAAATGGCATCTATAAATGGGAAGCAGGCTCTCACCAGACGTCCAATCTGCCTGAACCTTGACCGTGGACTTGCCAGACTTCAGAACTGTGAGAAATAGATTTCTGCTGTTCATAGGCCACTAAGTTGATGGCATTCTGTTATAATAGCCCAAACGACTTAGAAAACTAGATAAGAATGTTTTGAAATGTGAGTAAAGAGAAGGAATTCTTTATCAGATATTAAAACTTGTTACAAAGCCATGCTAATTAGAGCAGCGTAGGACAGGAAAACACAAAAAGATCAGCTGAATGAAATAAGAGTAAAACATGTACGTGATCTATTGGATAAATATTCATCGAGTTTCCGGTCTGGGAGGAAATAAGAAAAGTAAATAGTTTTTTTTTCCATTGAAATGTAGTCAGTTTACAACGTTGTGTCAATTTCTGGTGGGTGGCATAATGTTTCAGTCATACATATATATACATATATTCGTTTTCATATTCTTTTTATTATAGGTTACTACAAGATATTGAATATAGTTCCTTGTGCTATACAGTAGGACCTTGTCATTTATCTATTTTATATATAGTAGTTAGTATCTGAAAATCTCAAACTCCCAATTTGCCTCTTCCCACCCCCTTTCCCTACTGGTAACCATAAGTTTGTTTTCCATGTCTGTGAGTCTCTTTCTGTTTTGTAAATAAGTTCATCTTTTTTTTTAAAATTCCACATATGAATGATATCATATAGTATTTTTCTTTCTCTTTCTGGCTTACTTCACTTAGAATGATGATCTACAGGTCCATCCATGTTGCCACAGATGGCCTTATTTTATTATTGTTTATGGTTGAGTAGTATTCTGTTGTATAAATATACCACAACTTCTTTACCCAATCATGTCAATGGACATTTAGGTTGTTTCCATGTCTTGGCTATTGTAAATAGTGCCTCTATGAACACTGGGGTGCAGGTGTCTTTTTGAATTGGAGTTTTCTCCAGATAGATGTCCAGGAGTAGGATTACTGAATCATGTGGTAAGTCTATTTTTAGTCTTTTGAGGAATCTCCATACTATTTTCCATAATGGCTGCACCAAATGACATTCCCACCAGCAGTGTAGGAGGGTTCTCTTTTCTCCATACCCTCTCTAGCATTTATTGTTTGTGGACTTTTTAACCGTGGCCATTTTGACCAGTGTGAGGTGATACCTCATTGTAGTTTTGATTTGCATTTCTCTAATAATTAGCAATATTGAGCATTTTTTTCATGTGCCTATTGGTCATTTGTATGCTTTAAACAATTACGTTTTAATTCTTGCAAATGTAATAGCAAAAAGTGTGGATGCCTGAAGCTGGCTGGGGCTTGGAGGGGCAGGAGTCCGTATAAAGTGCCGGTGAACCCTTAAACCTTCGGATCTATAGTGAGATCTTTTTGTAACATCCATACAGTGAAGGATGGGCCTGACACCTGCACTGATGGGGTTGGTGAAATACCTTGTGGATAAAGCCCCCCTCTCAGCCAGGGTTTCCTTGGCCAGAAAGTGGGGGAACAACACTACAACCCACCCTGTAGATGGGGTAAGGATGGGACAGGCAGTCGTGTGAGAAGCAGCAGCTTCGGCCTGGCTCTGAGGGAGCTCTGAGGGTTCTCAGGTACAGTGTTACTCCTATTGTTAATGATGATCCCTCCCTCTGCTGATGGAGAAACAGGCCCTCATCTGAGCCAAGATGCCAATATCAGGGATAACAGGTAACCCTTGTGGGGAACTTTCCCTGCACCTTTATCTTTGGTAATAGCCACCAACCTCTTCTGAGATGGGCAGGGTGATCAACCTCTTTTTACAAGGAAGGAAACCAGTGCACCAGAGGAAAGTCATTCTGGAGATTGTTCCCAGCCACATAGCCTGTAAGTGGCCAGCTCTCATTCCACACCACAAGCTCTGGGGTCTACAGACCCAGGTCTGAGTCCAGCACATGTCCTGGCACCCCTCTCTCCATGCATCCCAGCACATGGTACTCTGTTGATTGAGTGGATCTCTTTGGCCACATCCTGGATGTTAGCTTCTTCCATTAATAGGAAATGCAGTGACAGAGCCTCACTAGTCAGGGCCCCTTGAACTGGGCACAGGACTGCAGGATCCTCATCAGGGGGATGGCCACAATGCAACCCCCACTCACAGCATAGTACACACAAGAGAAGTGGATGCTGTACCATCTTAGGCTGGCACCAGGTGATGGGCAGCTGGGTGCAGGAACCCAGGGAAGCCTGGAAAGCAGTGTAGAGCAGGTCTTAAGGGATGGTCACAAGACCAGCAGGCAGTAGGGGTGACAGTGCCAGCCTCTGCTGCTCAATCTGTCTATTCCAAACTCCCAGGCTGGTTTCTACTCCCGGAGGGTACAAGGGCTCCAGGGGGACCAGTCCAGCCTCTGCTGCTATGTGCCCGCTGTCAAATGATATTGAACCTACTGTGTGCACCTGGAGGAAGTAGGCCTGGGCCAAAGCAAGGGTGGCCAGCCTGGGCTTCTGCTGCTGTGTTCACGCGGCCCAGCTCCTTTCCTAGCCAGAGCCTCTCCTGGAGGTAAGAGGCGTGTGAATGAACCTGATGACCTACTATGTGCAGGGAGGTGGGCTGAACCACATGGGCCTGGATCCGAGTCCAGCAGTGCATACCAGAGCCAGGAAGGGGATGTGGTTCCTTGAAGGGGAACACACTGGGCTTCCTTGGCCCTGAAGGGCAGAGAAATAGTCGGTGACAACAGGAACAGCCACATCCTGGAAAAGAACCATGGGCATGGCCTGCAGTGCCTGATCTGCTGTACTCAGGCTGCCCACAGTGCCTGGCTGTCCCAAACTAAAATGCCCAGGGACCCTTGGGGGCCTGACATTGCCCCGGGGACGTCACCCAGCCAGAACTGTTCCTGCTCACACCACCCTGCCTGCTGCTCCCACAGTGCCCCCAAGGGCACTTCTGGCCTCTAAGACACTTTAGACTCCATTCTCCAGAAGCCTCTGCATCTGTTCCCTCAATAGGGACTTGCCCCAGAGCCTTTGCCCATGCACCCTGCCAGACACACTCCTCTCCGAGTCACACTCACCCTTCCTGCGTCAGTCAAATGCCCTCCTCCCCATATCCTCCAGACCACACATCCACTGGCCCCACCTGGCCCCAGCCCCATCAGAGGCCACAGTGACCCAGAGACAGAATGAGCAATGTCATCTCTCCACAGTGGGCTGCTGGCTCCTCCCACACCCCTGGCCTTGCCCAGAAGGGCTACTCCTCCAGCGTGGGGCACTGAGCCCTGGACTCCTTGTTTCCCCAGCCAGGCAGACATCTGTGTATACATTCAAGTTTATTATTGCTCAGCCATGGGCCCAGGGTTGCCCCACACTGTGCAGCTGGGGATAAGGCCAGGCTGGGATTCATGACGACCCCCCCCACCATCAGGTCTGGGGTGGAGGTGACAGGACAAGTGCGGGTGGTGATCAGCGTTGGGCCTGGGGCCTTCAGATGTCTGTGGGCTGAACAGATGGTCAGAGTCTCCAGGTTCCCTCACACACTGCCCGGTATATGTCGGGCGTCAAGGGCCGGAAGGCTCGGGCCTGGTTGTCCAGCACGAACAGCGGGTCAGCAATGACACCCACATTGAAGGCTTCTCGTACCAACCGGGACTTCATCAGTTTGAACGTGCCTGTTATCTCCAAGGCGTCCTGCAGGGGCAGACTGTGACCTCCACTGCGACTGCCCACGCCCACCTCCCAACCATCTATTTCAGCCACCCCGAGCTCACCTGGATACGAATGAATTGGGGGATGGCGTAGGCAGGGAGCCAAGTGCGGACGTGCTGGTACATCTTCTGCCCGTCGAAGGTCCGGCCGGGGGCCAGCTGCACGGCAGCCATGCCCACCTTGCCCTCACACCCTGTGGGGCACATCTTTCACTCGGGGACCCACCTCACGATGCCCGCGGCTGACGCTCGCCTGGGTCCCAGCAGCTCTCCCACCTCCCACAAAGCTGTTGGGAGGCCTGGAATGAGGTGAACCCTCCGCACCTGGCACAGACACACCGTAGACGTTCACCTCCTGCAGGAAGTCCACCTGTGCCAGCACGCCCTCCACCTCTCGCGTGGACACGTTCTCCCCCTTCCACCTGAAGGGGGTCAGAGATGGTGCTGAGACCACGCCCCCGGGAGGGAGCCCCGCCTCCTGACCATCAGGCTACGCCCACCGGAACCCCACAGGCCCGCCCCTAGAAAGGGGAGGCCCCGCCTCTAGTCCACTAGGCCCCGCCTCGTCCTCACCAGGCTCTGCTCCCTCTGGAATCCGTAAGTCCCGCCCCTGGAAGGAAAGGCCCCGCCCCCTCCGCAATCCGGAGGTCCCGCCCCGTGGAAGCCCACCGGACCGGAAGGTGTCTCCGAGGCGGTCGCGGAAGCAGAGGAAGCCTTCCCGGTCCACGGTGAGCACGTCTCCAGAGTTGTAATAAACGTCGTTCGGGCGCCGCACGTTCCGCACCAGCTTCCTTTCCGACAGCTCCCGGGCTCCGCGGTAGCCCAGGAAAGGTTGGCGGCCTAGCACCTGGGTCAACAGGAGCCCGGCCTCCCCTGGGGGTAGGAGTGGGAGTTGCGGCATTAGCCGTGGCTGGGAACCTCAGGAGCCCACCGGACCGCGGCGCACTCTGCCAGGGAGGAGACGGAGAGAGACCCAGAGGTAGTGCCAGAGAGACCCAGACACGGATCCAGACAGAGACACAGAGACAGGGAGACAGCAAATGAGAGGTAGCAGGAGAGAGAAGGTGGCATCAGGAAGCCCACTAGAAACAGGAGACGGATACCCAGGATGGACGAGGGCAGAGGCCAATGGTGGAGGGAAGAGAGAGGCTGCGCCAGGACCTTGCAAGGCCCCAGGAGAAGGTACAGGACAAGAGATTAATGCCTGGGGCATGTGACTTCCACAGAGGCTCAAGAGAACAACTCAAGTGGACACCCAGAGACCCCGTGGAGCAGAAGGTTGAGGCAGAGGAGCTGGGCAGAGCTGAGAAGCTAGGAGGCAGAGGGCCCCATATGGTGGTCAGGCAGATGGGGATTCAGGGTCAGGGTGAGGGCAGCAGACACCACCACTGGGCACCAACCTTAAGGCTTTGGGTGGCTTTTTCCATCCACGGAGGAGATGGAGGGTTTCCACCCTTCCCACACCCAGGGGAGGTTCCCTGGCCCCTATACCTGGCCTCACAGGGATGCAGAGGCCCCGATTGTCCCTCACTGGCTCCTCAGTCTCCATGCTGAACTGTACAAGCTCGTAAGGGGACAGCATCTGAGTAGAGGGTTGGGGAGTGTCAGTAGAGGTCCTCTGGGCTCAGCCTCAATCAGGGCCACTACCACACTCAACACACTCACTCGAAGGAAGCAGCTTGTCTTGCCATGGGCCCCACAGCGCCCTGGATAGTTGACAAAGCCAACGTTGCCTTCGGTGGAGCCGTAGACTTCCCAGATCCGAATGGGGCCAAAGCGCTGCTGGAATGTCTCCCACACATCTGCCCGGAGTCCACTGCCAATCGCCAGGCGAACTGTATGTGTCCGGTCCTCTGGCCGCTGCAAGGACGTCCCAAGAAGGGTGAGAGGAGGTGCTCTGGGGCGTGCCCAGGAACCCTTCCCCAGGAGGGCTATCTTGGGTCCTTACCCAGGAGTTACCTAGTAGGTGATGAGGGGCCTACAACTAAAGGATCTACCCAGGTTCCTACTTGAGAGTAATAGTTATTTAGAGTCTATACCTGGAGAGTTACTTGCGGGGGTTACCTAGAGTGATACCTAGGGGTGACTGGAGGCCTCAACTGGGGTCTTACCTCAGGAGTCTTATATAGGGGTAGTTACCTGAAACTGGGGGGCAGTTAACTAGAGGCCTTACCAGGTGGGGTTACTTGGGGGCCTTACCTGAATGTAACCAGGGGAGTGACTTGAAACTTCATCTTGGGGAGTTATCTGGGGACCTTACTTGTGGGTAGTTACCTGGAGCCTCTCCCTGAGGGGTTACCTAGAGACTACTTGGAGGGATACCTGGGGACCTTGCTTAGAGACAGTTCCCTGGAGTTCATGTGATCCGTAAGGATAGGACCAGCTGTCATCTAGTGAGTTTACCCTGAGCCACAACCTGTTCTAGGCACTTGACCTGTTTAATTCTCACAATACCCTTTGAGGAATATCTGCCCAAGGTGGTGCAGCTGATCTTCAAAGGAGCCATGGTTGGAAACCTTGCGTGGGACTCATTATCTGCGCCTCGTGCCTGGGGTGTTTTCCCTGAGGGCCCTCGCTTGAGTCCTGGAAACCTCACCTGGGGTGTTCCCCTTGGAGCCCTAATCTTAGCACCTCACCTGGGGAGTGTTGCACAGGTACCGCAGGACCTCGCCCACGTACTGAATCACAGTCACACCATGCTGCCGACAGTCGTCCCAGAAGCAGGAGGCAGAGAACTTGGGGGCCAGGACACAGGTCACTCCTGGGAGGGAGGAGAGGAGAGGGCTTCAGGTCATGCTTCCAGGCTACTGTGAGAAGCTGCTTTGATCACCTGACTGTGGCCCCTGAAGCCCAGGGTCATCCTGTGTTGCTGGCCCAGCCAGAAGGGTTCCAATGAGAAGAGCATGGCCGAAACTGGGTTTGAATTCTGTCTCCAGTATGTGGAAAGCTCGGTGCCGGTACAGAGTGAGCACTGCTAAATGAGGACTGTGACTAGTAATTGTTCTTGACTGTGATGAATATCTAGCTGGGCAGGCGGGTAGGTGGCTGAAAAGGTGGGTGGAAGGATGGATGGGCAATGTATGGGCTGGTTGGTGGATGGATATATGGATGTTTTGAAGGGTGGACACGTGGATTAATAGATTTTAGGGGACTCTGCGTTCACCCCAGGAAAGTGCTCCCTCCTTTTCTGATCCCCTCCTCTGCTGCTGGCTCTGTGGATGGCACTCTCCCCACCTCAGCCCTCACCCTCAGCACAAGCCTGCAAGTTAAACATCCTCCCTGCGCTGAGAGGGACAGCTGTTCAGATGGTTGGTGAGGTAGCAAGTGTGTATCTTCTCTGAGGTTGTAGCTTGAGGGAGGTGGAACAGATGCCAGGTCCTTGTGAGTGACAGCTTTGTTAGCAACCCCTAGTGAAATGCCTGGATTCTGGAAAGGTCTTCAAGAGCTGGTAAAACCAGAGGGGAGGTGGATAGGAATTTTTCCACTTAAAGCTTCCCAATTCTTCTTAGCCTCTCTAAGGCAGGAATACAGTTTTGAGCAGCCTCCAGCATGACAAACTAGGAAGCACCACGCACTCCACCAAAACTCTTGGCCAGAATAATTGAACTGAGTCTAAAAACATCTCTGGAGGGCATGTCTAGTCTAATAGGAAATGTGGGAGGAAGAGGAGCAGAGACCAAACAAAAAAGTAAAATGAGAACACTTCAACTGCAAAAAGACAATTAAGACAATTGGGGAAATTTTAACAGAAAGTGCTTGTCAGATGATATCAGAGTTTCTATTTTTGTTTTTTTTTTATGATACCTTCTGCTTTTCTCACATTGCATTTTTACATTAGTTTAAACACAGTATATACAGTATATCATTTTACTCTTTTTTCCCAGTTAGCTGCATAGCAGAATCAGTTACTGTTAATTTTTTCAGGTGTGATAATCAGTGTGGTTACAATTTTTTAAGTCCTTACATGTTAGAGATACATACTGCAATATGTACAGGCAAAAAGATAGTGTCTAGAATGTGCTCTAAAATAATCCAGAAAGAAGGAAGGGAGCACATATGAAATAAAAGTGGCAACACGTTAACAGTTGCTGAGGCCGGGTGAGGATATGTGAGGCATTGTCAAACTACTTGCTCTGCTTTTGTGTGTTTTGAAATTATCCGTGATTTTTTTTAAATTATATAAAATATGAGAGTGAAAAAGACAAATGAGAGTAAGGGGGAGATGACAAACAAAACACAGAACAGCAAAATGCTGGTGGTGGCTGAAGCTGGGTGTTGGGATATGAGGATTCATGTAGAAAAGTTTAGAAATGTTTTTGTTTCAGTATTTTCCATGTTGAAATTTTAGAGGGAAAAAAAAAACAGACTGGAGAGCTCACAGTCTGAATTCATGGTCAGGCGTCTAGGGTGCCAGCGGGTGGAACACTTGGTGAGTGGTCCCTCACTGGCCCCACCAGCGACAAGAATTGACGTGAGTGACCAACATTCATACCAGCTCTTGTCACCTCCTGACCACGGTACAGCTACTGAGGACTACGTGGGGGTCCAGGCCTCTGTCCTCATGATCCTGGAGCTGCTGTGTGTCCCTTGTCAGAGGTGAGAACCTGGGGTGCTGGGTAACCTCTGGGGCCTCATCACCCTGACATCTGGTCTGGTGTTCCTGGGCAGGGGAGCTCAGAGGAGGGCTTACCAAGCTCCAGGCAGCTGAGGACCCCAAGGACGAGCCCCATCGTGTGGTATAGAGGCAGGACCGAGTAGACTACGTCGTCAGCTGTGACCCCAAACAGGGTCAGCATACTGCTTATGTGCAGCACCCGCTCGTAGGTGAGGATGGCTGGCTTCGGGAGCCCTGGGGGTGAAGGGACAGGAGTGAGGTGGTGCAAGGACGGCACGAGGGGCCAGCAGGCCAAAGTGGGTCTCCATGCCCAGGTCTGCACCGCCAGGGGTTTGAGGCTCTTGAAAGGAGGTGAAGTGTGGGACCTGTGCGTGGGTTTGGGAGGACAAGTTGGATTGGGGTTCAGAAGCTGAACTCCAAAGCTCAGGGTTTCGGTGGCTGTTTACTTAAGGGCAAGGCAGGACTCTGGCGCTGACCACTCAGATAACATTGGGGGTCAAGGTTCAGGCCAGGTGTCACAATCAAAGGGCAGGGTGGGTTTCAGAGGTCCAGTCTGAGGCACAGTTCAGAGGTTGGGGCAAGGACAGCTGGGCACCCTCACCGGTGGTCCCTGAGGTGTAGATGAACAGGGCTGGACTCCGCGGCTTGATCTCAGCTCGCAGCTCAGCGGGCACAGGGTCTGGGGGCGCGGCCTCAAGGGCGGCGCCCAGAGCCCCCACCCCCAGCGTCGGGGAGGAGTAGCTGAGGTAGAAGCAGCGGATGTCTTCTGCCTGCAGCTTGGGAAGCACCTCCTCCAGGTTCTCCCGGAGGTCTGCAGGGATGGGGCAGAGGAGGAACTTAGGAGAAGGGACCCGAGACCCAGAGATGGGCAGGGGAACCACTGCTAGTCACAGAGGAAGCAGCCAGCAGAAAAAAAAAAAAATCACCTAAGCTCTAAAGAGCCCCATAATTAGTTTTTTGGGGCAGAGAAGATTGCAATGTCCATGGTGAAGAAAAAACAAAACTGGTGCCCACAGAATGACTTCCCAGTAGCTAAGTTTTGACCCTAATTGCCTGTGAGGGTGGATAGGGTGCACAGAGCCCTTGTCCAGGCCCCACCAGGACCCTCTGAACAGCAGTCCTCCACGTCTGTCCCCAGTCCCTGTCCCCACCCCCTCCGACCTCCGCTGGTCTCTGTGGTCCTCACCTGGGTCCACTATCAGCACCTGAGCCCCAGAGCTCAGCACTGCGTGCACCAGAGGCGCCCCCCGGCTGTGCGGGTTGATCCAGGCCACCGGACAGCCCAGCTTGGCTAGCCCCAGCCACAAGGCCAGGGCAGCCATGGTCTGTGAAGGCAGCATCAGGAGGGCGGTGGGCTCCCTGGCATGCAGGCCCAGGGCACCACCCAGCTCAGCTCTCATGGCCCATGCTGCCCGGCAGGCTTGGGCGTCCAGCTCCCTGAAGGTGACCGACTGGCTCCCTGGCCCCGTCCACACCAAGATCGTGCGCCCTGGCTGGGCTCGCGCCCACCGCTCAAAGGAATCTACGAAGGTATCAGGCCTCCGACGGTTCAGGCGCACCCAGGTCTTCAGGCCCAGGCAGAGGATGCTGAAGGTGTAGTTCAGGTCAGCAGGCAGCCAGCGCAGCGCTGGGGGTGGCTGTGCTGGCAGCAGGGCCAGTGTGATGGCCACAGCTGCCACACTCAGCCAGGGGGGCATCCAGGGGCCCAGCCAGGGCCACCCCAGCAGGGCCAGCCCCAGAAGCACCAAGCAGATGGAGTCTCCCAGGAGCCAGCGCAGCACCAGGGCCACTACTGCTGGCCATGCTGACTGCCCCAGGCCTCCCACCAGCAACAGCAAAAAGGCCAGACGCCACCCGATGTCCATGGCACCTGCTTCTGCCTCAGAAATGTCCAGGAGTGCTCACTGCCCAGGTTGACAGCCCATTGGCCCCACCCCCTGGCTGTGGCCCAGGCTCTGTTAACCAGGGTGCTGGCTTCAGGACTCTGCACGCAGCTCTTCTCAGCCCCACCTGTCTGCTTCGCTCTGCTGGGTCTTCTGCATGGCTCCAGTACCCCTTCCCCTGTCCCACCCACTGTGTGCCAGGCACTTGGGAAACAGGCAGAAATCCTTGCTTGCAGAGAACTGCACTTTCAGTCAGGCCAAATGCAAAATCAGCAGGCTACCAAAGCAACTCTGGCTGTGAGCACTGCCTACCTGTCTGCAAACCTCACCAGGAGGTTCTCCTGTGGCACCTACTTAATCTGATCCACGGGGAGATGGGGCCTGGCCAGGGTGAGCCACTAGACTCTTGCCAGGTACACAGCAGGTACGCTGTAAGCATGTGAAAACTGCAGTGCCTGAATTGAAACCTAGCTCTGACCAACCCCCCCCAACCCATGTGTTCCACTCTCTGCAGCACTCTACATCAGTGGGGACCATGCTCAGGATTCAGGAGGCTGAATGTGGGTCTGGCAGTCTATGCACCATTGGACCTGAAAAGCCTTCGCCCCTCATCTCTGGGAGGCATTCACGGGGTAGTGCAAGGAAATGTTGCTATTGGCCCAGGAGCATGGCAAGTTGGGCCAGGGCAGCACACCACTGACCACACCCACTTCAACTGGCTCCCCATGCTTTGGATAGGGTGCCCAGGCCATGGCCGGCAATGGACAGAGGCAGGAGGAAAGTAGCCTGGACCTGACACTGGCCAGCCAGCTTCAGCAGCCCTGTGAGCAGTCGAAGAGTTCTGGCTGCTGCTTTCTGTCCTTCCCCCACCCAGCCCTGCCTGACACTACAGCACCTGCCGCCCAGGGCAGTTATCCTGGGGCTCAGATCCCCTAATGGCAGCATGGCCACAAAGACCCTCTGTGCTCTCCAAAAGTGAGGTGCTCAAACCATCATGTCCATAGGGAAGGGGGAGGGGAATCTGAAGGCAGGGAGTCTGGCTGGAAGAAAAGGGTAGGGGGGCGGGGGGTGCTTGAAATCTGCGCCTTGGACAGCAGTCGCAGGACTGTAGTCAGGGATTTCCCACACGTGGCCTCCTTCTCCTGAGAACCACCTCAAATGGGGCTGGCCTGAACCCCTCCCCACAGGGCCGAGGGCTCTAGGAGAGCCAAGCACCAGTCATGAGCACCCCACTCCCACCCAGAGAACAGAGGTACGAGATGGCAAAGTGGACCATCCTGTCCCAACCCAAGGGAGCCCAAGGAGCGGCAGGGGTGCTGGCCAGGGATAGGGGCACCAGGACCCAAGGCCCACAGCCGATCTGTGAAGGCGAGGAACACAGGCGTCCCAGAGCTCGTAATTCAGTACTTGGGGCCCATGGTCCAGTCCTTTATTACAGAGCAGGGGCTCCCAGACTAGGCCTCTGTCCATGACGGGTCCACCTGAGACTCCTTAGATGCCAGATGAGGGAGTAGCTCGGGGTGGGGCGCGAGGGACCTCGACCGGCCTAATACAGGAGCAGCCCTAGACTCCGCCCACTCACGGGAGAGGGAGGGGAGTGAATCCCAGCTGGAGTCAAGAATCCTGGGCTCGGCACCATGGGTGAGTCCTGGTTCAGGCTGGAGATGATCCAGTTTCCAGAGGTGGTCGGGTCCTCGACCAGCCCGCCACCGCCCCGAGGGTCTGAATACGTGGGAGGAGAGGAGTGAGGCGAGCTGGGCTGGAGAAAAGGGTGGAAGCAGAAGGAAGGCCTGCGCTGAGGAAAAAGCGTGGTTTGGCTGCGAGAACGTGGTCCAGGTGCCGCAGCAGGTGTCGCCTCCTCGGTGCGCGCTGCCGACCCCGGGGGGAGTGGTCAGGCCCCAGGCCAGGGTCAGGGCGCAGGGTGCGCTGCCAGGTGGCGCTCCAGCAGCGCGCGGTGCGAGAAGACCTTGCCGCAGGCAGGGCAGGGCGCGCGCTCTGGCCGGTGGGTGCGCATATGCACGTTGAGCGAGCTCTTCTGCGTGAAGCGCTTGGCGCAAACAGCGCACTGGAAGGCGCGCACGCCCGTGTGCGTGACCATGTGCTTGAGCAGGTAGTCGCGCAGCGAGAAAGATCGCCAGCACACGGCGCATTGATGGGGCTTCTCCCCTGAGGGCGACAAAGGCAGGCAGCGCACTCAGGTCAGCTGGGAAGGGGCCCCGGGGTGCCTTTGTCAGGTAGGGACTCTACTCCTCACCCGGACCAACCTTCAACTCAGAATCCCCCCGCCCGGCAGGGACGGACCTCTCCCAGACCCTTAGGGTCAAACCTGTGTACCACTGCCTGTCAGTGTCCCACAACTCCAACAGGTAGAGAACCCCGCAGGTCTAGGACATCGTTCCCCATCGAGGCTGACCACTCAGGTCTACCCCACCTCCAGGGACCTCCCAGCCCCCAAACGCACAGCATCTGGCACAGGGCTGGGTGCCCCTCCCCCACCCCTACCACGCCAAGAGAGCATTCTGAACTCTCTGGACGCTGGCCACCGTTCTGAGGACAGTCCAGCAAGGCCAGTATCTTTACACTGGACCTGCCCCCTCTCTGCTGGCCGCCATAATGTCCCCGGGGTGAGAGTAGGATGCCCCCCTCACCTTGAATCAGAGAAGGGATGACAGGCTGTGTCTACCCCTAAGGTCTTCAAGTATTAACAAAAAAGCCTGTCTCCAATGATCAAGGGGCTCAGAGACCCACCCCGACTCACCCGAGTGGATGAACATGTGCTTGGTGTAGTTTTTCCGAGAGCTGAACGTCTTGCGGCAGTGACTGCACTCGTAGGCGGGCGGCTCGGCCCCCGGGGCGCGCGCAGTGGTTGTCGAGGGGGCCACGGTGGGAGCGGCCGGTGGGGCCGAGGCTTCCCCCAGAGGCGCGCTGGGAGCTGCGTCTGGCTGGAGCGAAGGGTAAAAGGCGGGCGGGGGCGCGGGGGCCGGCCCAGAGGGCGCGGGAGGGGTTTGCGCAGGTGTCCCGGGAGCGCCCAGATGAAAGGGGAAAAGCGCGACAGGCGGCCCAGGGGTCTTCACGCCAGGTGGACGGGGTACAGACAGGACGCAGTCGGGCGGGGCCGGGGTCTCGGTGGGACAGCCTTCAGGGGCGGTTTGATCCCGGTCTTGCCAAGAGGAGACGTAGCTGTCGGGGAACACGTCCTCGGCCGCAGAAGTCCCCCGGAGGAAGTCCCTCCCGTCTCCGCCGTAATCAGAGAGGCCGGCGGGCGCAGGCGGCTCCTCGCGCGCTGCATCAGCGGCCGCGGGGAGGAAGCCCGCGGTGCAGTCGGGGAAAGAAGGGGGCGCCTGGCCCTCACCCGGGCCGCCACCTTCGCCATCCTCGCCGTCGGTCTCGTCATCTGTCTCCTCGTCGTCGTCGTCACCGCCGTCGTCTGGGGCCGCGGTCAGAGCGGGGTCGGCATCTGAGCCCTCCGCCTTGGCAGAAGCGGGGGGCGCAGGCAGCTGCAGGCGCGCGGGCTGGCGTTGCTTGCGGCTGTGCGCGGCACCGGTGTGGCCTGGGGGTCGGGCGGCCAGCAAGTGGCGCAGGCGGTGGCGCAGCTGCGCGGGCGCGAGCGGCGGGGGCACTGGCGTTGGCAGGGGCGCGGGCGCGGGGGTGCCCGAGGCAGGGGCGCGGGCGCGGGCGATGATCTGTGTGCATTCGTCGATCACCGTCTGGATGCGCAGCACCGACGCGGCTGTGAGCACCTGCAGCGCTTCACCCTGCGCCACCACTAGCGAGCCGCTGTAGAGGAACTCGACGAGCTGGCGCACTGTCTGCGCGGGCACCACAGGGGGCACGCGGATCTCGGAGTGGCCGAGCAGCAACTTGTCCTGGAAGAAGGGCGAGCCAGCGGCCAACACACAGCGATGTGCACGCAGTGAAGCCTCGCGGATGCGCACAGTCACGTCACAGAAGTGCCCACCCAGCCGCTGCCCGTTGAGGGTCTCAAGCAGAGAGCGGGAGAAGTTCTGCAGGTGAATGTGATGCACCGCCTCGGTCGCCGCCATCTGCACCGAACAAGGGGGTGTGAGTGAGGGGAAGTCAGACGGGGACCGCCCCCCTCTCTGCTTCAGCGTTCCCATCCCTTCAGCGGGACAGGGCCCAAGGGTGACCCACACCCCAGGCTCCAGGATCCTCAGCCCTCTCCAACGCCCCTGGTCTCCTCGAAGTCCTGGTCACCAACACAGCAGGACGCCCCGCCCCCACTCCAGGACTTCTGCAGCCCCCTCTGCCTCCACAGCCCCCAGCACACCGCTGGGAGAGGGTTGGGGGTACCAAAGGTTTGCCCCCTCCCGTTCTTGCTTCCTGCCAGAAGTGGGGAGGACCAGGGCTCCTGTCCCCCATCCTGCCCCACCCATTCACCCTTTCCCTAACTCCCAACATCCATAAGCCTTCCCCACGTCCCCTTCCCGTCGTCCTCCGAGGGGACAGTCCTGTGGAGAAGAGGGCAGAAACCCTTATCTAGAACAGGCTGCCAGGTCTCACCCACTCCCCACCCTGCTGGCTGTGGCTCCCACTGCTAGAAACTTCTTTCTGATCTCCCCTTGACACAGTCCTCAACCTTTGGAGCATCTAAGGCCCTGTGCAGACCCAGGTCTGCTGCCTCAAAACCTGGTTGTATTAACTGAGTGTATACGGAGGTCTTTGCAGCAGGGAGGCTGGCACGACCTGCCTCTGGGGCTAAGCGATTGGGGGTGAGCATAGTCACAAAGAGCTGAGAGGCGGTTGGGCCTTAGTCTGGCAGGTGCCCTACTAGAGGAAGATACATGGTCTCTGGCAGACCCCAGCACAGCTGGTAGGAGATGCCTCCTGCAGCCTGGTGCTTCCTGGAATCTTGATGGAGCCTGTGGGGTGCAGGGTGTGAGTTTGCCATAGAAAGGGGGCCTGTGCACTGCACAGAGGGGTGTAATTGGCTGAGTGCAGCTGGAGCAACAGAGGCCTCGAGATAGGCATGGCTGAGCAATCTGGAAGCTTCTTGTTAAACTGTGGCCTTGAAATCCCAGCACTGCCCACCCTCAGGTACCGGAAAGGGGAGGGAGTACTGCCCCCCAGCAAACTCTAGGAATCTGAGAAGCTCTGCTGCTTCACCATCAAACAGGCACCACGCCTGCTAGGCCTGTTTCCCCTCTATCAGATAAGGCATGAGATACCTGGCTCACCTTGCACTGAGGCCACACACACCTCCAGTCAATCCAGACACAGGATATACCCTGAGACCCGCCCATTCTGCACCAGCCTGGCTCAGGTGGGGTCACAGCCCCAGAGTGAGGCCTCTCTTAACCCTCGGGGTCTACTGGGGTCTCAGACTCACGCCCTCTGGCTCCTTATGCCCAAACCACCTTTCCTTTGCTGAGGTCATACATGCTCCACATCTGACCCCTCAGACCACTTTGCATACCTCTACTGCCCCAGTAACCTCCTCCCGGCCCCCCACCTCCTGGTCTATTCCCTACGCGACAGGCAGAGGGAGCCTGTTCAGACCTAACAGATCAGGACCCTCCTTAGCTCAGAGCTCCTCATGGCAGTTCCTTGAACAGGCCAAGTCTGCACGTGCCATTACCTCTACCACAAACACCCTTCACTGTCTTTATTCACCCAGCATCTAAAGAATTCCAAATCCGTGCCCGGGCGACGAGGGAAGAAACCTGCGCCTCAATCCGTGGGGACTGAACCCTTCCTCTTACGATCCTTCCCCTCCCTGCTCCCCGGCAGGCTCCGATTACAGGGCAGGTGCAGCAGAGCCTTCTGGGCGCTTCGGAACAAAGGCCCACCTTGAGACGCTGCACCCAAGCATCCTCACCACCACGCTTTGGCGCACACCATGCTCATTGCTGTGATCACCCTCTCCCGTTCTCTGCGCCATTGCTCATGCCTCACCCTGAGACCAGCGCCCTTCTCTGATCTGCTGCCGCCGTACCCGCTCCAGACCCAGCCGGCCTAGGTTTCCCGCCTCCGCGCCCTGCCCCAGTCCTGCAGCGCCCCCTCACGTATGCAGCGCGCGCTCCAAGCCTAGCGCGGCCGCCCCTGCCGTGGCACGCCCCAGCCTCCCCGCCGGCCCTGCGGCAGGGGGATGCCCGCCTGACCCCACCTCCGGCTCCTCCTCAGGCACCAGACCGGGCAGTGGCCGCCTCCAGCTCACCACCTCCGGGGCTGCACTTCCGGGCCACAAGGCCCGCGGAACCAAATTCCGCAGCCGCTGCGGCGCGGGGAAGTACTAGGTCAGTGCACGTTTCCGGTGTCTCCATGGAGATCAGCCGCCGCCACCAGGACGCACTTCCGGCTCTCGTCTGGGAACCAAAGTCGCAGGAGCGAGGGCAGCTTGCGGCGTCCCCTAGAGACGGGGCGGGGGCGGGGCCTGCGCTGTCACTCTTCGGGCCACGCCCCCTCACGTGTGCTGGGCGAGAATGAGGGTGAGAGGGCTCTCTGCGCTGAAGACCCGGGAGGGTCCCGGCAGGCTTGAACCCAACCACATCCGGGAGTCGGTTTCCTCCTCGTAACCTGGGTGCGAGCAGCAGCAGAGCTCGCCCTGGTGTCGGACTCCAGCCCGGTGTGGGGCCTGGGGGCTGCGAGTGGGATGCGGCCCGGCTCTGAGCCGCGTCCCAGGTAGAAGGTGGAGGCAGCTGACTCGATGCCCCTACAGCAGGCCCACCTTCCCCAGGGCGAATAGTGAACAAGTAAACGTCCACTGAACGCCCTCTGCAGGCCCCACTCTGGGGCGGCACTCAGAAGAGAAAGGGAGTTGGGGCCGAGATGGATGGTACGTCTTCCAGGAGGGTGGTGCGTGCGTGGCCAGACTCCAAAGACCAGAAGGCACTTTAGGGGACAGAATCGTGGGAAGAGTTCTCTGGGCAGAGGAACAGCCTTGGTCTGTTGGCTGTCCACCACACCCATGACCCAGGCCCCCTAAATGGTGAGGCTGCGGTGGTAGGCTTCCTGGGCCCACACATGGGGGCTGAAGGGTGACAGGCGGGCCTGGACCTCAGTGGACCCCAGGCCTTTTGCAGCAGGCGTGGAATCTGGCGCGGAGGGGCCTGACTTCTCAGCTGCCAGTATAGGGACAAAGTCAGCGTGCTTGCTTCCCACCTTAGGTAGCTGCTGAGCCAGTGTGATGAAGGTTAGGAAAGGGAGGGGATATGCTGGTGGGGAGACCACTGTCCCCAGCGGCAGCCTGTTCCATGGCCCGTGCCCTGAGGAACCTCATTAAAATCTGAATCTCATGGCCTTATTGTCCTCATCCAGAATCTGGGCCCCTCACCATGGCCTACCCAGCTCACAGGGTCTCCTCCATCCAACCTCTCCTCCCCAGTTCCTATCACTGCTAATTCTTCTCTGGCTTTACAGGCCCCTTGCTGTGCCCACCTCGACCTGTGAGGCCAGGGGTTCAACTGTGTCCTTCACCTTGACAGGCAGCTGCTGCCCAAACTGTGACCCAAACAGGAGTGGAGGTGCCAACAGCTGCTTCACCCTGCCCTGCACCTGATTCCATAGGACTCTGGGGCATTAGGTCAGAATTCTGAAAATGCCTCCTCCAACATTCTATGCCCAAATGCCCAGACCTGTGAACAGTTACAGTACATGGCAGACATAATAAAGGTTACTAATCAGCCGACCTTAAAGGAGGAGATTGTCCTGCAGTGTTTGAGTGGGCCCAAGGGAACCATGAGGGCCCTTAGAGGCAGAAGCAGAAACAGACTTGAAGGAGGAGAAGGAGGCCAGGGCTTTGAAGGTGGGAGGCCCACGTGACAAGAAATATGGGGGGGGGGTTGAGTCGAGAATCTGAGAAGGGCCCTGGGAGACAGCCAGCAAGAAAACAGGGACCTCATTCCTACCCTGCATGGAACTGGGTTCTGCCAACAACCTGACTGAGATAGGAAGCCGGCTCTTCCCCAGAACTTCCAGATGAGAGCCCGGCCCTGCCCACAGCATCATGGCATCCTGTGTGAGATCCAAGCAGAGTACGCTGCCCAGGTTTCTGACCTACAGAACGGTGAGCTAATAATTGATGTTTTCAGCCACAGAGTTTGTCGTAATGTGTTAAGTAGCAACAGAAAATGAACACAGCTGCCAGAGACTCAGGGCCTTCGCACAGGAAATCTGATAAATACCTGCCGATTGCCTGTCTCTTGCTGAATGCTTTATTCCTGCCTTACCAGCGTGTATTAGGCACTGTGGTGGTCTCATCTCCCATCCTACGAGCAGAGGGACTCCCGCGTAAGAGAGGGAACCAGCCATCCAGGTGTGGCTGAAACAGCATCAGGGCAAGTGGAAAGGCATATGTGAGGGCTGTAAGCAGGGAGGGTGGCCCTCCTTTGGGAGAGGCAGGTGAGAGAATTGTGGGCTGAGCTGCTGTCGGGGTGGAGGTGGAGACCACAGTCCCATCAGCGTGTTTAAAGGACCGTGGGGACAGTGGCGGCCCACACAAGAGGCCCAGAAGACAGCAGTGGCTGCTCAGGCCTCAGTAGGGAAAGCCAGAAGGGGACAGATTCAGGGTAGGAAGGAGAGGGCAGAAAAGTTCTCAGCAGAAGAGGGTGAGAGGGAGGATCTGGCCAGGAAGGAGTGTGGGAGGCAGGAGGAAAATCCCAAACCTGACCCCTCTCAAGTGGCAAAGGGATTGGGAGCTGTGGCCTCCAGCATCACAAGCCTTGAGAAAAATATCTATTTCGCTTTTCTTTCCAAAGACCTTGTGCGGTGATTGCGGGGTCATCTCAGGGAATAAATAGGGTGGCTGAGGACACAGGTTTAATCAGCTAGGGAGGGGCCGAAGTGGCCTGTGAATACTGAAAATGGCAGACCAGATCTGAGAGTCTTAGAGGCAGTGGGGGAGAAGGAGCAGGCGACACTGGCCAACCATCGAGGGAAGAACCCGTAAGCTCCTTCCTAAGCCCACCAAGGCGGAGAATCCCGATCTACACACACACCGCTTATGTCAGGAGTCAGAGGGCTCAGCCTCTGCTCCCAGGTCACCCAGGGTCCCAGCCCCTCTCTACCCTTCTTCTGTAGCAGCCACTGCCCATGGGTGAAGCCCAGTGTTCAGGTCTCTAGGCCAGCCCTAGTCTAGGTGGGTCTGGTCTGTGCCAGGTGTGTGATGCAGGGCTCAGACCCTGGTGCACACCTCCGTCTGCTGGGAGCATCCCTCAGCCCAGGGGCTGAACACTGAGTGTGGCCCCAGAGGGATGCCTTCCGGTCAAGGCAGATAGGGTGGAAGCAGGTACCTGTGGTCGGTCCTGAGAGGAAATGGGGAGCCCTCTGTGATGGGGGAGCTGCATGGCAGGACCCCTATCACCCCAGAAAGCCCCTGGAGGCAGCAGGTTGGGGAGGGGGCGGGAGGGGAGCGCGGACCCAGGTCCCGGTGGAGCCCAAGGAGGCAGTAGGAACAACAGGTGGGACCCAGCCAGGTTCCTTCAGGACTTACCAGAAAAGAAACATCCAGACCGGCCTCAGGGACTGCCACTGGGTCAGGATGAGGAGTAAGTGCAACTTAGAGAGTTTCACTTGCTTTCATATGTAAAAGACAACCCCCCAGTAGCCTTATGGACCCAGGCCTGAGGAAACCACAGGGGAAGGAGGAAACCTGAACTGAAATAATCACCATTTTTGGGAGGGGAGGCAATTAGGCTTAATTAATTAGTTATTATTTCGTGGAATAACTTTAGGTATATTTCTTTCTTTATTTATTTTAATGGAGTTACTGGAGAGTGAAGCCAGGACCTCATGCTAAGTGCGCACTCCACCACTGAGCTATACCCTCCCCACTGGAATAATAATCTTAACAGAACTACCACCACTGTCACTTCAGGGTCCCTGCACCCTAGTGTAGGCCTTTGGATTAATTTTCCAAAGGAAAAAAAAAAGCAAGAAACACAGAAAACAATATAGCACACACTGGAGCACTTAACATTCCCAAATTAGCATATATTCTTTTGTCTTTTTTTGTCCTATTTTTAGTAGATCAAAAAATTGTTTTTAATTAAAAAAAACCTTATTTTTCTAAAGTAAATCTTGTCGGGGGGGTGAGAATAGCTCTGGTAGAGCGCATGAGGTCCTGGGTTCAATCCCCAGTGCCTCCATTAAATAAACAAACAAACAAACAAACAAACCTAATTATCCCTTTTCCCCCTCAAAAAAAGACAAAAGGAAAGCTTGTAGGTGGAGGGAAAAGCCCCTGGAGGTGGCACACCTAGGCAGTTCTGTTCCTTCCAGACTCCTGCTCCATTCCCGGTTTAATGCACCCACTAAATAGGTTACAGTGTTTGTGCTAATCAGTGTTCCTCAGGTCCCTCCCATCTCATCTTTGCTCCTGGTGCCCTGGGGCTTGGAATTCCTGGCCCAGGGGCCCAGCACAGCCCTTCTTACCTCTTATCACCAACTCTGTCCTATAATTCGCCCATCTCATGTGCACATATGAGCCAACCACTTTTAGTAAATTTGCCATTTTGTGTAACTCTTAGCATCTTCCTGTTCTAGAACATTTCTCCCATCCCCAGTGAGATCCCTGTGCCCATCCACTGTGAGTCCCTGGTCCCACCCTGTCCCGGCAACCACATATCTATTGTCACTATAGATTTGCCTTGCTGGATATTTCATATCGAAGAAATTGCACACTGTGAGGTCTCCATCACTTTGCCTCTGGCCACTGTGCCTCCCACCCAGATGTTGTGAATTTTGTCTAGTTGGATTGTTCATTTTTTTCCACTCAGGAGCTGTGCCCTTGGCTTCTGGTCTGAAAGCACCTCCTTGCTGAGGTGGGAAACTGAGGCAGAACAGCCTAGCCTTGCTCTTGCAGGCTGTCTTCCTCTGGGTCCATGGTGGCTGATGTCCACCCTGACCTGTTTGTGTTTAAGACATTGATTAAGTCTTCTCTTAAACTCAGGATGCATCTTTTAAAAAACAAGGATGGTTTCCTAGTGGTCTGTCCTTGGAAGCTGCCTTGCTCTTTGACAGGTCCATGTCAAGTCACCATCTGTCCACAAATGGGCCCTGATGGCTGGTTTGTCTCTGCCCAGGACCCGTTGTTCAGGATGTCTCAGGTCCTTTGCTCCCTGTTGATCCAGAAGCGTCACTTCCCCTTTTAAAATTAAGGTAATACCCCTGGCGCTCCCCATCCCCGTTTCCCGCGAGGGGGCGGGGTGGGGTCCTCCGGCAAAAAAAAAAAAAAAAAGGTAATTCACATAACACAAAAATTAACCATTTTAAAGTAAACAATCGGTGGATTTTAGTATAGTCACAATATTACATAACCACCACCTCCATCTAGTTTCAAAATCTTCCTTGCCCCAGTAATTCCTCATTTTCCCCTACCTCCAGTCCCTGGCAACAACTGATCTCTACTTTATGTCTCTATTAGTTTGCATATTCTGGAATTTCATATAAGTGAATTCATACAGTATGTGATGTTTTGTGTCTCATTTCTTCACTTAGTATAATGTTTTCTAGGTTCATGTATGTTGTAGCACATAGGAGTGCTTTGTTCCTTTTCCTGGCTAAGACTCCATTGTATGGAAATATGACATTTGTTTATTTATTCATCAGTTGGTAGACCTTGGGGTTGTTTCCACCTTTGGCTGTTGTGAATACTGCTGCTGTGAACAGTCCTGTACAAGGATTTGTTTGAATATCTCCTTCCAGTTCCTTTGGATATGTACCTAGGAGTTAATTGCTGGATCAAATAGTTAAATCTGTGTTTAGCCATTTGAGGAACTGCTGAACTTTTTTTCTAGGGTGGCTGCACTATGTTACATCCCCACCAGCAATGCAGGAGGGCTTCAGTTTCTGTACATCTCTGCCAACGCTTTTATTCTCTCTCTTTTTTTTTTTTTTTGAGTAAAGGTAGATTTATTTAGAGAGATACATACTTCATAGAGTGTAGGCTGTTTCAAAAGGCAAGAAAAAGGCCACAAGTTGTGGGGGTTGGGTGCTCAGGTTAAAGTAAAAGTAGGTACATACTCTATAGACAGAGTGTGGGATGTCTCCGAAGAGGAGGGAGCGAGAGGCGACCTCTCTCTCTCTCTTAATAGCCATCCTAAGTGAATGTGAATCAGTATTTCATACTGATGACTAATGATGTGGAATGTCTTTTCATGTGCTTGTTGTCCACATCACTTGTGTATCTTCTTTGGACCTCCCCTCCCCTATAACAGTTGTATTGAGGTATAATTTATATGCCATAAAAGACACCCATTGCAGGTACCCTTCAAAGAGTTTTAGTAAATTAATGTTCATCATTGTGTAGCCATCACCACACCATCACCACAATCCAGTTTCAGAACATTTCCTTCCACCTTAAAACTTCCTTTGTGTCGTCTGTGTTCGTCTCTGTGCCAGCCCCAGTGGCCACTGTTTCAGTGGCTGGCCGGAGGTTTATAGCCCCTCTGTGAGGACTGATGGAGGGCAGTGGACCCTGGTTCTGGCAGGACATGCCCCCTGCCAGGTGGACACTCTGGTTGCCTCTCTGTCTCCCTCCAACATCCCCTGTAGCTCCCGTAGATGGAAAGTTAGCTCTAAAGACTTCTTGGGCTTTGGGCCAAATATTGTTGGTGAGAACCCCTCAGAGCGGGGGTCAGGCGAGCACCATTGCATGCCATGCAGGATCTCAGCAGTGCTGACCCTAACAAGGGGGCAGTGACAGTCTAACTGTGCTTACTTCTGTGTCCCCATTGCTAGATGACCACATTGTGAAGGAAAAGCCCAGCTGGGCTAACGAGCTAAGTCACAAATCTAAGTGTGATAAGTGTCGGTTTACTGATCTAAGTTCTGCTGGGCTAACTCATAAATCTGAAGTTTAGTGTCAGTTTACTGGGCTAACAAGCTAACTCGTAAATCCAAGCTCAACAAGTGTCAGTAACGTGATCTGTTCCGAATTGACAAGCTCCAGAGTACTGATCCTTGCTTTTTGTTGTTTGAACCTTATTGGCTAATAGCCCCATACTTGTAATTAACCCTATAAAACCTCATGTGCACGTCTTGGAGGTGCTCAGAGCTTCGGAGCAGAAGCCCCTCTGAGCCCGCCGGCGTAATAGATCTGAGTACTCCAATCCTCCGAGTGGTGCTTGTTTCTTGGCTGGCCTGTCATTTCTGTAACAACATGACACCCCACCTTCCATTCACCTCATAGTGTGTGCAGTAGAGAATCCTAGCCTGCTCAGGGATCCCATTATGGCTTGGGAAATGATGTTTTCTGAATTCTAGATTTAATTATCTTGGCCAGGACTGGGGCCATGTGTTCCCCTGAAATACAATTCCCTTGGGGAAGGCAGAATCAGGGCTGAATTCTCAGAGTGAGGGGCTGCCTTAAAAGCGGCATGATATGGTGACAGATGAGCTTGTTTTTCTGACTTTTTCAGAAACGCTTAAGAACTCATGGGTAGGGTGGATTCATTTATGTCAGTCAATGGCAGTCATATTTTTTTCTGATTCTTGAGTTGTAGCATCAGGTGTGGCCTCTGTGTCCTTTTAACATGCTCCAGTCATTCTTAGGGACTGACTTTGTGGCGTTCCAGGCTCAGCTGGGCTTTCCCCTTTTGTCCTGGAATCCTTTCTCCCAGGCTACCTGGTTCCTCTCTGCAGGGAAAGGATGAAACTCTGAGCTCTGGATGTCTCCCATCCTTTCCCTCCTGCTGTCCCTGGGGGCCAGGGATTCACTTGAGAAGGCAGAAGTTGGAAGGGATGAGGGTACCCACCAAGCCCAGGACTGGGTTGAACAGTAGGCCCTGGACAGCACCTTCTGTTCTCTGGGGATTGGTTTTCCCATCTGTGAAATGTGGACTGCAGGAGGCAGAAAGATGGTCCCTGAAGCTATGCACATCCTAATTCTTGAAACCTGGAAGTGTTACCGTAATGGGAAAGAGGATCTTTGCAGTTGTGACTGTGGGTCTGGAAGTGGAGAAATGGGTGGGCTCTAAATGTAAATTAACGTGCATTCTAAGAGTGAGGCAAAGGAGATTGCCATCTGTCTTAGTCGCCTCTGGCTGTCATAACAAAATACCATAGACTGGGTGGCTCAGACAACCGAAATTTACTTCTCACAATTCTGGAGACTCAGAGTCCAAGATCAAGGTGCTGGCAAGGTAGGTTTCATTCTGGGGCCCCTTCTCTTGGCATGTCGGAGGCTGCCATGTTGCTGTATGCTCATAGTACCTCTTCTTTGTGATCATAGCAAGCTCTCTGGCATCTGTTCTTAATAGGACTTTAGTCCTATTATGAGAGCTTCTCGCTCATGACCCCACCCAACCCTGACTACCTCCCAAAGGCTCCATTACCAAATACTATCACATTGGCAGAGCTTCAACAGAGGCATTTTTGGGTGGACACAGTTCAGTCCCTAGCACAACACAGAGGCAAAGGCAATATGGAGTTGGAACCACAGAGTGAGTAGAAGACTTTGGCCTTGAAGATGGACATCATGTGGCCACAAGCCTAGGAACCCCTCGAGCCAGCAGATTTCAGAATTCTGGCCAACAGAACTGTGCGTTAAATTTTTGTTTTAAGCTACCAAGTTTGTGGTAATGTGTTACCGTAGCCACAGGAAACTAAGGGAGGAAAGATAGTTATTTTAAGGGGTGACTTCAGAGGCTCAAATGCCTTCTCTGCCTGGCCTGCATCGATGCTTATCTTCTGCATTCCACCTCCAAGCCATCTACTCCCTTCCTGGGAATCTGATCACGCCATCTGCTGGGGGACTCGGCGGCCGGTGCGTGGGCGGTGAAGTAATTTATCAGAGACAAAGGAAAACTTAATAGATACGCTGCTACAGGCAACAGCGGCCACACAGATGAGGGGTGCCTGTGTGTGCACCGAGGGTTGGTTCCTGAGTTCTTTTATAAGGGAGGGTAAGCTTCAACTCCTTGTGCTTACATGGCACCAGGCACAAAGGGGTTGTGCTGAAGGTTTCTAGAGGTTAGTTGATTCATTACCTATGGGCTTAAGTTCCTTAAGGGAGAAGGTATAGTTTATCTTTAGGAGCAGGTAGGCAGTCTGATAATGCTTGAGGAATTTTGGGAGGGGGTTTGTTAGGTCATAACTCAGAGTTGTCAGTTTGGCTAAAATAATTACATGTTGGGAGAGGAATGTTCTTTGGGTTTTCTGGTCTATGTCTTCACCAAGTGAGTGATTTGGGTACAGACAGCTATCTTGTTATTGTGGCCCCTTTGGCTCTCTCTGAGGTTTATTACTGGTCCTTGAACCCCATACCACCCTCTGCTAAAACCTTCTGTTAGCTCATCACAAAGAAAAGTCGAGCCACATATATCTGGAGAGAACTCCAAATTGAAGAGTTACAGGCACCCCAGTGTTCACAGCAGCACTATTTATAATAGCCAAGACATGGAAGCAACCTAAATGTCCATGGACAGATGGCTGGATAAAGAAGATGTGGTGTATATTTATATACAATGGAATACTACTCAGCCATAACAAAGAATGAAATAATGCCATTTGCAGCAACATGGGTGGACCTAGAGATTATCATATTAAGTGAAGTTAAGTCAGGCAGAGAAAGAAACTATGGCTTGATATCACTTATATGTGGAATCTAAAAAAAAAATGATACAAATGAACTTATTTACAAAACAGAAACAGACTCACAGACATAGAAAACAAACTTATGGTTACCAAAGGGGAAAGGCGAGAAGGATAAATTAGGAATTTGAGATTTTCAGATACTAACCACTATATGTAAAATAGATAAACAACAAGGACCTACTGTATAGCACAGAGAACTACATTCAATATCTTGTAATAACTTATAAAGAACAGGAATATGAAAAATAATATGTATATATACATTTATGACCGAATTACTATGCTGTACACAAGAGACTAACAGAACATTGTACGTCAACTATACTTCAACAACAACAACAAAAGAAACAAGAAAAAAAGGAAAGCCCAGCCAAAAGCCATGTATGGTGTTGCTATAGCTGTGTTGGTAACAGCACAAGCAGGAGGGAAACCCAAGTGCAGTCAAGAGGAGAACAGGGAAATAAACTACAGCATATTTGTGGAATGGGGTTCTACACAGCAAGGGCATAGAAGGGGTCAAGGCCACACGCCACCACACAGATGTGCACTCAGGGAAAGAAGTCAGACACTGACGTGCAAACCCTGTGTGGTTCCACGTATGGACCATAAAGTTTGTCTGTGGTGGGAGAAGTCAGGACGGCTGCAGCTGGGAGGGGCACAAAAGGCGTCTCAGCCACAGACATTCCATTTTTTCCTCTGAGAGCTGGTTACTGAGGGTGCTCCCTGTAGGTACGATATGTATGCTTTTCTCGACATAGTAAAAGCCTCCATCAAAAGATTAAAAAGTTCATAGAAACAGAAGGCAGATTAGTAGTTTCCAAGGGCCAGTGGAACAGGGAGTGAGTGCTGATGGGTACAGGGTTTCCTTTTGGGGTGATGAAATTTCTGGAACAAGATGAGCACAACATGAATGTATGAAATGCTCCTGAACTTACACTTTAAAATAAGTAAAATGATGAATTTGAGGCTATGTAAATTTTAACACAATTAAACAAAAACTGACAGCCATCACCTTCAGGCATTTGTCCTTTTACACACTGACGGAGTGCCTCCTGGGGAGCAGGCCCTGGGTGAGGCATGGCAGTGCAGCAGTGACCACAAACAGCTTGGAGCGCATGTCCTGTGAGTCTCTCTAGATGAAGTGTAAAAGTAGAGAAGGAAGCAGCAAGAAAGAGAGGTGGGGAAGAATGTTCTGGGCAAGTGCAATGGCTGTGAGGTGGGAACCACACAGTTGGCCTATGTGGCTGGAGCTGAGTAGTGAGGTCAGAGGTCAGAGGGACAGATTCATCAAAATCTGATTTATTTTTTATTTTTAAATTTTTTCGTGTGTGAGGTAATTAGGTTTATTTATTTATTTACTTATTTATTAATGGAAGTGCTGGGAAGTGAACCCAGGACCTCGTGCATGCAAAGTACGCACTCTATCATGGAGTTATACCCTCCCCCCAATCTGATTTTTATGTGTGGGGTAAAATACACACAAAATTTCCATCTCAACTATTTGAAAGTATACAGTTTAGTGGCATTAAGTGCATTCATGACATTGTGGGACTATTACAACTATCTAGTTCCTGGATGAAATCTTTGAAGATGCAGAGATTGGAGAGATGTAGTCACAAGACTTCCCCAGGAAGTGGCTTTGGGGGTGACAGTTGAAGGTGGGAGAGGGAGCCAGGTGCAAGCATGGAGTTTGGGGAGGGAAGAGAGAGTGAGGGTGGCTGTCTGCAGGTGGGCCCCCAAAAGGGGCAGTGGTTCGGCTGGCACCTCCTGCACATTGTTTCACCCCTTGTGCCCTGTCCACAGAGCCAGAATATAGACAGCGTCCATGGGTCTGGGATTGGCCACGGTGAGAAGCTGTAAAGGGTGGACAAGGAGCACAGGGGATGAGCCTATAAGGTGACACTGGCCTACTGAGGGGCAGAGCCAAGATGTACCCATGTCCTGCCATACACCTCTGGATAGGCTGGCTCCTCAGAGAGGACCTCTGAGTGAGGGTTCTGCCCTGGCCCGGCCCGGCCCTCCTGTATGCCCACCCTGGCTCGGCCAGTCGTAGGGTGTCTCCTTGTGCTCCCTGAGTTTGCCTGAGCCTGGTTTCCAGTTGACCTAGCCTCCATCAATGCTGTTCTGAACAGTTGCTAGAGCCTAGCGAAGGGACTGTAAACAACCTATCTGCCCAGCAACCTCTAGACACCTCCCACCACTCCTCCTGTCACTGCCTCCTGTGTGCCTGGTTTGCCTCAGGGCATTTGTTGTCTTTGCCTGAATTGTTCTTCCCCCAGGTGTTTGGTGGCAGCTGCTAGGGAAGTCCACTCCTACACTCTTTACAATCATTGGCTTATTTTGACTGTCTGGCCCCTGACACCCCATGTCTGCCCAAGAGGCAAGGGCAGGTATGGATCACCCCTACCCCGCCCGACCCGGTAGTTTTGGGGCCCCTTGCAGAGTAGGTGTGGGGTCATGGAAAGTGCTCAGTAAATACTACTAAAGGATTCCACTCTTCACCCTGTGCAGAACCAGCCACCAACTTTCCTTCCCCGTTATTGGAGGAAGGAAGCTAGGGTCTGGGCCCTGGCCTTGGGGGAGTGGTTGGGAGGGGGCGGGCCAGCCGGTGGGGGCGTGGACTCGCGGGGACCCCGGTAGGCTGGGCGCTTAGGCAGCTGAAGGGGCGGGGCGGGGCGGGGCGGGGCTCGGATTTGGGGGCCGCGCTGGAGCTGGAACAAAGGCAGGCGCGGAAACAAAGCCCTGCAGCCCCCCAGGCCCTGCGGCGAACAAAAGCCCTAATACGCCCGGCAGCCCCAGACACACTTCCACCACTGCCACCTCGCTTGGGCGTATGGGGAGCTGGGGTGGGGGAGGCTGCATCCGGATAACTCCGAAGCTTTTAGGTGATCGAGCCTGCGAGAGGTGGAGCAGTCTTGGGGCCGGACGTGCCGACCCTCCAGGTTCTCTGGATCGTTTCAGAGCTGCCGCCCAGGCCTCATCCTGCACTGGAAACCCAGCCCTGCACAGGGGGCCAAGGCCCACCCAGGGAGCAGCTCCAAGTCACCCTTGCCTCGAGTTTTCTCCGTGCCCAGTGACTTAAGACAGTATCGCCTCCCACAGACCCCGATCTCATCTCCGACGGGATCCCCTCCCACGGACCCCGATCTCACCTCCGACGGGATCCCCTCCCACAGACGCTGCTCCCACTTCAGACAGGGTCCCCTCTCACTGACCTTGCTTTCCCTTCAGTCAGGACCCCTCCTCAGACAGGACTCTTCTATCCCCCACAGTCCCTGCCCCACCCCCAGGATTCTCACAGACTCGGCTTCTCCTTCAGACAGGATCCCTACAAAAAGGCCATGTTTCTTTTACAGGATTTTGCCTACAAACCTAGCTCCCCCATCTGACAGAACTCCCCCCAGTCTACTTCTTTCTGTCAGGAACACCCTCCCACCCCCGACACAGAGCCTGCTGCCCACGGAGGCTGGCTTCCCCTCACTACAGAACCTTCCTCCACCCTCAGATGAATCTCCCCACACAGACCCAGCATCCTTCTCGGAAGAGATTCACCCACCCAGACCCTTTTTCCCCCCTCAGAATGCCCCATTTTTGAGGTTTAGCCCACCCACCTTGAAGGGCGTCAAAGTCAGCGCAGCTTCTGTGTAAAAAAGGGGAAGGGGGCGCTTGGGGGGGCTAGGCGGGATTTCAGACTCGCTACTCTTGAGTCCCTTGGGATCTATTTGATTTAGTTAGGTTTCAGTGTTTCTCATCTTTAACAGCAGAAACGTTAAAGCCCAAAAACCAGCCTCCCGGCTCGGAAGGGCACTTCCTCTACGGATGGGGACCCCTCGCTCCTCTCCCTGGGCCCAGAATCTCCAGTAGGTCTCGGCCCCGCCCCTCTTCCCAACACTAGCTGACGCAGCGGCTGGAGACCTCTCCAGGGGGCCAGAGGGGCGGGGATCAAGGAGGAGGCCGGGAGGACCGACGCGCGTGCGCAGTAAGCGGAGAAAGGGCTACAGTAACCGACACGCGCCCAGCGGGCGGACCAGCCTGCTGTGGCGACCAGACAGATGCCCCGCCCCTGCCGCACGACCGGCGCCGCGGCGGTGGAGGTGGGGGTGGGAGGAGCCGGCTTCGGCGCGTGCGTACTCGCAGCCTCGCCCGCGGCAGCCCACCCCGGCCCCGCCCCCGGGCGAGAGGCGACCAGAGCGCGTGCGCGACGGCGTCGGCGCCAGTTATTTCTGTCCCGCCCCCCGGTCGCGGCTCTTTCTGCGAACGGGCGCGCGGTCGAGCGGTTGTGAGCGTGCCGCGTGGCGCTGGTCTCTGCGGCAGCTGAGGAGGAAGCGCGAACGTAGGCCGCGGCAAGCGAGCGGGCAGCGGTCGGCCGGGCGTCTGCAGCGCGTCGCGCGCAGCGGGCGGCGCCCCAGGCGGCGCGTGGCGGCGCTCGGCCTCGCGGCGGCGGCGGCCCAGCCGTTGGCGGCGAGCGCGTCTGCGCCTGCGCGAAGGGCCCTGCGCCCCTCCTCCCCCCTGGGCGCCCCCGGCGGCGTGTGAATGGCGGCCTCAGCGGCGGCTGCCTCGGCGGCGGCGGCGGCCGCCTCTGGCAGCCCGGGCCCGGGCGAGGGCTCGGCTGGCGCCGAGAAGCGAGCCCCCGCTTCCTCGGCCGCGGCTTCAGCTTCGGCCTCGGCGGCGGCGGCGGCGGCGGCAGCGGCTTCGGCGTCTGCATCGTCGCCCGCGGGGGGCGGCGGCGAGGCCCTGGAGCTGCTGGAGCACTGCGGCGTGTGCCGGGAGCGCCTGCGGCCCGAAAGGGAGCCGCGCCTGCTACCCTGCCTGCACTCGGCCTGCAGCGCCTGCCTCGGGCCCGCGGCGCCCGCCGCCACCAACAGCTCGGGGGACGGAGGTGCGGCGGGCGACGGCGCTGGTGAGTGTGATCGGGCCGGGGCGGCCCCTCCCCCACCCCGCAGCCTTTGCTCCCCCCTCGGCGTGGTGCTTGGGTCCGTTCCCAGCGTGACCATGACAGGGATCGCCTGGGCGAGAGGATGGGGACCCGGACAGTGTTTGGCTGGAGCGGGTGCGGGCAGTGGGCTATGTGGGCTGGGCGCTGAGTTGAGGCGTCTGCTTCAAATTCGATAAAATAAAAGGTTTGATTACTTTTCCCTGAGGGGAGGTTTAGCCTAGCATGGGACGGAGTTGGGACCCACTGGGGGGATGGGGGTCACAGCATGGATGTGAACGTGCAGTGGTCTCGTTTATCCCTGTTCTTCCCAGTGGTGGACTGTCCAGTGTGTAAGCAGCAATGTTTCTCCAAAGACATTGTGGAGAATTACTTTATGCGCGACAGTGGCAGCAAGGCTGCCACCGATTCCCAGGATGCGAATCAGGTATGCCCTGCCTTGACAACTCCAGGAGGCCTCTGGTCGTGGGTAGGGGTCTCCAGCCCAGACCACAGTAGCAGCTGCAGGCTCTACTCTCACCATACTGCATGGTGTCAGGGCAGGCTCTATAGGCTAAGTAATGGCACCACCTCAGTTTAGGTCGTGATTCCTGGTATGTAAGTGCAATGCACATTTGTCTGGTGGTGCTGTCTCTTCTGACTCTGCCTTTGCTCAGCAGTGCTGCACTAGCTGTGAGGATAATGCCCCGGCCACCAGTTACTGTGTGGAGTGCTCTGAGCCGCTTTGTGAGACATGTGTGGAGGCACACCAGCGGGTGAAGTACACGAAGGACCACACAGTGCGCTCCACTGGTATGCAGCGTGCAGGGGATAGCCCTGGCTTGCCTCCTACATGTGTCTTCAACTGCTTAGGATTCTGGTTGCAGATGGTGGAAGGGTCCCAGGGACAACCAACTGAAGAGCCTGAGGGCAGAACTCAAAACGGGAGAGGCTGGGACTCTGGTGGAAAGTCTCTGCAAGTCCAGGTGGAAGGGGAAAGTCCATAGGCAGGGAGTGGAGGGAGTGCACAGGGGACCTCATTGTGCCCTGGGGTGTATTGAGGATTTGAGGAAGCTTGTGGAATCCCCTAGTTGGTATATCTTCCCAGTGGTGGAGGGACTGGCATATACAGATAGGGGAACGCAGGGTGTTTGGGAATGATACGAGGGATCTTCTGGACCTGAGGTGCTGCGGCACCTGGTTTAAGGCTCTGTAGGGGAAAGTGAGGCCCCTGTCTTGATAAGCTGTGAGGGCCCTCAGCCCATCACTAACCAGTGAGTGCTGGAAATGTTTTATCTCTGGATTGCAGAGGTCCCATAGCTTAGGTAGATATTTCCAGATTTTTCCGTGAATGTGCTGGCAGTGGTTTGTTTGGAGAGAGGTTTGGGCTTGGTTTTTGGTTCAGAACACCCCATGAGTGGCCTTTTGGTAGTCACTCTGTGGCTCCTCCAGTCCAGAGGACAGTATTGGTGGGAAAAGGAGGATGGAGGTGGTTGTGGTGGGGTATGAGGAGACAGGAGGGACGGGCAGGGGTCCTGGGTTCCAGGCAAAGGTCAAGATGCAGTATATGACGGTATCGGAGGAGCTGATGCTTGGCTCATTTACGTCAATGTCTTTATCTCAGGTTGGGCTGGTTTAGCCACGACATGATTGGGATTGGAGAAGAAAGAGGGTTTGATGTTCCCAAGCAGTTTTTTTATTTTGCAGGGGGAAGGTAATGAGGTTTGTGTTTTTGTTTGTTTATTTATTTGTTAATTAAATGGAGGTACTGGGGATTGAACCTAGGACCTTGTGCACGCTAAGTGTGCACTCTACCACTGAGCTATACCCTTGTTCCGCAAGCAGTTTTCTAACGGCAGCAGGTTTAAGGGAGGATTGAGTGCCAGTGTGGTGTATTGGTCTTTGGGTAGTGTTGCTCTGAGCCCTGGGGACCCTTCTCTCAGGGAACCTGACACCTTTCTGAGGGTCCTGGTGTGATAATCTCATTTCCAGCCTGAGAAGGCTTTGTTCACCCTCCCCGCCCCTCTGTGTTGTAAGACACCCTATAGGTGGTCTCCTTGTACTAGAGAACAGTGGGAGGTCATTGGCATGGCTCCTGAGGAAAACGCACCTGACGGTGTCCTTAGAGCCTGATTTGCTTTCTGTCTGTGCCACAAAGTAAATATTTTGCGGGCTGGGATGCCATAGTAGCCAGAGTCCCCTTCTCTAGTGGACAGAATCTTCTGTGAGTGGACCAGAAAGGGAACCCAGTCGGGCGTTGGGTTCAGAGGTGGAGGAGCTCCCTTGTATCCACCTGGAGGAGGTTTTAGTAGAGGGAATAGCAGGGGGGAGGACTCTCCTGTCATCCTTACACTTTATGTTGTCACCATCAGAAGCTGAAAGGAAGGGGGTGTGATTTTCTTGGTCAGGCTCAGGCCAGAGGGTTTTGAGAGCAATGGTCTGGGTTCTTTTGTTCACTGCCGTAGGCTCTGGTTTTTCCTGATAGATGGCCCAGGGTTGCAGGACAGGCAGGAAGTGAGGTCCCAGGCTGCTGTCTGAGTTGGAGGTGGCTGAGGTGGAGCTGCAGCTTCATAGTTTGCATTTCCCAGGACCAGCCAAGTCGAGGGACGGTGAGCGCACAGTGTACTGCAACGTGCACAAGCACGAGCCCCTCGTTCTGTTCTGCGAGAGCTGCGACACCCTCACCTGCCGGGACTGCCAGCTCAACGCCCACAAGGACCACCAGTGAGTCCTGAGGCAGGGTGGGTGGGAGCTGCCTATTTCCTGTCTTGTCACCGGGGCCCACCTTTGTCTGCCCTCAGGTACCAATTCCTGGAGGATGCAGTGAGGAACCAGCGCAAGCTCCTGGCTTCTCTGGTGAAGCGCCTCGGGGATAAGCACGCGACGTTGCAGAAGAACACCAAGGAGGTTCGCAGCTCGTAAGTGTCAATGGCGGGGCTATGGGGGGATGTCCCTTGGTGAGCACCTGCTTGACCGAACCTGACCTGACCCGCCCGGCCACCCAGGATCCGCCAAGTGTCAGACGTTCAGAAGCGTGTGCAGGTGGATGTTAAGATGGCCATCCTGCAGATCATGAAAGAACTGAACAAGCGGGGCCGTGTGCTGGTCAATGATGCCCAGGTACACCCTGTGTGGTCCCTCTGCTGACCACTCACCCCATCAGTGTTGGGAGGTTCCTGGGGTTTGGTACCCTCTGCTGGTGCTGATGCCATTCTTGGGTGGACAGAGGTTCTAGTGCTCTCTCCTCTCTTTGACCTTGTCTCTTCTCCACCCATAGAAGGTGACGGAGGGCCAGCAAGAGCGCTTGGAGCGACAGCACTGGACCATGACCAAGATTCAGAAGCACCAGGAACACATCCTGCGCTTTGCCTCATGGGCCCTGGAGAGTGACAACAACACAGCGCTACTCCTCTCCAAGAAGCTGGTGTGTGCTGGTGGGCACCCAGGTGGTGGGTTCCAGGTCGGCGCCTTCCAGGGCCCTGGAGCTCTGTTCACTGCCCATGTGCTCATGTACCGCCCCGCCCCCAGATCTACTTCCAGCTGCACCGAGCCCTCAAGATGATTGTGGACCCTGTGGAGCCACATGGTGAGATGAAGTTTCAGTGGGACCTCAATGCCTGGACCAAGAGTGCAGAGGCCTTTGGTGAGTGTTACTTTTCCTTGCTGTTCCTTGCTACCCTAGGTGCCAGCTTTTTTTGCGCTTATGTTACCTCTTTACCGCAGGCAAGATTGTTGCAGAGCGTCCTGGCACCAACTCCACAGGCCCTGCACCTATGGCCCCTCCTCGGGCTCCAGGACCCTTGAGCAAACAGGGCTCTGGTGGCAGCCAGGTGAGCAGGGCAGGGGACTGGCGGGAGGAGAGGGATGCAAGGTCCTGTGTGATGTCTCCTCACTGAGGCCCACCTGCTTTGTCCACAGCCCATGGAGGTACAGGAAGGCTACGGCTTCGGGTCAGGTGAGTGGGTCCGCCTGGTAGGTGGGAGAGCTCGTGTCCCAGGTCCACCCCAACCTGTGTCCTTTACTGTGTTCTGAGCAGATGACCCTTATTCAAGTGCAGAGCCCCATGTGTCAGGGGTGAAGCGGTGAGTGTGGCTGTCCTTTGGTGAACATAGGGCAGGGTAGTCCTAGGGACAGGGGTCCTCATGCCAAGCTGCACTCACAGGTCTCGCTCAGGTGATGGTGAGGTGAGTGGCCTCATGCGCAAGGTGCCACGGGTGAGCCTCGAACGCCTGGACCTGGATCTCACGGCTGACAGCCAGCCACCAGTCTTCAAGGTCTTCCCAGGCAGCACCACTGAGGATTACAACCTCATTGTCATTGAGCGAGGTGCTGCAGCTGCTGCTGCTGGACAGCCTGGGACTGCGCCCCCTGGGGCCCCTGGTGCCCCACCCCTGCCAGGCATGGCCATCGTCAAGGTGAGCCTGCCCCAAGGGACCATGGCCGGGTTGTGAATGATCCCTGATGCCCAGATGGGCATCCCACTGCATACCCCTTGCCTCCTTGCAGGAGGAAGAAACAGAGGCTGCCATTGGAACCCCACCTGGTGCCACTGAGGGCCCCGAGACCAAGCCTGTGCTGATGGCCCTGGCAGAGGGCCCTGGCGCTGAGGGCCCCCGCCTGGCCTCACCCAGTGGCAGTACTAGCTCAGGCCTGGAGGTGGTGGCTCCAGAGGGCACCTCTGCTCCAGCTGGTGGCCCGGGTGCCCTGGATGACAGTGCCACCATCTGCCGTGTCTGCCAGAAGCCAGGTGACCTGGTCATGTGCAACCAGTGCGAATTCTGCTTCCACCTGGACTGCCACCTGCCTGCCCTGCAGGATGTGCCAGGGTGCGAGGCCATGGGTTCTGCAGGGTGGAGGACTGGGCCAGGGCCTGGACAGCCCCTCATTCCCTCTCCCCTCCAGGGAGGAGTGGAGCTGCTCTCTCTGCCACGTGTTACCTGACCTGAAGGAGGAAGATGGCAGCCTGAGCCTGGATGGTGGCGACAGCGCTGGTGTGGTGGCCAAGCTCTCGCCTGCCAACCAACAGGTGAGTGTGGGGCCCACTCCCTTGGTTTGGCCAGCAGCCCCCCACCTCCCCACGGCTCTGATGTCTACATAATGCCTATAGAAGTGTGAGCGTGTCCTGCTGGCCCTCTTCTGCCATGAGCCCTGCCGGCCCCTGCACCAGCTGGCCACTGACTCAACCTTCTCCCTGGTGAGTTCTGGGACTTGGAAGGATGGGAGGTACAGGGGTGCTCAGCATCACCTTCATTCTGTTCTCTGCCTGCAGGATCAGCCCGGGGGCACCCTGGACCTGACCCTGATCCGAGCCCGCCTCCAGGAGAAGCTGTCCCCCCCCTACAGCTCCCCCCAGGAGTTTGCCCAGGACGTGGGCCGCATGTTCAAGCAGTTCAACAAGCTGACAGAGGTGAGCCGGTGGAGGTGTGGGTGGGGTTGGGAGCAGGGAGGTCAGAGAGCTAGGACCCATCCATTATAATTTGCTGGGCAGGACAAGGCGGACGTGCAGTCCATCATTGGCCTGCAGCGCTTCTTTGAGACTCGCATGAATGAGGCCTTCGGTGACACCAAGTTCTCCGCTGTGCTGGTGGAGCCTCCGCCGCTGAGCCTGCCTGGTGCTGGCCTGAGTGCCCAGGACCTGTCCAGTGGCCCTGGTGATGGCCCCTGAGGCTGGGCACCCCCCTGAGCCAGCCCAACCTGGCTCTGTTGTCTATCCCATCACCCCTCCTCCCTCTCCTGTTCCTCTTGCCTCTGGTGGTCTGGCTCCCACTCCTTGGTGGTCCATATCCTATCCCCTCACAATATGGTTTTTACTTCTGTGGATTTAATAAAAAGTTCACCAGTTAATCAGGCCTTGGTTGGTGGAGGCAGTTGTCCTGGGACCTGGTCTCTGCCTGCATCAGTTCCTCACCAAAGTCCTGGTCAATAGGGGTGTGGCACTTGTCTCTAGCCATCTGGGTGTCCAGGGAGTGGGGAAGAGCATCCCTCCTGGGCCCTTCCCGATACGAGGAGTGCCTAGGTGGGTAGGGGTGATCTCACAGTAGGTGGGCAGACCCAGCATAACCCGTTGGTAGGCAGGGTGAATTCCCAGGTATATGGTGTGTGGTGGCCACTCTTCCAGGTGCTTCCTGGCTGGGGTGTAACCATTTCTCATAACCAGACAGGGTATCACAGCTGGGTGGGCTGAGACTCCCACTGGGCTGAGCCGAGTTGGGCACTGTATCCCTGGGAGACAGGCCTGGACTTGTAGCATCCTACCAAGGTATCTGGGGACCCTACCATCTTGGGAATGATGGTATTGAGACCAAGATGTTGGAGGACCAGAAGGAGTGCTGAGCCAATGCCTTTACCTCCCAAGTCCTGAAAATCCTGGGTGGGCTTGTCCTGTCCAGCCCTGCCCAAACCTGGAAACAAGCTAGCCTTCCTTACCTCATACCCTGACACACTAAACCTTGGCTGAATGATTCCCACCTCAAGGGACCCCAGCCTGACCTACAACAGGGCAGTCACACAGGCCCAATAACTAGTGTTCAATGTCTTTTATTACAGAAGGTATAGTGAAAATGATGGGCCATCCTCCCTGGGGTAGGGGGTAGGGGGTCAGTCCCTCCGAAGGTTCTTGAGCCGCTCCTCGAGGTCTGCATCTGCATCAACTAGGGCAGAGGCTGCAGCCTCTGCTTTCTTCCCATTGGCGGCCACGCTGAGCGAGCCTCCAGTGGATGGGAGGTCTGCAGAGAGTGGGAGTTAGGAAGAGAGCCTCTGCAGAAAGGAATAATGCTGGGAGAGGAAGGGTTGGGCTGGGGCGTGGGTGGGACAGCCCACGGTTTGAGCACTCACTTGATAGCTCATCTGTCAGGCTCAAGCCTAGCTCATCCAGCACCTGGGCTACAACGGCATCACTAGGTAAGAAAACACAACTCTGAGGGTCAAGTACACGAAGGCCAGGCATCCATCCCCACCCCCCGACCCGGTGTCTCCAAACCTCTCCTCTTCATCGTCCTCATCACCCATGGCATCGTCGATGGCGTCGTTCATCATCTCCTCCTTCATGTCCATGATCTCCGCCTGGCGCTCAAACTCCATCATGATCTTCTGGATCTGGGGCAGTTTCAGCTGGAAGTGGGAGGAGGGTGAGTCTGGTCCCTGAGGTTAGCCGGGGTAGGGAGGGGAATCGGGAGAGGCGCACCTGTCTGTTCATGGTGCCCATGGCCTTGGTGACGCCCTTCATGGCTTGCGCCATTGAGTTGTTAGACTTGAGTGTCTGGATCTTGAGGGACACAGCTTGGATGTTGGCTCGCATCAACACAAACTTACGCACGTACCGCCGCGTGCGTACCAGGTCTTTTGCCATGATGCGCACGGCATCCTGAGGAGTGAACAGAGGTGGCAGGGAGTGAGCCTTGGGAGTATAACTCACTCCCATCTCACCATTCCCGCTGAGGCTTTCAGAGTCTGTGTGCTAAACCTAGTGGCCACTTCTCCCTCGTGCCCTAATGCCTCTTGGGCCACCACTGCATAGACTCCTCTGTAAGCTTCTCATTTCTCTGATCAGAAGTCCTTTTTCCTCCATGTCTAAAGTCAACAGCCATTCCTGAATTCCTATCCTGGCCAAAGAACATCTCTCCCTCTACCTCACACATGCCCACACCTCAGCTTCTAAATCCTGAAGTACTTAACATATCTAATGCTCAGCTTGTGACTTCCTACCAACCCAAACCTCTTTCTTGCCTTGCCTGTCCCAGGAACGGGCACCTCTCAAATCTAGCTGCTCAGGCCAAAACTTATCACCCATCAGAGGCTTAGCTCCCTCCTAGTTCAGGGTGTGTCCGTATCTTTTCTCACTGGCCTCCGGGGCCTCCTGATCACGTCTCTTTTTTTTTTTTTTTTTAAATTTAATTTTGTTGTGAGGAGGAGGTAATTAGGAGAGTTTTGTTTTTTAAGAGGAGGTATTGGGGATTGAGCCCAGGACGTCATGCACACATTAAGCATGTGCTCTTGAGCTATACCCTTCCCCCGACCTCATCTCTTGAAATAAATCCTTTGACTCAGTTTAGCTCCCACTGTGGTCCACAATTCCCAGGAGCCTGGCCTACACCCACCCCTCTGAGCTCACCTACCACTCTCTTTATCTAACATTATTGTTGCTCCATCTGTTTGATAAACTTGACGATTGGATCTTTACAAGCTCACTCTCTTAACTACTTGAGGTTTGCCTCTATTAACTCCTCAGAGGCAGACTTTTAGGACCCTGAAACTAGGGAAGCCCTGCTCACCCTTCACTCCATTTTCCTAGAAGCACCTACCTGTTGTTTTTTTGTCTGTCCTTTTTTGCCACAGTCAGTGTCTGACCAAGCAACAGCACCTAGCCCTGTGTCCCAGCCCCTGCCCAACTGAGCTCACCATCTGGCCCTGCTTGGCCATTTTCTTGATGTCTGCGATGATTTTCTTCTCCTGGGTCTCTAGCTTCTGCCGCTCACGATCCAGCTCTCGCATGGCGCGGTTCAGGGCACGCTGGTTCTGCCGCAGCAGCTCTTCTGGTGTCTTCCGGCGCCCAAACAACAGGTCCATGGCCACGGGAGCCCACTGGTGTGCTGGAGACAAGTGTGAAGCCTAGATGCAGGGTGGCGTGGGGCGCAGGGAGGCAAAGAGGCAGAGCTGGGGTCACACTGGAACATGGGGTAGCCCCGGGGACATGAGTGGGGACAAGACTTGAAAGTCATCCACAAGGTACCCGCCCCAGCCCCTCCTTCATTACAGTGCCCCGACGGAGGTTCAAGGCTTCAGCCTCCCTCTCCAGACCCTAGGATGAAGCCCTGGAGCCTCCGGGGAACCAAGACTGGAGGTGGATATGTGTGGATACACTAGGTCATTTGGAACCCTGAGCACCAACAACAGGGAAGTTAAGAGGGTCCTGACAGAAGCGCAGGCTCGGTGGAGGCCCAGAGTACCAAAACTAGGGTGGGTGTGGGGGCTCTGAAGCTGACAGCGAGTGGGTAGATTCGGATTGGAGGTTCTGAATGCTGAGGGACTCTGGGTGCGGAAAATATGGCTGGGGGTGGTGGGGACCCCTGTACTGTGGACGGGATTATACGTGTTGGACGCCTTGCTCTCCCAGGGAAGCCTGGGGGGGACAGCTGGGGGCCCTGAGCACCGCAGGCAGGACGGCGTAGGGGACCCAGATGATGAGGCAGAGTCCTAGGAAGGGGCGAGGCCCTCATACGCCACCGCCCACACACCCACCCGGGACCCGCGCCCGGGCAGAGGCTACTCACCGGAGCTGGGACAGGGACTCGCTTCCGTTTCCGGGTCACGCTCCGCTCCTCTCGGATCTCTGGAGCGCCCACCAACGACAGCCCCTCGGCTCGGTCGCCTCGGCCGTCGCCGCCGTTTCCGGATTACAGGACCTGACGTCACACGCCCCGCCTGGAATGCTGGGAGGGGACAAGAGCGCGCGTGCGCACACGCCCAGGACAGGCCGACACCCATGCGCATGCGCATCAGCTTCCGTTTCACTGCCATAGGCTCCGCGTTCCACAGGTTCAGTTCCCGCCTGTAGGAGTTACGTCTGGCGTTCCGATCCCCGCGGAGCTGATGCACCTTCGGTCTAGCCACCCACGAGGTTCCGCATCCCACCACGTCGCCCACTGTAGGGCCCAGCTCATCTAAGGGACCCCGGCCTCCAGTGCTTTTGGACCCCAGGCACCTGGCAGCACCAGGCAGGGTTTTACTCCACTGGCCCCCTCACGGTAGAAGGGGGGCAGGGCAGGAGTTGGTGCGGGCTTTCCACTATGCTGCCTCACTGGGCAAGAAGTCACTGGTTACTGGATCCTGCCCCTCCCTTGTCCCAGGGTGGGATTCATCCCACTCAGCCTGTCACCACTCCTGGGGCTGCCCTAGGCACTGGGCAGCCTGCTGAGGGGTGCCCCAATACCACACGTGACCAAAGAACTCCCATCACTCTTGCTGCAGCAGCCCTGGTGGACATCACCTGCTCCTCCCACCCCACAAAAGGAAGAGGCAGAAGCCATGCAGTAACATTCCCCTTTAATAGCCTGGTGGGACCTCCAGTGGTGTAGGGGTGGGGTGCTGGGTCCCCAGCCACCCAGTCCCCTTGGCCACCCACCCCAGAGCCCAGAGTAGGAGGGCTGGATAGCACCCAGCGGGGGGCTAGACAAGCCAATTCATTTCCCATCGCTGAGCGGGTCGGGGGAGGCAGCGCCGACCGTAATCACATGGTGGTTAAAAAAAAAAAATAACTAGGAGCGGGTGGCAGGGAGGGGTGGCAGGCCAGGGCATGGGATTTCCCCACTGACCGCCCCATGCCCCCCACCTGTGGCCCCCAATAAATATTTGCAGGGGATGCCAGGGCTGATGGCCCTGGCAGGGGCAGGTCTGCGCCAACCCTATTTCAGGCAGCGCTCGAAGTAGGTGGAGCCGATATAGCCACCCCGCATGGAGCGCTGCACATTCTGCTCAAACAGCCTCCGGTTGTTCTGCAGGACCTCGGCGGCCTCCTTGTTCAGTGGGTCTTCAGGGTTGGGCTCCTGTGGCCAGTATGGGTGGGGGTCAACAAACCCAAGGGGAAGAGGGCCAACCTCCACCCCTCCTCAGCCCCCTACCCCTACTCACCAAGAAGAGATACTGCAGGCCATAAATTATGGAGTTTATCGTAAGGACTGGCTTCCAATCCTCTCTGTGGGCAGAGAGCATCATGGTCAGGGGCTGGTAAGTGGGCCGTCACCACAGGCCCTGTTGGGACCAGGCAGGTCGGGCCCAGGGCACAGGATAGTGTAGATGTGAGAGGCTAGGGGAAGGGTGCAGAGAACAGGCCAGGGAGAAAGCCAAGGTCAAACCACCAAAAAGAAAATGTGGCGATGAAGAGACAGAGGGACACAGACCACAAGTGGGATAGAAGGGACAGAGACTGGTGCAGTACAAGGCCATGAGGGGAGCTGGGCAGGCAGGATTAGGGGAGCAGTGGAGGGCTCATTAATGCCCTCACCTGAGGATGTTGAGGCAGACGTTGCCCTCGAGGTCAATGTTGGGGTGATAAACCATCGTCTCACACTTCACCTTGGGGGGGTCATGCGGGTAACCCTGGCCCACCTGGCTCCAGGAAAAGAGAGGGGAGGTGGATAGGTGTCCAGGCAGTGCCTGGCTGAGGCCTCAGCTGTTGCTTCCTCAGCCCCAGGAGCCACCGCTGCCCACCTGGGACTTACCTTAAAACTGAACACAAACTTCCCACTCTTATAGAAACCCTGTGAGGGAAGAGAAGAGGAGTTAGGACCCTTTCCTACAGGCGAACCAGGTATCCCTACTTCAGGTGGGACCACCTGCTTGTGCCTGGGAGTCCAGTTGAGTGCGCCCTCACCTCATCAGGACAGATAACCAGCTTGAAGTTGAGGAGGTCGTCTGGATCTGAGAAGCTGATGTCACAAGTCTTGGGCAGATTCAGCTCGTTTATGTCTGGGTTTGCACAGCAGAAAAGGGAAACAAAGAAATGAAAAGGGAGAGAGGAGGGTGCTCAGGGCAGGTGCAGGTGCCAGGAGAGCCCCTACTGCTTCCTCCAGGACCCTCAGGGCTCTTTCCTGGGCTATGGGCCACATCTCCAACCCTCTCCTTACTCCTTCTGCTCCCCAGTCTCCAGGCAGGCTTCTCTGGATTTACAGTACACCCTCAATGTGCATCTTCAACTCTGGGCCCAGGGTAAGCTCCAACTCTTCTGAATCCACAGCCCTAAGTCCCATAACCCAACAGCTGGGACCCCCCCGACCAATTCCCCAATGTCCCTACTCCCATGTGGCCCCCAGGAGCCTCTGACAACCCCAAACCCAGGATCCCTGGCCATAGCCTCCACTATCTAGTGGAGACCCACCTGTCTGCCCAAACTCAAGGACCCTGTCCCCACCACATACCCTAAATAAATCATCCCCCAACCAAACCCTGGTCCCCACTGTCCATCTACTATTCTCTCTGCCTGTCATCCCAAACCCAGGTTCCCATCTGACCCTCAGATCTGTAAGTCTCCAGCTCTCCTACCCTATACTACTCTGATTATAAGATTATCAGCATCTCCAGCATGATGGTCTAAACCCAACCTTACTCTTACTTCTAATCTCTGGTACACACTGTCGTTCCCTCCTTCTCCTGTCACCCCGAAACCCAAATTGCCATGTGACCCCCCGAATCCCAGGCCCCGGAACCTACTTCACCTTCTCTGACTCTCAGATTCCCAGTGACCCCAGCATTAATACGCTGAATCTTCTCCCACGTCAACCCCCCCATCGCCAGCCCCCATTAGCCCTATATCCTGTGCCTGTCACCCAGGTTCCTGTCTGACCTCCTGACTCTTGAGAGTCCCCGGTAACCCCTCCTCCACCGCCTGACCCTCAGATTCTTGGTCCCTAATTTCAGACGCCTGGCTTTTCAAATACCCTCCTCGGTCCCCCCCATCTCTGACCGTCCACTGACTGTATTACCAGTCCTGATCCCCCAATACCCAAGCCCTGATTTCCGACCTCTCACATCCGCGGCCCCCCATTTCTGACATCTCTGACCCCTGGCGACCGCATTACCCCACACCTGACTTCTACATCACCCCAACCCAGGCGCTGATCTCCGACCCCCCACCCCATCTGCCGACCCCCTACCCTTCTGAATCCGCAGCTGTGCCGCCGACGCCTTCTTGCTGCTGCCCTTGGTGCCGCCCGCCGACTCCTCCTCCTTCTTCTGCTGCTTCAGCGAGAACAGCTTGATCATCCTGCCGCCGCCGCCGCTGCCGCCGCTGCGGGGCCCGGGACCCCGACCACCCGGCCCCCCGCCGCCGCCCGCGCCGCCTCCGCCACTCGGACCCGCCGCCGCGGCCTCCTCGGCTGCTGCCGCCGCCCGCCCGGCCTGCCGCGCCGCTCCGCTCCGCGCCCACCGCGCGGCCCGCGTCGGCTCCCGTAGTCCGGCTCCGGCCTGGCCCGGCGCCTCGGGCTCGCTCGGCGGCGCTCGGGCCCACTCGGCTGTTCTCGGGCCCGCTCGGCCCCGCCCCCACCCGCCGCTCCTTCCTCCCACTGGCCCGCTCCGGTCTCAGGCTTAGCTGAGGTTGCCGACGCGGGGTCCTTAGGCCGCGCTGCTGGCCCGCTCACTCGCACCCTCCGCGAGGGGGGTGCGGTTCGAGGTGGAAAGGGGAGGCGGGGGCCGCGGTGATGGCGGCCCTGTATTGGAGGACGGTGGGCTTCCGCGGTAACAGCAGCTTCGGCGGGGAGGTCCGCAACGGCCTTGGGCGCCCCACCACTTCGGGTATTTCCGCCGCCTGCCCGCTTCGGCTCTTCCCGCCCGGCCTGCGGTGTGCGCCTGCGCAGCCGCCGCCGCCCTGTGTAGCGCCCCGTTGGGACTTGGGGATCGGGCTCCTTCGGCTCGGCTCGGGTATTTCCGTTAGTGCGGGCCGTCCCGCGGTCACTTCCGGGGACGCCTTGGGGTCTTGGGAAGGGGCGGTGCCGCCGCCATCTTTAAGTGGGGCAGATGTGGTCGCTTTACTTGCGGGTTCAGCCATTCCCACTTGCAAGCGTGCAGACGGCGTCGGAAGTGGGACAGACGAGATAGTTGCCCCCGGAGGTCACAGAATGAGGCTGGGTGATCGTTGCGGGCCAGAGCCTGGGCAAGGGCAAGGGCGTGGGCCAGAGCCTGGACAAGGCCAGGGGTGTTGCCCAGAGGGTGCGGGGTGCAGCACATCCCATCGCAAACCCAAAGAACCCGCTCGCGGAGACTCTGGTTGAGGTAAACTAACAAATAAAACATGCATTGTACCGGAGAGTGGTAAGCACTGTGGAGGTTTATACGGGCTGACAGTTGGAGGACGGAATGTGGGGCGGCGCCGCTCTCGGCGCGAGTCGTAAGTTCCAGCGGAGGCGTCCTACGACCTTCGCCTTCTGCGCCAACGGTGTGGGCGGGCCAGCCTCCGCTCCAATCAGAGCTCAGCCTGCCTCGCCGGGCTGGAGGAAGCGGTGTCGAGCGGGTCTGCGACTTCTGTCTGTCAGGCGGTTAGCGGCGTTCTGACGGCGGTTCCCGGCTAGGGGCCCGGCTCTGCCCTTCAGCTCAACCCCGTCCGAGTGAGGCTCCTGCCCATGTCCCATCCCGTCACTGGGGCAACGTGCCACCAGGGAAGATCGCCTGGAGCACTGTGGGAGTAGTCCCGGCAGCCCAGCCTGGCCTGCGGTGGGGGCGGGCAGGCGCGTCCTTGGCTTTCTCTTGGCGAACGACCCCGGCCCCATCCTCATCCCGGAGAGTCGTCTCCAACTCTTGGGGTTTTGGTTTGACGTCCATCCCGGCCCCAGCCTCCTCGGAGGCCTTGCGTGGGTACCCTCGGCGTCCTTGGCCCCGTGGACTGAGCCCAGCCGTGTCTGTACAGCTGTCGCCCCTTTTGGCCCTTCCGTTCTCCATCCACCATCCCAGGCGCCCCCTTTAGCCCTCTACTCGTCCTAGCTATACACTCCCTTGAGAGCTGAGTGCTGGAGAGGCGCCGAGGTGAGGATTAATACCCAGAGCTGATATGATTGCAACCATCCCAGGGGGTCTCACGCTTCAGACATGGTTGATCCTGGGACCCACAGAGCCCCTTCAGACTTAATTTCTCTCTTCCTCTATCCCTTCCTCTCCATTCTTCTCACCTGCTCTGCTCTTGCTGCTGCTGCTGTTGATGATTCTTTTTTGTATAGGACGTCTCCACATGAGAGTTGATGACCATTCTGCAGTTTTCAGCCAAAGCCTCCGGTGGTTTCTGTTGCCCAGTCTGATTCATGTGTGCATTCTCGGGCCAGTTGCTGAGGCCCTTTAATTAAGGTCCCATCTAGGGATGTGATATTCACTGCCTGGAAAGGTGACACTGGAGTAACCAAAGCTAGACTTGTGTGATATCTGATCTTGTGGCTTCCCCGCCATCTGGTGGGGAAGACTTGAGCATGCAACAAAGTGCTGGGCAGAGGGGGCCATGGTGTCCAGACCAGGAAGGAGGCAATAGCCTAACTGGGGCAGGATTGGAAGTGGTGCAGCTAAGCTGTATATTCCTTGTCACTCTCATGGCAACCCAAGTGGCAGAGAGGCACAGGTGGCTTGGGTGGCAAGGGTGCCTGTAGCCCCTGGGCCTGCAGCCTCTTAGGAGGCAGCACAGGGTTCAGCATGTGCAAAGGCCTGAGGGAAGCTGGGGCCAGTACCTTGGAGAGACTAGGCAGAACGTGCTGGGCGAGTTGTGAGGGTGGAAGTGCATCTCAGGGTGGTAGAGTAGCCTCTGGGAGTGGGAAGAAAGGGTCTGCTTTGGGAATGAGGGACCAGGAGGTGGCAGGGAGTGGAGGTTGAGTGCTGTGGGCATCCAGGCTGGAGATGGATGGCTGGGATCAGAATGGAGCTCAGGGGTGAAGAGAATTGGATAGATTTGGGAGAGAACAGTATGGGCTCAGGTACAGACAGTCCAGGGACAGGGTGGCTGGGCACTGTTGTAGCTTTCTTGGATGACCAGTGCTTGGGTATTCCTCCCATGGCTCTGGCCAGGTGGGGCCGAGTGGTCATCTGTCCAAGCCCTCAGCGCTGCTCACAGTATGGTAACAGTTGGGTTTTCAACCTGCAGCCACATAACTAGAGTGCAGAGGTGTCCCAGGCCATCTGCAGAAAGGAGCTCTCATGGGCAGCTTTCACATAGCTGTTCATGGTTATTTCTTTTCGGCTGGTCTGGCAGGTAGGTCCATGGACTTCTCACAGCTTCTGGTGTGGGGCCCTGGCTGAATGTCTCCATGTTTTTCATGTTTGTCCTGATTTTTCCTGTGTGGAGTATCATGTTTTTAAGTAGCTCTATCTGCACAGATTTCCCTTCATGTTCTTCACAACATGAAGGTGATCAAAGATGACAGCTTTCTTGTTCTTTTTGTTTGTGATTATAAAAATCACACAATCTTGTAGAAAGTCCACATTACAGGATTTATAAAGTTCTGGCAACATTCCTCCAACCGGAGACCACTAGCTGACTCAGTGTTCATTCATGTGTCTTCCTTGATGCAATACTCCCAGCCTCTCCCCACCTTCCTCTCCCTTCTGATTTTACCTATCCCAGACCAGGTTTCTTAGAATCCCCTTTGTGGTCAGAGAGAAGAGTGAGTGCTGTCAAAGGGCCCAGGGGACCTCCGGCCCTCCCCTGCCCTGGATTGTGCCACACAGGCGTGCCCCTGCAGGAGGAAGTGCTGGCTTTGCCAGAGACAGTGGAGGCCAGAGTGGCTCTGGTCCTGGATGGGACTAGGCCAGCAGGGAGGTGGAGAGAGGAAAGGAGTAGGGAGGGGAGGAAGGGGAGGAAGGGGGCTGAGGCAGGGAGCATACCTTCCCTAGCATGATGGGTGGAAGCCCCTGACTCAGGCTGGCTTGTCTTTCCCTGATCCAGGGCCAGTCTTGTGGAGGTCAAGGTGACTTACAGTGGCCAGGGAAGGTCCAGCTGCACTTCTGGAAGAAGCTTGGACACACAGGCCTGGAAAGGCTGTTCCTGGAACTGTCTAGGACAAGGGCAGCCTGACATCTGCCTAAAGTGGGGTTTAAGTCCCAAGCCAGACCCTGCTGCATGAAGACCCCCTCTTTGGAACTGCTTCTTACCCCTTGTCTCTGGCACTAACAGCACCCACTGGTTGGGTGGGGGGCTGTGTCAAGAGCCTGAGCAATGGGATGGAAGAGGAAGATAGGGCAAAAGAAGCAATGGCATAGGAAAAGGCTGGAGGATTCTAGAGATACCTGCCCTCGAGTCTGCAGGATAGTGAACATGCACTGGCAGCGTCTGTCGGTTTTTATGTAAGCTGCTGCCAGCTGTTTCCTGACTTGCTATGGAATGTACTCCTGATGAAGACCTCCCAGTGTGCGGGGCCAGGGAGGGGCGAGAACGGCCCACAATGGGAACGATCACTAGAGGGCTGTGGAACTGGCCCTGAGCCTGCAGCCAATTTTGGTTCACAGACTGGATGCCGTCCCATCCTAAGCTCCCCCCACCCCCATCACCTGCGGGTAGTAAACATGTGGGAATGGGGGAAAGCCCCACAAGAATATGAATTCCCAGATACAACCTTGAAGCTTTTACACCTAAGAAATGCCTTCCTAGGTTTAAAATTTCATGAACACATCCTCAGGCTGGCTCCAGCCTGCTGGGCACCAGTTTGATAATTCTGCTGTGCCTGATGACCGCCAGCTGGGGAAAGCTGTGCCAGCCCAGGTCCTCCCCTGGCAGTCGCCTTGGCCAGCGGAGATATGGGTCAAAAGCAACATGGACAAACAGCACAGGAGTCCCTGTGCAAGGGTGGCACCCCAAGACCTGGGCAGGCGCTGCCCGAGGGGCCACCACTGCAGGGGGCCATGGCTGTTACTGGAACTGTGTGGTTGCAGAGGAAGTGGTGGATGGGTGAGGTAGGCAGAAAGGAAACCACGCGGACAGGGAGGCACCGACTGGGTGAAGATCCAGACGCAGATTCTGCGTGCTGTTTATTGAGCACCTACTGGTCGCCAGGCCCTAAGAGGATGGGCTGGTACCCATGCCATCGCAGGCCTCACAACAAACCTGTGAGGTAGGTATTCTGCACCCAGGCTCCTGCACAGAGGACCAAGGTGAAGGCAGAGAGTGGGTGCAGCCGGCACTGGCTTTACTCCGCGCTGTGGACACGCTGGTGCTGGATGAGCTTGGTGCTCTGGTGGAAGCGGCGGCCACAGTCCTGGCAAGCGAAGGGCTTCTCGCGCCTGTGGGTGCGCAGGTGCTGTGTAAGCGTGGGCCTCTGGCGGAAGGCCTTGCCGCACTCAGGGCAGGCGTAGGGCCGCTCGCCCGTGTGGATGCGCCGGTGTTGTGTGAGATTGGCGTGCTGCCGGAAGCTCTGGCCACACTCCGGGCAGGCGAAGGGCCGCTCGCCCGTATGGATGCGCTGGTGCTCGGTGAGCCTGGAGACCTGCGTGAAGCCTAGGCCGCACTCGTTGCAGTGGTAGGGCTTCTCGCCTGTGTGCGTCCTCTGGTGGCGGGTGAGCTTCAGACGCTGGCTGAAGCGCTGGCCGCACTCCGGGCAGGCGAAGGGCTTCTCGCCTGTGTGGACGCGCAGGTGCTGCGTGAGCGTGGGCCGCTGGCGGAAGGCCTTGCCGCATTCGGCGCAGGTGAAGGGCCGCTCGCCTGTGTGGATGCGCCGGTGCTGCGTGAGGTTGGAGCGCTGCCGGAAGCTCTGGCCGCACTCTGCACAGGCGAAGGGGCGCTCGCTGCTGTGTACGCGCCGGTGCTGCAGCAGCACTGAACGGCGGCCGAAGCGCTCGCCGCACTCCACGCAGCCGAAGGACTTGTTGCCAGTGTGCACCGCCTGGTGCTCCAGCAGCACGGCACGCCGAGCGAAGCTCTCACGGCACTCGCTGCACGGGAAGGGGCCTGGGGGCTCAGGTGCGCCTGGAGGCGCGGGAGGTGTCGCGCCGGGGCCTGGGGGGTCGCCGTGGATGCGTTGGTGCTGCAGCAGGTTGGAGCGCTGCCGGAAGCTCTGGCCGCACTCGGAGCAGTGGAAGGGCTGCTCGCCCGTGTGCACGCGCCGGTGCTCCTCCAGGCGCGCGCTGCGAACGAAGCCCTGGCCGCAGTCGCCACACACGAACGGCCGCTCCTCGGTGTGAGTAAGCTGGTGGCGCAGCAAGTGCGAGCTCCGGCTGAAGCTGCGGCCGCACTCGCCGCACACGAACGGCCGCTCTCCCGTGTGTATCTTCTGGTGCCTCAGCAGGTTGCTGCGTTGGCTGAACACCTTCCCGCACACGTCGCAACGGCCACCTCGCACGGCTCCACCGCCTGTGCTGGGGCGACCCCGACCCCGGCTCCGGCCCCTGGGGGCGCGCCAGCGAGCAGTGGCCAGCCCCGGGCCCACGCCCTGGCAGGCGTCATTGGTGAGGCCCTGCTCAGCTACTGGGCCGCTAGGGAGCACAAGCGCTTGTGAGAAGCCACCTTCGCGGGAGGGCGATTCGAGTCGGCCCCTGAGGCTGGCTACGCCGAGGTCCCAGGGGATGTGGAGGTGGGGGCTCACAGTGCCCGGGCCAACAGAAACACTGTCCATCTGGAGTGTAAATCCTGCATTGCACAAGGAGACCCCTCACTCATGATGGAACCCACTTGTCCCCGGACCCACTCCAGCCCTGGGGAAAGGGTATCAAGTAGAGCAACCTGAATCTGACCAAGGAGGCGGGACAGACGTGGTGCTGCTGGGGCGGGGATTCTATCCAGGCAGGCTTTCCTAAGGAGGTGACAACTAGACAGAACCTTGCCGGAGGTGGAAGACTGAAAAGCTGGGGACGACCTCTGTAGATCTGACTTGGGTTTGCAAAACTGCCTTTCTGGAAGGGCAAAAGTGGGGCAGGTGGCCACTGCACTGTCTAGGTGGTGATGGTTGCCACAAATGCAGAGGAGTGGGTTGGTCTGAGGGAGGCTGAAAAAGTGGAGCCAACAGGAAGGGAATGAGGGACGGGAGGGAGGCAGGGGATACAGGCGCCAGGACTTTTGCCTGTGGTGCCTTGCCTGAGATGCCCACGGGGCGTCTGAGGGACCGACACCATGTGCAGGCTGTGTGGCACAGAATTTAGGGGCCCAGTCTTCAGAGAAATGTGAACGTGGGTGCCATGGCATGTACATGGCACATGGAGCCCTGGGCCTGCCTGTGATCAAAGAGGGGTGGGTGTCTGGAGGAAAGGAGCAGGTCTCAGCCATGCTGTAAGCAGGCCATCATCCGAGGCTGGGTGAGGGAGGAGGTGCGGGCGGAGGCAACAGACAAGGAGGAAGCCCCGAAGAAGTTAAACCAGGGAGACTGAGATAGCAGCAAGGGCTTCCGTAGGTGACAGAAAACGCGTATGCTGTCAAAGAAAACTCAGACAAATTATACTGCATCAGAGGCAATCATTTGTGCTCAGCAAAAACAACCTTGGAGTCAAAAAATGAATGACAAACTGAGAAACTCTCCAGAGGCAAAGGGCCAGTTAACAAAAGTAAACGGCGCCCACCAATCAACAAGAAAAACCAACGACCTGACAAAGGACAGGAAGAGGAAATGTAACTGAGGCTTAAATCCCTTAAAATACGCCCAGTCCCCTCCTAATAAGAAAACCGCGTCTTAGAGCCGTACTCCAGGAACCTAGGCATCTGTGTGCATTGCTGGTGAGCATAAACAGAAGCCAGGGTGGCAAAATACATCAAAATGACAAATTTCCCACAATCTGATCCAGCAATTTCACTTCTAGGTACTTCTCTGACAGTTGTGTTTCCCCCGTGGGAAATGACCTGTGTAGGTGGTTTCTCGGTTCTCACTGAAAAATGACCCAAAGGAATGTCAGTAGGAGTCTGGGCGGATAAACAGGGGTGCCCCTAGTGACCATACCCAGGCTCTACGCCGCTGTCCAGAGAGGGCGCTGGCTGCCATGTGTTGAGGTGGGAAGATGCCCGGAAAATGTCAGGTGTGGAACAGGTGAAGATTAAGTATGGATTTATGTTTTAAAGACCGGAAACGAGTATACGTCTGAATTTGTGTTTGTTTTTCTATACACAGAACCCTTCTGGAAGGACACACCGAAAACTGGTGATGCGAGCTGTTGGGAAGCAGGACTGTGTGACACCAGCAGGGGAGGGGCATTCCACTGTGTACTCCCTTGTGCCTTTTAAATTTCCTAACATGTAGATGTATGAGCTATTCAAAATGTTCTCATGATTGGGTGGGAGGGTACAGCTTAGAGGCAGAGTAAGTGTTTAGCATGCACGAGGTCCTGGGTTCAATCCCCAGTACCTCCATTAAATTAATAAAGTTGATTACCACCCCTTCCCCTAAAAAAAGGCCTGAAAAAACATTCTCAATGAAAACACTGGGTGCACAGAGGACGCTGAGTTGAGGGCAAGGGGAGACGCCTACAGACCTGATGGTCCAAGGGATGAATCTACATCCCTGAGACAAGGACCTTATGAGAAAGGAACGAGCTCAGACCCTAACTAATAATTAACAAGACACACAGCACGTGGGGAATTCTGGGTAACAATGGTATCTATTTGAATTTGTTTCATCCTGAAACAACATTAAAAACCACAATAAAGGTTTTGTTTTGTGTTTCTTCAAGGCATAAAGTCCACAAAGATGAAGAGAAGAGGAAACAAACAAAACCCCGACATTTTCTGCTCAGGAAAGCAAGTGGGAAATGGTAACTGTGGAGCAGACTGGAGAAGGTGAATATGAGCTAGCAGTGGAGAAAACTGACAAAAATCAACTTGTTTTACCCCAGAGGCTGGACAAGCTTAGGAGCTGAAGGTACCAGGTCCCTCGGGCCATGCAGGTGAAGCGGCAGGGTCCCTGCACAGAGCTGCCCTGGACTACGTCTGCACAGAATTCTGAGAAGGCTGTGGGCCCTGCTGCAACCCTGATCCTGGAGCCCTTCTCCCATCCTGGCAAAAGGCTGGGTTGAGGGTGGGAAGCTGCACTGAGGAAGTCGTGGGAGTAAGGGAGGTCACACTGGGTGCTGAGATGCCAGCCTCTCTCCTGGGATGCTGAAAAGAGGCTCGAAGTGCCTTCTGGGAACACTCAGAGGAAGGAACTGAAGATAATCCCAGCAAGGCTGACTCAAGGCAGCCCAGCCAGACTGCCCAATGAATCCTCCAGTAGCATCCACTCATGCACCCCCACCCTCTCATGTCCCCTAAGAGGTAGGTCTCCCCCATGTCCCTCCCTGCCCTGGTTAGTTGTCCTGGCCACTATGGCCCTCCTCCACCTGCTCAGAGCTGCCAAATTTGTGGTCCCCTGTCTTACACATAAGCAGACAACTTGGAGGAGTCAGAGACCATACTGGGAGAAGAAAGCTTAAAAAACAAGTTATTGTCATCCTCAGAAAAATAAGGAAAGACATTATAGCTATAAGTAACAACAGAAGGTCGTTATAAAAATGAACATTCAGGGAATAAAAACACTCCTGGAAAGGAAAACTATCATAGTAGGTAAGAAAATCTCAAATGAATGTCTGGAAGATGTAACTGAAGAAATTTTCTGGAAAACAGAGCAGAAAGAAAGGGATGGGGTATCACAACAAAGAGAACATTTGAAGACCTGTCCAAGAGGCCAATAACCAAGTAACAGGCATTCCAGAAATAAGAGAATGAAACAACAGAGGAGAAGGAAATCAAAGAAACAATTCAAGCCCATTTCCCACAACTGAAAAATGGAATTTCAGACTGAAAGGGCTCACCAACAGTGGTGATAAAAAAAGGTTTGAGACTGAGTTAATAATAAAAAAAAAATGCTTCATCCAGCCAAAATTCAATGCAACGTGGAGCATTAGACAAATTGTTCCTGCTACGTAACATATCTGAGAACAACCTCGTGCACCAAAGTTGACAGGAAGCTCTGGCAGGACAAGGGAGGGAACCAAGAAAGGAGGGTCCAGGGAACAGAGGAAGGGGAGGCTGTCTGGGTGACAGCAGATGGGGTGGTGTGGGAGGTGGATCACAGAGGGTCCCGGACAAAGCCTGACCCCTACGCTGTGTCAGGGTCCCTCTGCCTGCCCACCCTGTTCACTAACCTGCTGTTCTTGCCAGACCCCAACCCATCTACCCTGGCACCCATCAGTTGGATACCAGCCTGGAATCCGGGGGCCACCCAAGACAGCAGCACTGGGAGAGGATGGGGGCTTGGGGAACACAAGTCCTGCTCTCAGAGTTTTCACTGGTGGGAGCAGCAGCTGGAGGGGGCATGAGGTGAGTGGAGGGCTTGGCTTTTGAGGGCAGAAGATGCTAAAACAGGTTGAATGGGGCAGGGGATACCCAGGGGATAGAGGAGCTCACAGGCCACTTGAACAGGGCCAGGAGTGGGATGGACAGATGTGCTGCTGCCCATGCAGAGGGCCCTGTGTTACTCACCTGGGGAGAAGATGCTCCCAGCTTCCTCCTGCCACAGGGCCCCAGGGTGCTCCCTCCACAGGGGGCCCTCAGGCCCAGTCTCACTATGGGGAGAGGCCGGGTCCAGCGACATCCCACAGCCCTGCAACCACAGTGGTCACTGCACGTCTGTCTGGCTAGGCCCAGGGAGGAGCCTACCCAACCTCCACCCACTGAGGCTCCCAGCGCAGGGATGGGGCGTGGCTTGTGCTGGGCTCACCTGGGCCTCCTCAGGTAGGAGCGTGGAAGTGGCCTCCTGGGGGTTGGCTAGAGGCCCAGAATCCAGAAGCTCTGGAGAGGAAGGGTGGGGGGTCAGGTGGCCCAAGGGTGTCCCCTGCCCTGCTGCCCTCCTCAGTGGTGTGCCAAGTGCTGGGGTCCAGGTGGGGTGAGACCTGGGTGTAGACATGGGGCCAGGCACGGCAGGGAGGCTCTAAGGGCTGACACGGGAATGGCGGAGACTGTGGGTGGTCATGTCTGGCACCTGCCTGGGAGGCACACGAGAGAGGGACAGGCCCCTAGCACTTTGGGTCCTCCCCCAGCTGTGCCCACCCATACTCCAGCCTGCTGTCTGCTCCCCAGCAACTAGCTAATGTCCCCGGGGAGTGAACCCCACATGCCTCCCACATACAGAAACCCCAACAGCCAGCTCCGTGTCAACAGAGGACATGGAAGGATAGTCAGGCTTGGTGTGCAAGGGATAATGGTGTCCACTGGATGGGAGGGATGTAGGGTCCACTGATGCATGGGAACAGTTCCATCTGGCAGGTGACCGGCCCAGTGGGCTTCAGCCAAGATCCCCTGGTCCATCCACTAAGGCCCTGGGCCATGCCCACCTTGCCTGTCCTTACCTGGGTCCTCTGTAACCTCAGGCTCCTCTTTCATCCGAAGGCCCAGTGGCGACTCCTGTGTGGCCCCAGGGGGCATCTCAAGACCAGGTTCCGGAGTCTGAGGCTTGGTTTGATGGAGAGGCTGGAAGTCGGAGGGCTCCATCTTCTCTGATAGCACCTCCTGGCCCTGCACCTGGACTGTGACCTGGGGAGATGCCCCACCACCATCAGGAGCTCATGCAGAGATTTGGGCTGTATGCAAGCGTGGGGTCCATGGGCATACAGTCGATCTCGGGTCCCCAGGGGTGCTGACTCACTGGGTCTTCCAAGGACCCACGTCCACCAGGGACTGAGCCAGGAGTTGAAGGGGCCACCTATAGTTGCTCTCCTGCTGCCGACAACCAAGGCTGCCTGGTGCCCTCCTTCCCTCCTCACCCTGCTTCCCATGTCTGTGACTCCAGGTGATGTAGCAGTGGGCCAGTGATGCTGGCCTTGGAACCCTGTCTACCCTGACTGCTATGGTGAGCCCTTCCAAACCACAAGGGACCAATGTCTGGCTGGGTTCAGCACCCCCCAGCACAAGGCAGAGATGGATTCTGTTTCAGCTCAGGACCACTGACTCACCCATCTCCGGGGCCCTCCTGGCTCCCGGCGCAGCCCCTCGACCAGGGCAGCAGCCTCTTCAGGACTGCTTGGCCGCTGTCCCCGCACGCGGGCCTGGATCTCAGGCGGCAGCGCGCCCAGGAACTGCTCCAGCACCAGCAGCTCCAGCATCTGCTCCTTGGAGTGCACCTCGGGCCGCAGCCACTGGTGGCACAGCTCCCGTAGCCGGGCCAGGGCCTCTCTGGGACCCACTGCCTCCTCATAGTGGAAGTGCCGGAAACGCAGTCGAGCGGCCTCGGGGCCAGGATCCCACGGGGCGCCTTCACCCTCCTCCTCAGAGTCCTCCAGCTTCACCATGACAGGCCCCTCATCTTCTGGGGGTGTGTGGCCTGGGGAGCCCAGTGCTGCGGGCCTCATTGGAAAGACCAGGCCGGGGCTCTGAGGCTAGTGTCCACCCCTGGGGGAGGAATGGGATGAGGCTGCCGCGATGAGGACAGACAGTGGTGGCAGTGCTTATTGAGTGCCTATTGTATGCTGTGCTGTTCAGTCCTGAGACCTGCCCCGAGTGGAAGGCGGGTGAGGAAACTGAGGCACAGAGAGGGGGTCACACCAAGGACCTGTGGGACTGAGAAGCCCTTCAGGAGCCACCTGTGTCCCTGGCCTCTTTAGCTGGGCCTCTGCAGAGTCTCTGGTAGCCCCTGCTTCTTAGGCCCAGAAGACACCTCCTCTCTCCCCTAAATCCCACCTTTCTTCTACATGCACCACCTAATCCTGCCCTGCACCCTCTCCCTAACAGGTGAATGACACCTACACCACCACTACCGCTGCTGCCCCCGACGCCAGTCCAGCACTGCACCACCCAGCCTCTCACCAAGTCTCCTACCCTTCTGCTCCCAGCTCGGTTCCACAGGGCAGCCTCCCTCTACCTGCCCCACCCCACACCTGTGCAACGTCACCTGTGTGGCCCAGCCCCTAGACAGCATCCTCCCCCCATTCAGTCCCATTCTCTGAGCCCAACTTATCACAACATGCAATGCCCCATTATCTCCTCCATCTCCTGACTTAGGTGGAGCTAATAGGTAATGGGGGAGTTCCCAGGGGGAGGTACAAAGACCCCAAGAGACCACTGGACCCGGAGCCTGCAAGCAAAGTCACAGATTCTGATTCAGCCTATTGGCCATTTAACCTTGGCATGTCGCCAAGAGCCTCCGTGAATCACTATTTCTTCATCTGCAAAAGTAGGCAAGCCCTGCCCCCACCCTACTCCTGCAGCAGGAGGTAAGGTGCGAGCTTTGTGAAGAAGTCTGTTTATTAAGGGGGTGCATTCGACTTCGAGGGCCGCCTGATCCCGTGAGTCTAACCTTCGCTCCTCAAGGTTTCAAGTCAACTTGAAACCCTGGGAGAAAGTTGGGCCTCCCGTAAGCCGGCCAGCCCTGTGAGGTTTCCTAAACTACATTTACCAGAAGTCTTGGCAGGCACCTTCTGCTTTAGGGAACCGGGCAGGTCCGGGTGCCGCCATGGCAACGGGGGCGGGGCTGCCAGACTGTCGCCGTGGCAACGCGCAGTAATTGACGAGCCTCGCGCGACAGCGCTGGGCCGGTCCACGGGGAGAGCCCAGGCCCCTGCCCCGCGCTCCCGGCCCCACTGGGCCGCCGCCCCGGTCCCGCCCGAACGTTCCCGGTTGACGGGCCCCCGCCCTCACCTCCGCGCTCAGCGGGCCGGTCCGCGCTTCTGAGCATGCGCACTCGCCGATTCCCCCTCCCTGGCCGGACTAAGTCTCCCAGAATGCTCCACGCACCAGCCTGAGCGCCGCCTTGCCCTCCCCCCAAACTCCGCTGCTTCCCGGGGCAGTGTCGTTCGCAACGCTCAGGTCACACTCCGGGCCGCGTCTTCCCGCGCTCCCTTCCTCACGTCCAGGCGTCCAGGCGTCCAGGCGCCCGTCGACGCGCGCTAGCTTCTCAGGGGGCAATGGGCGGCAGCACCCTCTCCCTAACCGCGCATGTCCCCCATCACGTCTCCCTCAATTCTCTACGGGGCTTTCGAGGATTAGCAGGACTCTGCACCAATCACTGCCCTCGTCACGACACCGTCAGCCCCCCCCATCTCCATGGCAACCGCCTGCGGAGCCTGGGCCACCTCGTCTACCGCCCTCGGGACAGCAGGAGAGCCTCGCCCCCTTTTGCCCTGATAGAGGGGCTCGGCCCAGTCCTTTCCGGGGGGTGTGGTCGGTCCCCCTTCCGCGCTTGCGCGGGGCGGCGACGCTCCTTTGTGCTCGCGAGCGGTAGGCGGGCCCAGACATCTCCATGGTTACCGGTGGGCCGAGCCGTTGGTTTCCAGAGCAACCCTGGGTACCCACTAGTGTCTGAAAGAGGATGGGAACGGTGGGTTGAGGGCAGAGATGCCGAGCGAGAGGCAGTGAGGAGAGACAGACGCAGAGACTCGGGGGTAGGGGGTGCTGCGAGGAGAGACAGTAAACGTAAGTGAACAGACATAGCGACGGAGACACGGGCAGGACAGAAAGACATCGGAGAGGGATTCTACTCTCAGAGAGCTAGACAGTGATGAGAAGACAGAGGGTCAGAGTCAGGTCTGGGCAGACGTGTGGCAGAACAGTTAGCAAGACGGAGAGATATCAGGGCGGGATGGAGAGGAAAGGAGAGACAAAGAGGGAGAATAGATTTACAGCGACAAGATGTGAAGATCGAGATTCAAGGGACAGACAAGGATCAGGAGTACATAAGCAAGAGGAAGAAAGGGACAGAAATTAGAGTCACAGTAAAATGGATCGAGAGTTTTCAAAGGCTCAGAGAAGGGTGATAGACAGCAAGAAGAGAGACAGATAGAGCTGGAGGGACACTTGAGGAAAACTTGTCCAAAACTTGCCAATAAGACAAAAAAGATGACTGGAAGACTTCTATGAGTTCCCTAGCACGTCCTCTACCAAGCCTTTTTCAGGTCATCTGATTCCCTAAGCGAAGCAACTCTTTTTCACTTAACTGCTTTTGATCAGAGTCCAGATACTGTGACGTTGGATGCTAACTTGTAAAAGGCTGATAGGTTGTAAGTGCTTTCTGTCCAGTAGAAAAATGTACCCCAAGGTTTTTACCACCCTGTAGGACACTAAGCAGGACACTAAGATGCCTTAGCCTGTCCACTGCCCTATAGGGCACTAATAATCCGACTTTGCTCTTTTATATCAGTGTTCGTTCTTTCTTTCAGCATCTCTGTTGTTCCTCCTCTCTTACCTTCCCGGAACCACCTATATCATCCTGTCACTTCCCACTGGTGGTGAATAAATCACGTGCTCACTCAGTTTGTTTCCAGCTGTTTTGAAATTTTTATTTTGACAGTCTGAAGAAATCTGGTTCTCCAGAATGGAGGACAGACATGGAAAAAGAGGAAACAGTGAGACAGAGCCAAGAAGGGAAGGAGGTAGGATGACGGACAGAAAGAGACTGAAAGTAGATGGCGGGTGAGACTGGAGAGTGAAATAAATCGGCGAGAAAGCCAGCCTTGGAGAGAGACGTCCTGGGGCACCCCCTCCTGGACTCTGCGCTCTGCAGGCTGGCCGCCGAACTACATTCCCCGGCAGGCTCCGGGGCGACCAGGCGGGGCCCCTAGCCAGCCGTCGGGGGCGGGGCCCACGCGGCCTCCTCCAATCCCGGTCGTCGCTCGGCGACATTCCGCCTCCGCCGACAAGATGAAGGCTGGGCTCGGCCGCCGCCCGCAAGCGTCGCGTGAGGCAGGAGATACGGACAGCCTGCGGCCCCGCCGGCCTAGTTGAGGCAGCCGGCCCGTGTCGCGGTCCGGAGGTGAGGGCGCCAGGCCGCGCGGGGGCCTGGGCTTGGGGGTTGGTAGGGGCCGAGGCGTCTGCTCCTTCGGTGCCGATGGGGGTAAGAGAACCGATGCGCACGAAGGGCCAATCGGAGCCTTCGGAGGCCCCGCGGCCTTCTGGGAAATGTAGTCTCGCGCCTTCCCGGGCGGCGGGTTGGTAGACGTTCTAGAGCGGGAGGGACAGAACGAATGAATGTGTGGGTGAATTTAACATACAGTTGTGGGTGAGCGGGCGAAGGCCTGGGCGCGAAACAAAGAACAGAGGGAGGGGCGCGTGAGTGGTTCGGAATTCGGGCCTCCTATGAGGCAGGACACCTGTCTCATGCCCACCCACCAAGCAGGTGCAGTCCACGGGTCCCCGATGGATCTCGTCCTCGGTGCTGTAGACACTCCAGAAATACAAAGACCTGTCAGACAACTGTCCCTGTTTTTTACACGCATTCCTTCAAAATCATTTTTACTGTTTTGATCAGGTGCCTCTTTCACGTGTTTGAAGTCCAAGAGGGACAAAGTGAGAGAAGCCTGCCTTTTACCACTATACTTCATTTAATAATTTAGTCAGCAAGTGACCACTGGATGCCTTCAAAGTGCCAGGCTCTCTTCCTGGGCCTGGGGACACAGCAGAGCGCTCAGCAGGCACAGCTCCTGCCCTCAGGCAACGTGCGACCACGCACAATAAAATATAGGCGGGGAGGACCTCTCTGATGAGGTTATTTTTGAGCACAGACTTGCAGAAAAGGGAATAAGCCATGCAGATGACGGAGAAGGGCCCCCACTGTGCGCCTAGGAGCCACAATAGTAAAGGCTCCGAGTCAGGAGCCCCGAGTCTGCCCTGAGAATGTGGTCAGGAGGAAGCAAAGGAGAGAAGCAGGCTCTGAGGCCCTTGACAAAGCTGGTGAGGACGGTAGCTTTTACTCAGGCAGAAGTGGGAGGCCTGGGAGGGGCAGAGAGGGGACTGGATCTGATTTAGTTATTACTGAATCATTCTGGCCTCTGTGTGGAGAACTACCTTCCTCCTATATCCCCAGGTACTCCACGGTGGCGGCATGTATTAAGGAGGTTCCCTTCAGTGTTGGTTTCCTGTGACTGCTGTAACATATTACTACAGACTTAGGGTTTAAAACAACACAAATTTATTATCTTGGAGTCTTGGAGGTCAGATATATGAAGTGGGTCTCACTGGGCTAAAATCAAGGTATTGGCTGGGCTTGTTAGTTCTGAAAGCCCTAGTCTTCAGTGGTCACATTGCCTTCTGAGTGAATGAAATCTGCTTACATTGATTCCTCTGATTGTATTTTGGGTCCATTCGGATAACCTGGGATAATTTCCACCACTCAAGATTGTTAGCTTAATCACACCTGCAGTGTCCCTTTTGCCATATAAGGTAATTCATTCACAGGTTTCTGGGATTCAGACTTGCATGAGTTTAGGAGCTGTGTTCTGCCTCCCACGCTGACGTTTAACGTCTCTGAGGAGCATGGAGATGCTCCTCCCCCTCATCAGTGTCGGGCAGGTGGGTCAGGATTTCTAGACTTTCTTTGCACCCCCTTGTGATTGCAAGAGGTTTGTTGGGGGAAGAGAGCAAAGACATTTTACTGATCTCATGGGCTAAAACTAAGCGAAACGCTTTTCTAGATGCAAAGAACGCTTGCAAATGCGTACGCAGTGTTTTTAGCATTAGAGAGTAAAGGGACTGGGCGCGCCCCTGAGGCAGTGGCAGTGCACTAGGTCAGAACACGGGAAGGCAGGCTGTGGTCCAGATTCCTGGGCACTTGCACATTAATGCCCATATGTTCCCCTCTTCAGGCAGAGGCAGGCGTGGCAGGAGAGGCCAAGAGGCTGCGGTTGTGGGCACAGCGGTAGCTGCCGTGGATGGGCAGTGGGGAGAGAGCTTGCTGAGGTGCATGGCTCGGGGAGGCGGCATGAAGACAGCCCCCTGCCCTCCGGGGTTGGGGAAGGCACCCCTCGGTGTTGGCCTCCGCCACAGCGCCAAGCGGGACCGGAAGTCCATCACTCTGCACGTGAAGTTGGAGGTGCTTCGGAGGTTTGAGGAGGGTGAGAAGTTGACGCAGATTGCCCGGGCCCTGGGGCTGGCCACCTCCACCGTTGCCTCGATCCGTGTCAACAAGGACAAGATCCGGGCCAATTCTCAGGCAGCTGCGCCTGTCAGCGCCACACAGCTGACTCGCTGCCGTGGTGTGTTGATGGGCCACATGGAACGCCTGCTGAGTCTGTGGATCGAAGAGCAGAAGCGGCAGAACCTGCCCGTCAGCACACTGCTGATCCAGGATAAGGCACGCCGGCTCTTCGCACAGCTGCAGCATGAGCAAGGCAGTGGCGTCCCCACCGAGACCTTTGGGGCCAGCAATGGCTGGTTTGCCCGCTTCAAGTCACGCCACAACGTGCTGTTGACAGATGAGCCGGCCGTGGCTGATGCCCAGGCTGCGGCCTGCTACCCCCCGGTGCTGCGCTCCATCCTGGAGGAGGGCAGCTACTCCCCGCATCAGGTCTTCAACGTGGATGAGACGGGCCTGTTCTGGAAGCGGCTGCCTGAGCGCATGCTGCTGGAGCTGGAGGGGATGACTGGGCCAGGGCCCAAGGCCTCTAAGGACCACCTGACCCTGCTGCTTGGTGGCAATGCAGCTGGTGACTTCAAGCTGAAGCCACTGCTGGTGTACCCCTCGGAGAACCCACGTGCCCTCCGGGGCTGCTCCAAGGCCAGCCTGCCTGTGGTCTGGCGCTCCAACCGCAATGACTGGCTGACACCCAGCATCTTCCAGGAGTGGTTTACTGGCTGCTTCTGCCCCGCTGTGGAGAGCTACTGCGCCAGCCACAGCCTCCCGCACCGCGCCCTGCTGCTGCTGGACAGCGCACCCTGCCACCCGGCCCACTTGGGTGGCCTCTCGGCCCATGTGCGTGTGGAGTTCCTGCCCAAGAACACATCAGCCCTGATCCAACCCATGAATCAGGGCGTCATTGCCACCTTCAAGGCCCATTATCTGCGCCGCACACTCAGCCAGCTGGTCCAGGAGACGGCTGGTGCGGACCGGCCCTCTGTGCGGGAGTTCTGGCGCAGCTATACTGTCATGACCGCTGTAGACAACATCGCTGAGGCCTGGGCAGAACTGCAGCCCGCCACCATGAATAGTGCCTGGAGAAAGCTCTGGCCTGAATGCGTGCCTGCTGGTGCTGCTGAACCCAATGCTGTACCCCAGCTCCGCCGTAGCATTGTGGTGCTAGCCAGCCACGCAGGCCTTGGGGGTGTGGCTGAAACCGATTTCACCCCTCTGCTGCAGGCCCATGGGGAGCCCTTGCCTCGCAGCATCCCCCAGGATGTGGAGGATGGGGATGTCAGTGGCCCTGGGCTGCCCTGGGAGGCAGGGAAATGCCTGGCTTCCAGGAGAGCAGAGTCAGATCTCACGGAGGCCACGGTGGGCGTGGGGACTGAGGAGGCTGGTGTGGGTGCATTGAGCCCTGAGCACCTGGCACAGGCCCTGTCCCACTTTGCTGCTGGCCTGCGAGTCCTCGTAGAGAATGATCCCAACCGGGAACGTAGCCTGCGGGTGTCCCGGGGTGTCCACTGTGCCCTCACCCGCCTCCGGGAGCTGCACCGGGAAAAGAGGCGACAGGCTCGGGCAGCTGCATCCTCAAGTGGCCCCATTGTGACAACGAGGGAATTGGCAGGAAGCCTGTACTCACCCCAGGCGGGGCCTACAAAGGGTGGGCAAGTGTCTAAGGGCACAAACCCTGAAGGACAGACCTCTTTGGCTGTCCTGTGTGATTTGGGACTTGGGCCTGACCTCAGATGAGCCTTATCTGATGATGTTTTATTTCTGGAGGAGAGACACTGCCACCTCTCACCCATGGTTCTCGTACCTTATGCACTGCCATGTTTGTACAGTAAAACGCAGAGTGTCAGTCTTGGGGAACAAGAGGGTAGAGTTCTCTGATTGGCAGATGAGCTCCGGGGCCCAGGAGTGCCCATCCATGTCAGAGACACACCCTGTAGCACAGCAGTTGCCAAGCACAGCCCACCAGGGTAGCCTTCCTTGTGGTGAGGGGCCAGGGCTGAGAGGAGCCTCTATTATTTGCCAACCCTGACCTCTGGTTGCACCGCTGTGCCCCTTCCTAGCTAACTGTATTTATTTTTATTGAAGAATAGTCAGTTACAGTGTTGGGTCAATTTCTGGTGTAATGCGGATTATTTCAGTTACACATGTACGTATGTAAATTTGGTTTCAGATTATTTCATTATAAGTTACTAAAAGATACTGAATATAGTTCCCTGTGCTATACAGTATAAACTTGTTTTATCTGTTTCATATATAGTAGTATCTGCAAATCTCAAACTTCCAGTTTATCCCTTTCCACTCCCTTCCTCCTCTCCCCAGTAACCATAAGTTTGTTTACTATGTCTGTGAGTCTGTTTCTGTAGTTTTTTTTAAGATTCCACATATAAGTGATATATGGTATTTTTCTTTTTCTTTCTGGCTTAGTTAACTTAGAATGACTATCTCCAGGTTCATCCACGTTGCTGCAGATGGCTAGCCAACTGTAGATGAGGGTTTCCTACTCTCCTTGCTCACCTTCCTCACCCTTTCTGGCTTCTGTGGCCTCTGCTGTCTGAGGTCCTGCTACCCTCCCTGTGCCCAAGCCTATGCTTGTGTGTGGCTGTTGATACCAAGGAACAATTGTGGTTTGGAGATGTTTTCTTCCTTGGGTTTCTATGTCATGGTTGTCTTGGCTTCCCTCCAGCCTCTGAGGCTGAGCCTTTTGTCACTTGGATGGTCTCCCAGATCTAGTGCTCTTTGGAAAAATCTCAGCTGCTCCTGACGGCTCAAGGGCTACCTCCCAGCAGGTTGGCTGCAGCCCAGCCTCTCCCTGAGGTTAGACCTATAGCTCTGAATCTGATGGATTGGCCCCATGAACAGTCATTATCTCCCCTCATTCTAGTTTGTTCTGTCTCCCCAAACTGTAACAAGCACTCTAGGGTGTCCACCTGACTGAAGACGTAGCACACTAGCCACCAAAACAGTCACCAAGGGAAGGTGTACTTGTGCCCCAGCTAGATGAGCCACAGGTGGTGAGAGAAGGGCCCTCTGGACTTCTTTGAACACAGGTACGTGCATGTACCCATGCATATGGGTGCTCGTGCATGCGCGCGCACACACACACACACACACACACACACACACACACGCATGCCAAGAATAAAGATGTGGGAAAGGATTCCTGCCACCTCTGTCCCAGCTCACACTTGAAGTGATGGGCCAGCTATCAACACATAATAGGGGGCTGGGGCGCGAGAGTCCAGGGAGGGGCTCCAGGGTCCAGCCTTACTGAGAGAAAGGTCAGAAGAAGCCCCTTGCTTGCTTTCCTGGGGAGAGTGGCAAAAGGGATGGCAAAGAGAAGGGAAGGAGCTTTCCTTAGGACCCTGGTGACTGACTGGATTAACAGATTGCACAAATTTTGAGCACTTGCAGTGTGCTTGGTGTTGGGGAGACCAGGGTGGGAGAGACTGGCTTCAGGAGCTGCCAGTCCTGAGGTTGCAGCATTCTGTGACAGTGGCTATGACGGGCGAGGGACCAGAACCTAGGCGGGGGCAGAGAACAGGACATGATAGAGAAGGCTTTCGGGGGAGGTTGGGGATGTTGCGGACAAAAAGGGAACTGGTCGTTTCAAAATGCCACGCGCCAGAGAGGGGCCTGTCAAGAGGCGGCCCAGCATGGTGAGTCTGGTGAAGGTCTGAGGACGGGGAGGGAGGAGCAGCCGGGATGGGGTTGAGTGCGATACAGCAGCTGAAGGAGCAGGTGCCCGGGCGGAAGGAGTAGGGGCAGTCGAGTGCACGGAGAGCCACGGGACTTGAGGTCGCGCAGGCAGGGCGTGACGGAGACGACGCGCGCGTGGGCCCGCCTGGCTCCAGGGCTCGTTTCCTCGGAGCCAGGGACACCGCCGGAATCTCAGCGAACGCGCAGCCGGGCGCCGGGACTCGCACCACCAGCGCCCCCTGGTACGCCCCTGAAGGGAGCGCCGGTGCCCGCTGCTCCTGGGAAATGTAGTGTCTGCAGCTCGGCCGGGCCTTGGACAGGCCAAGAACTGCACTTCCCAGAGGGCCTCGCGGACAAGGCCGGTCTTGCGCACTCTCCACTTGCGGGCGCGGGACGTCGCCGCACAGACACAGAAGCATCTGTTACCGCCCCCCTCGCTTCTTCGCGCGCTTGCGTGCAATGTGGGGAGGTGGGTGGCGCGCGTGAGGGAAGGGGAAGGTCAGGGTGGGCACAAGTCTCCGGAAGCAATCGGTGGGACGGGTGGAAGCTCCCGGTCCTGGGGCCCCAGGGTGGTTGGTCGTTGTTCCTGCTCGGCGTTGTTCCATGCCGTCCGCGTGGCTCCCGGGGGCGGCGAGTCCAGGTGCGACGCGAAGAGGCGTCAGAAAAGCCCGGGGTAGAGTGTGCACGTGGCCAGAGGGCGGCAGGGGAGGTGGGGCGAAGGAGCACCACCCGACTTCCGAGGAGCCCCAGCAAGTCTGAGGGGAAAGGCGTCGCGGGGGCTGATGGGATATGGAGTCTAGCGGGGCATGTCCTGACCCGGAAGTGGTTCCGGGTGGGGCTGGGCTCTCGCCACGCCTCCGACTCTGCCCGCGGACCCGCGCTGGTCCTTTCCTGGGAAGAAGTCCTGGTCCTCCGTCGGTTCATGGTGCTGTGCACGCGCTCGGTCCGCCTTTCCACCCAGCTACCCCTAAGCTTTCTCACCTCCCCTGGGAAGTCCTTCTGGTTTTCCGCAGCTCAGGCTCCCTCTTTACTCCCGCTGCACCGGCGCTCGTCCTTCCATAGAGTGAAAATGTGGCCGGCGACGCTCCCCGCACTCGGAGATTAAAATTAAAATCCAGATCCTTCCCCGGCCGAAGGCTCTGCAAGATCGCCCTGGTAGTTGCATTTCCTGATTGCGCTGCCTAGTCTGTCTTCTCCTCTGTCATCTCAGGCACCTGAGGGTGGGGGCGCTGTTGAATGGGGTGGCCTGGTTCTGGGGAGCCCTGACCACTCTTTAAACACATGCATTGGCATTAAAAAAGATTTTTATTATTTTTTAAAGTTATAATTGTAATAAATGGCCATTGCAAAAAAAAAAAAATTCAGATGGAATGCAGACGTTACAAAGGAAGAAACAGACATCCTACAATTCCTTTCCTCAGAATTGCCAGCTGAAGGTTTGGTGGGTTTCACTATCCTTTTCTGAACATTTGTAGCAGTAGCTCCTGTTTGTTGGTTTAAAATTTTTGAATCGGTGGGATCACGTCAGGTGAGGAGGGGGACAGTTTGCCTTCTTGTTTAGCATTGTAGAGTGAACTTTTCTCCATGTCCATGTTTTTGGTGGGGGGAGGTATTTAGGTTTAGTTGTTTATTTATTCTTAGAGGAGGTACTAGGGATTGAATCCAGGACTTCATGCATTCTTAAGCATGCACTCTACCTCCTGAGCTATACTCTCCCCCTTCTCAATATCCATTGTTGACCTTGACTAGTTGAGTTGAGCCAGGCCTTCCAGGCCCCACAGGAGTCTGCCATGAGGGAAAGGCCTTCCAGGGTAGGGGTGCCTCTTGCTGTGCCTGTGTGGCTGGACTGCATTGATCTGTCACTGCATCTGTTCCCCACATCACTCTAGGGCCCCACAGACGGTATCCTTCACTTGCTCAGAGCCTTCCTGGGCTTGGACCCTCTGCTAGTTCCCGCCAGCACCTCTGCTTGTCTACTGGCAGGGTTCTCTCAGACACATGTTCACACTCTGTCCCCTGGAGCAGCTCTCCTGCCTTGGCCCAGTCTGGCCTGAGCTCCTGAAAGTGTCCCTGTCCTCCCAACCAGATTCCCAGTGTGAGGTGTCCTCTTGAGGGTGCAGGTGGGGACGTCAAGGCTGGAGGTGTCCCCTGCCAGGTTGCCGGCTGGCCAGGTTTGGGGACAGTTTCCCTCACAGCAAGTGGCCTTGCAGGGTGTGCGTGGGTGGAGGGTTGTGAGTGGTCTGTGGCCCTGATTGGGTGGGTGTGTGTCCCAGGAAGACGGTGTGTGTGGCCTGCGTGAGGGCAGGGGAGGCCAGCTCCCCAGGGCTTGCCATGGCGTCCGACCCAGCATCCACCGATCAGGAAGAGCTCATGGTCATCAAGATGGAGGAGGACGAGGCCGCCCCATGGGACCCTATACTGTCCTCCACACCTCAGCCCCAGTTCCTGTTGCCTGGGCTTGGCAAGGATCACAGGCAGCGCTTCCGCAGCTTCCACTACCAGGAGGCAGCAGGGCCCCGCGAGGCCCTGGCCCGGCTGCGAGAGCTGTGCTGCCAGTGGCTGTGGCCTGAGGTGTACTCCAAGGAGCAATTGCTGGAGCTGCTGGTGCTGGAGCAGTTCCTGGGTGCGCTGCTGCCTGACACCCGGGTCTGGTGGAGTCCCAGCGCCCCAAGAGTGGTGAGGAGGCTGTGGCGCTGGTGGAGGACCTTGCTCAGATGCAGGAGACCAGTGAGCCCCAAGGGGTGGGGCTGGTCAGGAGGCCTGGGGGCAGGGGACATGCAAGGGGACACAACCCCAGGCCCTGAATGCCTGCTCGCTCTGCCCAGGCCCCTGTGTCCTGATAGGCGGGAAGAGGACTCAGAAGTTACGATGTGTTTGGAGATTTTTCTAACCTCTGAGCCTCCCAGAGATGTGAGCCTGAGGTTGGCATGGCATCACCCCGGGTCACGGTCACTGGGCCTTTGTTCACTTCTATTTCTTCTTCCTCGCAAATTCATCAAGTGCACACAGGCCCTGTGGGTCCAGCACGGAAGGGAAATAGGCAAGGTCCCTGGCCTGCTGGAGCCCAGTGGGTTAAGAGCTGGACAGTGAGACCTAGTCACAGGTAGGGTGTCCATCTTTCTCCGGAAGTGGGTGGAGGCAAGAAGAGGTGAGCAGGGAGGTCAGCCTTGCTGGTGTGGTTTGCAGTTCCTGTACCTTGGGCCGTGCGTGTGCTCACATGCTGTGAGGAGGTGACAGCAGTGCAGCAGGCAGGAGAACGGTTGGCTACAGCTATCAGTTCTCCCTGGTGGTGTTTACTCATTCACTCACACGTGTCGCTGCAGTTCCTTTGGTCCGCTTGGCTGCCTGTATTAAAGGGTAGAAACTGTAGCACTTAAACAAAAGCAGCTTTCTTAAGTTATAACCCACCTATCAAAAAATTGTACAATTTGTGGGTTTTCATGAGTATATTCAGAAGGTTTTACAACCTTCACCTCCTGTCTGATACCATAACTTAGTCACCTTCAGAGAAACTCTGTGCCCCTTAGCAATCTCTCCCCATTCTCCCCTCTCCTAGTGCATTGGCAGCCACCAGTCTGTTTTGTGTCTCTGTGTGTTTTCTTACTGTGGATACGCTATCAAATGGCATCACATAGTATGTGGCTTCTTATGGCCAGCTCCTTTCATTGAGCATAATCTTTTCAGTGCTCATCCAGGCTGCAGCATGTCAGTACCTCACTTATTTTTGTGGCTAAAGAACATGCCATTGTATGGGCGTACCACACTGTGTATCTGCTTATCAATAAATGGACATTTGGTGGTTTCTACCTCTTGGCTGTCATAAATAACGCTTGTGTGAACTCAGGTATACTTTTTTTGTGCAAGCAGAGATTTACATTCCCCTTGGTTGTACACCTAGGAGTGGTATTGCTGGGTCAAATGGTAATGGTGTTTGTCCCTTTGAGGTACTGCGAACACACCACTTGTTTTCACATAGAGAATTTAGTGTAAGGAGTATAACCTGGGCACTGAAGGAATGAAAAAGTACAAGAAGGGCTCTAAGGTGTCGTGGCAGCAGGGACTGTGTCTGTCCTTAGAGCTGTGGGAACACCAGGAAGAGGTCGAGCTTGTGACAGAAACCCAAGGGAGGGGCCAGGATAAGGGGCCACTGCTGGGTGGTGCTGGGGTCTCTGAGGGGGACAGAATGAAGCTGGTTCTGCACATGTTGGAAAAGTTGCAAACTGGATTTGGCTTCTGCAAGGAAAACCTTGATCACACAGGGCTGGTTTCCACCTAGGCATGAACGTGAGGTGTAGGGCAGACAGGGAACACACGGGTCTGCTCTCCTCCTGGGTTGTCTGGCTGCAGTGCTGAGCTCTCTTCTGAGCCCAATGCCAGCGTTTGGAGGTGGGCTGTCTTCCGAGCCGTGGCCAGCTGCTGTCTCCTTAGGGTTCCCAGCTTCCCGCTGAAGGGATGTTTGTGTGATACACACTATTAGAAGAGACTCTGCATCATGCGTTGTGGATGTTGGGACAGCAGCCCACTGGTCACTGAGTGGACTCAAGCCTGGCACTCCCGTGGAGGCTATGGGGCAAGCATGGTTGTGCCACTCAGCCTGGAAACCACGTGGTTCCAAGTTTGCCACCGTTGACATTTACACAAAAACTCCTACATTTGTTCTGTGCCTTTACCTGACCTCAGCCTGTTGCTGGCCCCTTGCTGTGCCTGTGTGAGGGAGTGTTGCAGGGCTGGCCCTGGCGTTCTCGAGGAGCTCCTGGAGAGCACTTCTGTGAGGCTCAGGGAATCCAAAATGGTATCCCAAGCTCTCCCTTGGCTGTCACTGTTGCAGTGTGTTTGGGGTCCCCAAGGCCACCATTAGGCACATGGATTTGCTTGAAGGAGGCACAGAATTGAGCAAGGTATCATACTCATGGTTGTGGTTTATTGCAGTGAAAGGATACAGATTAAAGTCAACACTGGAGAAAGGTGCCTTGCCTGGGAGATACTGGGCACGAGGTCTGGGTGTCCTTTCCTGATGGAGTCATGTTGGTCGTGCTTAATTCCCCAGCAAGGATGTGCTAGGTCTGGTCCACCAGGAGGCTCGCCTGAAGTGCTGTCCAGGGTTTTACTGGGGGTCAGTCACACAAGTGTGGAACATGACTGACCCTGGTTACTCAGCCTCAGCACCCCCCAGGGTTCAGACTGATATGGTGTGGCCCAAGGTCACTCTCCTAAGTCACGTTGTTGGCATAGCCATCTGGTATGATCCAGGGCCTTAGGTAAACAAAGATGTTCTTCTCAGGCAGACTCTTCCAAGGGCTTAGAGGTCCCCTCCTGGGAGCAGGTCAAGGGCCAGACTTTTGTTTGGAATGTGCGGGGTTTGGACAGCTCAGGCCTGCGGTGTCAGCCCTTTACTGAGACCGCAGCTGCAGCTGAAGGGTGCGTCTAGTGACTGTTTCCTTGGCGTTTCAGTGCCTTGGGTTTCAGGGGCTTGGGGCTTACTCTTGAGGTATGCGTGCGGCTGTGGAGCAGAATGGGGCTGCGTGTTCCCAGGGCAGTGTGAAGGAAAAGCCGGGCTAGGCTAACAAGATAACTCACAAATCTAAGTGTAACAAGTGTTGGATTACTGGTCTAAATTCTGCTGGGCTAACTTGTAAATCTAAGTTAATTAGTGTCGGTTTGCTGATTCCCTGTTCATGTGTTTTTTTTTTTTTTTTTTGCTAGCCAGCTGGATTTTCAGAGAGACATATCTGGCCTTGAAATGTTGGTTTGCTGCCTCCCTGCCTCTACTTTTGTGGTAATGATGCTGCTAAAGCTGTTCCATGCCCATTGGCCGAACACCCCAAGCTTGTAATTAACCCTATAAAACCTCATGCACACGTCTTGGAGGTGCTCAGAGCTTTGGAGCAGAAGCCCCTCTGAGCCTGCTGGCGTAATAAATCTGAGTACTCCAACCCTCCGAGTGGTGCTTGTATCTTGCTGGCCTGTCATTTCCGTAACAGCAGGGTGTCGTGTGTGAATCAGAGGGCAGGTCCTTGTCTTATCCAGCTCCGTTCCAGGCCAGTGTCTAGCCCAAGTTGGTGCAGAGAATGCTCGGGGACACTTGCCATGTGTTGACCTCAGGATTGATTCATTGGCTTGGGTGCCTGACCCTTTGTCCCCGCTAGCAATCCTCTCCCTTCGGCACTGACCCAGGCCCCTCCTGAGGACCAGCAGTCTGGAGACCTGGCAGAGCTGGCTAAGCCCTTCACGGAAGGAGCTCAGGTTAGCTGTGAGTCCTCGAGTCAGATGCCACATCCTGCTAAATCTCCCCCCAACCCTTCCTCACCCTGGGCTGGGCTGTGGTGGGGCGGTGGGGGGGGTCCCATTCAGGAGCTGGGCTCAGCCCCCACCGCTCCCACCTCTCACCCTCGGGCTCGGCCCTGCAGCCTTACCAGCTCCTCGGGCTGGATCGGTGCCCCCAGGCTCATTCCATCTGAATACAGAGTAGGTGCTTGTCCCCAGGGCACCAACCCAAAGGCCCAGGAGCAAGGCTGAGGCCCGGACTTGGTTGCCTGGTCTTGGCTGCTTCTGGCTGGGGGCAGATGGTGCTGCCAGGAGAGCTGGAATCCAGGTTTTCATTGAGGGCACCCAGCTCACAATTGAAAATGGCATCGGTTAGGCCCAGAGGACATATCTGTGGGCAGGATTGACCATGCTGGCCTGTGGGGGGCTGGGGCTCCTGCCATGTCAGGGGCACCAGCTGTGCCTCCTGGGCTGGCTTTGATCTTTGCTTCTCTCAGCCTCTGGGCAGCCCTGGCCCCAACCCCAGCAGGCTCGTCCTCTCCAGCTCACTGTCCACCCTAGGGTGCATCTTATTATATTTTGTTGTAGTTTCTGTTGCACAGAGATAGAAGAGGTATACCGGTCATTATCTGTCCTCCCATTTACTAAAAAAAGTTTTTTTTTTTTAATGTAACATGTTTGCATTATAAAGTAATTCAGACCTTAACAAGAGTATATAAAGTTGAAGCCTCACATGTCTACCTCTTGGAGAATAACAACTGTTCACCGTTGTATGCCCTCCTCCCTTCTCTTACGTGCACACATGCGGTGCACAGACGTTTCCAAAGAGAACCCCACTGTTTGCACTTTGTCTCGTGTTGGGGTCCCTTCTGGTAGCACAGGCAGCTCCACCTGTTCTTTTTAGTGGCTCAGTTGGAGGCCGTTGTCCAGCCCAGCTGGGGCCCTTGGGCCACCGTCCATTTCTCATTCCAGGACACATACCTTTGTCTTGGCTGCTGCCCCTCTCTTTCTCTTCTGCCCTCTGCTGTCTGGATGGCCCTGAGAGATAGGGACCAAAGCTCATCTCTGTGGCACAGGGCACTTGCCTGTTTGTGATCCTGGGGGCTTCCCTGGGGAGAAAGGGACTTGGTCACACATGGATGGAGGACAGATTAGCCAAGGAGCACAGCTGGAGTCTCTGGCCAGGTGAGGGGGGAGAGTGGGCTATATTCTGGCCCTCCCCACCTGGGTCTTCCCGAGATACTGCAATTCCTGGGAAGGCCTGCAGTAACTCTGCCCAGATCTGCCCAAGTGGGGCCCTGCAGATATCCTGCTGGCTGCTGCTTTATGGTAAAATTCCCAGCACAGAGCAAGAGTGCAGAGCTGGGCTCTGAGAGATGCTGTTCCTGGAAGAACAAGGTGCTTGGTCTACCCCATTGTGAAAGGACACAGGGGAAGACGTGCTCCTTGCCTGGTGCTCCAGGAGCCAGTCTGGGTAATTTACATGCACAGGTATTTCCTCCGGAAACAAACCAAAACCAACACACCCACAGAAGCAGAACAAAACCCATGGATCCTGACCCCCTTAATTACATTGCTTGAGGTCTCTGCAAGCTCAGGGCTGTGAAGTGTGTTTGCTGTACCTGGACAGCTGGTTCCCCTCTTGGCCTGGCTGCCCCGGAGCTCAGAGCTGGGGTTTATGCACAGTCACTGTCTGTTCCTGGCCTGGGCTGACGTGCTGTTAGTTTCTGGTGTCTGTATTTGCTCTGACACCTGCCACCCTGGGCCCTTCAGGAAGCTGGCAGGTAGGTGATTTGGGATGGTGTTGCCAGTTGGGGGCATCCTCATGAAGTGGTCCTGGGTTTTCAGAGGTCTGCTGCAATCCTGTGGATGAAGCTCTAGTCCACGGGGCTGGAATTCATCCAGTGGGAAGTGAACACTGTGACTAGATGTGGCCCCAGATCTCCTACCTTGAGAGAGACTAGTGAGTGATCTCTTGGTTTTACTGGGTCCCATCGGCACTTCCCACCAGTAAACGTTGTCTCCCCATTTTATGGCAGGTCAGGGCCAAGATGCCAGCCGCCCTGAAGTCAGTGGGCACGGGATGGGAACAAATATTCTCTTCCGGGGCCCGGAGAGAGGGATGCCGGCCTCAAGACCCCCATGAAGAGGCTGCTGAGCGCAGGCCAGAGCCGAAGCATCAAGCGGGACCGTAAGGCCATCAACCTGCAGGTGAAGCTAGAGGTGCCGGAGAGAAGCTCAGCAGAATTGGGAGGACCCTGGGACTCTCCACCTCCACCGTGGCCACCATTCGTGACAACAAGGATAAGATCCGAGCGAGTTCCCAGGCAGCCACCCCGCAGGCGGCCACCAAGCTGATGTGCAGCTGCAGCCTGGTGATGGAGAACATGGAGCGGTTGCTGAGCGTGTGGATTGAGGACCAGAACCAGCGCAATGTGCCGGTTAGTGTAGTGCTCATCCAGAAGGCCCGCAGCCTGTTCCAGGAGCTCAAGCAGGCGCAGGGTGGGGGTGCTGAGTCTGAGACATTCGGAGCCAGCCACGGCTGGTTCGCACGCTTCAAGGAGTGGCACGGGCTGGCCACCCCGGGGGCCAGCGGCGAGGCGGCGCACGTGGATGCAGAGGCTATGCGCAGGTACCCGGCGCTGCTGTGGAGGGTGATCCTGGAGGGCGGCTACACGGCCCAGCAGGTGTTCAACGTGGATGAGACCCGGCTCTTCTGGAGGTGGCTGCCGGACTGGATGGTCCTTTCCCCGGCCGAGAAGCCGGCCCCTGGGCTCAGAGCTGCCCGAGATCTCCTGACCCTGCTGCTCGGTGGCAATGCAGCTGGAGACTTCAAGCTGAAGCCGCTGCTGGTGTACCCCTTGGAGAACCCGCGTGCCCTCAGGGGCTTCTCCAAGCCCAACCTGCCAATGCTGTGGCGCTCGCACAAGAAGGCCTGGGTCACCATGGGCCTCTTCCAGGAGTGGTTTGTGTACTTCTGTCCCCCTGTGGAGAGGTACTGCGCCCAGCATGGGCTCCGGCATAAAGCGCTGCTCATCCTGGACAGTGCTCCCGGCCGGCCCGCGAACCTGGACGACCTCTCTGACCACGTGCGCGTGGAGTACCTGCCGAAGAACACCACGGCCCTCCTCCAGCCCGTGACCCAGGACGTGGTTGCCGCCTTCAAGGCCTGCTACCTGCGGAGGCTCTTCCGCCTGTTGACAGCACGGGCGGGAAGTGCAGGTGAGCAGTCGGCGGTCCTGGACTTCTGGCGGGACTACAGCATCCTGGATGCTGTGTACAACATCTCCGAGTCCTGGGAGGAGGTCTCTTCTGCGGTGCTGAATGGGGGCTGGCGGAAGCTGTGGCCTGAGTGCCTCCAGCACGATGCTGGCAGCCGGCAGGTGGAAACCCTCTCGCAGATCCGGCGGCACGTCGTGGCGCTGGCGCACCGTGTGGGTTTCAGCGAGGCCGTGGAGGTGGATGTGGTGGAGCTGCTGCAGAGCCAGGGCGCTGACCTGTCCAATGAAGAACTGGTGGGGCTGGAGCAGGAGCGGGCAGCTGGGGAGGAAGGTGAGGACAGCTTGGCTCCCCCTCCCCCCGCCAGCTGATGGCCAGGCACCTGGCCAAGGCCCTAGCACATTTAGATGCCGGCCTGCAGATCCTCAGGGACAATGATCCCAACCTGGAGTGCAGTCTCGGCGTCTGCAGGGGTGTGAACAACGCTGTCAGCTGCTACCGAGAGCTCTTCAAGGAGAGCGGCTGCAAGTAGTGTGTGTGTGCGCGTGCGCGCGCGCGCTCACAGCGGCGGGGTTGGGAGTTCTGAGGCCTCTGGACTTTGTGGGGGAGAAGGGGTCCTCCCTTTACGTCTTTCCCATGGAAGTTACACTGGTCTGCATGTTTCCATTTTGTTTTATTAGCTCCTCAATTTTTTTTTTTGTCAGCGAATAATTGTCTCAAGTGAACTTCTCAAATACACCATTTGGAAAGCCTTGATGAGTTCTCAAGTGATCTCATCGCACCGTTGGCCTATTGGACCATGCATACTCGGTCCCTTGGTGGAAGTCCACAAGGAAGCCAGGCTTCTGGCAGATATTCCTGGCTCCTTGCTCACTGCTCTGAGCTCTCCTGGAATTCAGACATGGCGCTCATGGAGGTGGTGGACATCCAGTCCAGAGAGGGGTTCTGCTGGTTTTCTGGTCCTCCAACCCTTTACCTGGGCTTCAGGACCTGCAGAAGCAAAGGCTGACCCCAGATGAGACTCAGGATCCAGAGAGTGGGTCTGGGTGGATGGAGTGCCTGGCCACACACCTGCCTGCTCCATTCCTCCGGGGCCCTGGGTGCTTTTCGTCACCATGTTCTGTTCTCTGAAATGGTCTGTGCCCCTGCTTACTTGCTGGGGAGAGGGAGGAGAGACTCCACCCTGTTGTGGGGGAGCTAGCGAGGCAGCAAACTTGCCAGGTTCCCTGCTCCCAGTGCGGGGAGTCCTCACGGCTACAGACAGCCTGGCCACACCTGGTGCGAGTTCTCCCTCTCTTCTTGTCTCTCTCCGGCCTGTGCGCCCTCTCTCCACCGGTTTCAGTTTGACTCCTGCCTTGCCCTCTTAACTCTTCTTCCTGTGGACCTGGGCTCATTCTAGGCAGTGGTGACATTTGGAGACAAGGCCCTGAATCCCACATGGGATGACTGGAAGCCACTCAGTGCCCCACAGAAGGCAGCCTGCACAGGTGTGACCCGTTTGGGTAACAATGTGGGTTTCGGGTTAGGGTTGGTCTTCCTGCAGGACACACAGGTCCTCAGGTGAGTGGTCCTTGTTTCCATACATGGGGCCTTGTTAGAGGAAGCCTTTAAATGAGCTTGACTTCCTTCTGCAGGAATTGGTGGGGGTGGGGGGTGCTGTGGGTTAGGCCAGGAGATTGGTCAAGGGCTAAACTTGGCTTGTGGGTTTTGATGGGGAGCCCAGATGCCCTTGTGTCTCCCCTCTGCTGTCCGTACATACCTCTGCACACCTGGCTGAGGTATGCCCAGCCTGACCTCAGATCACACACAGGAAACAAGAAGTCACTGCTGGCTGGACCTTTGCACCTGAGCTGGCAACTCTTTTGCCCCAGCTCTCTGGACCTCTTTGGGCCCCACAGCTCTGGGCTCTCCTGGGAGTGGCCCTGTGGGTGTACCAGACCAGGGCTGCTGGGTAGCTCCTGTGTGGCTCTCTGCACCACTCAGTGTAGAGCCAGAGTCAGAGGAGAGACTGGCTTTAAAGCCACCTTGGGCATATTAATCAGATGAGGGATGAGTCACGTGGCTGTGGGGTGTGTGGTCCATCCCCATCTAGACGTCCAGTGAGGGCAAGCTGCCCTGGCAGGGAGGCCTGGCTGCGTGTTTTCCAGAAATTGAAACCTCTGTGCCATTGTCACAGCTCCCAGCTGTGTCCAGGGAGAACCTAGGGTGTGATGCCAGTTCTGTCACTGTTTTAAGCTTTTGCTGTCTAAAAAGAGGACAGTCCCATGCACTTCACAAGTGACAAGTACAGCGAGATAGTCAAACAAGTGAAAAACGCCAAACTACGAGAGAAGAAATGTTCCCTCTCACTTCGCCAGCTGAAGCGATTTGATGTTGTTTGCACTGGGAATGAGGGAGGGCTGTTGGTCCCCTGTCAGAGGCAACCCCAGCTTTCACTGCTACGTCAAGATTGAAGGATGTAGGAAGTGCTGCCTGAGGCCCAGGTGAGCATGGTGGCGGCGGGGAGCATAGGGCGCAGGCGGAGCTGAGGGAGTAGTGGGAGGACGTGACGGGAAGCTCTGCCAGCACTGTCCAGCAGAAGCTGCATCCCTTCTGAAGAAAGCTGTTGCGGTGAAGCCCGTGGTGTTTGTGGGGCTGGCGCCTGCTGCCCGGTGGACCTCATGACATGCAGTCCTGAGCCAACAGACAGTCCAGATTCATCATGGCTGGCCAGGACTGCACCACCGATTTGTCCAGTTGAGGCCTCTGACCAGCAGAAATGCTGCGGATGTAGCCAGGTGTCCCTTCCATTGTCCAGTCTGGGAACAGTGGAGCCTTTTCAAGTGAGGTGATGGGTGCACTGAGAGGTGTGTGGAGTGGCTTAGCCATTGTGACCCACTGGCTTTCCTCCTGCTGGTCTCCTCACTCTCCAACTTAATTCAGATATCATGGACTCTGGACAACCTTCACATACTCCTTGAGGTTACTTACTTCCTCCAGATGTTTGCACATTTCTTATTCCGAGAATTTAAATTTAATTGTAATTATGTGTTTATGAGTTTGTCCCTCTAAAATTGGGAATGAAGTCTGATCGCCAGCCACTGTTACAGAGGCTTAATTCTAGGTCAGCCCAGCCAAGAATCCAGGCTCCTTTCTCCACGCCGTCTCCGCCCACGGGGCAGAGGCTCTGCCTCAGGTGCAGCATGATGACAGTACAGGGCCCCATCTCCCTCAGCCCAGGGCACCTGTGGGGGTCGGAGTCTGTGCCATGATGAACAGGCTGCCACTCCAGCTCAGCACCCTGCTCAGGAAGCACAGGTGTCCCTTTGGGGGAAGTCGGTCCCTGTCCCTGCCCTGCTGCAGAGAAGGGAATTAGATACGTTACTCGGGGAGAGAGGCAGGAGATAGAAGGCTATAAACTATCCCAAAAGGAACAGACTGCAGTTGAAGCAGAGCAGGTGAGGACAAAGCCTACAATATAGATAACAGTGCAAACAATTAAGAGCAGACAGGATCGCCATGAGGTTAGGGTCAGGGATGGGGCTCAGGGATGAGAGTCTAGAGGTCAAAGGTTAGGGTTGTCAGGGGTTAGGCTTAGAGGTTAGGGGATAGTGTTAGAGGTTAGGCATTAGGGTTAGAAGTTAGTGTTCAGTTTAGGCATATATAGCCCACTTCCTCCTTTCCCCTCCTTCCCCATCCTTCTCTCTGAGGCCTCCAGGATGGACAGGACTTACCCAGGTTCACACTTGAGTGTGGGGTTGAGCTGGGCCATTGTTTTTTTTTTAACACCCCCTTTCTGGGCTATGATAGAATAATAAAATTTCTGCTTTAGTCACAGACTGTTTCAAATCCAACTCAACCTCAGTCAAGAGTTGTTAGGGATTCAGATGTCACACAGGGTTTCCCTCTGCCCTCCCACATGGGAGGGTGGTGCTGGCCCCACTCTGCCTGGGCAGCCCCAGGTCCAGCACAGCCCCGACATGCTGGGCACGCAGTAGACGTGTGTAGATTCATACATTGAGCTGCCAGCCCCCAGATGCTGCCTTCTTAAGGGCTGGTGGGGTCCTCCTGGGACTGGATGGATCCTCTGTCCCATCTAAGTGGGCAGCAGTAGAAAACCAAGTCTCAGGCAGAATAGCCCTTGGTCTCTGATGACTTAGGTGGGCATCTGCGGTCCTCCAGCTCAGGCCAGCCTGGGTCCTGTCAAGCCCCTATGGGCAATTACTGAGCTGACCATGCTGCTGGACAATTGAATAGGCAGGGTAGACAGTCCCTTGGGATGTTTTAATTACCAACATCCATGTTGAGACAAATACCCCCTCCCTCAAAGCCTCTTAGCTGCCAAGACAGGTAATAACCTTCCAAACGTTGAGTGTGGCCTTGGCCACAGCAACTATAGAGTGGACCGTGGCCTTGCAGTCCTTTGGTCTTCTGCTTGTAATGAACCTTTAACATTCATACTTGTTAAGAATCAAAGATATGGGAGGAACTGGACCTGCCAACGGGCAGTTTCACACTGAGGCCACACGGTCTTTGAGAACCACATGCCTCCAGGGCCCAGTCCCTGTGGCCTCTGGAAAACCAGCCAACTGCAGATTCCATGTTATGGAATAATTCTTGAGCCTCCTGCTTCTTCATTGAATAGGAATATCCTTACTACCCTAGTATTTGTTCTCTGCTCTTAGTAAAGGAGAGAGAAAGGAGACTGGAAATGAGCATGTTTGTTCTGTGGAGACAGGTGATTAATGTGGGCAGGGGGCAGGCGTGACTCCTGAGCTCCCAACTTCCAGGGACACCAGTGAGGTCTATGTGTCTTCTTTGGGCACACGAGCTATTCTTGGCCAGTCTCTGAGATGTAAGGACCTGACACCCAAGGCAAGAGCCCAGCGTTTACCACCAAGGGCAACCTTGCTTATTCAGCAAGTGGAAGAGCTTCTTGCTATTGTGGGAGGGCAGCAGGAGCACTGGATGGGTGGCTGCAGCCCCTGGCCCTAAGTCTGAACCCCTTTCTTCCTTGGTCTTCGGATTCTGCAGCTGTGCAGTGGGTGGTGAGTGACGGGAATCTGCTGCTGCCCGTCACCCAGCATCTGTTCTCATGCCCAGGTCCAGCACCTCAGTTTTCCTTTGGGAGCTACATCTCACCTGCTTCCAGTCCAAACAGTTCCAGAGGGCTGACCCTACCTTTCACCCACCTTGAAGATGGGTGTATGATCCACGCCTAGCCAATCTTAAGTTCCATCCTCTTGGTGTTCTGGTGGGTTAAGGATAATATCGTGCAAGGCAGGCCAAAGGCATTTAAAGCCATGACTTGTTGTGGAACACAAGGGAAGAAGAAACCTTTGCCAGTAGAGTGGACAATGAGTTGGTGTCAGCCTGGAGTTTCTGGGGACCCCTGGATGCAGTGAGAGAGACTGCAGCTGTGATTGGGGCCACCCAAAGGCACTTACCAGCATATAGGGTTGGAGAAGGATCAGGTCACATTGTGAGAGTGTGAGCCCCTCATCTTGCTGGATCCAAGCCTACTCTTAAACTTGCTGCTTGCAGGTATGAATTCATTTCTACTATTTAAACTTGCTAGGACTCATGGCAGCACCATCCTCCCTGCATAAAGAAGACTGACTGTCCCAAGGAGAGTCTGCCCCGACCCAACCCTGAGCCTAGCCCTTATCCAGAATACCTCAGTGAAGTTGCTAACCCTGTTACTGAACCAAACCTGGATTTACTCACCACTTGAGTGTGCAGTAAAGCCAGTCTGCTGACACTGGGCTGTGAGGAAGGAAAGTGCAGCATTTATTGCAGGGCTCCAAACAAGGAGTCCAGAGCAGCTCATCCATACTCCATGAGGGATTACAGCAAAGCATTTTTAAAGGCAAGATGAGGGAGAGGAGTCCCAGGATTTGTGATCAACTCATGCACAATTCTCTGGTTGATGGTCATGTAATAGGGCAGTTTCACAGAGGTTAACATTGTTTCACAGAGGTTAACATTTTCAGTCTTTGGGTAACAGTAGGTCTGATGGCTAAATGCTTATGGTCATCAAGTAGTTTATGTCTTCCGTTTGGTGGATGTTTCAGTATCTGTAAAACAACTCAGGAATGTGCATCTGATACTGTTATCTGGTACTTCAGAGCAGAGGGAAAGCAGAGGGTGTGGGGAGGGGGATCTGTCCCCAGAAGGCCCAGTGGGGCCCTGCTCTGGTACAACCCACAGCACAATTTGCAGCCTCAGAGCAAGAGGGATGCTGGATTGTATTTAGTCCCCAGGTCTCAGGGATGTAAACACCATCTCCCTCTGGTATTGCTCTGGGCCTAGTCCACTTCACTTCTAGCCAAAGAACACTCAAAGTTTACTGGGCACTTCCGCCCCGACCCAAGAAGCAGCTGCTACCCCAACATGCTAAGAGCCTCAGTTACTTGGCAGGCCTAGAAAACACAAGCCCTGACTGCCCCAGCGGCGCGCCTCTAGAGCCTAGGAGGCACCCTGACCTGGGGGTCCTTGGTGGCACCATGCTCAATCTCCTTTCCCCTGTGTGCTTTTGGAGTCTCCTCGCCTCTCCCCAGCAGAAATACTAGGCCTGAGGCCTGAAAGCGCTTCCTGCCTCCCTAGGCCTCGCTTACTGAGCCACAGGGTTGGCCATGCGCAACCCTCCTTCCCTGCAGTAAAAGCACATGGAAAAAGGAGTTGGGAGCCCTGCTTGTCAGCGCCACAGATGGGGAATAGGGACGGCGACCAAAGCGTCTTGAGGGGCCCGGGACCACAGCACTCAGAATCCCCTGCGTAGCCTGGGACTACAGCACCCCAGAACCCTTGGTATGTTCCCACTTTTGCCCTCCATTCTGGGGTTACAGCATCCAGAATCCTCAGCGTGCCCACTTCCTGGGACTACATCACACAGAATCCTCAGCGTGCCTGCCCAGCTGGGGACTACAGTACCCAGAATCTTCCGTGTGGTATGGGACTACATCACCCAAAATCTTCACCATGCCTTCTCAGCCGGGGACTACAATACCCAGAATTCTCAGCGTGCGTGCCCACACGGGGACTACATACCCAGAGTCCTCTGCGCCCCACCCCGCCATACTGGGACTACAGCACCCAGAATCCTCCACACCTCCCTGGCCTGCAAAGCCCAGAGTTTTACGGGCTACTTCAATCTGGTTCATTGGTAGCAGAGGCATCTTTTCTGAGCCTGCAGTTTGTTACCTGGTTGGTGGCTACTCTGGCGCCACTCTTTCCTGCTCTTCTTTTTTTCCCTTGAAAATGGGCAACCAGGACCCGTGAGCGTGGGCCTGCAGCAGCCTGGGCAAACCTCACTGCATGGGCCTGTCCCCAGTTTCCGCAGGGCGGATTGAGGCCAGGGGACTCCCCCAGCTGCCAGGTGGACTGCATCTCTGTGTGCTTCCATGGGGCCTTGGGTTCTTTCCCCTGGCATCTGGGCTTTCATGTCAGAGATGGTCACCTGGCGCCAGAGACATCTGCGCCTTAACCGCAGGTTTCTGCCCAGCCAAATCTTTGAACTTCTGTGACTTCCCTGTCAGCCCCAGGGCTTGAGAGCCATTCCCCCTTCCACCTGGTGGGAAGGCCTTTCCAGCCTGGCATCCTCTTGCTTCTCCCTCCAGTTTGTTACCGAATTGGTTGACTGGACCCGTGCCTGGGTCCCAGGCCATGACCCCTTGCCTCAGCCAGGGAGGTTCTTTTTCTGATCAGATAAGCACAACCAATGAGACAGATGCTGAGACTGGAACAGCACAAGCTTTATTCAGTGGCCAAAGACTGGCAAAGTGGTAACCTAGCTCCCAAATCAACTTCTCAACCCAGGTAGGTTGGAGACACCAAATATATAGGAGGGTCGAAATGAAGGGGCAGGTTGGGAGGGTAGGGGGTCTGGTCCAGGTGGGATGGGTGGAGATTGGAAAGAATGGGAGTAATATTCATGACTTAACAGGGATGTCATTGGACCCTGCACTGATGCAAATTCTTTTCAATCTTTGTATGGTCGTTTTGGGTTGTCATGGCAATTGTCAACTGACATGGTGCTGGTGGGTGTGTCATTTAGCATGCTAATATATTACAATGAGCCTGTAATAAGGCTAATGGTCGACTGGAAGTCAGATCCTCTGTAGTCTTGGGCAGAGTTGGTTCTAATCAGTTTTTGTTTTTGTCTATGCAGCTTCCTCCTGAAACTTAGATAAGAGTAATTGGGTTCTAGTCAAGGGAGAGTCAGGGGTATGAACCTGGGACAACAGAGTCTGATATTTCAACATTTTGATGTATCTGTGTCTTTTCTGTTGTATGAAAAATTATGAAGTTGTATAATTGTGAAAAAATTCAGAATTGCCTATGTTTTTCAAATGAAAGTTGACAGCCTATGGTCTTTAGGACTATTCGCTGGAGAGGGGGCCAAGATGGCGGAGTTCACTAGCTACTTAGAACTCCTTATTTGATATGAGTGGGTTTTTTAAATGAGATTTTTGTCTAACTGCATTGTGTAATGTCCTCTGAGGCACCACTTTGATATTTCTGTTGTCTTAACAAAAGATTTTCTAGTCACATATGTTTTCCTGACCATGTCCTGCATTTTATCTTTGTTTAGAATCCTTTTTATCCCCAGGGGGAGATAATAAAGGTTATTTTGGGAGATACTGTTAAACAAAGTTAAAGTTGTGTACATTAGCAACATAACTCAACTTCCTTAACTTGGTATAAGAGTAACACATATTCTTGCTGTCCTATGTTCTGTTAAATCACCATAAGCTAAATAGCTTTATAAAACTGATACACTGAAATTTAGCTTTACTGTGTTTGCTTATGCCCTGATACCAAATCAAACTTTTCATAAGTTTCTTCGATCTCTGAGTCCATCTCATCATCAGTATCATCCAAGTGTGGATCACCAGCCCCTGATAAATCTGTTTCATTTTCTTCATTATCTGGAAAAAAAGTCTTCTCTTTCAAGTAATTCTCAACATTTCTCCTGATAATCTGGATCAACTGCAGGGAAAGGAAAGCCATCAGAATGCATAGAATATTGGTTCACTCATAAAATAGTCTCACTTTCAGGTGTTGCTTCTCTGTTGAGGTTGCATGGATTCTACCCAAGTTACTTGACCAGAGTTCTACAAGTTTTATTAGCATCAGATTTATATCTCTGTGGCCATTTGCATCTAGGGTGACATTTTCAATTATCTGAATAATTTCTTCCATACCAGTCTTTCCTTTTTACTTCCAACATCTTCCAAATTGATGCCGTCAACTTCAGTAACTGTACTGCACAAATTAACTTATTGTCCAGAGGGTTAGAAAAAAGGGCATCTAGAAACTCCTGAAGAAGACCTGCTCTCATAACCTGGTCCACTTGTTCCCTTGATCTCCAGGTTAAGGTAAAGTTCTTCCAGGAAAAGTACAAGTGTATGCAGTCATTTTCAAATCACTTCATTCTTTTTGAAGCTTGTTCCTTTACTTCATATTAATTATCTTTAAAGTAGCAATTGGTGGAAACTGCCACTCTCTGGAAGTTGCCAATTGCTAGCTCCCATATAAGAGGATTTTAGGTAAACATGGCCTGTTGACATGTGACTTCCCTGTGTTCTTGCAAAACATCATCTATTGTAACACAGCCATTCACTGTCTCTGCAAACCATTCAGTTTCAGTTTCCAAACCTATGAAATGGTTTGTAAGATGATTCAAAAAGTCCTGAACATATTCGTATAGAGTGGGATAATCCTCACAACCATCCTTGTAGGATTCTGTATAATTAGAGGAACAAATTGGAGGGTAAAATTCGAGGTGTTCACAGACAGCTTTGACGTGAATAAGGGGCCACAACCATCCAGGGCTTACCAGTGCTGACCCCGAGCTCTGCAGTGGGGTATCACCCTGTGAACTCAGCTTGTTCCCAGGAGGCCCCCCCCTACAGGATGGTTCTCGGAGAGAAGTGCCTATAGTCCATTTCTAAATTTTAGCATGTTATGTTATCTGGAGAGACAGGGAATTCCCCAAACCATCAAGTTCTGGCCCCTTTTTGTTTAATAGTCCTTCTTTTAGCTATCTCTCTCTTTTTTGCCATTTAGTTTAAGCAGCAAGGAAGAAGCAGCTAGAAGACACTCAGTATTTTCTGGAAATCTTAGCTAATTCACCCAATGCTTGGTCTCATTTTGAACTTTCCACATTACTATAGGAACAGTGTTCCTAAACTTTCTGACACTATATAACAAAGATCCTCTTTCCTTTAGTTTGTAGTCAGATTTTTTGATACTATCCTTTAAGTCCTCACCAACAGCCTCCTCAAAGGATGGACTTCTATTAATAGTATGTTCACACCACGTCAAGCTTTCACTAACATGCTTCTGAAATCCTTGTCACTTTCTCCTACTGCCTGATAGCAAAACCACTCCCACATTTTAAGTTTTTGGTTATAACAACCCACTGCTTTTTGTACCGAAATTCGTATGAGTTATGTAATACTGCTTAACAAGTTACCATGCAGTTTATCAACTTAGTAAACACTTACGTTCTCCCACAATTTCTGTGGGTTCAGTATCCAGGAGGAGGTTAGCTGGGTGGTTTTGACTCATGACCTCTCATGAGGTTGCAGCCAAGTCATCATCATTATCATCTGGTGCTGGAGGGTCTGTCTCTAAGGTGAGTGTTACTCCTTTGCCTGGTACATTATTGCTGGTGGAGGGCAGTTCCTCCTGTTTCCCTACATGTGTTTGCTTGAGCGTGCTCACATTGTGTGGCTCCAGGCATCCCCCAGAGTCTGTGAACCGAGAGAGACAGCAAGGAGGAATATCCTGTGCCTTAGACCTGTTCTCCAAAGTTCCAAAACATCATGTGCTTTTTAATTTTTGTTTAATTTTTATTTTTTTAAACACATTTAATGTGATATGGTTCCTGTACAGTAAACTACACATATTTCAAATGTACAATCTGATGAATTTAGATAGGTGTATACACCCATGAAACCACCACCACAATCAAGATCACTAACATTTCCATCACTCCCCAAGAAGTGCAAATTTTTAACTCCCGATGTATCCCTTCCCACCCCATTTACCCCCTGGTAACCATAAGTTTGTTCTCTATGTGAGTCTGTTTCTGTTTTGTCGTTAAGTTCATTTGCGTCCTTTTTTTTTTTTTTTTTTTTTTTTTAAGATTCCACATATAAGTGATATCATGTAGCATTTTCATTTCTATTTCTGGCTATGTCATGTGATTTTTTTGTTTGTTAAGTGCAAAACTCTAAATTCAGCCCACACTCAAAGGTAGAAGAATTAGGCTCTCCCTCTTGAAGAAATGATCAAAGAATTTGTGGGCCTATTTAAACCATCACAGTAGGACCATTTTATTTCTCTTCCCTCAAGGATCACAGTCCTTTCTACCCAATATGCAGTTTCTGAAAACATTTGCTTCATATATTTTGTTATTTTTCTAGTTGCTTATAGTAATGGGCTAGTCTTAGGCTAGTTATGTCAGAGATCTCAATGCACTGATTTGGACCTTACATGCAGATTTTCTTCTCTCTGGCTTCAATTTCCTCACCTTTAAAGTGGAAATTTTTGACTTAAAGAAACAGCAACAGAAAGATACTTTTTTGCTCTCTGCTTCCATTCCCAAAGAATTCAATTGTTTCCTTATTTACCTTTGAGTCACCTTAGATTTGGGAAGAGAATGTTAAGTAGCAACAGTGGTCTACTTCATCACATAAATTATCTGCCCCTTTATTGTACAAATTATCTAACATTTGACTCTGGCTGCCTATTGCCTAACACAGGCGCACGCATTACAGGCACCAATAAAAGTGTGAATGACTCCTGGGCATATATTCAGAGGGAACTTTAATTTGAGAAGATACATTCACCCTGATGTTCATAGCAGCACTATTTACAATAGTGAAGACATGGAAACAACCTAAATGTCCATTGACAGATGGCTGGTTAAAGAAGTTGTGGTATATTTACACAACGGAATACTACTCAGCCATAAAAAGAATACAATAATGCCATTTGCAGCTACATAGATGGACCTGGAGATTGTCATTTTAAGTGAAGTAAGCCAGAAACAGAAAGAAAAATACCATATGATATCACTTGTATGTGGAATATTAAAAAAAAAGACAAATGAATTTATTTACAAAACAGAAACAGACACATACATAGAAAACAAACTTATAGAAACAAAGCAGGGGAAAGGGGGTGGAAAGTGATAAATGGGGAGTTCGAGATTTGCAGATACTAACTACTATATATATATATATATATAAACAAGGTTCTACTGTAGAGCACAGGGAACTATATTCAATATCCTGTAGTAACCTGTCATGGAAAAGAATATGAAAAGGAATATATGTGTGTATATGTATGACTGAACTACTATGCTGTACACCAGACATAGACACAACATTGTAAGTGGACTATACTTCAATTTAAAAAAAGGTATGAGCTACTCAATACTGCTCTCTTTTTCTGTCTTGTACTAACTCTGGAATGTGACCACAAGGAACAGGGAAATACAGAAATAAGATAGGGGCTGGGATGTTGGCTCAGGAAGATATAGCTCTGGAAAGTCATGGGCAGCTCACTTCTTATTGTTAATGAAAATTGATTATCGTCTAGATGCTAATACTTCTCCACTTGTGTGCTCTATGGAACCATGTTTGGGAAGTGTTGGAAAGGGGACCCCAGGCCCTGCTTGATACTTTCATGTTTGTAGGTGTATAATGAAATAAAGGCAAAACATAAAAGTTGAGAATTATGTTTTATTTGGGAATGTGGCTGAGGACTAGCCTGGAAAGAGCTCCTCACGTAGCTCTGAGGAACTATTCCAAAGAGGTAAAGGAGGAGCTGGGATATATGAGTTTTTCCTGAGAAAAAAAGTATTCAAACATTAAAAGATTATTACTAATAATGAAAAACATACATCTCAGGTTAAGAATTTTAGTGTTTTTCTGTTTATGGGGAGATTCAAGAATCTGGGCTTTTTGAAATTATTCCTTTGATATACACCTTAACTGTCTAGGGTCAGTACCCTGTTTTTTTTTTTTTTTTTTCATCCTAAATTCCCCTCAGGGTGCACCTTTGGGAGGGGGCTGCTGCAGTGACTGATGGCTTGATGGCAGCATAATCTGTTGTCTACATGGACCTGTACCCATGTTATTATGTCTGCACACAAAATCTGTGTCTGTGCATGGATGAGTGATCTTTGCTTCTTCTTCCGGGTCCTAGAACATCCCACCAAAGGCATTTATGGTAGGTTGGCTCTTGGTCTCTCTCCTGGGAACAGAAGCCGCTCTGATGAGGTAATTGATAGCTGTAGTCATTCCTCAGAAGTTTCTGCTTTTATTCAGATAAGGGGAGTGCCAAGAAGGCTTTCTTCTGCATCTATTAAATCTCAGGTATCTTCAGCTTAAAGTGTCTTTATACCAACTATGGGATTCTGCCTGGTTTTCCATACCTCCAAATTTGTTCTTCTTTTTCAGGATTCCTTGGTCTATTCTGAGCTCCTTGCCTTTTCCACATGAATTTTAGATTGGTTGTCAATTTCTGCAAAACACCACCTGGGATTTTGGGAGGAAAAGCTGACAGTCACCAGGGCACAAGGAAAGTGGGGGACTGGTAAGTCCCAGGCGTCTCAGCTCAGCAACCAGGGAAGGCGGGGCTGCCTTCTGGGGTGTGTGGAGTGGCAGGATCACAGCCCTGTGAGGGGCCTGTCAGCCTTAAGGTGAGAGGGGGGATAAAGTGGTTAGACAGATGTATCTGGGCTGGGAGAGGGGTCCAGGGAAGAAGAGGAGAGGCCAGGTTGGGGCTGGTGCGTTACAGCAGACATGTTATCCCCAAGGTGAGAGGGGGATGCAGTGGCTAGACAGGTGCATCTGGCCTGGGAGTGGGGTCCAGGGAGGAAGGGGAGAGCCCAGGTGGGGGCAGGTGGGTTACAGCAGACTCCATGCAGGGGACTGTGGTCCTGATGGAAGCAGCTCAGAGCCAGAGCTCTGTCAGGTAATCAGCTTCACTCTCCTGTTCCTTTATAAAGCCACTTTGTCAGAGTTTGAAACACCACCGGGAAATCCCCGAGTCCAGTACTGCTCTGGCTTCATCCAAGGGGCTCAGATGGAAAACAGAACCACTGCAGGCCCCACCCAATTTCCCATAGGGAATGTACCCATCAGGGCAACGGGCTCACAGCCTTCAGGAGACCCTTGCCCTCAGGACTGGTCTTCTTCCTTGCTCTGACCTGCTGGTCACAGATCAAGGTACCCCATCCTGGCTCCACCCTCCAGGGCCTGGATTCTGGGACCAGCTGGGTAGCAGTGCAAGACCCTCAGGCTCCTTTATCTGCGTCAGGGTGAGAATGTCTGAAAAGCTGCATTGGCTGATTTCAAAGGTCTGGGTGTTTCCAGCAGGAATGGGGGAAAGGAAGGTGTGTGTGGTTCCTACATCTGCAGGACCTTCACAGGGTAAAGAGCTGTGCCTTCACCCTCCCAATCCACTCCCCACACCATCTGTCCAGGAAGCTCAGATTCAGGAGTATGAGGGCCAAGGCTCTCCCCTTGCTTATCTGTGACTTCCCATTCCCACAGTGAGGAGCCTGGCTCCCACCACCTGCCCTTTATCAACTCATCTCTCTTTTCCAGGTTACATTCACAGTGACTTCAGAATTGTTAGCCACTACACCCTGGAAAGAACTTTATAATACAAAGCCCACAGGTTAACAATGGTCCATTCTGCCTTTGCAGAATATTTCTGTGCATTTCCAAAGTTAACTTAGGTCAGCACCTTTTGCCCCACAACCGACTGAGTTTTTACACCTATTTCTAATACAGTTAGATTCTGTCACATTGTGGGTTCCACCCTGTGATGCTGCTACACCCTAAACCGCTAAATTTGAGTGATTATGATTGACCTTTGGGCTGTACAAAGGTGTGGGCTTAGACATACTTCTAGTGACACCAACCTAAAATTTCACATGGGATACTTCAGCCCCCCAACCCCACCCTATGATCTGCTTATGTATATAATTGTGCCTTCCCCATGATTGTCATAAATAGGGTCATACTGTGTGCAGCCTCCTCAGACTGGATTCTTTCACTTAGTAACATACAGGTAAGATTTACCCATGTCTTTCTGTGGGTTGATGGTTTAATTTCTATTGCTGAGTAGTATTCCACTGCGTGTGTGGGAGGAAAACCAGTTTTCCCTTTCCCCTTCTAGGTTCTTGGTTAACACCGCCCCCCCCCCATAAGACAGATTACAGGGAGAAAAAGAAGCAAGTTTAATAACATGTATACATCCTGTATACAGGGGAGATACCCAGGACAACTGAGTCCCTCCCTGAAAAGGCTGAAATCATCACCTTAAATATCACCTTCAGCTGAAAACAAAAGCAAGGCCTTGGGGAGGGAGGAAGTCATTTACAGCAGGTTATCATGAAAGCTCAATAAACAAGGATGTAAGCTTTAAAGTTTGTGTCTCCATTCACTTCATTCCATATGGCTTCCAATAGATTGTTTGTTAAGTATTTGGAGAAGTTACAGATATTTGGCTCTATTTCAGTTTGAATTTCCAGTTTAAAGGATTGAGCAGAGCTGGCTGTGAGGGCGGCTGGGTCGGCACTTTCCCATTGGCTGGCCAGGCCTGGAGCCCGCCTCCCCCAGCTGTGGCGGGAACTCACCTGCGTTCTGCCTGAGGATTTGGCGTCCTGCGCAGCTGACTGTGGATCTGCCGGGGCTTCGGGACAGCAGGGGGTTATGTCCACTCTGACTGGACCCCAGTCTCCTCAGGACCCAACAGGAGGTGCTGCACTGAGGGAAGGTGAGGAGGAAGGAAAAGTGAGGGAAAGTGAGGAGAAGCTTCCCGTGAGGGGCTGACGACTGAGGGGAAGCCCTCCTCAGAGGCCCTGGGAGAGGAAGGGCTGGATCTGTGAAGCTGTGGGTTTTAGTCAGGTTTTGTGTGTGGTGCAGAGAGTGTGCCATGTCCTTCTTTGGCGTGTGGTGTCCAGTTTCCACAGCACCATTCATTGAGGGGACTGTCCTTTTCCTGGTGCAGGTTCCTGGCTCCTTTCTTGTGAGTTAACTGACCACATCCCCATAGGTTTGCTTGCAGACTCTCTCTGGCCCATGTCCCTGTCGTTGTGCCAATTCCACAATTCTTTGGTGACTGTGCTTTTGCAATGCAGTGTGAAGTCAGGGAAGGAGATGCCTCCAACCTGTTTCCCTTTTATAGAATCTCCTTGGCTGTTCAGGGTCCTTTGTGTTTCCACATGAATGTTAGGAATGTTTGTTCTGTTTCTGTGAAAAATACCACTGAAGTTTATTTTATTTTATTGAAGTATAGTCAATTCATGATGTTCTGTTATTTTCTAGTGTATGGCATAATGATTTGACGAGGCTTGCTTTGAATTTGAACACTGCTTTGGGTAGGATGGACATTTTAACCATATTAATTCTTTCTGTCTGTGAGCACAGGGTATCCTTCTATTTATTTGCGTCTGTTCAGTTTCTTCCCTCAGTGTCTTGGAACTTTCAGTGTGCAGGTCTTTCACATCCTTGATTCAATTTATTGCTAGGTATTTTTTGGGATGCAATTGTAAATGGGATTTTAAAAAATGTCTCTTTCTGATGTTTCATTATTAATGTATAGAAAGGCAACAGATTTTTGTGTATTGATTTTGTACCTTGTAGCTTTACTGAGATGATTTATTAGTTCTAACAGGTTTTTGATGGCCTGATGTGGAGAACTAGAAATCAGAATTCACCCTGTTTGGACTCCATCCAGGTCATCCACAGCACCTAAGACACAGTGGCTCCTAATCTTCCCACAGTGCCTTTAAGTTACATGTGGACTCCTGCAAGGGCGATGAGCATCAGCACTTTGGGTGAACTGGATCACGTTAAGGGTGGGCTTCTATAGGGAAATCTGATGTCTTCTCTGCTTTTTTGGTGTGGTATTGACATGGTTGTTTTCAAAACTAATATAGTTTTTAATAAAATTTCTTATAAAGCTTTCTTATAAATTTCTTTATAAAATACTTTAAATAGCATTATGCAGTACTCACATTTGCCACTTCACATAAAATACTCCAGTGGGTTTTACCTAAAACTGGGATACTTTCCCAGGGAACCAGCACATAAACCCCAAATGAAGAAATTTTATGGTTCACCTTGTAGTCCCATCCACAGGCCCACTTCAGCCTTCCCCATTGCCCCAACTTATGGAAATCCTTTTTTCCATTCTGTGCCAGTTTTCTTTTTCTGAAACTATTACTGAGAGTTTCCCTGTTTTTCAAAATCTTAATGGATTTAAGGTGCACAAGATGAATACTATCTGGGTGGCATCTTCTGTGTGTCTCCTTTCACTTAGAATGTTTTCAATCTTTATCCAATTTGAGTCATTAGTGATTCATTCACATTTTTCATTGTCTTTAAAAATACAGAACATAACGTTTACCATTTAAACCATTTAACTATGCAGTTCTATGGTATTAACTAGATTCAAGTTGTTGTACAGATGCCTCACCGTCCATCTCCAGAACTTACTCATTTTCCCCAAATGAAGCCCTGTGTCCAGTGAACACTGACTCCCCTCAGCCCCTGGCAGTGACACTCTTTCTGTCTCTGCATCTGACTTCTCTGGATGCCTTGTATAAGGGGACCCATGTAATATTTGTCCTTCTGTGTCTGGCTTATTTCACTTAGCATATTGACTTCAAGATTTATCCACGTTGCAGTGCACATCATAATTTCCTTAGTTTTTAAGGCTGTGTAGTATCCCATTGTGTATACACTACATTTAGTTTATCCATTCATCTGTTGATGGAGAGGTGAGTTATTTCCACTTTTGCTGTTGTGATTAGTGCTGCTATGGATATGGGTGTACCCATTTCTATTCCAGTTCCTGCTTTCAAATATTTTGAACATATATCCTGAAGTGGAATTGATGGATCACACATCAATCCCATGTGTAAGTTTTTGAGGAACTCCTGTATGGTTCTCCACCATGGCTGCACCACTTCAGTCCTTTATATGGCAGAGTAATAGGGCAGTTTATGGATACACCCTATTTGTTTATCTATTTAGCCTTTGATGGACATTTCAATTGTTCTACCTTTGGGGCCATTGTGAGTAGTGCTGCTATGAATATTTGTGTACCTTTTTTTTTGTTTGAACACCTATTTTTAATGTTTTGGGGGTCTATGTCTAGGAGTGGAGTTGTTGAATCATAAGGTAACTATGTTTTTATCTTTTTGAGGAAACGACAAACTGGAAACATGGGCTGTACCATTTTCCAATTTTTCAAGTAATGTTTAAGTTTCAATTTCTCTACATTTTTGCCTTTTCTTCCCCCTTGATTGTAGGGCTTCTAGTGTGCTTGAAAGGGTATGGCATTATGGTATTAATTTACATTTCCATCATGACTGATTTTAAACATTTTTTCATGTGCTTGTTGACTATTTGCCTTGTCTGGAGAAGGGTCTATTTAAAAATATTTAGTTTTATTTATTTATTGTTTTTTCTTCTTTTCCACTTTTATTAGGTAGATTATTACTGTTTGACTGCACATATACATTATATTGCATATAAATACATATATACAATATACTGTATTTTTTTTTTTTAGTTTACATATAGAGAAGGGTGTATTTAAGTCCTTTTACCATGTTAAAAATTGGGTTTGTTTTGTCTTTTTATGAGTTGTAAAAGTTCTTGATATATTCTTGATAAATTTTTTTTTCAGGTATATAATGTGCAAATATTTTCTTTGATTTTGTGTGCTGTCTTTTCAGTTTCTGGATAGCATCTTTGATGTACAAATGTCTTTAATTTTGAGGAAAGGCAATTTATTGTTTTCTTTCCTTGCTTGTGTTTGCTATCAGATCTAAGGAAATTGCTAAGTCCAAGGTTATGATGACTTATCCCCATTGTTTCTTTGAGAGTTTATACAGCTTCCCCCCCTATGTGTGAGGTATTGGTTCCAGGACACCCTGTGGATACTAAATATCTGTCAGTGCTCAAATCCATTATATAAAATGGTGTAGTATTGGCAAATAATCTAAGCACAGCTTCCTGTATACTTAAAATAATCTCTAGATCACTTATACCAAGTAATACAATATAAATGGTATGTAAATAATTGTGAAGAAAATATAGTGTTATTTAAATAGTTTCTGGCATGCCACAAATTCAATTTTTTTTTTATGGAACTTTCTCAAATTATTATTATTTTTTATCTGAAGGAGACTGATTCTGCAAATGTGGAATCAGCAGATGAGGGCTGATTGTCACTTTACCACTCTTTAAATTTAAGCTTTTTATGTATCTTGAGTTAACTTTGCATGTGGTATGAAGCAGGGATCCAATTTCATTTCTCTTAGAAATGAAAATTTTCACTGGATGGACAATTGCCTGGCACCACTTGTTGAAAACACAATTTCCCCCCCAATTTAATGTTGCCCACTGTGGTAAAAAAAAAAAAAAATCAGTTAGTGGATGTGTCTTTTCACATTAGAGTTTTGCTCTGGATACACGCCCAGCAGTGGGGTCTTGGACTTTTCTTGCTTCTGACCTAAGCAGGAGGTGGTCACTATGTGGAACCTAGACTTCAGGAGAGGGGGCTTTAGCTCCACCTCCTTGATGGATATCATGGATTATTAGGAATTCTTCTGCATAGGAGTTCGCCATTCAATCCCATCTATTAAAAAACCAAAACAAAACAAAACCAAAAACCAACAACCTATGTCATCATTTAACTTCACCATTGTGGACACCTGAATAGTTATTTTAGTCTTTTGGTTATAATTCAGCACTACAGGTTTGGTTGTTCAGTTTAGTCCTGCTTTGGCTGCTGAGAACTCTTTCATTGGCTCCTGTTTCCTTTGAGATCATTCCGTATTTTGGTTTTTTTTTCCGCCCTGGTACTTCCTTACTTTCTGATACAAGATTCAAGATTATCCTGGCTCATATATTGACTGTCTCAGTCCTAGTATAAGCCATTTCTTCAAAGAGTCCTGATTCCTTTAATTAAAGAATGGTATTAAGAACTTACATATGGGAGGAAAATGTTCTCAGCTGACAATGCAAGGAAATGTGTGCATGTGTTCCCACCTTAGTGTATTGTTGTTGCTCAGGGAGCACCGTACCCCATCTGCCACAACCACATAGTGTTTTAAATTTAAGTTACTTAGAAATGGCCAAAGCAAGAGGGACACTCTGACCCCCGCTCTATCTCCTTAAAAGCAGGAAATAAGCCTGTCATGTGAAAAGTTCAGAAGGGCATATAAGCATATCTTGTAACTTCTTTAATTTACCACCCCAAGCCCAAACTCTGTTTAGGTTTTTCATTGAGTACCCAAAAGCTACATTTCTTTAGGCTGTCAATTCCTAACAAATTTATTGTTTTCTAGATGTATAAAATCTGCCTGTTTTTACTACCTCTTACTTCTCATTTCTATGAGACTTTTGTGTGTAGGAGTTAAAATGTCTTTTTCTTCTGCTGCTCTGTCTTGTGTTAGTTTTATTATTAGTCCAGCCACAAGAAGTCAAGAGGGATAGAGTGAAATTTCCCCCTTCCCAATAGTATACACTCCTAATTATAAAGATTTCTATGTGGAAATGTGTGTATTCATATTAAGCAGAAGATGGGTTTATACTGATGCCTCCAACTTGATCCATTATCGCATGGACAGTGTACATCTCCCCCCTGCTTATCTGTAACTCCCATTCAGACAGTAGAATCCTGGTTCCCACCATCTTCAGTCCATTCAATTCATTTCTCATTCTGCTCCAGATGAGTGGTTTGAGCGTTCTTAGCTCCTGCCCCTGTGGGATCCCACTTACAGATCCCACTGTTTACGTGCAGTATGTTTTCCCTGTAGTCTGCACGTTCCATTCATTCCTGCAGCTGGCCCCTTCTGCTCCACCACATCACGGAGTGTTTTTACACATTTCCAATACAGATCCTTTATTATATCCTGTATTCCATGCTGTGACACTACTGCTTACTTGATCACTTAATTGAATTGTTTCTGTAGTATTTCTGTAAAAAATGAAAATGTCCCTCACAAAATGGTAACCTCTACTCAGTTTTCTGAGTCTTTAAAAAAAAGTACTCAGATTGTAGTAGTCATTAGGCTACAGGCCTATTTGGGGGGTGGCATATTATGCTCCCTGTGACATGAATATGTACTACTTTACTTATAAGTTCATCTACAGACGGGCATACTGACCACTTGAGTTTCTAAGCCATTATGAATAGACCTCCTGTGCATTACTTGATGTTTTTGTTTGAACAGTTTTTCAAAGCAGATGTCTAAATTCAAGAGCTGTTTTTTGGGGGGACTCTAAGTTGAGAATGCTTAGCTTTGGGAGAAACTGCCAAACTGTCTTCCAAAGTTGGCCATACCTGTTTTCCACTAGGAGCTTGAATATATTTTTGTATGATTATTTACTATCTGTATACCTTCTTTAGCTTGATGTTTGTTTCTATCTTTACCCCTTTTAGTGGAGTTGTTTGCCCATTTTATTGGAGTTGTTTGTTTTAGATTTTATTGGTATAATCTGAGTACAAATCCTGTATCAGATACGCATTTTGCAAATACTTTCTCCTAGTTTGTGGTTTCTCTTTTGCCTTTATGAATAAGACATTTCACAGAGTAGAAGTTTATAGTTCTATAAAGTCCACGTTATTAATTTTGTGTTGATCTGTAGATAGGCATTTGTTGTTGTGAGTTAAAACTCATCACCAGTCCCAAGGTCTTACAGATTTTCTCCCTTTTCCTTTTAAGACTTTTATAGTTTTGCCATTTAAATTTATCTATGGGCAATCACGAGTGAATTTTGCTTTCAGTTGTAGTTTGTGTCTATGTTCTCTTCATTCTATATGTTTTTTAAATTAATTGCTCCTTAACCAGTTTTTGAGACAACATAGTGATCTATTTGGCTGTATTTCAGTTTGGATTTCCAAAGGCACTACGTAGAGCAGAACTGCATTCAGGATGAGGTCTCTGGGCTTTGTGAGCTCAGCATTCCCTGAACTTTTCTGATGGTCCACAGCGGGGCGCCAAATCCACCTCTGACCCACAGGGCACAGATGCATTCTGCCCATGGACTTGGCCCCTTGCACAGCCGGCAGGGGCTTGGTCTCTTCAGGACTGTCAGGGCTTCATCTTTTAGACAGTGGGGCTGTATCCATGCTGTCATGGAATGAGTTTTCTTGGGCATTACTGTGAAAAGGCACAATAAGAGGAAAAAAAGACAAAGTGGGGAGAAGCTTCCTGTGTGCAACTGACTGCTCAGGGGAGTTGTGTCTTCAGAGGAACCTCAGAAAGAGGTTGATGTGGAGAACTGTGGGGTTTTAGTTGGTTTTGTGTGCAATGGAGATGGTGACCAGTGATGTTCTTTGGTGCTTGGTGTCCCATTTTCCTGGCAATGTTTATTGAGGGGAGTGTCCCTCCCTCTTTTTATGTCCTTGCCCCCATTTTGATAAATTAACTGACCACAGCCACACGGGTTTATTTCTGGGCTCTTTATGCTGTTACCCTCATCCGTGTGTCTGTGTTTGTGCCAGTTCCTCACTGTTGTGGTTACTACAGCTCCGTGATACAGTTTGATGCTAGGGAGGGAGATGCCTCCAGTTGTGTCCTCCTTTCTCAGAACTTCTCTGGCAGCTCAGGGTCCTTAGTTGTTCTATATTAATAGTAGGAGTGTTATTTCTATTTCAATGAAACATATCATTGAACATTATATTGATGTTGCAGTGAATTTGTTGATAGTTTTGGGTAGAATCAATAATTTAACACTAGTAATTCTTCCAATCCATGAGTACAGAATATTTTCCTGTTTATTTGTGTCTTCTTTAACTTCTTACTCAATGGTTTACAGTTTTTTGAGTATAGGTCTTTCACATCCTTGGTTAAATTTGTTCCTAGTTATTTTCTTCTTTTTGGTACAGTTATAAATGTGACTGTTTCCTTAAATTTTCCTTCTGATGGGTTATTATTAGTGTATAGAAATGCAACTGATTTTTGTACATTGATTTCAAATTGAACTTTACTGAATTTATTTATTTTAACAACTGTTTGTTAAGTGTTGTGGAAAATTGAAATTTTAAAATCTCACTGTTTCTCCTGCATCCCAGGTCGTGCACAGGATCCAAGACTCGGTGGCTCCTGGTGTACTCATCCCACAGTGCCTCTTAATAACAAGTGGATTCCTACAAGGGTGATCAGCTTCACAACTCTGGTAAGTCTTGGCTTCTATAGCAAGGTTTGATGTCTGTCTTATCAGCTTCTCTGCTGTGGTATTGATATGGTTGTTCTGAAAAGTAATGGACTTTCCAGTAATGTCTATGATGGTAAAAACTACTCACAGTTGCCACTTTATACAAAATACTGTAGGGTGTTTTACCCCAAACAGGGGTAGTCTCCTGTGGAGCCGTCATATAACCACCAGTGAAGAAGCTGTGTGGCGTCCGCATCACTGTGTGACCCGCCAGCCCCTTCAGCTGTCACCACTTGGTCCAGCTGCTTGTTCTCTTTTTCTGGGTTTGTTACTGAGACTCTCACTTTGACAACCTTGATGGATGTGAAGCACACACGGTGACCATGTGATCAGGGAGAACTTTTCTCTTCGGCCCTTTTCACTAGGGATCTTTTCAGTGTTTATGAATAGTGTAAATTGTATCAGTTCTACATTCCTACATGATTTTCATTGTGATTAAAAATACATAAGACACTTTTAACTGAAATCATTTCAAGCACACATTTCTGTGGTATTAACTACCTTTACATAATTGTACAAACAAGTTCAAGGACTTGGGTGCCTGCTTTGAGCCTGGGAGGTGCCCAGGAAATTGAGTAAGTCCCTGAAGTGGCCCAAGACATCACCCGAAATGCCATCTTCCTCTAATACCAAAAGAAAGGAAGGTTATGTTCATTATATAGATTTAAATCTTAGCCTTCTCTATTGATAAGTTTTCTGAGATTTAGTCTTTCTTTTATTCCTCATACAGAAAGGGAGATTACTTTTCAAATGGAGATTTCCCTTATAAATGTAAATTTGCCTCACAAAAGGCAGTCTTGATTTGGGTTTCATAGAGTCTCATGTGTCTTATTTTTAAAGAAGTCTGCCCATTGTAATCTTCATGCCAAAGAGATATAATTTAGGGTGTCATTTGCCCTCTTTTCATGGGTGTACCCCAACTTGATTATGTATTCATTCACAGAAAGACATCCTCATATTTTAAAATTTTTAACCATTATGAGTAGAGTTGCTATGAATAATTGCATGCTAGTTTTTGTTTGGACACTTTATCAAAGCAATTATCTAAATACTAGAGGTGCAATGTTGGATTCTCAGGTGAGCATTGACTAGCTTTGGAAAAAACTGCCAAACTGTCTGTCAAAGTAGCCACAGAATTATTCCACTTGCAGTGAGGGAGAGTTCCTGTTTTTCTTCTTCTTCCATCAACCACAAGTAATGTCATTTTTTTAGAGTTTCGTGGTTCTCATAAGTGTGCAGTGTTATATCATCGTTGTTTTAATTTGCAATTTCCTGCTGGTGTATGATTTTTGAGAACATTTTTATATGCTTATTTACTATCTGTGTATTTTCTTTGAAGAGGTGTTTGTTAAGATCTTTACCTGTTTTTATTGGGGTTGTTTGTTGTAAAGTTCTTGGTGTAATTTGAGTCCAAATCCTCAATCAGTTATGTGTTTTGTAAATTTATGTTTCTCAGTATGTGTCTTGTCTTTAGGTTTTCTGGATAAGGTCATAAACAGAGTTTAAATTTTTAATTTTTTAAATTCCATGATTTAAATTTTACTTCTGTGGATAGACTTGGGGATTTTTGTAAAAGTTCATCACCTAGACAAGGTTATGTTGATTTCCTTACAGGTTTCCTTTTAGGATAATCCCAGATGTGTATTTTATAATTGTCTATGAACAATTTAGAGTACGTCTTGGTGTGAGTGGTAAAAACTGAGTGGTTGTGGCCTGCAGTTCCCAGCTGGGCAGCGGGTGGCACCACACCTGTTCTCTGACCCTCAAGGTGCACGTGTCTCACTGGGGGGTTTGGCTCCTGTGGGAACTTGGCTCCTTGCGGGGCTGGTGGAGGCTGGATCTCCTCAGGACCCACCGTGGCTTCAGCTTCAGGACAACACTCGACCAGCCAAGTCCACACAGACAGGAGCCAGACGTCTCCAAGAATCACCAGGAGGCATCACTGTGGGAGTAAAAAGTGAGGGAAAAGTGGGGAGAGGCTTCCTGTGTGTGATTACAACTAAGGAGGTCCATTTTCAGAGGATCCAGCAGGGGCTTGATATGGAAAATTTTCAAATTTACTTGATTTTCTGTTAGGTGTTGATAGTGTCTGGTGTCATTGTTTGGGGGTATGGTGTCCAAAGTTCTTGGCACCGTTTATTGAGGGGACTGTCCTTTTCTCAATTAGTGTTCTTGGCTCTTTTGCCATGAATTAATGGCACCCTAAAGATGGGTTTATTCCTGTGCTCCCTATTCTGTTCCTTTGGTCCATGTGCATGTTTTTGTGCCAATATCTTACTGTATCTCTGCTGGTGACTGTAGCTTCCTAATGTCGTGTGAAGCCAGGGAGGGAGATGCCTCCAACTGTGTTCTCCCTTCTTGAGGTTTCTCAGGCTACTCCAGGTTCTTTTTTGTTCCATACAAATGGTAGGATTTCTTGTTTTCTGTTTCTGTGAAAAAAATGCCATTTAGTAGATTTTGGTAGAGTTTGCAATTAATGTGTACACTGCTTAGGCTTCGTGAATGTTATAGTAATGTTCTTCTAGTGCACATGCAGAAGTTTGATTTCGTGTGCATCCTCTTCAATTTCTTTATCAGTGTTTTCTAACTTTCCCTGTGTAGGCGTTTCACATCCTTGGTTAATTTTATTCCTAGGTATTATTTTATTTTATTTTTGGTACAATTGTTAAATGGAATTGCTTTATTAATTTCTCTTTCTGAAACTTCTTTATTAGTGTATAGAAAGTCAATTGATTTTTGTATATTGATATTATATCATGTAGCTTTACTAAAGTTAGTTATTACTTCTTAACATTTTTTTGGTATGTTGATGTGGAAAAGTAGAATTCAAAATTGCCACTTTTTTTTTTTTTTATCACATCGAAGTCCTTCACAACAACCAAGACATAGTGGCTTATGACATTATCTTATGGTGTCTCTTAATAATATGTAGATTCCTGCAAGGGTGATCAGCTTAACTTTTGGATCAACTGGAACTGGAGAAGGCTTGGGCTCTGTAGTGAAGTTTGATGTTTTCTCTGTTTTCCTGTAATGATTTTAACATGGATGATTTAAAAAAATTATTTACTTTTAAATAATTTTTTACATACAATAATTTTAAACATACAGAAAATGTGCAGTAGCAGTGCAGTGTACTCTTCATCTGTAAGCTCAGGTTTCTCACTCATCACTAATGTAGCACATATGCCACTTTTCATGACAATCTCTAGTGTGTTTTTACCTTGAGTAGAGACACTCTCTCTGTGTCACCACATATCACCCAAATGAGGATTCATTATGGTTTTCACTTCATAATGCAGTCCACAGGCTCAGTTCCACTGTCAGCACCTGCTCCAACTGTATGGCAATGGGTTTTCCCAATCTGATCCAGTGTTTTTTTGTTTCCTGGAACTGTTCTTGAGACTTTCCTTATTTTCCCAACTTTGATTGAATCAAAGGGCACAAGATGCGTGTAATCTGGGTGGCCTTTTCTGTATGGCTTCTTCTTCTTAGGATGTTTTCATTGTTCATCCATGTTGTGACAAATATCAGCACTTCATGGTTTTCATTGTGATTAAATTTATTCCATATAACATTTACCATTTAAACTGCTTTAAGTATATAGTTTCATTACATTTATGTCATGTAGTTTTTGGATATTAACTACACTTACATTGTGGTAGAAATATTCTCAGCATTCATCACTACTTTTTCATTTCCCCAAGTGAAACTGTATCCATTAGGCACGAACGCCTAACCCCCTGGCAAGTACATTGTACGTTTTGTTATTGAATTAGACTTATACGGATACGTTATCTTAGAATCATAGAATACTTGTCCTTTTTTGGTTTGATTTGGTTTGTTTCCCTTGAATGACTGCAAGGTTCATCCACATTGTAGCATGTGTCAGAATTACCTTCGTTTTAAAGGCTGAATCCTATTTAAATGTGTATATACTACATTTTGTGTATGGAATCATAACATCCATGGACACTTGGGTTGCTTATGTCTTTTGGCCAGTGTGAATAGGGCTGGTATGAACATGGCTGTAGAAATGTGTTTTTCAGTCTCCGCTTTCTAACCTTTTGGGTTTATACCCTGAAGTTGAATCAACAGGTGATACATTAACTCTATGTTTAAGTTTTTGAGGAACCACCATACTGTTTTCCACAGTGGCTGCACCATTTTACTGTATTTCTTTCAATGGCAGAATTATATGACAGTTTATTGATGCACTGTAGTTTGCATATCCTTTCATCCATTGATGGACATTTGAATAGTTTCTACCTTTGAGCTGTTTCAAATCATGCTGCCATGACTATTAGTGTAGTGTAGCATTTTTTGTTTGGACACCTGGGTTAAATTTTTTGCCATATATGCATATATATGAGGGAAGTTGCTGAACCGAGTGATAGTTGTTGGGGGAAAGCTGTGACTCAGTTATGGTCATCAAGACCTTAGCAGACCCAAGTAACCTGTAGCTCAGTTTAAATTGAATACTATTTACCAACATCATCGACCATCATAATGTGTTATTGAGTCAATGGTCACAGGACATTCAGAAATTACACATCCACGTCCACATGCAAATCAGTAAATAGCTTGCTTTATTACCCCTCTACTTACTGCTTAATCTCATACTTTGTCTGTCCTTATCACCTTGCCAACCCCCCCCAAACAAGGCAAAGGATGTAACTATGTAAGATTCAACTGACTCATCTAACAAAGATACTGCCCTTACTTCACCCAACCAGTTACTATAACTACAAAGTGGCCTTTTAACTGTATCCATCAACTGCTTAGATATATAAGGCTTATATCAATAGGCATACCCCTAGATCTGCTACTTACTTTGAACAAAATTAAAAATACAGTACACAGTAACAGTCTCCAAAAGAAACATTATATATTTTAATACTAATTTTTAACACAGTGTGGTATAACAAATACCAAGATATCAGTTAAATACATGAATGTCATATGTCAAAAATCCTGCTCAGCGTGTTGATGTAGCTTTAATAATTAAAGCAAGGCAGTGAAAATGCCTGGACCAGTTTACTAACTCCATAAACATACAGATTTCATTCCAGCCTTTTGAAGAACTTGTAATAAAATTACACATGCAAGTTTCTGCATTCCTGTGAGAACACCCTCTACATATTTTAAAAGAGTAAAATCAGCAGATATCAAGCACCCTGGATGTATCTTTCAATGCCTCACTGAACCATGCCCCTATGGGAAATGGCAGTGATAAAAATTAAGCCATAAATGAAAGTTTGACTAGGTTATCATGACTAATTAGGCTTGGTAAGTTTTCACACCACACACTACTGTCATAACGTGAACCTCAGATAATAGAAAGTCAGTGTGATGTGTGCTAAAGAGTATCACAAAATAAAGTTAAGTCCTAGCTACGGTGTGCAAAGCCATAGCTAAAGTGAAAATGAGCTACTAAAATGACTTTAGCATTCCTTATTACAGGTCAGTAAAGATTCAGAGTAGTGTCCATGTGTTAGTATGGGGGTAGATACCCAACTATACTTATCTTTAAATCAAAATAAAATGATTATAACAAAGTTATTGGCCAAATGAATACTAGCATAATCCAAAAAACTAAAAGGATTCATGCTGCTTCCTATGGTGTTTATAATCCATAAAACCTGATAAACCTCACCACTCTCATGAACACAGTCTATATGTCTGTGTACCACCAACTTCAGCAACCCCCCAAAAGGAGCAACAGTGATCATAATGATCAGATATAAAACGTTAGTTCTAGGTGTAACCTATGGGGTGAGAAGATAAGGGTTTCATTTTCTACCTTGAGTACAAAATGATATATACAAAATTGTTATGAAATACCAAAGGAGAACTTAGTTATAAATTAAGAGTGCCCAATATAATCAGGCCATGAAGCAGTCACACTCAGCCCATCACCCTCCTCAAATAGCGATAAATTTTCATAACCTGTTAACAAGTAATAGACATTAAAAAGGAGAGGAGTTCTTACAAGGTGGGCACACTGGAGAGTGTGCTTGGATACATCACAGTGTAGTTTAAAGAAAAGCACCTGATTTACACCCAGCCGATTCCATACTTCATGAAAAATTTGAACTAAAACTAGCCGAGGCTTCCCACCAAATTTAACTGTCATAAATGAAATAAACATTCGTTTAACATCTAAAGTATAGAAGATAGACATTTAAATCTGGTAGCATAAGGTACCATTAGGGAATGATGAAATAAGTTAAGTACCTTGAACCCAGATGAGGTACTTAGGAACAGTTTAGTGGGACAGACTCATCTATATGTAAAATGGAAGATCTATGAGTAGAGGTAGTAAACCTAACAAGGCTGCTGGCAGCAGGTTGTTCAGAAAAGACTTTTAGTTCAGTTTTAATTATTAATTAAGAATATAACTTCTAATATAATTTTTAATGTTTTTAAAAAGGGACAGGTTTTTAGTTACAGGATAAAAACTCTAGAGAACCAATATAAACAATGTTGCAGTTGGCTTAAAAACAGCCACCCATTAAGAAAGTATTCAAGGTTGGGGAAGGTATAGCTCAGTGGTAGTGTAGTGCAAGGCATTCACAAGGTCCTGGGTTCAATCCCCAGGACCTCCATTAAAGAAACGAACCTATTTGCCACCTCCCTCTAAAAATGGCAAGTATTCAAGGTCAAGAACACATTCATCACAATTCCAAAAAGAAAAAAAAAGAAAACCCTCATAATTTAATACTGGACTAATCTATTAATTAGTAAAAGCAATACTCTTCATATAGGCAGCAGGAAATATTTCTCCTTGCATACACTTATATCAGAATGAATAAGTTACTGATAGTTTACAGTAAAATAAACCCTAATCAATATTTAATTATTTATAAAAACAATTCTTAATCTAACACAGGTATGAATTTCTAGGAAAGATTAAAAAAAAAAAAAGTAAAAGGAACGTGGTGATCACAAGTCCTGCCTGTTTACCAGGAAGATTTCCTCTAGCACTTCTGGCCTTAGAGGCACTGCCTGATCATGGACATGTTTAATGGCCGTGGTTCCCCGACCCTGCCAAAGTAGCATGATCATTTGTTTTCCACATAAGGAGTTGGGAGGATGGCCCCACAAGGTTTTAGTATCTCTTTTCATCAGTGAAATTGACCTTCCCAATAAGAGGTGGGAGCCATATAAAATGAGAAGATGCTATGGTGCTTTAAGCATTTAACCTATAAAGTAAATAACTGAATATTAAGGGATAACATAGCTTTTAATGGCTTAAAATGTTTGGTTGTGGTGGCCCCAGTGAATAAAACAAACTCCAAACTGCAAGTGATTAACATTTAGACCAGCTATTCAAAATGCTGTGGCATGTATTGATCTAATACATTGATTAACAGAACACGGTGCTCTAGGGATAACTGTTCAATCCAAATTTAGAGTTCATTTCAGCAATAGGGTTTATAGCCTCAGAACTGGATCAGAATATCCCAATGTTGCAACTGCTGTAAATGGTTTATTCAATGATTAAAGTTCTGTGAGATGTGAGTTCAGACTGGAGTAATCTTGATTCGTTTCTATCTTTTATACATTGTCCCAGTATGAGAGGACAGGAGAGTTAAGGGCCGCTTTACAAAAGCACCTTCAAATTAATTGGTGATACAATACAATTTAAATAATTTTTAGATACTCTACAGTAGAACATGGTTTGTTAGGGTAGCAGATCTCAGCAATTGCATCAAACCAAAACCTTTATTCCTGAAGCCTAAGTCCTTTTCCTAAGAATAGGTTTATAATCTGTTATAATAGGTTTATAATATATATAATATATATATTACATTATATACATAGTGTTAAATTATATATAATACATCAATTTACACATATATATTATATTATATATAGTGTTAAATTATGTATAATACATCAATGTACATTATATACATATAGTGGCACCAATGCTGGCCTTAACCATGGCTTCCACATTAGGAGCTCCTCTTCCCATACCTTAGCCACTGTCTGCTCATGTGAACCTAGGCATACTTCTCATACTGGCTTCATGAAGCCTAGCCATGTACTCCACCCCCTGATCTGCATTACCTTCATATTAAAAACACACACTCACCAGAGCTCTGTGGGCAGCAGCACAGACAATCTCATGTGAAGTAAACTAGCAGTTATTGGTTTATCATTCCTACTGATAAATAGATCGTTTATACTCTCAGTTATTACACAAGAATATCTGATTAATTTCCCCCTCCCAACTCCTAGTCAGATTTTTATTTACCTCTACTGTAGCAGAAATCAACAGAGCTCCACTTGACTTAACAGAAGGAGACTCAAAAGTTGTATCCAGCTTCAATGTAGACTATGTAGCAGGTCTATTTTCTCTGGCCTTCATAGCAGGTTAGGTCCATATCATGATGATAAATATTTTCATAATCTATTTTTAGGAGCATTTCAAATCCCTAGATAACAGAATTATATACAGACAAATTACATACAGCCAATGTTGTCATTCAAACACTCCTCCTAACAATCTCCTTCCTTGGACTTTGAATATCCTACCCACAATCTTGAGATGATCAACTTATACATCTCCTATGAAAGAAAAATTTAACACTAACAGTAGCCCTGTGTATGTTTCAGTACCCATCAGTGCATCGGGCATCCCCCCGAAACATTGATATGTTTGACAAAAGAGTTATCTGAAAAGTAAATAAAAGAGGTCTAAGAACTCTTATTCCTAGAATCACAGGAATTGATCGTTCCCTTAAGAACTTAAAAGTATTCATGCTGCCACGTTACACCACATTCTATGGTGATGGATGGTCCCCCAAGTGAGCTATCAGTGTTGTCTGATATCCTTACTATGCTAAGAAACCCTATTTTTACTATCATTCTACTGACCATTCCATGATTTTATTAGCAAGCTGACATTGTACAAGTATTTCCATTCTAATAAGAAAATTGAATGCACAAGTTATAGAAGCACCCAACAACTGTTCTCTAACACAACCCACCACATCCATACTATTTATGTGGGATTTTACTTTTAATCTAATATACTCCAGCCATGGACAAGTACAAAATTTTTTTATCCAACAGGATCCACCATTTAAACAACAGCCCTAGTCACAAAGTTGGACTTCTCACATTTCTTTTCTGAGTGACTGAAGCTACCCAGGGCATCCCCCACACAGCAGGGCCAATGCAATTAACATGATGAATGTGCACCCCCAAGTGTTACAGCAAATCTCGACACCCACCCCCCAAGCATACTGTTATTCACAGGTGTGTTATGAATTATCGTCAGCAGCCGAGGCAGACTAACAAAACTCCACTACCACATTTATAGTCTGCTTGTCAGTTGTCCATAGAGGATGGATGACAGCTATTACAGTGTGTAATCCAACCATGACGACCCTGAATGTACTAACTTATATCATTCCACACTGTCGTCTTACTATTCACACTCTGCTCATGGACCACAACTCTGTCGTTATCATACATGTGGAATAAAACTCTTGCAACCATGATCCTCATCCCCAGCATCATGTTTTACTAGGAGGCCTCCCACCAGGATCAGGGTTTTTCCTCAAATGAGTAATCATTTGAGATACAACAGAAACCAGTAACAGCAACCTACCAGCACTAACCGTCCTCACAGCACTGTTCAACATATATTTGTAAATCTGGCTAAAATTCTCCATATCACTTCCTCTACTTTTATGAATAAATTAAAAAAATGAGATTTTAAGCATAGACAACAACCATCCAATGATTACTAATCCTAATAGTCACACTATTACTGCCCTTAATGCTCATTCTATCAGTGATGGAGTAGGAATTTAGGTTAATATACACCAAGGGCTTTCAAATGTTCAAGGAGGTACAATTTAAACTTCTGAAAATATGGATTGCAAGAGATTGTACTACATCAGTTGAATGCAAATCAAACATGTTAATTAAGGCAAAGACTTGGTAGATTGGTGGGCTTCCACCATAGCACTTTTAGTTAAGGAAATCTTCTGGTAAATTGGCTTCCAGTTATTTCTCCAGTCATCTAGAAAACATTTGCAGGAGAAGCCCTAGCAAAATTGAAGCTGCTTTTTTTTTTTTTTTTTTAAATTTGCATTTCAATATGTTGATTCACCACACTTGACCCAAAAGGGGCCAAACCTCTACCTCTAGATTTACAGTCTAAGGCTTGCTCAACCACTTCACCTAAGTTCACAAACCAACTTGTTACATTTCAACAAGTCACAAAGATTGGCATTTTATATCACCATATTATTGTTTGAACTGGAATAGTAGGCACTGATGTAAAGTCATCAATCCCTGCTGAGACAGAGAGACCTGGAGCGCTCCTCGAGATGACCAAATCTATGATGCTGTCATAACGTATGCATGTGTAGTACGCGTATCCGGTGCATGTGTTTTTTAGTTATACTAAGGACAATTGGGGGACCCAGAAACTGACTTGTCCCACTGATAATTGGGTCATTCAACACATTGCTCCGACTGAATGATAGCAGCTTCTCACAATTTCTCCCGTCCATTCTTACTCCTACTCATATCATAAAAAGTAGAAGTGGGTGCCACCACTTGTTGAACCGTGTATACATCCACCTCTAGCTGGCAATCTGGCCACGTAGGAGCCTCTGCCGACCTAGCCACGTCCTCCATGTATTTAGGAGGCATCTCTTTCATTCTTGGTGATTTAAATGTTTTTAACTACAATCAGTAATATAAAACCATCGGCCATATCCCAATGTATGTAGTTTGAGTTAATTGTATATGTGGTTTATCCCCCTGCTTGTGGATAGCCAGTTACCTAGCACCATTTGTGGAAGAGTAGTAAAAAAAAAAAACCCTAAATATTCACGCTTGTCAAAAATGTATTGAT